>NC_134087.1:203734775-204374775 GCF_000715075.1 Nicotiana tabacum | reverse complement strand
GTTATGAAATTTTGGTTAAGTCCCGTTTTGGCTTATGTTTTAAAAATCACTGGGCAAGCCTTCATCGCATTCGCGATAGGCCTGTCGTGTTCGCTATGGGTCAGGCTTAGGTGACCTTCGCGTTCGCGTTCGCGGAGCTTCAGCTCCTAGAGCCTTCGCGGGCCAGTGGCTGCGTTCGCGTAGCACAAGATTCCCTTCCCCTTGTCCAGGCCATTAGCCTACGCATTCGCGAGTGCCTGGACGCGTTCGCGAATGGTACTCCCCCCACAGCGTCGCGTTCGCGTCCCAAGCTCCGCGTTTGCGAAGAACAAATTGACACTTGAGGAATTTGCCTTACGTGTTCGCGAGTGGGACCACGCGAATGCGAAGCACAAAACCTTTGTGCACTGAGAGCAGCAAAAACCTGCAACCTTTTCCAAGTTCAAAACTTTCCGAAACTCACCGGAGCCCTCGGGGCTCCAAACCAAACATGCGTACCAACTCAAAAACATCATATAAACTTATTCGTGCGATCAAATCGCCAAAATAACCTCTTAAACAATGAATTTAGAATAGAAACCTAAGAAAATCTCAAAACTTTCAATGTATGAATTTTTCACAACTACGGGTCCGAATTACCTCAAACGACTTTCGTTTCTTACCAATTTTTACAGACTTATCTTAAATCGCATGTAAGACCTGTACTGGGCTCCGGAACCAAAATACAGGCCCGATACCATTGAGTTTTAAACACATTTCATTTCTAAAACTCATAAATAATTTCAGAAAATAATTTTCTTTAAAAATTCATTTCTCGGGCTTGGAACCTCAGAATTCGATTCCGGGCATACACCCAAGTCCCATATTTTCCTACAGACCCTCAGGGACCGTCAAATCATGGGTCCAAGTCCGTTTACCAAAATATTAACCGAAGTCAACTTAAATCTATTTTACAGTCAAAATTCATCATTTTTCATAGATTTTCACATAATGGCTTTCCGGATACACGTACGGACTGCGCACGCAAATTGAGGTGATGCCGAAAGAGGTTTTTAAGGCTTCGAAATGCAGAATTTATTTTAAAATAAGTGATGACCTTTTGGGTCATCACACCTAAACAGAGCACAAAAAAGTTTGAAAGCATTCAAGATAGTATGACCTGATTTTCTATTAGCTTTGGCCATTAATGTGTGGTCATCTACGAAGAATAAATGTGATAAGTTTGCCCCCCATTATGCAGGCTAATGAGATCCATTTATTCACGTCGAATTGATGGTTTATTAATCGAGAAAACATCTCCAAACATAGAGTAAAAATGTATGGGGACATTGGATCTCCTTGTCCAATCCCTCTACTTGGGAAAAAAAGTTAGTTCTCGAGCCATTTAAGAGCACAACAATTTTACTAGTACAGATACAACTCATAATGAGCTTTGAGATTATTGGGGGAACCTAAAGTATCTCAACATTCTAAATATGAACAACTATTCCAATCGATCAAAAGCTTTTTCAAGATCAATTTTAAGGATCATATTAGCTTTTGACCCTTTCATTCTGTTGAATCTTAATAGCAACTCTTGAATGATGATAGCATTATCACTTGCTCTTCTATGCTTAAGAAATCTTGTTTGATAAGGGCTAATAATCTTATCTAGAAAAGGCTTGATTCTATTAGCTATAATTTTGGTAATAATTTTATACACTATGTTACATAGCCCTATTGGCCTAAAGTTCTTTAAATTATTTGCATTAAGAACTTTAGGAATAAGACAAAGGTAAGTGTGATTCATATCTTCGGGGATAAACTGGTTGGAGAATACTTGCTAGCAAAATTGAATCACAAAATTACCCACTATATGCCAATATTTTTGGAAGAAAAAAAGGGTGCAGTCCATCGGGCCCAGGGGCTTTGAATGGCTTGAATGAAAAACAACACTAGTTATCTCGCTTACTCCATCCGTTTATTTTTACTTGTCTACTATATTAAAAAATTCACTTTTACTTATCCAATTTAGCAAGTCAAGAGAAAAAAATTCATGTTTTACCCTTATTAACTGCTAATTCTTCAAATTATTTTTCAAGACTTTTTGAAATCCTATTATTATTATTATTATTATTATTATTATTATTATTATTATTATTATTATTATTATTATTATTATTATTATTATTATAGGTATTATGGTAAAATATATACTTCATTTATTATTTCTTAAGGAGAGTGTAAAGTCCATCGTGGATGCGTTAAGTGGACGAAGAAAGTACATAAAAAATCAGAAAGAACATGTTCTTTTTCAATGGGGTAAAAATGGTTAGTCATGGGTATATAATCGCCTTTGGTATGGTGCATTTCTCCAAATTGAAACTTTCCTGCCATCCAGATTAGTCAGGCTCCAAAAGCGAATACTGAACAAGTTAAAACATTATGCCATTATGGTAATGATATGTATTAATTAACTATGATATTGCGATAAAAGTGCATGTTCATTGGGTTGTATAAACAATTTTTTCCTAGATATAGAACACAATTCAGGTTTATGCAATGAAAGAAAAAGGATTTATACATTGGGGTTTGACTCATAGGAATATAGGATCAAACCAACAATTATTAATGAGATTAAAGGCGAGATAACAATTTTAACTCCGCATAGTGATATTTTATACCATTTCTTATGATGACTAGCACAATGATAATAAGTGGCGTAACAAAAAATTATAGAAAGGATGTTCAAACTTTAAATAAGTCAATAATATTTTTCGTCAATGAATGATGTACCAAAATTTTAAAAATCAAACTAAGCAATATTTAGTTAAACAATAAAAATACTTGTAACCGAACTATAAATTAAAATTAACATAAAAAAGACAACAATAGAAATTTTACTAATAAATCGAAGCATAAAATTAAAGAAAAGTGAGAGTTGAGAGGGTTTGTAGTCTGTACTCTGTAGAGAGCTTTTGTCGAAATTTTTTTCAGAGCTTGAATTTCAAATTATAAAATTTGTTTAAGAAATAAATTTTAATTAAAAAACTACTTTTATGATTAATTATTTATATTTATATAAGTTTTAAATTTTAAGAGTTATTTTATTTAAAAAAATAGATTGAAAAAGAGTCAAATAAACCATACACGCGGTGGTCTCCGTTTAAATTTGGCAAACAAAATGGGCATATAACTTTGAACCCTGAACAAAATATCATTATGAATACTCTGAAGCTTGACTGCCTTACTCAACTATGGCAAGGGTATTCAAAATATAATATATAACCATATAAAATAGTATTTGACTTATATATATTGTATAATTTTTTGACGAATGGTGGTCGCTTGAACATCTTTGACATAGTGTGGCTACACCACTGATGATAATTTGTTATCAAGCTTATTACCGTAAATACTTTTAGGCCTCATTTGTTTGCACTTAATGGAGGTTTGAATCTTAATCATTCAGATTTCAGATATTAAGTGCGTTTGTTTTTAAAGTTTGAATCTTTCATTCAAATCTTAATCATTAAATGTGTTTGCTTTTCACTTCACAACCACTTAATAGGTCTGAAAAAGTTTGTATGAATAAGATCTATAATAAAGGCTTAATTTCATTAAGATGTTATCATCCACATTCCTTACTAACTGCCGCAACCGTTGACCATTATCAACTACCACCACCATCCTCAATCATAGCCGCCAACATTATCCACCACCACCACCCTCAACCATAACCACACACTCACCCACCACAACTACCACCACCAACCACCCCATCACCATCAATAACTATAGACGGCACCGCCCACCATTATAAGTTACCACCACCCACCATCACCTTCCTCAATCACAATCACAACCACCACCCACCGTTATTAACTATCACCACCCACTACCACCATCATCAACTATAATCGTTATCGCTATCAATCACCACTAGCTATTACCCAGAACCACCACCATCAACTAAAATCACCACCAACCACCGTCTCTAGTCGACACTCACATGCACCTTCATTAGCCATCACAACCACTACCTACCCCATATATATATATTTGATAAAATATTGGATTAATTAGTATTTTATTTAAATTTATGTATATTAGTTTTTAAATAAAAATAAATTTTATATAGTTAGATGTTTAAAAAACAAACAGTGTCATGATCCGGAATTTCCACCATCGGGACCGTGATGGCGCCTAACATCGCACTCGCTAGGCAAGCCAATGTTAGAGTTTTATTCACCTTTTTCCTTTGCATTTCATAGATTAATATTAACAAAGCTAAATCAAATTGAAATAAATGCGAAAGTACGTAATTAACCTGCTATCTATATACTATCAACAATCCCATAACTGTTACCATCCAAAAACTGGTGTCACAATCCACGAACCTACTATGAATATCTACAAATATTGGTCTGAAAGAAATTACATCTGTTTCGAAAGAAAAGAAAATAGGAATGTAGAAACATAGGAGGGGACGCCAGGGCCTGCGGACGCCAGCAGGACTACCTTGGGTCTCCTAGATGAAATGTCTGCAACCGACCTCTCGATCAGCCACTACTAGCTCCAAAATCTGCACAGAAAGTGCAGAGTGTAGTATCAATATAATCGACCTCATGTGCTAGTAAGTGCCGAGCCTAACCTCGACGAGGTAGTGACGAGGCTACGGTAGTGCATTTACAATATAACATGCATACAATATATAATAAAGCGAAAAAAGAAGTACGGTACAAAATAAAACAGTAACTTGCAACAAAAGTGAATACGGAACTTCAAATATCCTATTAGTACCAACTATAACCAATCCTTAAGAGAGATACAACACTACAAAATAACTTCACAGCAGAGAAGAATACATAAACAATAAACTGATGCGGCGCGCATCCCGATCCCACTATAAAATCAGTAACAATATGAACATTCACCCTTATTACTCCTTATCAATCCACCCTTATTCCTCCTGTTGCGGTGTGCAATCCGATCCCACCATACAATAGTAATTCACCCTTATTATTTCTCAATATATCACCCTTATTCCTCCTGTTGCGGCGCGCAACCCAATCTGACCAGACAATCACATTTCACCCTTATTCATCCTCAATATATCACCATTATTCCTCTTGTTGCGGCGTGCAACCTTATCATACCATATCTGTACCAATCACACAATAAGAACAGAAATTTTACAATTCGGCTCAAAACCCTCCATAATATTTAAGCATCAAACCAAAGCAAACAGAAGGCTATACATTTATGAAACTTCACTCAATTAATACTACCCAGCGAGACCGACCCAAATATACCATGAAACACCGATAAACCACCTTAAAACAATAATGTAATATATTGAAACTACGGAATAGTTAATACCTTCAATAAAGAAAACAATGTCTAACAAGAAGCAATTAAACATGGAAGCACCAATAAGCATGTAGTAGTTAAGACATGAAGACAATATATTAGGAACGGGGAAGAGAACAGGCTAAACAAATAATTTGGCGGCGCATAGGTACTCATCACCACACCTATACGCCACACACATGGAATTTCACATAGCAATTAAGTCGGGGATCCCTAATCCCTCGAGTCAAAATTAGACCAAACACTTACCTCGATCCACAGGCCAACTCAAAGCTCAATTATCGCCTTTCCTCTAGTTTCCACCTTCGAACCACTTGTATCTAGTTATAATTAACTTAATAACATCATTTATCGCTAAAGAAATCAATTCCAATACATAATTATAAGTTTCCCAACATTTTCCCCAAAAAGTCAAAAACTGACACCAGGTCCGCTTGGTCAAAACCCAAAAATCGGACCAAAACCCGATTACCCATTCACCTCCAAGCCCGGATATACAATTGGTTTTGGAATCCGACCTCAATTTGAGGTCTAAATCCCCAAATTTCGAAATTCCTTAGTTCTACCCAAAAATCCGCAATTCCACCATGAAAAACCCTAGATTTTAGGATAAAATCTTGTAAAAAGAAGTAAAAGATTAAAAGAAATGAGTTAAGATTTATTTACCTATGATTTGGGGAAGAAATGGTCTTTGGAAAATCTCCTCTTGAGGTTTAGGTTTTGAAAAATGGGAGAATGTGAAAAATCACGTCCAAAATCGTTTTTGAACAGTTGCAGGTATCACATTTGCGACCATGGATTCGCAAATGCGAACCTCGCAAATGCGAACATCCCTTCGCAAATGCGAAGAATGTCTAGGACCTACTACCATCGCAAATGCGAACAATTGTTCGCAAATGCGGCACGTGCTTATCGCAATTGTGATCATGAGCTTCGCAATCACCTCTCAACCCTTCTGGTCGCAAATGCGAATCTTCTTCGCAAATGCGAGGCTCGCATTTGCGAGCCAGTCTTCGCAAATGCGAAGTCTGCAGACCTGAAGCACACCAGCAATTTTTCTTAAGTCCAAATCACTTCGTAGCCTATCCGAAACTCACCCGAGCTCTCGAGGCTCCAAACCAAACATGCACACAAGTCTTAAAACATCATATGAACTTGCTCGTGCGATCAAATCGCCAAAATAACACCTAGAACTATGAATTTAGAACCAAATTGCATGAAATTTTCAAGAAAGTTTTAAAACTTCTATTTTCTCAACCAAAGGTCCGAATCACGTTAAATCAGTCCCGTTTCTTACCAAATTTCACAGATAAGATGTAAATGCTATATTAAACCTGTACCGGGCTCCGGAACCAAAATACGGGCCTGATACCACCAAGATCAAACATCAATCAAATTCTTTAAATCATTAGATTTTCAGTGTTACAATTTTCATAAAAAAATCATTTCTCGGGCCTGGGACCTCGGAATTCGATTCCGGGCATATGCCCAGGTTCCATATTCTACTATGAACCTACCGGGATCGTCAAAATACAGGTTCGGATCCGTTTACCCAAAATATTGACCAAAGTCAACTAAAATCAACTTTTTAGGCCAAAAATTGTTATTTCGTAAATCTTCCACATAAAGGCCTTTTGGAATCATGCCTGGACTGTGTACGCATATCGAGAAAAGATAAAATGAGGTTTTTAAGGCCTCGGAACACGAAATCGAGTTCTAAAACATAAGATGACCCTTTGGTCATCACATTCTCCACTTCTAAAACAACCATTCGTCCTCGAATGGATATAGAAAAGTACTTGAGCCAGTGAATACGTGGGGATATTTGCTCTGCATATCGAGCTCGGACTCCCAGGTAGCTTCCTCAACAGGCTGACCTCTCCACTGCACTCGAACCGAAGGATAACTCTTCGATCGTAACTGACGAACCTACCGGTCTAAAATGGTTACCGACTCCTCCTCATAGGTCAAATCTTGGTCCAACTGGACAGTGCTGAAGTCTAACACGTAGGATGGATCACCGTGATACTTCCGAAGCATGGACACATGAAACACTGGATGTACCACTGATAAACCTGGTGGAAACACAAGTCTGTAAGCCACCTCTCCCACTCGATCAAGAATCTCAAAAGGCCCGATGAACCTAGGGCTTAACTTGCCCTTCTTTCCAAACCGCATCACACCCTTCATGGGTGACACCCTAAGCAACACTCTCCCTCTGATCATGAATACCACGTCACGAACCTTACGGTCGGCATAAATCTTTTGCCTGGAATGAGCTGTACGAAGTCTATCTTGAATGATCTTAATCTTATCCAAGCCATCCTGTACTAAATCTGTACCCAATAGCCGAGCCTCCCCTGTCTCAAACCATCCAACTAGAAATCGACACCGTCTACCATACAACGCCTCATAGGCAGCCATCTGGATGCTCGACTGATAGCTGTTGTTGTAGGAAAAATCCGCTCATGGCAAGAACTGATCCCAAGAACCTCCAAAGTTAATAACACAAGCGCTGAGCATATCCTCCAAGATTTGAATAGTACGCTCAGACTGTCCGTTCGTTTGCGGATGAAATGCTGTGCTCAACTCAACCCGTGTACCCAACTCATGTTGTACTGCCCTCCAGAAATGCAAGGTAAACTGCGTACCTCAATCAAAAATGATAGACACGGGCATACCGTGAATATGAACGATCTCACGGATATAAATCTCTGCCAACCATTTCGAAGAATTAGAAACTGCCACAGGAATGAAATGTGCTGACTTGGTCAATCTATCTGCAATAACCCAAACTGCATCGAATTTCCTCTAAGTCCGTGGGAGTCCAACGACGAAATCCATAGTGATACGCTCCCACTTCCACTCAGGAATCTCTATCTTCTGAAGTAAACCACCAGGTCTCTGATGCTCGTACTTTACTTGCTGACAATTTAAACACTGAGCTACGTATGCAATAATATCCTTCTTCATCCTCCTCCACCAATAGTGTTGCCGCAAATCCTGATATATCTTGGCGGCACCTGGATGAATAGAATACTGGGAACTGTGGGCCTCCTCTAGAATTAACTCACAAAGCCCATCCATATTAGACACACAAACAGGACCCTGCATCTTCAAAACTCCATCATCACCAACCGTAACCTGCTTGGCATCACCGTGCCGCACTGTGTCCCTAAGGACAAGAGGGTCATCATGCTGCCGATCTCTGATGTGCTCAAATAAGAAAGACTGAGCAACTGTGCAAGCTAAAACACGACTAGGCTCAGAAATATCCAACCTCACGAACTGATTGGCCAAGGCCTGTACATCTAATGCAAGCGATCTCTCACTGACTGGAATATACGCAAGGCTGCCCATACTGGCTGACCTCCTACTCAAAGCATCGACCACCTCATTGTCCTTCCCGGGATGATACAAGATGGTGATATCATAGTCTTTCAATAGCTCCAACCACATTCTCTGCCTCAAATTAAGCTCCTTATGCTTGAACAAATACTGCAAACTCTTATGATCCGTGAACACCTCACACGACACACCATATAGATAGTGCCTCCAGATCTTCAGCACGTGAACAATGGCTGCTAGCTCCAAGTCATGAATTGGATAATTCTTCTCGTGAATCTTCAGCTGCCACGAAGCATATGCAATAATCTTGCCACCCTGCATCAATACCGCACCAAGTCCAATACGAGAGGCATCATAATATACTGTATAAGGCCATAATCCCGTAGGCAACACCAAATTGGTGCCATAGTCAAAGCTGTCTTGAGCGTCTGAAAGCTCGCCTCATACTCGTCTGACCATCTGAGCGGGGCACCCTTCTGAGTCAACCTGGTCAACGGGGATGCTATAGATGAAAACCCCTTCACAAACCGACGGTAATAACCTGCCAATCCCAAGAAACTACGGATCTCTGTCGCTGAAGTAGGTCTAGGCCAATTTTGAATGGCCTCAATCTTTTTAGGATCCACCTGATGTCGCGACCCCAGTTCACCCTCCGTGAACTATCGTGAAGGCACCTAGTCTCTACGACTAGGTATGCCTAACAATGCGGAAAATAAACCAATTTGCGGAAGAAACAATTAAAAAACCGAAATAGTGAAATAAGTCAAGGATTAAAAAAGTCGCTCGGCATACACAATATCAACTCTCAAAAACTAATACATTTCCCAAAACCCGGAATTTCATGAACACCAGCCTTTGAAGGGCTAATAGTTAAAAGGGAGAGTAGAAATGGACTCTTCGGTCTGCGGACGTGGCAGATATACCTCGAAGTCTCTACGAACGCCTCGTCTCAAGCGTGATAAGTCTGGGTGGAGGTACCTAGATCTGCACATGAAAAACATGCACAGAAAGGGCATGAGTACACCACAGCGGTACTCAGTAAGTGTCAAGCCTAACCTCGGTCAGGTAGTGACAAGGAAGGTCAGGGCCCTACTAAGATTAAATAAAATATAAGGTGTGACAGTATAAGATAAACCAGTACAGTTGAAAGGTAACGATAATAATCAATACAGGATAATAAAGATAACGACAACTTAAATAGAGGCAAAAACAATCACAAGGAATACTACTCTTCACAAAGATAATAACCGAAGATCTGCCAATATCCCAAGGATCTCTTAATACCCTCAATATGTGCCAGGGATCTCTTGGCATCCCGAGGATCTCTTGGTATCCTCAATATATGCTAGGGATCTCCTGGTACCCCGAAGGATCTCTTGGTATCCTCAATATACATGCTAGGGATCTCTTGATATCCCGAACCTCAGCTCAATCATAAATACGTACAGGGGATCTCCCGGGATGTCGTTCCAAAGTAAAAACACACAGCAACCACACAAGGAATACTCAATTAAGCTTAATTTTGTACCAAGTAAAACAGATAATTCTAACCTAACATGCTTCACATAATACAATTAAGGCAGTTTAAGCAATAAAACAATTAAGTCAATTAAACATGCTTCTCTAAGCTAACAACAGGTTAAAATTTCAAGTAGAGTAAGTAGGAAAGGAAAACACAATTAAAGCTACTTTAGTGAAAATAGTTTTTTCAACAATTAGCACAAGTACACACTCATAACATCATGTACAAGGCATTTCAATTACCACAATACTAAATTCTAAGGGGAATATCCCCCACACAAGGTTAGGCAAGCCACTTACCTCGAACCAGCTCAAATCAATCCGAAACCACGCTCTTGCCACGAGTACTCGACTCCAAATTGTCCAAATCTATTCAATTCAATTTCATAATGTAAATAACACTTCAAGTAACTAATTCTACAAAGAAATTATAAGCTAATACTCGAAATTAGGTAAAATGACCCAAATGCCCCTCGGGCCCACGTCTCAGAATCGGGTAAAATTTACATTTTCATAATCCTCACACTCCCACGTGTTCAGTCATACCAAAGGTACCAAAATCCAAGGTCAGATTCCCAATAAAAAGTCAAATTCTAGGTCTAAGAACTTTCTTCCAACTTTTCCCCAATTTTCATCTCCAATCCAAAATTAAATGATAAAACTAACAATAGATTGATGGAATATAACTAGAAAGGGTTAAAGAATTGTTACCCAATGATTTGCTATTCAACTTCATCCCAAAATCGCCCTCCCCCGAGCTCCATTTTGATTTTTCCAAGTTTTGAAACTAAACCCTCGAAATCCCTATTTTCTGACCAATGAAACCGCATCTGCGATTCTGGGACCACACTTGTGGTCCCGCTTCTGCGGAGCCAAGGTCACATCTGTGACTTTTCATTAATGGAGGACTTTTCGCACCTGCGACTACCTTACCGCAAATGCGAAGCTGCTTCTGTGGTGCCCTAACCGCATCTGCGGTCAACTCCCTTTTTGCCTTAAACCACTTTTGAGGTTGCTCGACCGCTTTTGCGGCCTCACACATGCGGTCCCCAAGCCGCAGGTGCAGTTATGACATCAGACTTAAAACTGCAGCTGCAACTTTCAACTCCAAACCTTTCCGTCAAACATCCGAATCATCCCGAGGCCCCCAGAACCTCAACCAAAAGCACGAACAAGTCATATACCACTATCCAAACCTATACCAATCCTTAGAACACCTAAAAACAACATCAAAACGATGAATCAACCACGGATTCAAGCCTAAGAACTCCAAAACTCTAAATTTACGCTTTCGATCAAAAAGTCTATCAAACCTCGTCCGAATGACCTGAAATTTTGCGCACACATCACATTCAACACTATGGAGCTACTCCAACTTCCGGAATTCTATTCCGATCCTCGGATCAAAATCTCACTAACGAATCGGAAACTTCGAAATTTGACTTTTGGCATTTCAATCCTAAATTAGCTACAGACCTCCAATACACAATCCGAACACACCTCTAAGCTCGAAATCACCCAATGGAGCTAACGGAACCATCAGAATTCCATTCTGAGGTTGTCTTAATATTGTTCTGACTACGCTTAAATATTCCAAAACTTAAGCTCTCATTTAGGGACTAAGTGTCTCAAAACTCTCCAAAACTCAAAACCGAACATCCTGACAAATCAAAATAGCAGAAATAGACACGGGAAAAGCAGTTAATAGGGGATCTGGGCGTTAATTCTTAAGACGACCAGCCAGGTCGTCACATCCTCCTACACTTAAATATTTGTTAGTCCTCGAATGAGCATAGAGACATACCTGAAGTAGTTAAAAGATGAGGGTAATGACTATGCATATCCTGCTCGGTCTCCTAGGTCACCTTCTCGACCGGTTGACCCTGCCACTGAACCTTTACTGACGCAATGTTCTTTGACCTCAGCTTTCTAACTTGCCTATCCAATATTGCCATTGGCTCCTCAACATAGGATAGATCCTTGTCCAACTGAACTGAACTGAAATCCATCACGTGCGACGAATCACCGTAATACCTCCGGAGCATCGAAACATGAAATACTGGATGAACTCCTGCCAAGCTGGGAGGTAGGGCAAGCTCATAAGCAACCTCCCCAACACACCTCAATATCTCAAAAGGGCCAATAAACCTCGGACTCAACTTTCCTTTCTTCTCAAATCTCATAACGCCCTTTATAGGCGATACCCGAAGCAGAACCCGCTCTCCAACCATATAGGAAACATCACGAACCTTCTGGTCCGCGTAACTCTTTTGTCTGGACTGGGCTGTATGGAGTCTATCTTGAATCACCTTAACCTTCTCCAAAGCATCCTGAACTAAGTTTGTGCCAAATAATCTGGCCTCACCCGGCTCAAACTAACCCACTGGGGATCTACACCATCTACCATATAAAGCCTCATACGGTGCCATCTAAATGCTGGACTGATAGTTTTTGTTGTAAGCAAACTCCGCCAATGGCAAGAACTGATCCCAAGACCCTCCAAACTCAATCACACACGCACGTAGCATATCCTCAAGAATCTGAATAGTGCGCTCGGACTGTCCGTCCATCTGAGGGTGAAATAATGTACTCAACTCCACCTGAGTCCCCAACTCATGCTGAATGACCCTAAAAAACCATGATGTGAATTGAGTACCTCTATCTGAAATGATGGAAACTGGAATACCATACAGACGAACAATCTCCCGGATATAAATCTCCGCCAACCGCTCTGAAGAATAGGTAGTACATACAGGAATGAAGTGCGCAGACTTGGTCAGCCGATCCACAATCACCCAAATAGCATCGAACTTTCTCAAAGTTCGTGGGAGCCTAACTACAAAGTTTATGGTGATCTGCTCCCACTTCCACTCTGGAATCTGTATCTGCTGAAGCAACCCACCCGGTCTCTGGTGCTCATACTTCACCTGCTGACAGTTGAGGCACCGGGCTACAAATCCAACTATATCTTTCTTCATCTGCCTCCACCAATAGTGCTGCCTCAAATCCTGATACATCTTCGCGGCACTCGGATGAATGGAATACCGTGAACTATAGTGTATGCGGTGAAATCAGAGGGCCTAATTTCCTGCTATTGAGTCACTTCAGAAGAACACCTCGAGACCCTGAGGACGCGAATTTGTGACCGAGTTCCCTCCCTCAGAGATCGTCGAGGTCCGACTTAAAGAAGATACAGATCGAGGCTAGAGTCAAATCGAGGCTAGAGTCAAATGGGGGAATTACCAAGGCACATGACTAAGTCTGACAAAGCCGACCTACCTAGGGCCTGTATCAAGGTGTCGCGTCTAGCCGTCCCATCTCCATGCTTTTACAATTAATGTATTTTGTACTGTGGAGAGATTTCCCTCCTATATAAAGGGGATCCTCATCACTTTATAAGGGGCGGCTGTGGCTCCAACTATTCTACACAAGATCAATAACAACTCTCTCTCTCTAACTTACTCGCTCGAGGCTACCTCTTTCATTTATTTCTTTCATACTTGTTCTTCATTTATTGCTTGATATTGGACATAAAGAGCCTCTTTTTAATTATATCCTAACTGTTAATCCCTTCCCGGTTACCCCCGATAGCTCGAGCTCGAGCCCAAGCATCGACCTCGAGGCCCCTCATCGGTCAGTCCGAGGCCCGGACGGCTAGCTCTTCAGTTTGATTACAGCCCCGTTTTAGTTCGTATTTCATCATTAAGCTTCACATATCTAGCATCAACTGCCTTAACAACTAGCATAAAAATAGATCACGTATTTTTAGAGTCCCATTAACAAATTTAATTGTTATTACCATTTTCACGGTAAACAGTTTGGTGCCCATCGTGGGGCTAAAAATAATAGTGATTATTTTCTTGCTGGTTTCGTTACGCAACACAAGTTATCTTTCACACTTTTTCTTGTCCAAGATCTTCGATTTTAGGTCAAAACGTTTGGCTTGGTAAATAGACTTGAAAACGACAACCTTGAAAACCACGGAGAAAATGGTGTGGCTGTTCCAGTCATTAGCGTGCCATCGTAGAACCCTGATAATGCACCTGGATTGATTCCAGCGGACGCGGATTCGTAAGACGCGCAGCAGGCCGACGAAATCTCACACACCGATAGGAGCATACGACATGGCGACCAACAAGAAGCCCAAAAGAACTCAGCTCGGGGAGAATAGGAAGTTAGTCTTCATGATATTTTCGAAATGTTGCAGGCACAACAGTTGGCTATCGCTCAGTTGCAAAGCCACCCAAAGACTCCCAGCATAGCAGCACCGGAAACAGCTCCCCCAGCCGAACAGGTACCTGAGAGATTGAGCAATAACAGATTGATAGCAGAGCCTGCCATCATAAAAATGCTTGAGCATCTCACCAAAAGAATCGAATCGGGCAAGAAAATGATAGCAGCCAACGACAAGAAGGTCGAGACCTACAACTCCAAGGTCGACCAGATCCTGGGCGCATCCCCGGTCCTCAAGGGTGTGGATTCGAAGAAGTTCATACAAAGGCCTTTCCCCGAAGAAGCGGCCCCGAAAATTATTCCAAAGAAGTTCAGAATGCCGGAACTCCCCAAGTACAACGGGACATCAGACCTCGATGAACGCATTATAGCCTACACTTGCGCGGTAAAAGGAAACAATATAAAGAATGACGAGATCGAGTCCGTATTGCTGAAGAAGTTCGGGGAAACGCTCTCGAAGGGGGCCATTATGTGGCATTATAACCTAGCTCCCAACCCCATAGACTCACTTACCATGCTGGCAGATTCCTTTATAAAGGCACACGCTGGTGCCATCGAAGTAGCGACAAGAAAGTCTGACGCATCCGAGATTAAGCAAAGGGAGAACAAAATGCTACGAGAATTCATATCTCATTTCCAAACGGAACGAACAGAACTACCCCCGGTCTCTGACGACTGGGCGGTGCAGGCCTTCACTCAAGGCCTGAATGAACGAAGCTCGGTGGCTTTAGGACAGTTGAAACAAAACTTGATCGAGTATCTATCTAAGAACTGGTCGGACGCCCACAACCGGTACCAGTCGCAAATCAGGGTCGAGGATGACTAGCCGGGAGCCCCCTCGGGCTTAGTATACCCAAGCATGCACCTGGCAAAGAAACTAAAACCAAACAAAGAAAAATATCGGTTGTGCGCCGAAGATAGGAGGAATGCCCCGAGATGCAACCTACCTCGCAACGGTCGGAGAATGGATCAAGGACAATATCCTTGAGGACTTGTCAACAGAGCCAGATTCAACGGAGACATGAGGCTAGTGGGGGAACCTCGCCTATCAGAATACAACTTCAACGTTGCTGTATGGGATATCATGTTCACCGTCAGCAAAACCAGGGATACCAAATGGCCCAGACCTATTCAGTCGGATCCTTCCCAGAGGAATCATAACTTGGTATGTGAGCTACATAATACGCATGGCCATAGGACCGAAGAGTGCCACTTGCTCCGAAAGAAAATAGCCAAGCTACTCAATAAAAATCACCGCCAAGAACTTTTGAGCGATCGGGCTCGAGTTCAGTTCTGAGTAAGAAAGGCGGCCAAGAAGAACGAAGCAAATGGGCCGAGACATATTACCATGATAGTGGAGGAGCGACGACACTCTCCAGGAACTTGTAAAGAGGAGGATAAAAATGTCCATCACCAGAGAAAAACGGTCCAGGGGATACGTACCCGAAGATTCCCTCGCATTCGGCGAGGAAGGCTCCGAAACCTCACCCCAATCTCATAACAACGCACTGGTAACCTTCTTCCTCATTCGATTCATTTCAAATAAAACATACTCTCATGAGTTCAGGTGGCTCGACCAACATTATCGGGTCGAGGGTGATAGAGCAGCTCGGACTGCCGGACCAAATTACGCCCGCCTCTCGAATCTTTGGCGGATTCAACACGGCGATAGAAACAATGAGAGAAGAGACCATTCTCTCAGTCAGCATGGTCGGCACAGACTGGAATGCCAAGTTCCATATCATCAAAAGAGATGTAAGGTATAAATGCCTTATTCAGACGGCCGCGGACGCACCACGTGAAGGCAACTGTCCCTTCTTCGCCAAATGATGAAATCCCCAGCAAAGGATAGAATTAAAACCGCCAATGGGGAGCAGCACGCGGCAAGGGAAGTGTTCCCGTTACGTAACATAGCGCCGACACCAATATCTCCACTCTCGAAAAGAGTCAAAGGGTAATCAAACCATGTCTTCGGCTAAGCCCGATTAAATACAGTGGAGGGTCGTACAGAGTCCTCACTCCAAAATAGTAGGGACACATCGGGACTCGGAACATCGCCTGCGCACCCCGCAATAAGGCAAAACCACCTCCCTCCTTTGTTATTTTACACTAACCCATATGCAGACACCCGGTCAAGGCGTCTGGAAGTGTTAACTCAACCCGAACATCCCAAGGCCTTAATGGAACTCATTGCACTCTTTCCCATCGGCCGAGCTTTTGTCCCGAAGAGGGTTTCGCCGGCAAGGTTCTTAAAGGGATGATGCGCCACCTAAGGAGGATCCAAAAAGCTTGTAGGGCTTCTTTTGCAATCGACCCCGAACATAAGAGGGCAACCCCTTAGAGTGGCCATCCGCTTAGAAGAGCCGGGGAACGACAGACTAAGTTCCAATAGGAAATAATGTACCAGGTCAAATGGTCAAAAGAGTCGTGTCCGCACAAGCTGGGCTCACGGCAACAAAACAACATGTACTTATGCCAAAATATCAAAGAATACCCTTCGCCAAAGTGTCTCGTACTCCAATGAAAGTTCAGCATTTTCACAACAAGGATTCCTCCGTCGAAAACGCTCCAAAATACTTGGAGACTAGCGTCAATATCTCGGCACCCACACGACCCCAGGGTCGGAATCTCCAAAAATATAAGCCCTCAATGAGGCAACTCCGAGCTCACGAGCGACGAACCCCAAGACTAAGCAAACTCGATGACTCGGAGACTGTCACCAATCGCCGTTTGTTAAAAAACCCGGGGCAGTAAGACCCCAAGCGGGCAGACTCGGTCTCAAATGAAAACTCATATTGAGTATCAACAACTACAATTGTAAGACCTCAACAGGCATGAAAAATCTGTAAGGCCTCAACAGCATGAAAAAACTGTAAGACCTCAATGGCATGAAAAATCTGTAAGACCTCAACGACATGAAAAATCTTTAAGACCTCAACGACATAAAAAATCTGTAAGACCTCAATGGCATGAAAAATATGTAAGACCTCAACGACATGAAAAATCTGTAAGACCTCAATGACATGAAAAAACTGTAAGACCTCAACGACATGAAAAAAATGTAAGACCTCAACAGACATGAAATTTTTTGTAAGACCTCACTACAGGCATAAAACTCGATCCCGAAATTTAGGCTATATGTCGCATTTGTAAGACTCCCGATAGGGCATACCCTCAATATAGATGCCTAAACTACAACACTCGGGATCAAAAATGGCTCCGGCCAAACACAAATGACTACAGTCAATACGACTGTACTAGCCAAACTAACATGACTCAGGGACGCTCGGCAGTCGCTATGAAATCATAGGTCATTACTTCGAATCTACTTCGAAAAGAATCGGGTAAACATGCTACCCTCGACAGGCAAACGAGCTTCGACCATGTCAGCTCCAACTCACAAGGCTTCGAGCTACTCAGCCTACGAGCTAAACCTTCCAAAGGGCTCGAATATCGCCGCAAACGACTTGAAATCGAGGTTCTTCCCGAACCGACGACGGGTAAGGCAAAAATATTTTGAAAAGTCCTTAACGAGAGGAAAACAAAGCCTATATATTCCCAAGGGAAAAAGCGTAAGAGCCATTATCACCAGCCAAATGAGCCTCAGGGCCACACACTAAAAGGCCGCAATGACCAAGAACGTAAGAGCCACTGTCGCCAGCTTAAAATTTGAAAACTTGAGGGTAAAAGCGAGCTTGAGTCGTAACCCGATTCGAAGACCAGATCCAAAATAGTTAACTATACATGCCTAAGGGCATAACATAAGAGCCATCGTCACCATCTTCATGAGCCTCAGGGCCACATACATAAAAGGTCACTTCGACCCAAGACGTAAGAGCCATTGTCGCCCGCCCATGCAGACATAAAAGCTTGAGGGTCAAGTGAGCTCAAGTCACAACCCGATTCAGAGACTAAACCCAAAACAGTTGAGCAAAGCATAAGAGCTCTAACGCCAGCTTACACTAAAGGCCGCATCAACCGAGCGCGTAAGAGCCTCCGGGCCTGCCTTATGAGCCCCAGGGCCATATCACAAATCTAAAGATTCTCACCAACTCTAAAACCGGTCCACCTGGTCGAGAGCAAAGCATAAAGGGGTACAAAAGAAACAAAACCTCGAGTTCTTTGTTATTTACAAAAAAAGGTGCATTCCCCATCTACAAACTCGAAGGTATCACATGCGAAGTGGCAAAGTCTATGCCCCGCCCCCGAAGGTTATGACCTATCAGCCTTGTCTCCATTCTCCTCAACATCGAGCAGAAGTGATCGAGCATCACGCTCATCCACCCTCGCTCGAGCCAGCTCTTCCAGAAGAACAAAACCCCTAGCGTCGATCTTTTCAAGTACCCTTCTACGGGACCTGCAACGAACATATTCCTTGATCCTCTTTTCACGATCGAGGGCCCTCTTCAACTCGGCTTGAGCATCAGTAGCATCCTTCAAATGAATCGTCATCTCCTGATCAACCTTAGTCCGACTCGAC
The DNA here is from genome assembly GCF_000715075.1 of Nicotiana tabacum. Classification (NCBI taxonomy): domain Eukaryota; kingdom Viridiplantae; phylum Streptophyta; class Magnoliopsida; order Solanales; family Solanaceae; genus Nicotiana; species Nicotiana tabacum. Next base: position 204,355,862 of record NC_134087.1, on the reverse strand, counting down.
GATGCTTTAACCCGAGCATCAACGATCTCAGCCCTGCCCTCCGAAAGTTCAGACTCGAGCTTCGTGATCATATCTACTTGAACTAAAGCATTGTCACGGGCCAAGAGGAGTTGGGCCTCGAAGGCAGGAACTTTAGCCAAGGCACCCTTTTCCTCTGAAGCTTGAGCATGCACCTGAGCTCTTAGCTTGCCACAATCATTCCTAACTCGGCCAGCTTCACCCCTAAGGCGCTCCAGAGCCTCCATCTTTTTCTGCAATTGAGATAGGCAAAACGTTAACCTAAAAGGTTAAAAAGCAAAATGCATACCACGAGAAGTTACTTGCTCCATCAAATAGCTCTCGTAATTCGAGCTCCGGTACACCTCATATCGCCAGTGCATCAACTCAACTTCCTTCTCCTCACAGAGTAGCCTAAGGGACCTACCCTCATCCAGATATTTTTGAAACCTAGCTCCATGACGGAGCAGCTAAGACCTAAGCCTGTCAAAGGCCTGCATAAGAAAAACTCAATAAGGAAGGGAAGAGTACATAAAAAGAGGAAAATGTCATCCCAAATGTACGAAGGGCAAGGTAAAAACAGCGTACGCACATATCTTGCCATTTTGCTCCCCTTCTGCCCCAGGACGTAGCTCGCCACCTACGCTCGTCACAAGTCGAATGGGTCACCAACCTCTAGACCCAGCCGGGCATATCAGGAACTTCGCTCGGTGCCCATGAAATTGCTCAGAAAAGAAGGAAACATAATTAATAAATTGGCTTTCGCCACGAGCGAATCTAAGAAAGCACGAGACACTCCACTCACGCGTGTAATTCCATTCCTCGGAAAATGGAATATGTTCCACGGGAATAACATCAGTCGTCCGAACCCGGACGAATCGACTAACCCACTCTTGATATCCATCTTCTTCATCATCAACAACAAAGGGCGTGGACGAACGACACCGTAGGGTTACCAGGCCTCGATAATGAAAGGGTCAGTACAGCCTGACAAGGTGACTGAACGTGAATTCAAACCCTGCCTTCTCCGCAAAGAACCTCATCATCAGCACTTCTCGCCAAAACGACGGATGTATCTGTGCCAAAGTAACCTGATACTTTAAACAGAAATCGAGCACGACCCTATCAAGGGGGCCTAGTGCGAAAGGGTACAAGTACATGTTCAGGAATCCATCGATGGGGTCCGTAATACCCTCATCCGTGGAAAGCGCATGCAACGCTACCCCCTCGCCCCATCTGCAGTCTCTCCACACTATCTCCAGATGCTCCTCTATTATCGAAGACATAGTCTTCAGAGTAAACTCCCGTGGATCCTGAGCACTGGGAGTGAAACTCACCCCTCCCTGCCGGGCAGGCCCTGAAGCAGTAGTCATGGATATGGTGGAGCTAGCAAACTAAAGCGGGAACCTACACGAACGCCTTGGCGCTAAGGTAATAAAAGACTCGATGCCAAAACGAAAGGGTAGCTACCTAGAATAATGGGATCTTCCAAGAAGCAGGAGCAACCCCATATATATATGGGAAAACAATAATGATTCGTCCGCCCAAGTTAGGCCCCAGGGGACCAACGGCTTCGGCTCGGGTTCCGAGGTGGTACCCGACCTCGAGATTTCCTTTCAAGGAGAAAAATAAGCACTTCGAGCTCCGTCTATGAGGGCTCGATCTCAGGAAGTTGCCTAAGTACGAATAACCCCTCCTCAGAGACCCGCCTACAACACTTTAAAGGGTAATATACATCAAGCTCAAAGTAAAAACTCCAAGTGCCCGAAGTTGACTTTCACTTTGGTGCTCTATCTCCACGAGGCTCGAGGGTCCCGATGATCCGAGTTTACCGGACCGCTTCAGGCTTGATCCGGGGAATAACGATGAGCTCGGAAGGGAGACATTTCTGTCAACCAAATACCGGAAAGAATATTGGCGATCGTCAACAAAAGTATACATTCAAAAATCTCCGCAAACGCACAAGAGTATACAAGAACATGGCAAATATCAAAAGCATAAGTAAAGAAGATGTCTTCATATTTCATAAATATTAGCTTACAACGGCCCTCCGGGGGTTCTTACATATAATTACAAAAGCCCGCAAGGTGTCCTTACACAGAAACAAAAAGCAAAGGGATGCACACACATGGTAAAAGTCTAGAGCCTAGTCTACTCTCGCAGGTCCACCTCCTGCAACAAACACCTTCGGGCACGCATCCTCAGAAGCCTCATCCCGGCCTTCCGCACTGATATCCCCAAAGGATAGGTCGAGAAGTAGGGAGGGATGAAAAAATGCCATAGCCCGCCAAAGGTCGAGGACCCTCATTGGCCAATAGAACCTCAAAGAGACAGTAGACCTGGCGAGCATGGACCTCACTTGCACGACTACTTTGAATCCACTTCTTGGAACATTGAGCCGTGCAAGCTGCCAGCCCAGGGCAAAGCACCATGTCGAGCTAGCGTATGAAGGTGAACAATGGTGTATAATTCGAGCCCCTTTGTGAGCAGCGGTATATAGTCCGAAGAACTTTTTACAAGTGAGGAAAGTCGACTCCCGTATATTATTGTCTCAAGCCAATAGGGACAACGACAACAGACATAACAACAACAACAACATCGACAGAACGGTATAATCATTCTCAACAAAGGGGAGCTCAGGCAAAAGGCCATGACACGGCCTATCAGAATGCTTCCAAACAACCCTAAGGCCGTGAACTCTAAACATGGTGATCAATAATAGAGGAAGATGGCGAGGAGAAAGGGATGAATGAGCAGATGAAGAGACTTGAATAGAAAAACAATGCCAGAATGCCCCTATTTGTAAGAGGTAATGACATGGTCATCGAGGGATTTGGAAGACTGATCGGCAGACACAATTACTGTGTTATTGAAAAACGAAATCGACGGTGGTACTTTTACCTTGGAGAACGGGAATCGACAGTGCATTGAAGGATGTCGAAAAGACAAGTCCATAGGATGTCCCAGTTATCGTAAGAACTCGCGCCATAGGTTGCGTCATCGACATGACGTCATCACAGGAAGCTCGAGAAGTTGGGTATCAGAATTATTTCCCATCGTTTCATTCTGAGAAACGTAGAGACTATCTGTATGCGGTAAAATCAGAGGGCCTAATTTCCTGCTATCGAGTCACTTCAGAAGAACACCTCGAGACCCCGAGGACACAAAGTTGTGACCGAGTTTCCTCTCTCGGACTCGTCGAGGTACGACTTAAAGAAGATACAGATCGAGGCTAGAGTCAAATCGAGGCTAGAGTCTGTCACACCTCCTTTTTCCGCCCCCGCGGGGGGTGAATGAGTTTTTCCAATTAAAGGACAATCGAAACGGGATTTGTTTATTTATTTCAGAGTCGCCACTTGGGAGGTTTAGGGTGTCCCAAGTCACAAATTTTAATCCCGAATCGAGGAAAAGAATGACTCTGTATTACAGTCCGCGAACCAGAAATCCGGATAAGGAATTCTGTTAACCCGGGAGAAGGTGTTAGGCATTCCCGAATTCCGTGGTTCTAGCACGGTCGCTCAACTGTTATATTTGGCTTGATTATCTGATTTTATACGTATTATAAACTTATGTGCAAGTTTTATCCTTTGGCCGCTTTTATTATTATATTTTTTAAAGAATGTGAACATCGTTTAAAAACATGTCTTTGGATTGGGTCACATAAAATGCATCCACGATCCGGAACATATTTTTATTCAATGTTTTGGGATTTGGATTTGGGTCGCATAAATGCGTACCCGTGTTTAAGAATGTATTATTATTATTTCGCGCCTAAAGCAATTAGCGCTTTATTACTTTGGGGAAGGCCGTGAAATTTGCTAAACGGCCCATCCCGAAGTCTAAGTAATCAATTAAATTTTTATCGAGGGCCCCGCAATTTGTGTGTTTTATTTGGCAAGGCCCATCTCATTTATTATAAAGGATAATCCTAAAGTGCCTACATTTTTTCCTATTAAATTTGTCTCTACAAAATAAAAACAGAAAATATCTTAATTTATTTATATGTTATTACCTAATTACATTATACTAGGCATGTTCTCAGTTTGTCAAATTAAAAAAAACAAAAAAACATGACAATCTAATTTTAATCCTAGAACATTTACATGCTGAAATTAACCAATATTATTTAACTAAACAATATTTCTATCAAGTTCTTACTAGATGGCCTATTCGTTTGATTTTTACTTGACGAAGTTACTACATCATTTAATTATTTTTGGCAATATATAGGTAGTTCAATCGTTAAGCTATCGTCGGATATTCCACTATATGTATTAAATAGCTACACGATTCAGATTTTTTGCAAACTAAATAAATTATACATACAAATAAAATTCAGAATATAATTAAAGCTAATTCAGAATTTCAACACTTCATTTTTTTTTGTATTCATGCTTCATATTCGGATTACAATAACCAGCGTGTCAGTTGTGTACCTGATATCGGAAGCAAAAGAAAATGAAGATGAGAATCAGCAGCAGTAATAACAATACAGCACAACAACAATAGTCTAGCAGCAGTAACAACCCAGGAACAGAGTTTGCAAACCAGTGGAGCAGTAATAAAAAAAAAAGCTTCAAGCTTTGATGAAACAACAATTAATTCTGATTTCAAACAATGAAAGAAAGCAGAAGATTTTTTTTTAGTTTTTTATTTTATTTTGAAAGTTTAAATATTTTTCGGAATTTTCTCTCTCTTAAATGTTCAGCCCTTTTTCTCTCTCTTATTTTCAGATTCGTTTCTTTCTCTTCTGTATTCTCTCCTGTCTATCTGTGTTTCAAGACTTCCTATATATAACCCATCCCATAAATCTTTCAATTAATTAAAATCAATACTTTTTCTCTACCAAACTCATTATCTTCCCACTCATCCCCATTACATTAAATAAACATATCACACCACCCCATTATATTTTGTCCCCCATGCCTAACATAAATAAATACAAGATTCCCCCCACTAAATTTTGTCTTGTCCCCCCTTTATATTAAACAACTATATCACAACCCACCCCATTTTATTTTGTCCCCCATGCTTCACATAAAAAATTACAAAATGTACAATTCCTAAACTACCCCTCCGATCTTACTGAAATTACCAAACTACCCATCAGCTATAACACATCAATTAATCAAACTTAACCAAAATATAGACAATATGATTAATTTTTAACAATGTTCAAACAACAAATTTCATGAACATGATTTCTTCAATATTTCAACAACAAATCACATGAACATGATTTCTTCAACATTTCAACAACAAATCACATGAACACAAATTGAACAACAAAGAACAACTAAAATTTGATTGAACAATATTTTAGCAACAAACAATCCTATTTTCGGATTCAACAACAACAACAAACAAGTATATTTAGATTTCTAAATTCAATCATATTGAACTTAAAATCAACTCTAACAACATTACAACCAACACTTCCTATATTAAACTTTAAACAAGATTATGAGACAAATTCAAGAAATAATCATAAATGATAAACAAGAAATCAAGTTATACAAATTTCGGATTCAAGATCAACCAAACAAAGTATGAACATGAATGAATATATTTCTTTTAAAACAACAAACATGACGGATTAAACGGCTCAAACAACATTAATAATTTCTGGAAAATATATAACAACATGAAACAAATTGAAGAAATAATCAATTAAATTTCAATTTGAATCTAACAAACATCAAACTAACAAATATTTACCCAAACAACAAAACAAACATGAAATAAATATGAAAAACAAATTAATTAATTTCTATTTGAAATCTGAAAATTAATTCAACAAAACATATGAACAAACTAGAAAATTATTTCAACGACGAACAAACCAAATAAGAATTAAATCATTTATCGATTTTGGATCCGAAAAATACCAAACAAAATATGGACGATAAATGAGATTCAAAACCAACTAACCGGAAATGAAACGACGAACAACGATTGTAAACAAATCTGTCCGAGCCTCGACTCAACGAAAGACCTTCGAACCTTTGACAATTCGAAGAAGATGAAGCAATAGCAAAATAGAAACACCTGCTGCGACGAGCAGCAGCAGCAGTCCGTCAAACACCTGCTGCGACGAGCAGCAGCAGCACGACGTCGAGAAGCAGCATGAAGCAGATGCCCCGGCAGCAGCACGACGGAGGAAGAAGAAGCAGCATGAAGCAGTAACAACTGAGAGCTGAACGCGGCACAGCAGCAGCAGCAGCGACATGGACGATGAGGTCGATGACGGACGTCGAGGAACTATTTTCGTTTAGCGAGATGGTGGTCATTTGGAGACGAAGCAACAACAAAAGAAGAAGGGTCAGCCATGGCCGGTCGTTCATGGTGGTTCGGGGTGGTTCAAGGTGTTGCCTTCGACGAAGAAGATGAAGACTCGATGAAACTCAATGAAGACGCAGCTGGGTGTGTTGGTGCGTGTGTGTGTGAGTGTGACGAGCTGTTTGTTAATGGCGTTTGGACGTGAAGGAGTGGGGTCGAGGGCAGCCATGGTTGTGTACTTGAGGAAGCTTGAGGAAGAAGAAGAAGATAGGAGGGGGCGGATGGATTTCTTAGGGTTTTCTTCTTTTTTTTTTTTTTTTTTTTTTTGCAAAAAAAATGAAAGACAAAGGGGGGTTTGGGTCTTTTGGGTTATGGACTGGGTCGACCCGGTTCAAAATGGACTAGGTCGTTTTGGAAGATTGGGTATTTTTTGGGCTTGTGGCTTGAATTTGAAGAAGAGGCCCAATTCCGACTTTTATATTTTTGCTCTCTTTTCTTCTTTTATTTCTCTAAAACTAAATTATAAAAATACTTAAACTATTATTAAGAACTAAATTAAGTTATAAAAGCGCAAATTAACTCCAAATAACAATTAACGCACAATTAAGTAATAATTAAGCATAAAATTGTATATTTGGACATTAAATGCTAAAAATGCAAACGATGCCTATTTTTGTAAATTTTTAATTTTTGTAAAATAAATTTAATTACTAACAATTGTAGAATTAAATCCTACATGCGAAATGCAACATATTTTTGTATTTTTAATAATTTAACAAATAAACATGCACAAACAAACATACAAATAGTTACACAAAATATCACAAAATATCACAAAAATTGCACACCAAGAAAAATTATTTTATTTTTGAATTTTTGGGAGTAATTCTCATATAGGGCAAAAATCACGTGCTTACAGCTGCCCTTCTTTGCCCGAAGACACGAAGGGTTTTCGTGCAAAGATAAAGCGAGTGATTTTTTGCCCATCCGAGTACTCCGTGTGAAGCATTTTTTTTTTTTGAAAAAGATTTGACCGAACCTTTGCTTCAGAGGTTTCCTACATATCCTGGGCTAAACAGGAATCAGGTCAAATGTAGTTCGGGAAGTTTTGGTAGCTGGGACTACCGTGGGACTGTAATGTTACTGTTATTACATGCTATTACCACTGCTTACCGATCTCCTTGTTACACCGTGCTTAAAAGAAAACAAGAAGCTAGGCTAGACTGCAATTTGTTCTTGTTGCCTTGCTTTCTTGTCTGCTTGCATTTTTTCCGGTGTTTTTCTTCTTTTTGACACATGCACTTGAGTTTGTGCTGGGACCTTTTGTTGCAACCTTCTGCTTCCCGGTGCCGGGGAATTTTATTGTTTCCTGCTGGGGATTCCTATTGTAACCCTCTGTTTTATTGTCCTCTGACTCGATCTTGAAATGTATGTCTCTGTTCTATGGGCGGGCTCCCAACTTCAATATTTGAAAATTAAAGACTTGAAATGTATGCCTCTGTTATCTGGGCGGGCTCCCAACTTCAATGCTTGAAATGTAAAGACTGAAATGTATGCCTCTGTTATCTGGGCGGGCTCCCAACTTCGACGCTTGAAATATAAAGACTGAAATGTATGCCTCTGTTATCTGGGCGGGCTCCCAACTTCAATGCTTGAAATGTAAAGACTGAATGTATGCCTCTGTTCTATGGGCGGGCTCCCAACTTCAACAACTGAAATGTAAAGACTGAAATGTATGCCTCTGTTATCTGGGCGGGCTCCCAACTTCAATACTTGAAAATTAAAGACTGAAATGTAAGCCTCTGTTATCTGGGCGGGCTCCCAACTTCAACGCTTGAAATGTAAAGACTGAAATGTATGCCTCTGTTATCTGGACGGACTCCCAACTTCAATGCTTGAAATGTAAAGACTGAAATGTATGCCTCTGTTATCTGGGCGGGCTCCCAACTTCAATGCTTGAAATGTAAAGACTGAATGTATGCCTCTGTTCTATGGGCGGGCTCCCAACTTCAACAACTGAAATGTAAAGACTGAAATGTATGCCTCTGTTATCTGGGCGGGCTCCCAACTTCAATACTTGAAAATTAAAGACTGAAATGTAAGCCTCTGTTATCTGGGCGGGCTCCCAACTTCAACGCTTGAAATGTAAAGACTGAAATGTATGCCTCTGTTATCTGGGCGGACTCCCAACTTCAATGCTTGAAATGTAAAGACTGAAATGTATGCCTCTGTTATCTGGGCGGGCTCCCAACTTCAATGCTTGAAATGTAAAGACTGAATGTATGCCTCTGTTCTATGGGCGGGCTCCCAACTTCAACAACTGAAATGTAAAGACTGAAATGTATGCCTCTGTTATCTGGGCGGGCTCCCAACTTCAATACTTGAAAATTAAAGACTGAAATGTAAGCCTCTGTTATCTGGGCGGGCTCCCAACTTCAACGCTTGAAATGTAAAGACTGAAATGTATGCCTCTGTTATCTGGGCGGACTCCCAACTTCAATGCTTGAAATGTAAAGACTGAAATGTATGCCTCTGTTATCTGGGCGGGCTCCCAACTTCAATGCTTGAAATGTAAAGACTGAATGTATGCCTCTGTTCTATGGGCGGGCTCCCAACTTCAACAACTGAAATGTAAAGACTGAAATGTATGCCTCTGTTCTATGGGCGGGCTCCCAACTTCAACAACTGAAATGTAAAGACTGAAATGTATGCCTCTGTTATCTGGGTGGGCTCCCAACATCAACAACAACTTTAAAAATAAACGTCATTCCTCTCTTCAGGCGGGCTCCTGACTTCAAATACACAATTTTTAAAATAAACGTCTTTCCTCTCTTCAGGAGGGCTCCTGACTTCAACAACAACTTTGAAAATAAATCGTCATTCCTCTCTTCAGGCGGACTCCTGACTTCAACAACAACTTTGAAAATAATCGCCATTCCTCTCTTCAGGCGGGCTCCTGACTTCAACCACTAAATCGCCATTCTATTCTTCAGGGGGGGCTCCTGACTTCAACCAATACATCGCCATTCCTTTCTTTAGGTTGGCGAGATTTCAACAACTTTTAAAAACGCCTTTCCTCTCTTCAGGCGGGCTCTTGACTTCAATCACAACTTTGAAAATAAATCGCCATTCCTCTCTTCAGGCGGGCTCCTAACTTCAACAACAACTTTGAAAATAATCGCCATTCCTCTCTTCAGGCGGGCTCCTGACTTCAACCACTAAATCGCCATTCTATTCTTCAGGGGGGCTCCTGACTTCAACCAATACATCGCCATTCCTTTCTTTAGGTTGGCGAGATTTTAACAACTTTTAAAAATGCCTTTCCTCTCTTCAGGCGGGCTCCTGACTTCAACCAATACATCGTCATTCCTTTCTTTAGGTTGGCGAGATTTCAACAACTTTTAAAAATGCCTTTCCTCTCTTCAGGCGGGCTCCTGACTTCAACCACAACTTTGAAAATAAATCGTCATTCCTCTCTTCAGGCGTGCTCCTGACTTCAACCAATAAATCGTCATTCTATTTTTCAGGGGGGGCTCCTGACTTCAACCAATACATCGCCATTCTGTTCTTCAGAGGGGCTCCTGACTTCAACCAATACATCGCCATTCTATTCTTCAGGGGGGCTCCTGACTTCAACAACTTTTCAAAAATTGCCATTCCTTTCTTTGGATGGCGAGATTTCAACAAACCCTTTTTAAAAACGCCTTTCCTTTCTTCAGGCGGGCTCCTGACTTCCATCAATAAATCACCATTCTATTCTTCAGGGGGGCTCCTGACTTCAACCAATACATCGCCATTCCTTTCTTTAGGTTGGCGAGATTTCAACAACCTTTTAAAAACGCCTTTCCTCTCTTCAGGCGGGCTCCTGACTTCCATCAATAAATCACCATTCTATTCTTCAGGGGGCTCCTGACTTCAACCAATACATCGCCATTCCTTTCTGTAGGTTGGCGAGATTTCAACAACCTTTTAAAAACGCCTTTCCTCTCTTCAGGCGGGCTCCTGACTTCCATCAATAAATCGCCATTCTATTCTTCAGGGGGGCTCCTGACTTCAACCAATAAATCGCCATTCTATTCTTCAGGGGGGTCTCCTGACTTCAACAACTTCTTTTTTTTTTCAAATTCAAACTTTTTTTTTTCAAATTATCCTAGGAGAAAATTCATCAGACTAGATTTTGATCCTAGGAAAAGATTCACCCGACTAAGATTTTATTATATTATCTTGGGAGAAAAATTTCATCAGACCAAGATTTTGACTCTAGGAGATAAATCGTCAGACTAGGTCCATTTTGTTGTGATCTTAAGAGAAAGATTCATCGGACTAAGATGTTATTATATTATCTTGGGAGAAAAATTTCATCAGACCAAGATTTTGACTCTAGGAGATAAATCGTCAGACTAGGTCCATTTTGTTGTGATCTTAGGAGAAAGATTCATCGGACTAAGATTTTATTATATTATCTTGGGAGAAAAATTTCATCAGACCAAGATTTTGACTCTAGGAGATAAATCGTCAGACTAGGTCCATTTTGTTGTGATCTTAGGAGAAAGATTCATCGGACTAAGATTTTATTATATTATCTTGGGAGAAAAATTTCATCAGACCAAGATTTTGACTCTAGGAGATAAATCGTCAGACTAGGTCCATTTTGTTGTGATCTTAGGAGAAAGATTCATCGGACTAAGATTTTATTATATTATCTTGGGAGAAAAATTTCATCAGACCAAGATTTTGACTCTAGGAGATAAATCGTCAGACTAGGTCCATTTTGTTGTGATCTTAGGAGAAAGATTCATCGGACTAAGATTTTATTATATTATCTTGGGAGAAAAATTTCATCAGACCAAGATTTTGACTCTAGGAGATAAATCGTCAGACTAGGTCCATTTTGTTGTGATCTTAGGAGAAAGATTCATCGGACTAAGATTTTATTATATTATCTTGGGAGAAAAATTTCATCAGACCAAGATTTTGACTCTAGGAGATAAATCGTCAGACTAGGTCCATTTTGTTGTGATCTTAGGAGAAAGATTCATCGGACTAAGATTTGATATCTTAGGAGAAAATTTCATCGGACTAAGATTTCTATCTTAGGAGAAAGATTCATCGGACTAAGATTTGGTATCTTAGGAGAAAATTTTATCGGACTAAGATTTGATATCTTATCTTGGGAGAAAATTTCATCGGACCAAGATTGTATCGGGAGGGAAATTCATCAGACTAGGACTTTTTATCCTAGGAGAAAAATGTAAAGATCAATGATTTGAGAAACTTACCTTTGCAATTTCTTCTTTTCTTTTCTTTTTCCTTTGCGCTGCTTTGTTCTTGCTTGCTGGGGATAAAACCACTGGGGGAGTCTCCTTTCTTCCCCTCCTTCAAATTCATTTTTTTTTGATTTTTTTTTGTTTTTTCAACACTGCTGGGGATAAAAGTGTTATCTTCTTGGGATAACGTTGTTGAGGATAACGCTGCTGGGGATGATATTATTTGCTGGGGATAATCCTTTTCCGCTGGGGATATCCCTCTTCTTTTGTGGCACAGCTCGGAAATTGGCTTTTCCCCGACTTTTTAGTCTCGCATGAATTTCCCAAATCATTCTCATTGCTCTCCTCGATTTGTCCACAGGCTCTGGTCTTGAGGTTTAATAACCTTTGATTTTGGCAAGGATATCCCTCTTGACACTCGTCAATCCTTTTGTTGGGGATATCTTTTTTGACACTGGCCTCACGCTTGTTCCTTCCTGACTATACCATTTGGATGTACTAGTCAGATCTCATCTTGCATGATTGGAAAGCTGATGGCCTATTTTGAAGTCATTTCCCACTTGTTCTGACCAGACAGACTCTACTGGGGAATTTTCTATGAAAGGAAAAGATAAAAGGGAACAGAATAAAAGACAACGGAAAAAGATGACTCTTTAACAAAAGAAACTATAAATAAAAACCTATCAAACGCAGACACCGACTCTAATGGTCATGACATGCATATGTGGCCTATTCTCCGTCGTCAATCGTCTTTCAAGACCTTCAATTGGCAATTCCCATCTGATTCTTAATCTTATTCGACTTGTAGTGCCCGAAGGGTTTTCACTATCAAGCCTCTCTCATTTTGGTTTTTCTCTCAGCTTTCATCGCCTTATGGTGTCCGTGAAGATTTTCACCGATAAGACTCTCTCATTTGTATCACTTTCCAGCTGGGGATTTGGAGTGTTGCCGGTATGACTCTCTGCTAGAGATTAGAGTCCTTTCTATTATGGAACAGAGTGTTATGTTCACCGATAAGACTCCCATTTGTCTGACTTGGCATCTTTTGCAGACTGGTCAGAAGGTCTTTCTTTGGACCGTAATGTGAGTTTTTGGATAGGCTAGAAAGAAAGGGTATTAAAGGCTCAAAAACAAAATAAATTTGGGGTTAAAAATTACAACATTCGGAACCAATTTTTTGCTTCCCACAAGCGCAACCCTTGCCCCAGTTTCTTGCTTGGGGATTATTTATTTATAATTAATTAATTAATTATTTTTTTTTTTACTTTTTATTACACCATGCACACCATGCACACTGTGCACCCTATGACCGAGCCATGAAGCGCCTACGTATCCTCTTTGAGGAATCAGGTCAAACGTAGTTCCCAATTCCTCTTTTTTCATTTGACTTTTTTTTTGTTATCATTTTTCTCTTCTTTTCCTTTTTTTTTTGTTTATTTTTTCCTTTACCTTCCAGGCTCGTATTTCCTAGTCGTTGCTATTGATTCCGAACGAGGGGTATGAAAGAAAATAAATAAGGCTCAAAAGGGATAACGAAGGATAAAGTGTTTAGGTGGCAGAACAAAATGCCTTCGTCATTCCAGTCTTCAAAACATGCCAAGTGCAAACAACACGATTGAACATAGATTTATAGTCTCTTCCGATGGTGCTGGACTTGACAATTATGTTAAACACTTGCTTTTTCATTTGTCATTTCTAAAGCACTGCTGGGCGACACTCTCACTCTCATTCTCATGAACGACCCTCATGCCAATTTGGCGAACCCTGCATTTAACGGTTTTCTTTATGTTTAACTTGCCCCAGTTCCACATGACTCGGGCTTCAAATAATCTCAAACCGTTCTTATTTCCTTTAAATGCTTTAATCACCTTCCGAGGGTTTTATGATTAACTTTTAAGATTAGGCCCAATATGTGCGCATGTCATGTCACGAGAATCGGTGCTGAACAAAAATGATAAAAGGACTAAACAAAAGATGACTGGAAACAATAAAAGACCGACTTTTGTATTAGACTACCGGCGAAATGGTTTGAATAATTTTACAAACAAAACAACCAGAATAAAATCCTAACACAGCCTCGACAAAACTTAAACATACTGATATGACAAACTGAAAAGATAAGAAGGTTTGACACAAGACAATATTCGGATTACAATCCTAAGAATAATCCGGACAACAGAAATGACAACAAAATAAGCCACCACAAGCTTCTCTCTTGCTAACCAAGGAACGAAGCGTCCTCCCACTTTATCAAAATTGGCATCTTAGCCATTGAGCGTTCGCATCAATACTGCCAAGACCATTATCAGCTTTAATATCATCAACCTCCGTCAACAAGTCCCCAATAGGATTCGAGTGCTTATGTTATCAGGCCCGATTCCCGCAGAGTGTGTATCATGAGGTGCAAGTAAAGGATTCTGCGCGATATTCTGGGTGTCATTGTCCGGATTACCACAAACCAACCACCTTCTTTCTTTGTGATTCGAAACAACAGGTTAAAATGGACTCAGTCGGTCCCCATTATTAACAACATTTTTTTTTCATTTTTTTTTTCTTTCGATTTTTTTTCTTCATTTTTTTCTCATTTTTTGTTGTGGTCGAATATTATGGAGATTGCCTACGTATCATGACCCCGCATGAATCAGACCTTGCGTAGTTCGGACCAATGAAAGGTAACAACAATGAAACATTTTTTTTTTGGAATTATCAATTTTTCATAATAAAACAAACTGGGTTTCAAAGGTTTGAAGATGACCTACAAACTCGAAAATCAAACAACCCACCTATTCTAATTAAAAGATTTACAAACTCCAAAAACAAACGGCCAGCTTCCTTTCTCCGTTTGACAAATGCAACCAAACAGTTATTTTTGCAAATGTGGCCCTTCCAAATTTTGAGGTCGGAGAGGATTATTTTATGACACTTTACAAACTTGTTCATTCTTTTACGAAAATAGCCTTTCGACAATTGAAAGATACTCTAGGGCTATTTCGGCAAGAACGGTTTAAGACGCGGTCAAAGCTGGCTCGGCTTATTTTGACCAAAAATCCAAACGGTATTCACCTGACCGTTGACTCTTTGTTTTTTTTTTGTTTTTTTTTTCAAATTACAATAAAAACCGGGTGTTGCAAACACGGCCCTTCAGTGCCTCGGGGACGAAGATTTTTAAGGCTGTGTGGGTCAACTGGACAAAATCTAAAACAATGACCCAAAGGTGGTTGTTTATACAAAGTCTGCCTTCCGGCGTCCCTTTCGGGAACATTCGGCTATTTATGACAAAACAACGTCACCTGATTTATTCATGACTCTTTTTATCGTTTTCCAAATTAGCAAACTCAATATTGCAAACACGGCCTTTCAACGTCTCGGGGACAAAGATTTTTAAGGCTGTGTGGGTCAACTGAACCAAATCTTAAAAATGACCCAAGGGTGGCTGTTAATGCAAAGTCAACCTTCCGGCGTCCCTTTCGGGAACATTCGGCTATGTCTTGATAAAACAACGTCACCCGACTTCTTTATGACAAAATTAAAATTTGACATGTTTTTTTTATTATTATTTATTTATTTTCTTTTGGCTATTTTAGCAAAAGGTGGGGTTGGACATCACCCGACTTATTTATGACATGTTTTTATCTTTTTTCAAATTAGAAAACTCAATATTGCAAACACGGCCTTTCAACGCCTCGGGGACGAAGATTTTTAAGGCTGTGTGGGTCAACTGGACCAAATCTTAAAAATGACCCAAAGGTGGCTGTTTATGCAAAGTCAGCCTTCCGGCGTCCTTTTCGGGAACATTTGGCTATGTCTTGATAAAACAGCATCACCAACTTATTTATGACAAAATTAAAATTTTGATATATATTTTTTATTTATTTATTTATTTGTTTTTGGCTATTTTAGCAAAAATGGGGGTTGAACCCGATGAAGGTTGCCTACGTATCTCACATCCGGTGAGAATCAAACCCGCGTAGTTCGGGCAGGTCATGAATAAAGTAAATAAACTAATTTTAAATTTTTTTTTTGAATTTGTAAAAGAACTGCTTTAAAAGAAGAAAGGAAGTATTTTTTTTTGGATTTTTGATTGATTTTCTTTTTGAAAGAAAGACTTCTAAGAATTCCTTTTCTTTTGATTTGAACTTTGAGAATTTCAAAAGTAAAAGGAAGATATTTTTTTGTTTGAATTTTTATTTGTTTTCTCTTATTCTAAAGTAGAAAGAAAATATTTTTTGGAATTTTACCTCTAATAAAAGAAATGCTTTCTAAATTTTTTTTTTTGAAATTTTGAATTTTCTTTTCATTTTTTAAAGAAGAAGGAAAATATTTTCGGATTTGTTTTATTTTATTATATATATATTTTTTTTATAATTAAAAAGACTTTCTAAAGAAATCAATAATGGAAAATATTTTTGGATTTTTTGTTTTGAAAATTGGGAGTCTAAAAAAAAACTTTTCTAGACTTTTTGGCAGGACAAATATTTTTGCAACAAATAAAGATATATATACATTTTTTGGAAATAAAGAAAAACTTTTTGGATTTATATATATATATATATATATTTGCAACAAATAATAAAACCACTTTCAACGGCCGACTCTTTTTATTTTATTATTTTTATTTTTATTTTGGCATCTAAACAAATAAATAAATAAAAACCCATTTTAAAAACAAGACTCTTTTTCATTTTCATTTTTATGGCAAGACAAACTATTTTTTTTCTAATTTGTTTTTTTTTTGAAAAACAAGACAGAACAACAACTCTTTTTTTTCTATTTTTCCTTTGCTTTTAATAAAACAAACTAATAAGACATTTTTTTTTTCATTTTCTCAAAATCTTGGCAGAGTTTTGACAGTATTTGGGCATTGGTTTTTTTTTCAAAAATAAACAATCAATTCCCTAACCGCTATTTCTTTTTTTTTTTCAATTTCAAAATATTATTCCTGATATTCAAAAGTCAGTCAACACACAAATCCGGATCAATTAAATGCGCAAGTAGCAGCAAGTAAGATGCATCAGGATGGTCATTTTCATTTTTTTTGGTACACCTGTCCTAGACAGACCCAACCCCTGTGTTGAGCCTCCAAAGTCAAATGCACGTGATGCAAACAATCGCTCCTACTGGGGATCCGGCATGAAGCTGAGTTATTCTAACTTCTAAGTGAAAAAACCTGAGGCATATTGTTCTAGCCCTGGCTCACCCAAGTGGATAGCTTTAGCCGAAGTGGGGGCAACGTACCGGGAGCACGAAAGTTTGCCCGGCCTAGTTACTTGTCCCAACTTCGTCTTATTTGGTATGACTTCTAATAGAAAGGTGGGCCACGCGCACGTGTACACCATAAGTTCAGAAGACTCAGAAAGACGAAGGGTTTCGTAGCAGTTTTATATACACAATTCAAATAATATTAAAGCGGTAAAAGCATCATTTAGCACATTAAGCATATATCATGTAAAAATCAGATAATAAATAAAGCCAACTATAGCAGTTATTTTAAGCTCGAATTCTTGAACCCTGAACCAG
Source organism: Nicotiana tabacum (assembly GCF_000715075.1). NCBI lineage: Eukaryota > Viridiplantae > Streptophyta > Magnoliopsida > Solanales > Solanaceae > Nicotiana > Nicotiana tabacum. The sequence continues at coordinate 204,338,802 of NC_134087.1, read as the reverse complement.
AGATTCTGGGTTAAGTCCCCAGCAGAGTCGCCAGAGCTGTCACACCTCCTTTTTCCGCCCCCGCGGGGGGTGAAGGAGTTTTTCCAATTAAAGGACAATCGAAACGGGATTTGTTTATTTATTTCAGAGTCGCCACTTGGGAGGTTTAGGGTGTCCCAAGTCACCAATTTTAATCCCGAATCGAGGAAAAAAATGACTCTATATTACAGTCCGCGAACCAGAAATCCGGATAAGGAATTCTGTTAACCCGGGAGAAGGTGTTAGGCATTCCCGAATTCCGTGGTTCTAGCACGGTCGCTCAACTGTTATATTTGGCTTGATTATCTGATTTTATACGTATTATAAACTTATGTGCAAGTTTTATCCTTTGGCCGCTTTTATTATTATATTTTTTAAAGAATGTGAACATCGTTTAAAAACATGTCTTTGGATTGGGTCACATAAAATGCATCCACGATCCGGAACGTATTTTTATTCAATGTTTTGGGATTTGGATTTGGGTCGCATAAATGCGTACCCGTGTTTAAGAATGTATTATTATTATTTCGCGCCTAAAGCAATTAGCGCTTTATTACTTTGGGGAAGACCGTGAAATTTGCTAAACGGCCCATCCCGAAGTCTAAGTAATCAATTAAATTTTTATCGAGGGCCCCGCAATTTGTGTGTTTTATTTGGCAAGGCCCATCTCATTTATTATAAAGGATAATCCTAAAGTGCCTACATTTTTCCTATTAAATTTGTCTCTACAAAATAAAAACAGAAAATATCTTAATTTATTTATATGTTATTACCTAATTACATTATATTAGGCATGTTCTCAGTTTGTCAAATTAAAAAAAAAACATGGCAATCTAATTTTAATCCTAGACCATTTACATGCTGAAATTAACCAATATTATTTAACTAAACAATATTTCTATCAAGTTCTTACTAGATGGCCTATTCGTTTGATTTTTACTTGACGAAGTTACTACATCATTTAATTATTTTTGGCAATATAAAGGTAGTTCAATCGTTAAGCTATCGTCGGATATTCCACTATATGTATTAAATAGCTACACGATTCAGATTTTTTGCAAACTAAATAAATTATACATACAAATAAAATTCAGAATATAATTAAAGCTAATTCAGAATTTCAACTCTTCATTTTTTTTGTATTCATGCTTTATATTCGGATTACAATAACCAGCGTGTCAGTTGTGTACCTGATATCGGAAGCAAAAGAAAATGAAGATGAGAATCAGCAGCAGTAATAACAATACAGCACAACAACAATTGTCCAGCAGCAGTAACAACCCAGGAACAAAGTTTGCAAACCAGTGGAGCAGTAATCAAAAAAAAAAATAAAAGCTTCAAGCTTTGATGAAACAACAATTAATTCTGATTTCAAACAATGAAAGAAAGCAGAAGATTTTTTTTAGTTTTTATTTTTATTTTGAAAGTTTAAATATTTTTCGGAATTTTCTCTCTCTTAAATGTTCAGCCCTTTTTCTCTCTCTTATTTTCAGATTCGTTTCTTTCTCTTCTGTATTCTCTCCTGTCTATCTGTGTTTCAAGACTTCCTATATATAACTCATCCCATAAATCTTTCAATTAAATTAAAATCAATACTTTTTCTCTACCAAACCCATTATCTTCCCACTCATCCCCATTACATTAAATAAACATATCACACCACCCCATTATATTTTGTTCCCCATGCCTAACATAAATAAATACAAGATTCCCCCCACTAAATTTTGTCTTGTCCCCCTTTATATTAAACAACTATATCACAAACCACCCTATTTTATTTTGTCCCCCATGTTTCACATAAAAAATTACAAAATGTACAATTCCTAAACTACCCCTCCGATCTTACTGAAATTACCAAACTACCCATCAGCTATAACACATCAATTAATCAAACTTAACCAAAATATAGACAATATGATTAATTTTTAACAATGTTCAAACAACAAATTTCATGAACATGATTTCTTCAATATTTCAACAACAAATCACATGAACATGATTTCTTCAACATTTCAACAACAAATCACATGAACACAAATTGAACAACAAAGAACAACTAAAATTTGATTGAACAATATTTTAGCAACAAACAATCCTATTTTCGGATTCAACAACAACAACAAACAAGTATATTTAGATTTCTAAATTCAATCATATTGAACTTAAAATCAACTCTAACAACATTACAACCAACACTTCCTATATTAAACTTTAAACAAGATTATGAGACAAATTCAAGAAATAATCATAAATGATAAACAAGAAATCAAGTTATACAAATTTCGGATTCAAGATCAACCAAACAAAGTATGAACATGAATGAATATATTTCTTTTAAAACAACAAACATGACGGATTAAACGGCTCAAACAACATTAATAATTTCTGGAAAATATATAACAACATGAAACAAATTGAAGAAATAATCAATTAAATTTCAATTTGAATCTAACAAACATCAAACTAACAAATATTTACCCAAACAACAAAACAAACATGAAATAAATATGAAAAACAAATTAATTAATTTCCATTTGAAATCTGAAAATTAATTCAACAAAACATATGAACAAACTAGAAAATTATTTCAACGACGAACAAACCAAACAAGAATTAAATCATTTATCGATTTTGGATCCGAAAAATACCAAACAAAATATGGACGATAAATGAGATTCAAAACCAACTAACCGGAAATGAAACGACGAACAACGATTGTAAACAAATCTGTCCGGGCCTCGACTTAACGAAAGACCTTCGAACCTTTGACGATTCGAAGAAGATGAAGCAATAGCAAAATAGAAACACCTGCTGCGACGAGCAACAGCAGCAGTCCGTCAAACACCTGCTGCGACGAGCAGCAGCAGCACGACGTCGAGAAACAGCATGAAGCAGATGCCCCGGCAGCAGCACGACGGAGGAAGAAGAAGCAGCATGAAGCAGTAACAACTGGGAGCTGAACGCGGTACACCTGCAGCAGCAGCGACATGGACGATGAGGTCGATGACGGACGTCGGGGAACTATTTTCGTTTAGCGAGATGGTGGTCATTTGGAGACGAAGCAACAACAAAAGCAAAAGGGTCAGCCATGGCTGGTCGTTCATGGTGGTTCGGGGTGGTTCAAGGTGTTGCCTTCGACGAAGAAGATGAAGACTCGATGAAACTCGATGAAGACGCAGCTGGGTGTGTTGGTGCGTGTGTGTGTGAGTGTGACGAGCTGTTTGTTAATGGCGTTTGGACGTGAAGGAGTGGGGTCGAGGGCAGCCATGGTTGTGTGCTTGAGGAAGCTTGAGGAAGAAGAAGAAGATAGGAGGGGGCGGATGGATTTCTTAGGGTTTTCTTCTTTTTTTCTTTTTTTTTTGTTTTGCAAAAAAAATGAAAGACAAAGGGGGGTTTGGGTCTTTTGGGTTATGGACTGGGTCGACCCGGTTCGAAATGGACTGGGTCGTTTAGGAAGATTGGGTATTTTTTGGGCTTGTGGCTTGAATTTGAAGAAGAGGCCCAATTCTGACTTTCTTTATATTTTCACTCTCTTTTCTTCTTTTATTTCTCTAAAACTAAATTATAAAAATACTTAAACTATTATTAAGAACTAAATTAAGTTATAAAAGCGCAAATTAACTCCAAATAATAATTAACGCACAATTAAGTAATAATTAAGCATAAAATTGTATATTTGGACATTAAATGCTAAAAATGCAAACGATGCCTATTTTTGTAAATTTTTAATTTTTGTAAAATAAATTTAATGACTAACAATTGTAGAATTAAATCCTACATGCGAAATGCAACATATTTTTGTATTTTTAATAATTTAACAAATAAACATGCACAGACAAACATACAAATAGTTACACAAAATATCACAAAATATCACAAAAATTGCACACCAAGAAAAATTATTTTATTTTTGAATTTTTGGGAGTAATTCTCATATAGGGCAAAAATCACGTGCTTACAGAGTCAAATGGGGAATTCCCAAGGCACACAGCTAAGTCTGATAAAGCCGGCCTACCAAGGGCTTGTATTAAGGCGTCGCGTCTAGCCGTCCCATCTCCATGCTTTTACAATTAATGTATTTTGTACTATGGCGAGATTCCCCTCCTATATAAAGGGGATCCTCATCACTTTGTAAGGGGCGGCTGTGGCTCTAACTATTCTACACAAGATCAATAACAACTCTTTCTCTCTCTCTCTCTCTCTCTCTCTCTCTCTCTCTCTTTTCTCTCTAACTTACTCGCTCGAGGCTACCTCCTTCATTTATTGCTTTCATACTTGTTCTTCATTTATTGCTTGATATTGGCCATAAAGAGCCTCATTTTAATTATATCCTAACTGTTAATCCTTTCCCGATTACCCCCGATATCTCGAGCTCGAGCCCAGGCATCGACCTCGAGGCCCCTCATCGGTCAGTCTGAGGTCCGGACGGCTAGCTCTTCGGTTTGATTACAACCCCGTTTTAGTTCGTATTTCGTTGTTAAGCTTCACATATCTAACATCAACTGCCTTAACAACTAGCATAAAAATAGATCACGTATTTTTAGAGTCCCATTAACAAATTTCATTGTTATTATTATTTTCACGGTAAACATATGGGCCTCCTCCAGAATCAACTCCCGAAGCCCATCAACATTGGGTATACAAATCCGGCCCTGCATCCTCAATACCCCGTCATCACCAATAGTCATATCTCTAGCATCACCATGCTGAACCTTGTCCTTGAGGACAAGCAAATAAGGGTCATCATACTGACGCTCCCTGATACGATCAAATAAGGAAGACCAAGAAACCACGCAAGCTAGAACCCGACTAGGATCCAAAAGATCTAATCTCACAAACTGGCTGGCTAAGGCCTGAACATCCATCGCCATAGGCCTCTCCGATGCTCTAAATAAGCCAAACTTCCCAAACTCGCTGCTCGGCGACTCAAGGCATCGGCCACCATATTGGCCTTGCCCGGATGATACAGAATAGTGATATCATAGTCCTTCAGTAACTCTAACCATCTCCTCTGGCGCAAATTTAGATCCTTTTGCTTGAATAGGTGCTGCAAGCTCCGATGATCAGTATAAATCTCACAGGGGACACCGTACAAGTAATGACACCAGATCTTTAGGGCGTGAACAATGGCAGCTAACTCAAGGTTGTGGATGGGATAATTCTTCTCGTGAACCTTCAATTGTCTGGACGCATAGGCAATCACCCTACTATCCTGTATCAAAACCGCTCCATGGCCAATCCTTGAGGCATCACAATAGACAGTGTAAGACCCCGAACCTATAGGCAGTATCAAAATTGGGGCTGTAGTCAAAGATGTCTTGAGCTTCTAAAAGCTCGCCTCACACTCTTCTGTCCACTGGAACGGAGCACTCTTCTAGGCCAGTCTGGTCATAGGGGATATAATCCATGAAAACCCCTCAACAAAACGATGGTAATAACCCGCCAAGCCAAGAAAACTGTGGATCTCTGTAGCTGAGGATGGTCTAGGACAACTCTGCACTGCTTCTACTTTCTTTGGATCCACCTTTATCCCCTTACTAGAAACCACGTGACCCAAGAATGCCACGGAATCCAACCAAAACTCACATTTCGAGAACTTAGCATATAATTTCTTCTCTCTCAGAGTCTGAAGCACTGTCCTCAGGTGCTGCTCATGATCTTCCTGACTTCAGGAATACACTAGAATATTATCAATGAAGACAATGACAAACGAGTCAAGATACAGACGGAACACACTGTGCATCAAGTACATAAAGGCTGTTGGGGAATTGGTCAACCCAAATGACATAATAAGGAACTCGTAATGACCATACCAAGTCCTGAAAGCAGTTTTCGGGATATCTAGCTCCTGAATCTTCAACTGATGGTAACCTGAGCACAAGTCAATCTTAGAAAACACCCGTGCGCCCTGAAGCTGGTCAAACAGATCTTCAATACGAGGCAAAGGATAATGGTTCTTCATTGTAACTTTGTTCAACTGGCGATAATCAATACACATACGCATAGAACCATTCTTTTTCTTCACAAACAAGACAGGAGCACCCCAAGGTGATACACTGGGCCGAATAAAACCCTTATCAAGCAATTCCTATAACTGATCCTTCAACTCAGGAGGAGCCATACGATACGGAGGAGTAGAAATGGGCTGAGTGCCCGGCAACAGATCAATGCCAAAATCAATATCTCTATCAGGCGGCATGCCCGGAAGATCGGCTGGAAACACATCGGGAAAATCTCATACTACTAGGACTGAATCAACTGAAGGGGTATCAATACTGACATCTCTCACATAAGCTAAATACGCATCACACCCCTTCTCAACCATTCACTGAGCCTTAAGGAAAGAAATAACTCTATTGGGAGTGTGATCTAAAGTACTCCTCCACTCAACACGTGGTACACCTAGCATAGCCAGCATCACAGTTTTGGCGTGACAATCAAGAATAGCATAATAGGGCGACAACCAGTCCATGCCCAAGATAATATCAAAATCTACCATGCTGAGCACCAATAAATCGGCTCTGGTCTCAAAACCACTAAGAGCAACCAAACACGACCGATAAATGCGGTCCACAACAAGAGAATCTCTCACAGGAGTAGAAACATAAATAGAGGAACTCAAAGAATCCCGAGGTACACCAAATACGGAGCAAAATAAGAAGACACATAAGAGTAAGTGGAGCCGGGATCGAATAGAATCGATGCATCTCTGTGACAAACTATTATAATACTTGTGATGATAGAATCGGAGGCAACAACGTCAATACGGGCAGGAACGGCATAGTATCGGGCCTGGCCTCCCCCTCTAGGGCGACCTCTACCTCCCCGACCTCCACCTCTAGCTGGCTGAGCAGGTGGGGTAGCAACTGGAGCTATAACCATAGCCTGAGAACTCTACGGGGCGCACTGTGGCTGGGAAGTCTGTAGAGGCGCACTCCTCCCTAGTCTAGGGCAATCCATCACCATATGGCATGTGTCCCCACACTCAAAACAAACTCTAGGAGGATGTGGCAGGTGTGACTGGCTCAGGCCAGGTCTACTAGACTGACCTCTGAAAGCACCCCGCGCAGGAGGCGTGCTAGATACCGGAGGTGCATAATAAGGCTCTTGAGGACTAGGAGGAGATGGAATACCACTGGCTGCTGGAAGAGCTGAATGAATAGGGAGACTCATATAACCCCTACCATGATGACCTACAGTTGAGGCACGAGCACCAGAATAATGGCCCGACTCTCGAGACCTTTTGACCTCCCTCTCCCCTCTCTCCCTAGCATGTATACCCGCAATCCTCCTAGCAATGCTCACCACCTGCTGATAAGAAATATTCATCTCCAACTCACGAGCCATGCTAGACCTGATACTAGGAATAATCCCCTCAATAAACCGGCGAATCCTCTCGCGAACATTAGAAACCAAGGCTGGTGCATGTCTAGCCAAACTAGTGTAACGGATAGCATACTCTGAGACAGTCATATCACCCTGGCGCAAATGCTCAAACTCTGCGCGCCATGTATCCCTGAGGCTCTCAGGAACAGATCTAAAAACTGAGTCCAAGTCAGTAAAGCAACCTCATCCGGACTATCTAACTCATAGGTACGCCACAACTCATAGGCGGCTCCTCGAAGTTGGAAGGTATTGAAGGAAACCCCGCTCGACCCTAATATACCCATGGTACGGAGAATGTGGTAACACTCATCTAGAAATCCCAGAGCATCATTTGATGCTAGATCACTGAATACAAGAGGCTTGTACTTCTTGAACCTCTCAAGCCTCAGCTGCTCATCCTCGGAAACCACTACCTTGTCCTCGGGCTAATCTCAGATTGCAAGAAGTACAAGAATAATCTTAGGAACCTGCTCAACATGCACTCGCTGCTCAGGAGTGCGGGCGGCAGAAGTCTGTGCTCCTTCCCTGGCCTGAGATGTAGCTGAAACAAGGGGAAGCAACACTGCCTAAGCCAAAGTGGTGTACATGCTCATGAACTGTGCTAGAGTCTCCTGAAGTGCTGGAGTAGTAGTAGTAGTAGGCGTATCAGGTGCATGGACTCCCGCTGGAACTGCTGGTGGTACCTTGGTGGCAGCTCACGCAGGTGCTCTGGCTGCACCATGTGTGCGTCCTCAGCCTCTACCCCAGCCCCGACCTCTGACGGCTGCAGTAGGGAGCGCAGGTGCCTGATCATCTCAGGTAGCACGTGTCCTCACTATCTGTAAGAGAATAGAAGACAGAAGTTTAGAATTGTGACATCAAATCTCGCACGACAAGGTAATCAAATGAAGTGGAATTTTTTTAACAGTTACATAGCCTCTTGTAGATAAGTACAGACGTCTCCGTACCGATCCACGAGACTCTAATAAACCGGCTTGTGATTCATGACTCCTATGAACCTAGAGCTCTGATACCAACTTATCACGACCCCGATTTGACCTTCGTGAACCATCGTGACGGTACCTAGTCTCTACGACTAGGTAAGCCTAACAATGCGGAAAATAAACCAATTTGCGAAAGAAACAATTAAAAATCGAAATAGTGAAATAAGACAGCATTTAAAAATATCGCTCGACATATACAATATCAACTCTCAAAAACTAATACATTTCCCAAAACCCGGAATCTCATGAACACAAGCCTTTAAACGTATACAAGTATCTAACTCCAGAATATCTAACAAGTAAAGGAAATACAGAAGGGCTAATACTTAAAAGGGAGAGTAGAAAGGGACTCTTCGGTTTGCGGACGTGGAAGATATACCTCGGATTCTCTACGAATGCCTCGTCTCAAGCGTGATAAGTCTGGGTGGAGGTACCTGGATCTGCACATGAAAAACATGCACAGAAAGGGCATGAGTACACCACAGCGGTACTTAGTAAGTGCCAAGCCTAACCTCGGTCGGGTAGTGATGAGGAAGGTCAGGGCCCTACTGAGATTAAATAAAATATACGGTGTGACAATATAAGATAAAGCAATATAGTTAAAAGGTAACGATAAGAATCAATACATGATAATAAAGATAACTACAACTGAAACTGAGGCAAAAACAATCACAAGGAATACTACTCTTCACAAAGATAATAACCGAAGATCTGTCAATATCCCAAGGATCTCTTAGTACCCTCAATATGTGCCAGGGATCTCTTGGTATCCCGAGGATCTCTTGGTATCCTCAATATATGCTAGGAATCTCCTAGTACTCCGAGGATCTCTTGGTATCCTCAATATACGTGCTAAGGATATCTCGGTATCCCGCACCTCAGCTCAAATCATAAATACATATAGGGGATCTCTCGGGATGTCGTCCCGTAGTCCCAAAGTAAAAATACACAGCAACCACACAAGGAATACTCAATTAAGCTCAATTTCATACCAAGTAAAACAGATAATTCTAACCTAACATGCTTCACATAATACAATTAAGGCAGTTTAAGCAATAAAATAATTAAGTCAATTAAACATGCTTCTCTAAGCTAACAGCAGGCTAAAATTTCAAGTAGAGTAAGCAGGAAAGGAAAACACAATTAAAGCTACTTTAGTGAAAATAGGTTTTTCAACAATTAGGACAAGTACGCACTCGTCACCTCACGTACAAGGCATTTCAATTACCACAATACCAAATCCTAAGGGGAATGTCCCCCACACAAGGTAAGGCAAGCCACTTACCTCGAACCAGCTCAAATCAATCCGAAACAACGGTCTTGCCATGCGTACTCGACTCCAAATGGCCTAAATCTATTCAATTCAATTTTATAATGTAAATAACACTTCAAGCAACTGATTCTACAAAGAAATTCTAAGCTAATAAGCAAAATTAGGTAAAATGACCAAAACGCCCTTCGGGACCACATCTCGGAATCGGGTAAAATTTACATTTTAATAATCCTCACACTCCCACGAGTTCAGTCATGCCAAAAGTACCAAAATCCAAGGTCAGATTCCCAATCAAAAGTCGAATTCTAGGTCTAAGAACTTTCTTCCAACTTTCCCCCAATTTTCATCTCCAATCCAAAATTAAATGATAAAACTAACAATAGATTAATGGAATATAACTAGAAAGGGTTAAAGAATTGTTACCCAATGATTTCCTCTTCAACTTCATCCCAAAATCGCCCTCTCCCAAGCTCCAATTTGATTTTTCCAAGTTTTGAAACTAATCCCTCGAAATCCCTATTTTCTGACCAGTGAAACCGCATCTGCGGTCCCGCTTCTGCGGAGCCAAGGTCGGATCTGCGACTTTTCATTAATGAAGGACTTTCCACACCTACGACTACCTTACCGCAAATGTAGAGTCGCTTCTGCAGTGCCCTGACCGCATCTACGGTCAACTCCCTTTTTGCCTTAAATCACTTCTGCGCTTGCTCGACCGCTTCTGCGGCCTCGCACCTGCGGTCCCCAAGCCGCAGGTGCGGTTATGACAGCAGACTTAAAACTTCAGCTGCAACTTTTAACTCCAAACCTTTCCGTCAAACATCCGAAATTATCCCGAGGCCCCCGGGACCTCAACCAAAAGCATGAACAAGTCATATACCACTATCCAAACCTATACCAATCCTTAGAACACCTAAAACAACATCGAAATGACGAATCAACCACGGATTCAAGCCTAAGAACTCCAAAACTCTAAATTTACGCTTTCGATCAAAAAGTCTATCAAACCTCGTCTGAATGACCTGAAATTTTGCACACACATCATATTCAACTCTACGGAGCTACTCCAACTTCCAGAATTCTATTCTGACCCTTGGATCAAAATCTCACTAACGAACTGGAAACTTCAAAATTTAACTTTTGGCATTTCAAACCTAAATTAGCTACGGACCTCTAATACATAATCCGAACATGCCCCTAAGCCCAAAATCACCCAATAGAGCTAACAGAACCATCAGAATTCCATTCCAAGGTCGTCTTCACACTGTTTCGACTACCGTCAAATTTTCCAAAACTTAAGCTCTCATTTAGGGACTAAGTGTCCCAAAACTCTCTGAAACTCAAAATCAAATATCCCGGCAAATCAAAATAGCAGAAATAAATCCGGAAAAAATAGTTAATAGGGGATCGAGACGTTAATTCTTAAGACGACCGACCAGGTCGTCACACCTGAATACCCTCTACTGATACAACGTGACCCAAGAAAGCAACTGAACTCAACCAAAACTCACATTTCGAAAACTTAGCATATAACTGGATGTCTTTCAGAGTCTGAAGAACAATCCGAAGATGCTACTCATGCTCCTCTCGGCTGCAGGAGTAGATCAAGATATCATCAATAAAAAGAGTCACAAAGGAATCCAGGTAGGACTTGAACACCCGGTTCATCAAATCTATAAATGTTGTTGGGGCATTTGTTAGCCCAAATGACATCACTAGAAAGTCATAATGCCCACACCGAGTCCGAAAAGCGGTCTTAGGGACATTAGATGCCCTAATCCTCAGCTGATGGTAACCAGACCTCAAATCGATCTTTGAAAACACCTTGGCACCCTGAAGTTGATCAAATAAGTCATCAATCCTTGGCAATGGATACTTGTTCTTGATGGTGACTTTGTTCAATTGCCGATAGTCTATGCACATCCTCATCGACCCATCCTTCTTCTTTACAAACAACACCAGCGTACCCCAAGGCGTATTCTAGGTCTAATAAAGCCCTTATCAAGCAACCTCCGAATAGAAATGGGCTGAGTGCCCGGAACTAGATCAATACAGAAGTTAGTATCCTTGTCGGGTGGCGTCCCCGGCAAGTCTACAAGAAATACCTTAGGAAACTCCTAAACAACTAGTACAGAATCCATGGAAGGAACCTCCGCACTAAAGTCACGAACATAAGCCAAACACCCCTTCTCGACCATACATCAAGCCTTCATATAAGAGATAACCCTACTGGTAGAATGACTAGGAGTCCCTCTCCACTCTAATCGAGGCAACCCCGACAATGCTAAGGTCACGATCTTGGCGTGATAGTCCAATATAGCATGATAAGGTGATAACCAATCCATCCCCGAAATAACATTGAAATAAACCATATCGAGAAGTAGGAGATCTACGCTAGTCTCAAGACCCACAATAATAACCACACACAAACAATATACACGATCTATAACAATAAAATCCCCCACCGGTGTGGACACATACACGGGAGCACTCAAAGAATCATGACGCATAACCAAATATGAAGCAAAATAAGATGACACATAGGAGTATGTAGACCTTGGATCAAATAGAACTAAAGCATCTCTATGCAAACTGAAACAATACCTATGATAATAGCATCTGATGACTCGGCCTCAGGCCTGGTTGGGAAAGCATAACATCAGGGCTGGGCCCCACCACTCTGAACCATATCCCTAGGACGACCTCCTACTGGCTGGCCTCCACCTCTAGTGGCCTGGCCTCCATATCTAATGGCCTGACCCCCACCTCCATCGACCTGACCTCTACCTCTGGCTCCTTGACCCTTACCTTTAGCTGACTGAGCGGGCGGTGCCAGAATCATGGCCCGAGAACCCTGGTGCTGTGACTGAACACCCACTAAGCTCAGACAGGTCCTTCGGATATGCCCATACTCACTACACTCAAAACATCCATCCTGATACTGCAGTTGAGGAAACTGAGACTGAACCTGACGAGTCGACTGACCGTGATAATAACTCTAAAGAGGAGGTGCTCTGATAGGAGCTGGTGGTGCACTATAAGTTGGCTACCCTGAAGGAGGTACATAAAGGACCACGACTCCCTAAAGCTCCATAGGATGTCTGAAGTGCTGAATGAAATGGTCTGGGAGGATGGCCCCAACCAAAAGTACCTCGACCTCCATATGAGGTCCCATTGAATCCACCGGAGTGACGCAACCTCTTGTCAGACCCCTGACCACTCCCCTATGATAGAACCATCTCAACTCGTCCGGCCATATTTGCTGCATCCTGGAAAGAGATTTCATTCCCTGTCTCCTTAGCCATCTGCAATCTGATAGGCTGAGCAAGCCCCTCAATAAACCTCCTCACCCTCTCTCTCGATAAGAAGTATAAGAAGAGCATGGCAGGCCAAATCAACAAATCTAGTCTCGTATTGAGTGACAGAACCCTGCTGAAGCGCTCAAATTGTCTCCGATAGTACTCTCTCTGAGTGGTAGGACGATACTTCTCCAGAAATAGCTAAGAGAACCGGTTCCAAGTGAGAGCTGGCGACCCAGCTGGTTTGGCCAAACAAAAATCCCTCCACCATTTCTTGGCCGAACTTGAAAGATGAAAGGTAGCAAAGTCGGTCCCATTGGTCTCCACTATTCCCATGTTTCGTAATACCTTGTGACAACTGTCCAAATAGTCTTGGGGATCCTCTGAAAATGTATCGCCATACTGAGTGGTGAAAAGCTTGGTAAACCTATCCAATCTCCATAAAGCCTCAAAAGACATAGCTGATCCATCACCGGTCTATGCTGCAATACCCGGCAGAACTACCCCAACTTGCTGAGCTGCTGGAGTTTGAAACTAGGGAGCCATTTGCTCCGGAGTGTGAGTAGCGGAAGTTTGTGCTACTTCCCCAGCCCGAGAGACGGCTGGTGCTACAAGGAATGTGCCGGCATGTGTAGCACTCTCCATAAGGTCCACTAGATGGACCAAAGCATCTTGGAGTACTAGGGTAGCGATGAACCCCTCTAGAACATGATATGGACCTGCTGGAACGGTCTGGGCTGGAGCCTCCTCATCAAACTCAACCTGAGGCTCTGTTGCTGGTGCTACTGCTCGAGCTCTAGGCTGAGTCGTGCCCCTCCTCGTCCTCGTCCTCTGCCCCTCATAGGAGCTGCCACTGGGGGCTCTGGCTGCTGCTCAACTGAAGAAGCGGTACATGTTCTCGCCATCTGTGAAGGAACAAGAGTGTAGAGTTCAATTAGCATTGAGAGATCAAATCGCACGATAGAGAAGAATATAAGTGAAATTGTTCCTAAACTCTATAACCTTTGGAGGATAAGCACAGACGTCTTCGTACCGATTCCTCAGACTCTACTAAGCTTGTTCGTGAATTGTGAGACCTAGGCAACCTAGTGCTCTGATACCAACTTGTCATGACCCGGAATTCCCACCATCGGGACCGTGATGGCGGCTAATATCGCACTCGCTAGGCAAGCCAATGTTAGAGTTTTATTCACCTTTTTCCTTTGCATTTCATATATTAATATTAACAAAGCTAAATCAAATTGAAACAAATGCGGAAGTACATAATTAACCAGCTATCTATATACTATTTACAATCCCATTACTGTTACCACCCAGAAACCGGTGTCACAATCCACGAACCTTCTATGAATATCTACAAACATTGGTCTGAAAGAAATAACATCTGTTTCGAAAGAGAAGAAAACAGGAATGTAGAAACATACGAGGGGACGCCAGGGCCTGCGGACGCCAGGAGGACTACCTTGGGTCTCCTAGATGAAGTGTCTACAACCGACCTCTCGATCAGCCACTACCAGCTCCAAAATCTGCACAGAAAGTGCAGAGTGTAGTATCTGTACAACCGACCCAATGTACTGGTAAGTACCGAGCCTAAGCTCGCGACATAGTGACGAGGCTACGGCAGGGTAATTACAATATAACCTGCATACAATATATAATAAAGCGAAAAAGAAGTATGGTACAAAATGAAACAGTAATTTTCAATAGAAGTGAATACGGAACTTCAAATATCTTATCAGCACCAGCTATAACCAATCCTTAATTGAGATACAACACTGCAAAATAACTTCACAACAGAAAAGAATACATAAACAATAAACTGATGCGACGTGCATTCCGATCCCACCATAAAATCAGTAACAATATGAACATTCACCCTTATTACTCCTTATCAATCCACCCTTATTCCTCCTATTGCGGTGTACAACCCGATCCCACCATACAATAGTAATTCACCCTTATTACTCCTCAATATATCACCCATATTCCTCCTGTTGCGACGCGTAACCCAATCCCACCAGACAATTACATTTCACCCTTATTTCTCCTCAATATATCACCCTTATTCCTCCTGTTGCGGCGTGCAATCCGATCCCACCATAGCAATACCAATTACACAATAAGAACAGACATTTCACAATTCGGCTCAAAACCCTTCACAATATTTAAGCAAACAAACCTTAAACCAATAATGTAATACAATGAAACTACACAATAGTTAGTACCTTCAATAAAGAAAACAACGTCTAACAAGAAGCAATTAAACATGGAAGCACCAATAAGCATGTAGCAGTTAAGATAGGAAGCCAATATATTAGGAACGTGGAAAGGAACAAGCTAAACAAATCATTTAGCGGCGCATAGGAACTCGTCACCACACCTATACGTCACGCACATGGAATTTCACATAGCAATTAAGTCGGGGATCCCTAATCCCTCGAATCAAAGTTAGACCAAATACTTACCTCGATCCACATGCCAACTCAATGCTCAATTATCGCTTTTCCTCTAGTTTCCACCTTCGAACCACTCGTAATCTAGTCATAATTAACTTAATAACATCATTTATTGCTAAAGAAATCAATTCCAATACATAATTGTAAGTTTCCCAACACTTTCTCCAAAAAGTCAAAAACCCCGACCCCGGACCCGCTTGGTCAAAACCTAAAATTCGAACTAAAACCCAATTGCCCATTCACCCCAAGCCCGGATATACAATTGGTTTTGGAATCTGGCCTCAATTTGAGGTCTAAATCCCCAAATTTCGAAATTCCTAAGGTCTACCCAAAAATCCCCAATTCCACCTTTAAGAACCCTAGATTTTAGGATGAAATCTTGTAAAAAGAAGTAAAAGATTGAAATAAATGAGTTAAGATTCATTTACCTATGATTTGGGGAAGAAATGGTCTTTGGAAAATCGCTGTGAGCACGTGATTTTTGCCTCACACGAATTACTCCAAAAGAATTCCCAAAATTGGGTCTTTTCTTTAATTATGTGTTATTTTAGGAATTACTGTGCGATTTTCCTAATTATTTGCATATGTTTGTGTGCATGTTTAATTTAATTAATACATTAAAAATACAAAAAAAAATATAGCATCTGCACTTAAGATTTGATTTTTACCTTTTTTGAAATTAATTAATAATTAGGTGTTTTAAAAAAATAAAAAAATCAAAAAAAACTAATAATAACATATTTTTGTATTTTTAGTCAAATTTTACGATTTTATTTTAATTTAGTATTGAATTATTTGTGATAATTATTATTTAGAGTTAATTAGTATTTTTAAGTTAATTTGGGTTTTATAATTTAATTTAGATTTTTATTTTAATTTTGGGAAAAGAAGAAAAAGAATTTGTGAAAAAATGAAGAGAAATGAAAATGAAAGAGAAAAGAAACAAGCTGGGTTGCTTTGATAAAATTACACAGGCCCAAATTCTTGCACCCGGTTAAACTAAACCCATCCCAGCCCAATCTGTTCCCCAACCCGGTCCGTCTCCAGCCTCAACCAAACAACGCTGTTTCAGGCGTCTCAATCTGGACCCTTGAATTAATTTGATCGAACGGTCCCCTAACCTCGCCCATGACCCAAGCCCAGTCCCGTCTTCCCCAACCCGGTCCACCCCAGTTGTTACACCAAACGACCCCGTTTCATTAAAAGATCCATCATGGCCGTTGGATTCTCATCATCCAACGGCCCTAATCTAATTACCCCTTTAGTATACCCCTAACCCATTAGACCCTACCCTCAGAACCCCCCTCCTCTCTCTCGTCCATCTTTAGAGAACAACAAAATTACCGCCTTACTCCACCGCTTTCCGCCCGCCGAAAATCATCCACGGCGGCGGACAACCACCAAACAACCCCAAAATTACACCATACAATCCCCTCCGTCTCCTCTTTCCAAATCCTAGACTAGTTTCCCTCGAACATCCCTAGAATCCTTCAAATCTCAGATCGAAGATCTGACCCCGAACCCTAACTTACCCAAGCACCCCCAAATTAATACCCTGAAGCCACATCACTCCCCTTTTCCCTAATCCACGATATGTTACCCTCGAATCAAACAAGAACTTGTCGAATAACGAATCTAAGTTTTAAACCTAAAACTGCAGAGTCAAGATTCGTTGATACTTTAAGCTAATTTTGATTTTATCTGTGTGTTCTTATCAAGAACACACAGTTAAAGTCAAAATCTGGTTTAGAAATTGAAGATTCGAAGGTTTTCTTCAATTAATACTGACCGGTGAGTTTTCTGTCCTGCTTCTATGTTTATATTTTTTAGTATTATTCTGATGTTCGTCTTTCTCGTCTCTTTTTCTTTTTCTGGTCAATTTCAATTGAAATTCGATCAGTCCTCTAGTATAAATTATTTTTGTCCACTGTTTGTTTCTTTAGATTGATTTTGTGGATTCATTTCGTATAATTGGGATATCAGTTTGTTTTAAGACATTGAAATCGAATCTCGTTTAATCACTTAGTCAGAATAATTAGGATTAAGTTCAATAATTTGGTTTAACTTCTAGTTTAATTATGTTGATAAGAATTGATTAGTATAAGTTTAAAGTGTTCACCTAATTAAGAAGATTCTCAATAGTGGTAGGGTTAGAATTACACTAACTAAGTTAAGTGGACAATTAATAAATGAAAAGTTGAATTGATAGTGGTGAATGCACTAAGTTGAACAATTATTTATAGACACTAAGGGACTGAGTGCTGAATACTTTGAAAAAGGAGTGAGGACGAAAAAAAGAAGAACATTCTGAGAGGGATAGGCACTGAGTTCATATACAGGGCTGGTATTCTGAAATACATACAAGAATAACTCTGAAAAAATACTAAGGAGGGGAAGACACTCTGGGAGACAGAGGGATAGAATCAGAAGTGAGGAAAAACTAAAACTACTGAAAATAAAACTGCTACTGTTCCATTAAGATTTTCTTTGATTTCTGAAGTTTTCGATTTCTGAAACACTTTCTGATTCATCTGAGTTTAGAATGGATGGAATTTGAATTTGTAAAATCTTGGTTTGAAGTTCTAGCCGAGTTTTGTTGAGTATTGCACTTCATTTCTTGGTTTAAAGCTGATTTTCTTGGTTGTCTCTGTTGCTGACCACTGTTCTTGCTACTGTTCTGCTGCTGTCCTCTCATTTCTTGTGTTTTTTTTTCTTTCCGAATTCCAGGTACCTACTCCTGAACCCTTATCATGATGTTTGGCTTGAAGTTGTAATGAAATCTGGAGTTTGATAGCTTCAACATGCTTGGATTGGTTTAGTTTAATTTCATTTTGGGTAAAAAGCATGGTTTTGACATTATTAATGTACTGTAGGTTCATTACAAAGAGTAGTCATTAGCTTGTATTTGGCATAGAGTTAGTTTTTAGTTCTTGTTGTTATAGTTACTTTTGGACTGTTGGAAAGAAACTCGATGGAAACCTGTCAAGCAGACCCTTAGTAGGATTTTGCTTTGAGCATATTAGCTTAGAGTGTGTTATACTTGATTTCTTGTTGCTTTGCTAGGTAGCTGTTAATTTCAAGTCATTAATAATGGAATTTAAGGTGAGGAAATGGGGTGCAGGAAAACATATGTCAACATATGCAATCTGAATGCAAAAAATTGTGCTAGTGTGCGGGTTATTAATTTGATTGTGTATAGGGAATTGTAAATACAGCCTGGACAATTCAATTGACTTAATGTAGATATCTGTTGTTTAAACAACCAAGGATGTATCGACTTTAATGCCAAAGACCCGTAACTTTATTTGTGGTCTGATTTCATGATGGCTATTTGGGGATTAATTCTCATAGTTGGATCGATTTGGGATCATAGAGACTCAATCAGGGTCAACTATTAATGCCCCACTTTCCTTTGTTAGACTTGGACTCAACTTGGGCCCAAAGCTTGAAATCATTTAAAACGGAAAACGGTAGTCCTTGTCATATGTGTGTTTTCTCACTGATGCCATTGTTGGGCCCAAATTCATTCTACTGACTGGCCCGATTCGTGTTCTTATGTGATCAGGTTAATTTGAACTTTAACATTTAGGTAATTACAATTTTAGTAGACTTTTAATTAATTTAGCGCTTCTTTAGCATGGGAGGTGTGCCATAATGAATAATTACATAATAGTTTATGGCTCTTTCGAGTTGATTTAGAAACTTGGTTAGAATAATTTGAGGTGCGCATGCCAAACAAAAATGACAATTGCGTGACCCTCATTTAATTAATCTTTTTAATCCTTTGAAACTGAGGTGTGCCATTGAGTTGAATTACCATGGCCCTCGCAAAGTTGCAAATGCGTAGTTGCTTTAAGCGCGTCATTTTAATAATTTACCTTCCTAAATTCGGGTGCGTATTTATGTGACCCAAATATAAATCTCAACAATGTTGAAATATGTCGGAGACCGCGGGTGCATTTATGTGACGTGGTTCAAAACGTGTTTTAATAACATTGCAATATTCCTAAAATGAATAAAAGCGGTTAAGTTAAAATTTGCACATGGGTTTATAATTGTTCTAAAATCAGATAAATAGGCCAAATATAACAGTTGAGCGACCGTGCTAGAACCACGGAACTCGCGGACTGTAATACAAAGTCAAGCTTTTCCTCGATTCGGGATTTGAACCGGTGACTTAGGATACAAAAAATCTCCCAAGTGACGACTCTGAGTCTTTAAATAAATAAATCATGTTTCGATTGTCCTTTAATTGGAAAAACTCCCTTATACATCCCTTCTTGGGGGTGTAGGAAAAAGGAGGTGTGACAGATCTGGCGACTCTGCGGGGGACAAGAACCCGAAACTTCTGGTTCAGGGTTCAAGAATTCGAGCTTAGAGAAATTGTTATGTTTGGCTTCATCTGATTTTCTTACATATTTGGGCCTAATGTGCTAAATGTTGCTTTTTATCACTTTGATATTATCTGAATTGTATATATAAACTGCTACGAAATCCCTCTCTTCTCTCTCTTGAGGAGTGCACGCTGGTCGTGACTTCTTTCTGTTAGTGTCATATTCCAAATAGAATGAGGTTCGGACAAGTTGCAAAGCCGGATGATCTTTTGGTTACCGGTACGCAGTCCCCCCTCGGTTCGAGTTGTCCGTTCGGGTAAGCCAGGTCTAGAACAAATAAACCCAGGTTTTAAACCTAGTATAACAAGACCTCATGCCAGATCCCTAGTAGGAACGTCTGTCTGCATCACGTATATTTGACTTTGGAGACTTAACATAGGGGTTGGGTCTGTCTAGGACAGGTGTACCAAAAATGATAAAGACCATCCTGATGCATCTTACTTGCTACTTGTGCATTTATTTGTTTCGGATTTGCATGTTGACCGGCTTTTGAATAAAAGGAAAGAGTTTGAAAAAGAAAATAGCAGTGTGAGGGCTAACGGAGGTAACTACCTGTTTTGAAAACCTATATCCCAAAATATACCGAAACTCTGCCGAAAATTTGAAAAAAAAAAACAAAAAGAGAATTTTTATTATTTTCAAGAAAAAAAAATTGGTCTTTTGTTTTGTCAAAATTGCCTTAACACGCCAGTTTGATTCTCACCGGATATGGGATACGTAGGCAACCCCCATCGGGTCCAACTGCCCTTTTTGCAAAATAGCCCAAAAAGAACAAAAGTTTTATTTTTCATTTGAAAATAATTAAAGTAATGCCATTCTTGTCAAAAATAGCTGAATGTCCCCAAAAGGGCGTCGGAAGGTTGCTTTTGCAAGAACATCCACTTTTGGTCATTTTTCAAAGTTTTGGCTGGTTAGCCTACACAGCCTTAAAATCTTCGTTCTCGAAATGCTGAAAGGCTGTGTTTGCAAAATCGGGTTTTTATTTTATTTAAAAAAAATGTGTGTTAATTATATTTTTGAGTCAAATAAGTCTTAATTTTGCCTAAACACCCTAATAAACATGCAGAATGAGCACGAGTCAAAATTTGCCGGCAATAGTTATGAACAAAATCTCTTTGGAGTTGCGTATGTGGTGGGAAGATCTGGGCAAGTCAGAGCAAAATAAGGTCAATCTGCATTTGGGAGGTCTCACCGGGTTGATGAAGATAAGGCCTAAGGGAGACATCATAAAGGCGTTGGTCACATTTTGGGACCCGGCTCACAACGTCTTGCATTTTGGATTTTGAACTCACACCCACCTTGGAAGAGATAGCAGGTTACATTGGAAGTACTGAAGGGCTGAGGCATAAGTATCTGATCGCTCCAAGAGCCGTTAACTCTCACAAATTCATGGATTTGTTAAAAATAAGCAAGGAAGTCCCATATTCCGAGTTAGAGGGTGGTTTTTCCACTATACATTTTATATACTGGAGGTATGGGCATATAGGAGGGTTAAGCGATCCGGAAAGCGGGGTTTGTAGCAAAGGGAACCAAGAAAAATGGGATGAACATAGGCGTTTCGCTTTCATGGTAGCTTTCTTAGGCCTTGTGGCGTTTCCCCGAAAATATGGGAATATCGATCTGCGAGTGGCTGGAGTCGTCAAAGTCTTAATTACCAATGCCAAGAGCACCCTTTCCCCTATGATAATATCTGAGATATACCGAGCTCTTACATCTTGTAAAGCCGGGGTAGATTTCTTCGAGGGATGCAATTTGCTACTACAAATGTGGATGATCGAACACCTGTGTCACCACCCTCAGTATATGAGTTATGGGTCTGCAGAGAAAAGTTGAATTGAAGAGTTCGACACAATGATTTTAGGGTTCAAGTTACCGGAGGGGTTTGGAGAATGGGTAGCCCGACTTCGCGCCATCACTACGGGACAAATGGAATAGACACTAGGTTGGCTTCCTGTTGAAGAAATTGTGTATATACCCGCCATTGGTCCTTACTTCCTCCTAATGGGTCTTCAAGGTATTCAGCCTTACGCTCCCTACCGAGTGATGAGAAAATTAGGAAGGTGCCAGGTGATGCATCCAGATGAAGATCTCAGTATTTACGCGGTTGAGATTAGCTCCGACGGCCAATTTCACGAAGAAACAGTTCATTCTATTTGGAATGAGCGCCAGTATTTGACGGCAAACACTCGAGTGCGGGACCTATCTAGAGGCGAGGTCTCACCCACCTATCTTGCCTGGTATAGAAAGAAGAACACTGCAAGGGCCGAACCAGAAAGACCAGTCAAAAAAACACATTCAGGAATTCGTCGAGGCATCGCAAGAACCGTGGGCTTGGTTGGCCAAAGAAAATGAGTACAGGGCCACAATAGGAAAGCTGGAAAATCAAGTCAAAGACCTTTAATTCGAGAATGGTTTACAAGCAGCGGTGGATGAGGGTGAAAGAAAAGGCTAGACAAAGAAAATAAGGCCCTTCGAGCCCAGATTCAGAAAATGAAAATAGCGGCAGAAAATCCCGTCAGAAGTGCCAAAGATGAAAATCTCATATATAACCTGAGGCAGAAAGTGGGTGAATATAGTTTTGATCTGAACAAAGTAGAAGGTGAACTAGCCAGGACTCGAAAGCAATTGGCTAAAATTGCGGAAGAACGAGCACGCTCGGTTAAACAATTAAAAGAAAGATACGACAATGAGGTTGTGGGGTTAAAGAAAAGGGTCATCACCATTGAGGACAAAATGATCAAACAGGCGAAAGAATTCAAGGCTGAAAGAAAACATTTGGAAAGAGATTTGCAACAACTTCAAGAACAAAATCAAGCAGTCGAACAAACTCTAAAAGCCAGGGCACGACAGATTGGGCATTTGTTGCAAGAAAAGGGTGTCATAAGAGAGAGAGTCAGAAAGATCGCCGACTACATCACAATGATGTGCAGTAGTTGTGAGGATATGACTAGATCTATGTTTTTCGCCACTGTGATGACCTTTGTCCACAGGATAATGGAAAGTATCTACCACCTCCAAGGGGATCTAGTACGTCGGCCCGAGGCGAGACCGAATGATGTCCCGCGGACCCTAGGAACAGTTGAGGTACTGATGTATTCGTGATTTTCACTCGAGTCTGTATTTTCTTTCTATTGGAGTCTGTCAGTTTGTTTTCAAACCTGTATTTCTTCTGCTGTAATATGTTGGCTTGTTTTTCCTTTCATCAAAGTCCGTTAGTTTGAGTCGTTATAATCTAAATAGTTGCTTTTTGTGAAAATTCGAACATCCTAAAAAAAGGGTTTTGTTACTTGTACCCCAGAACTATGCTCGGTCTGATTCATGCGAGGTCATGATACGTAGGCAATCTTCAAAGGATTCGACCACAACCAAAAGAAAAGAATAAAATGAGAAGAAAAGGGGAGGAGAATAAAAGATAGGCATGAGTAACAATAAAAGGGAAAGGTCAGGAAAAGCCGGGATGATACAAGCAACCGAGCAAATACATGATAGAAAATGACTAATTTCCTAGGTGCATTGCATTCCTATGTGTGGTTGCTTATTTGTTAAAACTCTAATCACTAACAAGTTTGGTTGTTGTCCCAGAATTCAAGCAGTTAGTTCACCTAAGCATACTGGCAACCCACCCATACCAAACCAAATCCAAAGGAGAAATAATCATGTCTATCCCAGATATAGACACCAGTGTCATCGAAGGAGAAGAGTTAGACGTTAACGCCATGAAAGAAGAGATGTACAAATTGAAACAACAAATGGCCGAAATGTATCAGACCTGGGCTAAAGGACAACCACCATCCGCTTACTCGGCTAACCCTACCTTCACTCCACCACCGGCTCAAACTTAGGATCATCCTGCCGCCGATCTATCACCGAGATTTCCCATTTACCAACACTACCGGGGCACCACTTCTCATACACCACAATCTCCACCCCTTAAACCAATTCCATACCCTTCTCCACCAGTAACTCCGGTCTTCGTAGCACCTCCACCAGCTACACTCCACAAATCTCCTAACGAGCCTATGTTCCAGGCCCAGGACAACCAATACTACCCCTCGGAGCCCACTTTCAAAGCTCCAGAAACCCATTCCTATACTCCTCGCTTTGACCTCCCGATAGAAGCTGATAAACCAGTCAAAAATACCGAACATGAGGAGATGTTCAGGAAAGTTAAGAGCTTAGAACAATTATTCAGAGACATGTGGGGGTTGGGAGGGCAAGTAAGCGTGGCCTGCAAGGACCTATGTCTGTTCCCGAATATGCAATTACCACAGGTTTCAAGATGCCCAAATTCGATCTATACAATGGGCATGGTGATCCAGTAGCCTACTAGAGGGGTTTTTGTAGCAAGATGAGGGGAGCGAGAGGAAAAAATGAATTGTTAATGGCTTACTTCAGGCAGAGTTTGAGTGGATCAGCATTGGAATGGTATACCCGCCAAGACCATGGAAAATGGTACACATGGGATGATCTGGCGCAAGCATTTGCTTGTCACTTCCAATACAATCTTGAGATCATTCAAAATTGAATGTCCTTGACTAAACTGGAGAATAAGCACAGTGAAAGCTTCAGATAATATGGTTTCCGATGGAGGGAGCAAGCAACAAGAGTAGATCCCCCAATGAAGGAAAGTGAGATGGTAGATTACTTCCTACAGGCTTTGGAACCTACTTACTATAGCCATTTGGTCTCAGCTGTGGGAAAGTCATTCAACGAAGTGGTAAAGATGGGGGGCATGGTAGAAGAGGGCCTCAAGTCGAATAAAATCATGAGCTATTCGGCTATCAAAGCGACTACTCAGACTATTCAGGGCGGCATAGGAGGGATTGGGAAGAAGAAGAGAGAGGAGGCAACAATGGTTGATTCAGGAACTTGGTCCGGATCCATAGGTTCACCTTACCACTACAATCAACCTCAACCCCACCAACAAACTTATCACCACAATCCACCCCAACACTACTATCCCCCACCAGAACCTCATTTTTCCGTCCACCATGCACAAGCATACAACTAACCTCCTGCCCACACTCAATGGCGTGCTCCTGTCCTACAAAATACTTATCCACATCCACGAGCCTACCAAAACACTCCCGGACCAAGTTTCCGGCATAGTCAAGCATTCAAGGGTGAAAGGTTGTAGAAAAAGAAAACCTTTACTCCGTTGGGAGAATCATACACTAGTCTGTTCCACAGGCTAAAACAGCTAGATATGCTAAGGCCGATATAGTCCAAACTGCCAAATCCTTCTCCAAAGAATCTTGACTATACTGTCAGCTGTGAGTATTGTTCTGGTACTCTGGGTCATGATACAGAAAAGTGCTGGCACTTGAAAAGTGCGATACAGGAGCTTATTGATACCAATAGAATTGAAGTTCAAGATCCCGAGACGTCCAATATTAACAGGAATCCAATGCCAGCCCACCAGGAGACAAATATGATCGAAATAGTGCATGCGGAGGCAGAGCCCAAGAAGCCATCACAGACCATCATGATGATTCGGTCTAGTGGAGTCAAGACAGATGAATAATCAGCATTTGAGAAATTGGTGCTCAAGCCGAGCAAAAAGAGTGTTTAGCCATCTGTGGCAGTTGAGAAGGGGTCTTTAAGCAAAGTTGCAACGAAACAGGAAGGGGTGAAGGTGATTGTACCAGGAGTGGCCAGCAAACCCATCATAATCGTGGAAGGTGCCCGCGCAGATCGGGTTATTATCAAGACGGTAACCCAGTTACAATAATCAAAAACAAGGCTATTCCATGGAATTACGAACGTGTAACAGTGATGTACAAAGGGAAGGAAGTCAAAGAAGAAATCTGTAAAGTACAGGGTTTGACTCGCTCGGGAAGGTGTTTTACTCCCAAGGAGTTAAGAAGAGCTAAAGATAATCCAGTGCTAGTAAAGAAAGCCATAACTGAAAAAGAAGTAGAAGAATTCTTGAGGAAGATGAAGCTACAGGACTACTCTATTGTGGAACAATTAAGAAAGATGACTGCTCAAATTTCCCTATTATCATTATTGATCCATTCGGATGAGCACCGTCAAGCTTTAATGAAGATCTTGAATGAGGCGCACGTCCCCGATAAGATCTCCGTGAATCACTTGGAAAAAATAACCAACAAAATCTTTGAAGTAAACAGAGTCACATTTTCCGATGATGAATTGCCTATAGAAGGTACTGAGCACAACAGAGCTCTTTACCTCACAGTAAAATGTGAGAACTCTATGGTGACCCGGGTATTGGTTGACAACGGGTCAAATGCAAACATCTGTAATCTCTCCACTCTAAGCAAGTTAAAAATAGAGGATGTGAGGATCCATAAGAACATTAGTTGTGTGCGGGGATTTGACGGCGGAGGTAAAGATTCAGTTGGGGACATAGTGCTGGAGCTGACTAGGGCCAGTTGAGCTCACAATGGAGTTTCAGGTGCTGGATATAGCTGTTTCCTATAATTTGTTGTTGGGTCGACCATGGATCCACGCCGCTAAAGCAGTCCCATCAACACTACACCAGGTAGTCAAATTTGAATAGGATAGACAAGAAATAGTTGTGCATGGGGAAGACAGTTTATGCGCCCGCAACAATGCCATTGTACCGGTCATTGAAGTGGAAGATGACCAGGGACCATGGGTCTACCAGGTTTCTGACACGATGTTGGTAGAGAAAGTTTCGGAGGGGAAATACATTCTAAATCCAAAGATAACCGCTGCATCAGTCATGATAGCCTATGAGATGTTGAAGAATGGTTTTGTACTCGGTAAAGGTTTGGGCTCATCTTTGCAAGGCATCATACAGCCGGTGTCCCTTTCTGAAAACTTAGAAACATTTGGTCTGTGATTCAAGCCCACTGCTGCAGACATAAGAAAGGCCAGAAAGCTAAAACAGAAGGCATGGGTCCTTCCAAAGCCAGTCCCACATCTTTCCAAATCATTTGTCAAGTCCGGTACCAGAAGTCGCCCAGTAACATCAATTCCCAGTTCTGTGATTGATCCTGACAAGGAGTTAATTGAAATATTTGAGAAGTTGTTCGACAGTGTGAACATGGTGGAAATTGGAGAGGGTTCTAGCAATGCGGAAGTGCAATTTGTAGGGCCAAAAATAAAGCTTAACAATTGGAAGGCTACTCATCTCCCCACTCGGAAGGAGTCTTGGTAGTTTAGTTTGAGTTTCCTTCAGTTTGTCTGGGTTATTCCAGGGTTGTAATCCAGATTGTTTTTATCTTTCAATCTGTTTGAAGTGTGCAAATCTTGTTATCTTTCATCATTCAATGAAATGCAGTTTCCCTTTCTTTATCATTCCTGATAGTTTTTCTTTTGTTTTTATTTTCTTTTCTATACAGTTCTTTTTACATTGGTTCTAATGACATGGCATGCATGAGGAATCCTCAGCCCAGTCTTAAAAATCAATCTGATTCCGAAATAATAGCTCAAGAAGTAGATTGTGACTACGAATCAAAATACAATGAATATGAAGCCTTCGAAGAGATTAGTAAGGAGTTAATTCACTTCGAAGAAAAGCCCCAAACCCAACCTGAATGAAACAGAAGCCGTCAATTTAGGGGATACAGATAATATCAGAGAGAGTAAAATAAGTGTCCATCTCGAGCCAAAGATCCGGGAAGAGTTAATCAAAGCACTCATCAAATACAAAGATATTTTTGCATGGTTGTATGACGACATGCCAGGTTTGAACACCGATTTAGTGGTCCACAAATTGCCCACTGATCCAGCATTTCCTCCCGTCAAGCAAAAGTTGAGGAAATTCAAAACTGATATGAGTGTGAAGATTAAAGAAGAAATGACCAAGAAGTTGGATGAAAAGGTTATTCGGGTCACTCGATATCCTATTTGGTTGGCTAATGTTGTGCCTGTGCCGAAGAAGGACGACAAGATCAGAGTATGCGTCGATTACCACAATCTCAACAAAGCAAGTCCGAAGGATAACTTCCCACTACCTAATATCCACATTTTGATCGATAATTGTGCCAAATGTGAGATTGGATCTTTCGTGGATTGCTATGCAGGGTATCATCAGATTCTAATGGATGAAGAAGATGCAGAAAAGACGGCATTCATCACACCATGGGGGACTTACTGCTACCGGGTAATGCCATTTGGTTTGAAGAACGCCGGGCAACTTATATGAGAGCGATGACTACTATGTTTCATGATATGATACACAAGGAGATTGAGGTATACATGGATGATGTAATCATAAAATCAAAGCATCAGGCCGACCACGTTAGGGATTTGAGGAAATTTTTCCAAAGGCTTCGTAGGTACAACCTCAAGATCAACCCTGCCAAGTGTGCATTTGGTGTTCCATACAGAAAATTGTTGGGATTCATAGTCAGCCGTCGAGGCATTGAGTTGGACCCGTCAAAGATCAAAGCCATCTAAGAATTTCCACCCCCGAGGAACAAGACTGAAGTGATGAGTCTGTTAGGGAGGTTGAACTACATCAGCAGGTTTATTGCTCAACTCACGATAACTTGTGAGCCGATTTTCAAGTTGCTGAAGAAGGATGCTGCGGTCAAGTGGACTGATGAGTGTCAAAAAGCATTTGATAAGATAAAAGGATAGTTGTCAAACCCACCTGTGTTGGTTCCGCCAGAACCATGGAGATTTTTGATTCTTTACTTGACAATCTTAGAAAATTCATTTGGTTGTGTACTGGGGCAGCATGACATCACTGGAAGAAAGGAACAGGCCATCTACTATCTTAGCAAGAAGTTCACGGCTTATGAGGTTAAGTACACTCATATGGAAAAGACATGTTGCGCCCTAACTTGGGTGGCTCAGAAATTGAAACATTACTTATCATCCTACACTACTTACCTCATTTCGCGCTTGGATCCGTTGAAGTATATCTTTCAAAAGCTAATGGCGACCGAAAGACTTGCGAAGTGGCAGATTTCGCTCACAGATTTTGACATCATCTATATGACTCGGACTCAATGAAAGCCCAAGCATTGGCCGATCATTTGGCCGAGAACCCGGTCGATGAAGATTACGAGCCATTGAGAACTTATTTCCCGATGGAGAAGTGATGCATATCGATGAACTGGAGCAAATTGAAAAATCAGGCTGGAAACTTTTCTTTGATGGGGCTGCCAATATGAAAGGAGTTGGAATAGGAGCTGTGCTTATTTCTGAAATAGGGCATCACTATCCTGTTACGGCTCAGCTTTGGTTATATTGCACCAACAATATGGCTGAATACGAGGCATGCATTTTGGGTTTGAGGCTAGCTGCAGACATGGATGTCCAGGAAGATTTGGTTTCGGGAGACTCGGATCTTCTGGTACATCAAATTCAAGGAGAATGGGAAATGCGAGATTTGAAGCTCATACCGTACCAACAATGTTTGCATGATCTTTGTCAACGGTTTTGATCAGTGGAGTTCAGGCATATACCAAGGGTCCATAATGAGGTCGCCGATGCTTTGCCTACCTTGGCGTCAATATTGCACCATCCGAACAAAGCTTATATCAATCCTTTGCATATTCAAGTCCGAGATCAGCATGCTTATTGTAACATGATTGAAGAAGAACTTGATGGCGAACCATGGTTCCATGATATCAAGGAATACATCAGAATGGGGATATCTCCAGTGCAAGCCACAGGGGATCAAAAGAGAAACAATTCGACGGTTGGCAAGTGGATTCTTCTTAAGTAGAGGAGTTTTGTATAAACAAACTCCAGACCTTGGATTGTTAATATGCATAGATGCTAGACAAGCTACGTCTGTCATGTCCGAAGTACATTCGGGAGTCTGCAGACCACATATGAGCGGATATGTGCTGGCAAAGAAAATTCTCCAAGCAGGTTATTATTGGCTCACCATGGAGCGAGATTGTATCAGTTTTGTGCGCAAATGTCAGCAGTGCCAGATACACGGAGATTTGATTCATTCTTCACCATCGGAATTGCACACAATGTCAGCACCATGGCCCTTTGTTGCTTGGGGTATGGATGTCATTGGACCAATTGAGCCAGCAACATCCAATGGGCACAAATTCATTCTGGTAGCCATTGATTATTTCACCAAGTGGGTTGAGGCCAAAACTATCAAATCAGTGACGAAGAAAGCAGTGGTCGATTTTGTTCACTCAAATATCATCTGTCGATTCAGAATCCCAAAGGTAATCATCACAGATAATGGTGCTAATCTTAATAGTAATTTGATGGAAGAGGTATGTCAACAGTTTAATATTACACATCGTAATTCTACACCATATCGTCCCAAGGTGAATGGAGCAGTCGAGGCAGCCAACAAAAACATAAAGAAGATACTTTGGAAAATGGTAGAAGGTTCCAGGCAATGACACGAAAAATTACCATTTGCGTTGTTGGGTTATCGCATTACTATCCGTACTTCGGTAGGTGCAACTCCTTATTTGTTGGTATGGCACTGAAGCAGTAATACCTGCAGAAGTTGAAATCCCTTCCCTCCGGATTGTCGCTGAGGCTGAGGTTGATGATGATGAGTGGGTCAAAACCCGTTTGGAGCAGTTGAACTTGATTGATGAAAAAAGATTGACAGTAGTGTGTCATGGCCAATTATATCAAAAGAGAATGACAAGAGCATACAACAAAAAGGTGCGTCCCCGAAAGTTTGAAGTGGGGCAACAAGTGCTGAAACGTATCCTTCCGCATCAGGCTGAAGCAAAAGGCAAATTCACCCCAAATTGGCAAGGGCCGTTCATTGTGACCAGAGTATTGTCCAATGGTACTTTATGTTTAACAGATATCGAAGGAAAATGCATAGACATGGCCATCAATTCTGATGCAGTCAAGAGATATTATGTATGATTTCTTTAATTGTTGATTGTTTGTATTTGGCATTATTTCGAATATTGAAATGATGAAGGCAATTTGTTCTGCTATCTAAACACTTTACCCTTTGTTCCCCTTTTTGAGACTTATTTATTTCTTTTATACCCCTCTTTTGGAATCAATAACGAAAAAGAGAGAAAAGAAAAAAAGAGAAAAGAAAAAAAGTGAAAAAAGGGTATAACAACAAGGAAATTCAGGTGTGAACTACGTTTGACCTAATTCCTGTTAAGGATACGTAGACAGCCTCACGGCTCGGCCATAGTAAAATAAAAGTCAAAAGATCCTCAAGCAAGAAACTGGGGCAAAATTTGTGATTGTAATAAGAAATGTGATTCCAAAAGTTGTAGTTCTAACCCATTTTGAAGTTGTTTTGAGCCCGTTTTATACCCTTTTCTTTCCAAACATATCCAAGAACCCACATTGTTGTCCAAAGAAAGACCTCCCGATCAGTTTTCGAGAGATGCCAAGTCAAGCAATGTAAAGAGAATTCATATCAGGGGCAACACTCCGGTTTAAGCAAGAAAAATCAAAAAATGAGAGAGCCTTATTGGTGAAAACCCTCATGGGCACCATGAGGCGACAAAAGCCGAGAGAAAATAAAAATGAGAGAGTCTTATTGGTGAAAACCTTCGCGGGCACCATAAGGCGACAAAGAATTGAGGAACAAACAAATGAGAGAGGTTTGTCGGTGAAAACCCTTCAGGGCACTGCAAGTCGAACAAGGTCTGTAAGTTGGCGGAAAGTAAATGGGGTTGTGGAGATCTTGGAGCACAAAGTAAAACAATTGGAAAAGAGATTGGTTAAATAGACTGGGTTGATTAATCCAAAATGCATACCATGATCATTGACGCCAGTGAATCCACTCAGATAAGTTTCTTTTCCTATCTCCAATAGTCATCCAAATTTAGATTTTCTTCTTTATTCTTAATTCTCAAAATCGTTGCATTTCATTGCTTTTAATTTTACTCCTCTAAAGCTCTTCCAAGGTTAGCTTTGTTCCAATAAATAAGAAGGAATGCCATAATGTACTACAAGATTCAAAATTGCACAAAGCAAAATACGGCTAGGACATGCTGGAGATAGTATGATGAAAAGTGGGACATAGGGTGTAAGCAAAGGTTAAATCGGTGGAATGGTTCGGTAATGTCTGGGAGATGTATGGTTACGAATAAAAGGGTCAGAAGTGAAAAACAACAGTTGGGGATCCTGCAGTTAAGGATCAGTCGGGAGGTCAAAACAATTCTCGACCAATTCAAGGCAGTCGGTCGAAGCAAAGCATGGCAAAGAGAAAACCAACCCCAGAAAGAATGCCACAACTAACCACCACGTTTTAAACTGACAAGATTTTTCTTTGATTTGAAACAGGGGAAAAGATGGAATTTGTTTCAGGAAGCACTCGGTAAGGAAAAAGAAAGTACCATGCAGGTTTGATCGCAGAATTCTCAGGACCCTCCTGGAAAGTGGGACTTAGTTTAAGATCTAAAATAATCATGAATAGCAGAATTTGGCATAAATGCATCCCCAAAAATTATAAGTGGAGCTTCGAAGTTTGCGTGTTTGAGATACACTTTGGACATTACCCCAGAGGCATCGGATTTCAAAGTAATTTAGGGAGACTCTCATAGCCTCTATCTCTCGGGTTGGCCAACAGAGGGACCGAAAAGAACCCGTTTCCGCTTTACTTCCTCAAGAAAGAAGAAACACCATCTTTTCCACCTTTTTACCCCATGAGAACAAAGATTCTGACTTCTCTTCTTTCCCAACCTGGTGGTTATGATTTTTTGCTTCCTTAATTTTTTTCCCCAAGAAAAAATACCATCTTTTTCCACCTTTTCCTCGATTTAATTGAAAATTTTCAGGATCCTCTTGGATAATGGGACTTAGCTTTAATTCGAAATATTCATGAGCACAATATCTAGCATAAGCCCTACTTTGTGAAAATATAAGTTGGTTTGAATTTTTCATTTTTTAAGACAAGACTCAACTCGAAACTTCAAGACCCTTCTGGAATATGGGACCTAGGTTAAAATCCAAAACAAACATAAGTAGTGAATATAAGACAAATGTGCACCAAAAGGGATATAAGTTGGCTTCAAAGTTCGCATAAGAGTTTTCAGGACCCACCTGAATAATGGGACGTAACTTTAAGCATTCTACTAGATAAGTAAGTGTTGTTATAAGAGAGTATAATTTAGCCGTAAAATTGTCACTCTTAAGATAAGACTTGATTTTTGATTGTCAGGACCCTCCTAAATAATGGGACGTAGTTTAAAACTGGTTTGGATAACAAGATTTAGCATAAGACATACCTTCAGTAGATATAATTTAGCTTTAAAATTGTTGTTTAATTAAGAGTTGTCAGGACCCTCCTGGATAATGGAGAGTAGTTTAAGACCTTCTTAGATAACAAGATTTAGCGGAAGTCATACGTTTAAAAGATATATCTTAGATTTAAAATTGTTATTTAGTTAAGAGTTGTCAGGACCCCCCAGGATAATGGGACCTAGCTTTCAAATTCTTAGTAATATTTGGTAATATGGTTCAGTTTAACACTCACAAATGCGCCCAGCTACCAAACTGGGGCAGAAAATTTTCTTTTATTTTGCCTATTTTTGTTGAAGTCAGGTGCCCATCTGAAGAACAGGGAGAACAACACGGATGTTAAAGATAAAACCGTGACCAAGTACTAGCAATCAGGCGTCCACCTGGAGAACAAGGAACAACAGTTGAAGTATCAACAATCAGGCGTCCACCTGGAGAACAAGGAACAATAGTTGAAGTTTCAGCAATCAGGCGTCCACATAGAGAACAAGGAAAAGCAGTTGAAGATTCAGTAATCAGGCGTCCACCTGGAGAACAAGGAACAACAGTTCAAGTTTCAGCAATCAGGCGCCCACCTGGAGAGCTAGGGAGAGCCCACCTGGAGAACAAGGGAATACATTTCAAGTTTCAGCAGTCAGGAGCACACCTGAAGAACAATGGAATGCAATTCAAGCTTCAGCAATCAGGCGCCCACCGGGAGAGCAAGAGAATACACTTCAAGTTTCGGCTATCAGGCGCCTACCTGGAGAGCAAAGGAATACAATTCAAATTTCAAATAATCATGAGCCCGCCCGGAGAACAGAGGAAAGGAAACAATAGTCAAAGGAAGACATTTAAAAGGTTCAGCAATCAGATACACGCATGAAGAAAAAGGGGAAAGCATTTCAAAAAATACTATTCAAGTCAGCCACAAAGGAATTTATGAAGAAAATACAAGTCTACAAGGCAACAACAGTCACAAGACTAAGTTTGAAAATAAATCTTTGTAAAGAATAGATTATAGCTTAGTCTAGCTTCTTCATTTTGTCATGGTATAATAAGGAGGTTAGTAAGCAATATCAGCAGCAACAACAGCAGCAGTAACAGGAAATCACAGCTTCATGGTAGTCCTAGCTACCGAAATTTCCTGAACTACATTGACTTGATTCCTTTATAGCCAAGGATATGTAGAAAACCTTTGAAGCAGAGGTTCGGTCAAAATCTTTCAAAAATGTTTTCCACGGAGTATTCAAACGGGCAAAAATCGCTCGTATCCGCTCATTTTATCTTTGCACGAAAACTCTTCGTGTTTCCGAGCAAAGAGGGGCAGCTGTGAGCACGTGATTTTTGCCTTATATGAATTACTACAAAAGAATTCCCAAAATTGGGTCTTTTCTTTAATTATGTGTTATTTTAGGAATTACTGTACGATTTTCCTGATTATTTGCATATGTTTGTGTGCATGTTTAATTTAATTAATACATTAAAAATACAAAAACAAATATAACATCTGCACTTAAGATTTGATTTTTACCTTTTTAAAATTAATTAATAATTAGGTGTTTTACAGAAATGAAAAATTCAAAAAAAAAAATAATAATAACATATTTTTGTATTTTTAGTCAAATTTTGCGATTTTATTTTAATTTAGTATTGAATTATTTGTGATAATTATTATTTAGAGTTAATTAGTATTTTTTTTAAGTTAATTTGGGTTTTATAATTTAATTTAGATTTTTATTTTAATTTTGGGAAAAGAAGAAAAAGAATTTGTGAAAAAATGAAGAGAAATGAAAATGAAAGAGAAAAGAAACAAGCTGGGCTGCTTTGATAAAATTACACAGGCCCAAATTCTTGCACCCGGTTAAACCAAACCCATCCCAATCCGTTCCCCAACCCGGTCCGTCTCCAGCCTCAACCAAACGACGTCATTTCAGGCATCTCAATCTGGACACTTGAATTAATTTGATCGAACGGTCCCCTAAACTCGCCCATGACCCAAGACCAGACCCGTCTTCCCCAACCCGGTTCTCCCCAGTTGTTACACCAAACGACCTTGTTTCATTAAAAGATCCATCATGGCCGTTGGATTCTCATCATCCAACGACCCTAATCTAATTACCCCTTTAGTATACCCCTAACCCATTAGACCCTACCCTCAGAACCCCCCCTCCCCTCTCTCGTCCATCTTCAGAGAACAACAAAATCACCGCCTCACTCCGCCGCTTTTCGCCCGCCGGAAATCGTCCACGGCGGCGGACAACCACCAAACAACCCCAAAATTACACCATACAATCCCCTCCGTCTCCTCTTTCCAAATCCAAGACTAGTTTCCCTCGAACATCCCTAGAATCCTTTGAATCTTAGATCGAAGATCCGACCCTGAACCCTAACTTACCCAAGCACCCCCAAATTAACACCCTGAAGACACATCACTCCCCTCTTCCCTAATCCACGATCTGTTACCCTCGAATCAAACCAGAACTTGTCGAATAACGAATCTAAGTTTTAAACCTAAACCTGCAAAATCAAGATTTGTTGATACTTTAAGCTAATTTTGACTTTATCTGTGTGTTCTTGATAAGAACACACAGTTAAAGTCAAAATCTGGTTTAAAAATTGAAGATTCGAAGGTTTTCTTCAATTAATACTGACCGGTGAGTTTTCTTGTCATGCTTCTATGTTTATATTTTTTAGTATTATTCTGATGTTCGTCTTTCTCGTCTCTTTTTCTTTTTCTGGTCAATTTCAATTGAAATTCGATCAGTCCTCTAGTATAAATTATTTTTGTCCACTGTTTGTTTCTTTAGATTGATTTTGTGGATTCGTTTCGTATAATTGGTGTAAGCACGTGATTTTTTGCTCTGTATGAGAATTACTCCTAAAAATTCAAAATTAAAAGAGGTTATCCTTCGGGTACAATTTTGAGAATCTGCGTGACATTTTAATAATTGTTTTGTCCATGAATGCTCACCTTGCTATAGTTAAAAATACAAAAAAATACATGTTGCGTGCATTTAGGAATTACGGACACGTTTAGAAATTAATTAACCATAATTTGGTTAAAAGAAAATCAAAATATATGCATTTAAATTGTGTGATATTTGTTGTTAAGTATTAATTAATATTTGTGTGTTTAATTTTTGTTTTTAGGAATTTTTGTCTAAATTATAAGAGGAAAATATCGGATTTGGGCCAAAAAATTCAACTAAAATCAGGCCCAAACCAATTAAATTTGACCCAGTCCAAACCAGGTCTCCAGGCACCCCCCCCCCAAACGACGCCGTATAAGGCGTTTGATCTGAGCCGTTCAGTCACACTCATCCAACGGTCCCCACTCCCACCCATAACCCGATCTGTTTGCTCGGGTCAACCCAACCCTTCACTTAAACCAAACGACCCCGTTTCTATACCAAACGACCCCGTCCTGTCCCTCACCAGTGGATCTAAGCCGTTGAGATCATCTGATCTAACGGCCCAGATCAAATTTCCCCTTCCGTATATAAACCCTCCATCACACCCCACGCCCCCTATCCAAACCACACCCCTCTCACCTCCTGTTCATCGTCGTCTCTCAAGAGACGAACCCTTGCCAAACCCTAGCCGCCACCCTTCACCTTCACCGTAAAGCCGGCGGCAAGGACGCCGGTGACCACCCCCTTAACACCCCTGATGCACCTCACCACCCCAAACCCAAATCTGTTACCCCATTGCCTCGAATCAGCCCCCGCCCTCTCGAATCTTGATTTGAAGATTCGAGACCAAACCCAGATCTACACCAAACCACCCCAGATTCACACTGGATAACCCCCTGACCTCCCTCGTGACCAAACCAAGCTTGGTTTGGTCCGAATCTACCCACAAATCCTAAAATCCCAAATCTGAAGATTCAAACCCTAGAACACAAGAACCTGGGGAATACGGCCAGTTTCATGGGGGGTTTGGGGTCTAATAGACTTTAATCAAGGTTTTCTCGGTCGAGAACGCCCCGATTAAAGTTTGTTCGGCCTCAAATGGTCAAATCTAGTTCAGACCTGGTTCGTTCATTGTTGAGCATTCACAGTAAGTTTTCCTTTTCTTTGCTAGTTTTGTTTGAATATTGATTGAGTTTGTTAGCGTGTTTTGTTATGTTTGTTTGGTATTTCTGATATTTTTCTTTCAATTCCTTCCGTCTTTGTAAGGCCTTTTATTTGGTCGATTGTTCTTCTGTGTATGTTTGAATACGTTTTGCGATATACATGCTCGAGTTAATTAATGTCGTTGAATAGATAATTCATATAGATTCTCGGTGTTGTGCAAAGTTGTTGAAGGCAGTCGATTGCCCTGTTCGTGTTGTTTGATTGATCGACTGATTGTTTCATGTTATAATTAGTATAGTCGATCAGATAAACGTCGTCGATTAACTTTATAAGACTGAATGTTCAAATATGCTGATTCATACAACTTCACATGATTGAACGAACCTGTGTTGTTAATTGGATGTTTGACATTATCTGTGAATGTTAGTTTGTAACTGCATTGCAAACAACTAAAAGATTCAGTCTAGGGCAGCTGGAAATTGAACTCTCAGAAGTTCAAATTTCCTGCTATAGAAGCAGGGCAAGACAGTGATAACCAGGGGCTAACAGGGGTAATTTGGGTGTAAAAAAGAACATAAATGATTAGTTTAAGTGAGCTGACAAATAGGGTACTGAATTAGGATTAAACTAATGTAATAGTGGGGAACCAAACTTGGTAGCATGGGGCTGATTAAATAAAAGGACTGCCCATACCTTTGGGCAGAAACACACATGCTAGAAGGCTGTCAAATAGATGGGGCATGAGGAATACTTTTGATTAGTTTTTAAAAGAAGTTATGGGCAGGAAAGAAGTGAGGGGATCAAGGCAGCTTGGTGCTTGCCATTTTCTGCCTATAAATAGGTCTGTTTAGGACAAAGATAGGGGTTGAGAAAAACGGTTGGAAAAAAAATAGCTGAAGGTTCTGAAAAAGAAGAGTGTTAAGTTTTGCATTTTTAGGTTAAGCTTTACATCAAAGGGCCTGAACCTGTCTTTGCTCTTGAGTGTGTAACAAAAATCAGAAATCACTACCTCTCGTACTAGTCTGTGTACTGTTTAGCACTGCTGGATTCTCAGTTTGGTAGTGTCCAGTTCTTTGTTGGCTGAATATTGTTCCATCAGTTTACTCCGGGAATACTGTTTTGGTTTTAAGCAACTGTCGCAACTGGTTATTCTTATTGCTTTCTGTGGGCTGTTGCTGTTTGGTTTTCTGGAATCGCTGTTGGGTTTGTCTCTTAAATTGCTGTTGAGCTTTGGTCTGTTTTTCTTGGACTGTCTTTTTACGGGTTTGGGGCTGTTCGACTGAGTGTGCTGCTGTTTACCTGCTGTTGCTGTGTTGTTGTATACTACTCGGCTGATCATTCTCCTTCTTCTTTTGCTTTTCTATACCAGGTACACGACTAATACACTGTCAATGTAACTTGAAAGTTGAGCATGAATACAAAAGAGAAGAGTTGAAGATGTTTATTTCCATACATAGTCTGTATATTGAATATCATGTGATGTATAATAGTTTACATTTTTTCTTGGATACTGGAGGTAGCCCTCATACATAGGAAAATGTCAATGTATGGTAACTTGATATCATATTGTGTATAGGCTGGTGGATAAAAGGATTCATAGGGCAGTAGGTTATATCTTAGACTTTAGCTATGTTTGTGAGTTGCATATCCTTAATGCATGTTAAGTATGAAAACTATCCATTGTTAGTTAATTTCATTTCCTTTTCATAAACTGCCTCATTATAACTGGCAAACCATGCCTTTAGAGCAAATAGCACAAGTCTACATTTCTCAACCTCAGAAGGTTGAGCCCAAGTCGAACGAACCAAGCAGGCTTCCATCGGAAAAGCAGTGGCCCAGGCCCAGCTGATACTGTGTGGGCTGGGTTTGGGCCCATAATATTCGATAGGCTGCCTGTGTACGTGGCCATGTGTCTGATTTTGCGAAAGCATTCGGAATCCCTCTATAAATAACCTGCAAGCATGTAATTAAGTAGGATCATTTTTACTTTCATTAGTAGAGACAAACTTAATAGAAGAAATGTAGTCATTGTAGGTTTATCCTTTTAAATAAAATGAGACGAGTCTCGCCAAATAAAATGCACACATTGCGGGGCCCTCACAAAATGTATGCTTTAATTACTTAGAACTCGGGATTGGCCGTTTAGCAAAATTCCATGGCTTTACCCAGAAATAATAATACACTAATCGCTTTAGGCGCGTATTTTAATAATCTTACCTTCTTAAACTCGGGTGTGCATTTCATGCGACCCAAATCCAAATCCTAAAACATTGAATAAAAATATGTTCCGGATCGCGGGTGCATTTCATGTGACGCAATCCAAAGACATGTTTTAAACGATGTTCATATTCCTTTAAAAAATATAATAAAAGCGGTAAAGAGTTAAAATTGACACATCGGTTCATAATTGTATATAAAATAAGATAAATAAGCCGAATATGACAGTTGAGCGACCGTGCTAGAACCACGGAACTCGGGAATGCCTAACACCTTCTCCCGGGTTAACAGAATTCCTTATCCGGATTTCTGGTACGCAGACTGTAGTGTGGAGTCATTCTTTTCCTCGATTCGGGATTAAAATTGGTGACTTGGGACACCCTAAATCTCCCAAGTGGCGACTCTGAAAATAAATAAATAAATCCCGTTTCGATTGTCCTTTAATTGGAAAAAACTCCCTTGTACCCACGCGGGTGCGGAAAAAGGAGGTGTGACAATTGGGATATCAGTTTGTTTTAAGACTTTGAAATCGAATCTCGTTTAATCACTTAGTCAGAATAATTAGGATTAAGTTCAATAATTTGGTTTCACTTCTGGTTTAATTATGTTAATAAGAATTAATTAGTATAAGTTTAAAGTATTCACCTAATTAAGAAGCTTCTCAATAGTGGTAGGGTTAGAATTACACTAACTAAGTTAAGTGGACAATTAATAAATGAAAAGTTGAATTGATAGTGGTGAATGCACTAAGTTGAACAATTATTTATAGACACTAGGGGACTGAGTGCTGAATACTTTGAAAAAGTTTGAAAAAGGAGTGAGGAGGAAAAAAAGAGAACATTCTGAGAGGGATAGGCACTGAGTTCATATACAGGGCTGGTATTATGAAATACATACAAGAATAACTCTAAAAAAATACTGAGGAGAGGAAGATACTCTGGGAGACAGAGGGATAGAATCAGAAGTGAGGAAAAACTAAAACTACTGAAAATAAAACTGCTACTGTTCCATTGAACTTTTCTTTTATTTCTGAAGTTTTCAATTTTTTAAACACTTTCTGATTCATCTGAGTTTAGAATGGATGGAATTTGAGTTTGTAAAATCTTGGTTTGAAGTTCTGGCCAAGTTTTGTTGAGTATTGCACTTCATTTCTTAGTTTTAAAGCTGGTTTTCTTGGTTGTCTCTATTGCTGACCACTGTTCTTGCTACTGTTATGCTGTTGTCCTCTCATTTCTTGTGTTGTTTTTTTCCCGAATTTCAGGTACCTACTCCTGAACCCTTATCATGATGTTTGACTTGAAGTTGTAATGAAATCTGGGGTTTGATAGCTTCAACATGCTTGGAGTGGTTTAGTTTAATTTCATTCTGTGTAAACAGTATGGTTTTGACATTATTAATGTACTGTAGGTTCATTACAAAGAGTAGTCATTAGCTTGTTTTTGGCATAGAGTTAGTTTTTAGTTCTTGTTGTTATAGTTACTTTTGGACTGTTGGAAAGAAACTCGACGAAAACCTGTCAAGCAGACCCTTAGTAGGGTTTTGCTTTGAGCATATTAGCCTAGAGTGTGTTATACTTGATTTCTTGTTGCTTTGCTAGGTAGCTGTTAATTTCAAGTCATTAATAATGGAATTTAAAGTGAGGAAATGGGGCGTAGGAAAACATATGTCAACATATGCAAACTGAATACAAAAAATTGTGCTAGTGTGCAGTTTATTAATTTGATTGTGTATAGGGAAATGTAAATACAGCCTGGACAATTCAATTGACTTAATGTAGATATCTGTTGTTTGAACAACCAAGGATGTATCGACTTTAATGCCAAAGACCTGTAACTTTATTTGTGGTCTGATTTCATGATGGCCATTTGGGGCTTAATTATCATAGTTGGATCGATTTGGGATCATAGGGACTCGATCATGGTCAAATATTAATGCCCCCCTTTCCTTTGTTAGACTTGGACTCAACTTGGGCCCAAAGCTTGAAATCATTTGAAACGGAAAACGGTAGTCCTTGTCATATGTGTGTTTTCTCACTGATACCTCTGTTGGGCCCAAATTCATTCTACTGACTGGCCTAATTCGTGTTCTTATGTGATCAGGTTAATTTGAACTTTAACATTTAGGTAATTATAATTTTAGTAGCCTTTTAATTAAGTTAGCGCTTCTTTAGCATGTGAGGTGTGCCATAATGAATAATTACGCAATAGTTTATGGCTCTTTCGAGTTGATTTAGAAACTTGGTTAGAATAATTCGAGGTGCGCCATGCCAAACAAAAATGACAATTGTGTGGCCCTCATTTAATTAATCTTTTTAATCCTTTGAAATCGAGGTATTCCATTTAGTTGAATTACCATGGCCCTCGCAAAGTTGCAAATGCGTAGTTGCTTTAGGCGCGTCATTTTAATAATTTACCATCCTAAATTCGGGTGCGCATTTATGTGACCCAAATCTAAATCTCAACAATGTTAAAATATGTCGGAGACCGCGGGTGCATTTATGTGACGTGGTTCAAAACGTGTTTTAATGACGTTGCAATATTCCTAAAATGAATAAAAGCGGTTAAGTTAAAATTTGCACATGGGTTTATAATTGTTCTAAAATCAGATAAATAGGCCAAATATAACAGTTGAGCGACCGTGCTAGAACCACGGAAATCGGGAATGCCTAACACCTTCTCCCGGGTTAACAGAATTCCTTACCCGGATTTCTGGTTCGCGGACTGTAATACAGAGTCAACCTTTTCCTCGATTCGGAATTTGAACCGGTGACTTAAGACACCATAAATCTCCCAAGTGGCGACTTGGAATCTTTAAATAAATAAATCTCATTTTGATTGTCCTTTAATTGGAAAAACTCCCTTATACATCCCTTCTTGGGGGGTGTAGGAAAAAAGAGGTGTGACAATCACCTCTGGAGGTTTAGATTTTGAAAAATGGGAGGATGAATGAAAAATCCCGTCCAAAATCATTTTTGAACAGTTGCAGGTATCACATTTGCGATCGGGGGTTCGTAAATGCAAACCCCGCAAATGCGAACATCCCTTCACAAATGCGAAGAATGTCCAGGACCTGCTACCATCTCAAATGTGAACAATTATTCGCAAATGCGACCTGTGCTTATCGCAATTGCGATCCTGAGTTTTGCGATTGCGAAGGTCCCCTCCCAGCTCTTCTGCTCGCAAATGCAAAACTTCTTCACAAATGCGAGGCTCGCATTTGCGAGCCAGACTTCGCCAGACCTGAAGCATACCAGCAAAATTTAATATGTCCAAATCACTCAGTAGCCTATCTGAAACTCACCCGAGCCATCGAGGCTCCAAATCAAATTTGCACAAAAGTCTTAAAACATCATACGAATTTGCTAGTGTGATCAAATCGCCAGAATATCACCTAGAACTACGAATTTAGCACCAAATTGCATGAAATTTTCAAGAAAATTTTTAAACTTCTATTTTCTCAACCAAAGGTCTGAATCACGTCAAATCAGTCCCGTTTCTCACCAAATTTTATAGATAAGATGTAAATGCTATATTAAACCTGTACCAGGCTCCGGAACTAAAATACGAGTCTGATACCACCAAGATCAAACATCAATCAAATTCTTTAAATCATTAGATTTTCAGTGTTACAATTTTCATCAAAAATTCATTTCTCGGGCTTGGGACCTCAGAATTCGACTCCAAGCATACGCCCAGGTCCCATATTTTACTATGGACCTACTGGGACCGTCAAAATACGGGTCCGGATCCGTTTATCCAAAATATTGACCGAAGTCAACTAAAATCAACTTTTTAGGCCAAAAATTATTATTTCATAAATCATCCACATATAGGCTTACCGGAATCACGCCTGGAGTGTGCACGCAAATCGAGAAGAGATAAAATAAGGTTTTAAGGCCTCAAAATATGGAATCGAGTTCTAAAATATAAGATGACCATTTGGGTCATCACAAAAAGTCTTAAACAATTAGTATTCAGATCTTAAAACACATCTTAATATTCAGATATGTATTTGTATTCATATGTGTTAATCTTAATACACATCTTGATATTCATATATATTTTCAGATTCATACGTCTTAATCTTAGAAAAACAAATGAGGCCTTAGTATACCTCTCATTCCATGGAATTGGATGACATTTTCTTACTAAGAATTATTTTCATGCTTCTAAAGCTCTTTACTTTTCTTTTGTATTTTGTCGTGAGATTCGCCTAAAGTGTCGTAAAATTTTTATGTGGCGCCCAATTTTGTACCACCAATTGAATTTGTATCCAATTTTTAATAAATTTAAATACGTATATTTTTTTCTTCTTCTTCGCTGTTGCTTTCTTCTTATTTGTGTTTTGAGTTTCTTCTTCTTCTTAGTTGCAAAACGGGTTTGTTAAATTTGTTGTTGTTTTAACAATTTAATGATTAGGGTTTGTTCTTTATGATATTTAAAAGTTATGTTTCTAATTTGAGCTCATTTAGAGTAGATTTGGGTGTTGAATCGTGTGTTGGATATTGAAATTCGAAGAACAAATTTATGTTTCACAACTTTATATTTTGAATATAAAGTTGCCTGAAGTTGTATTGAAAAATTGAACTACTTAAGATTCGAATTTTTGAAGTTGTATTGAAAAATTAAACTACTTAATATTCGAATTTCTGAAGTTGCAATTGAAAGATAGAAGAACTTCATATTCAAAATCTGAGTTGCTTTGAAGAGCTTGAAGTACTTAAGATTTGAATTTCTGAAGTTGTCGTTGAAAGATAGGAGAACTTCAGATTTGATTTCTGAAGTTGCATTGAAGAGATTGAACTACTTCAGATCCGAACGGATAAACTTTGTAAAATTTTATGCAATATGGGTATAAATTCAATGATGGACCCAACAAGGGCGGCTAAGGGTCAAGCAAGTGAGGCCCTTGCTTTAGGACCCTCAAAAATTAGGGCCCCAAAATATTGCTATTTGTTAGTAATTGTTTTTATGTTTTAAGATTATTTATAAGAAAATTGAATCTTTTAAGAACAATTACTAATTCCTTGTAAAAATAAAGTACTCCCTCCGGTCCACAATAAGTGATCAATTTGCTTTTGGCACGCCCATTAAGAAAATACTAAATTTTATATAAAAATACCTAGTATAACTAAACTACCCTTAATTA
Organism: Nicotiana tabacum; assembly: GCF_000715075.1. NCBI lineage: Eukaryota > Viridiplantae > Streptophyta > Magnoliopsida > Solanales > Solanaceae > Nicotiana > Nicotiana tabacum. Next base: position 204,294,421 of record NC_134087.1, on the reverse strand, counting down.
AATATTTAATGTGAGGAGTAAGAAAACTTTTTAGGGATATGTACATAAGAATAATTTTGTAAAACAAATTAAATTTTTTCTTGATTATATAAATGGACACTTATTTCGGACCAAAATAAAAAAGTAAATTGGCCACTTATTGTGGACCGGAGGGAGTAGTAGTTAGGGAAACTTACACAAATGTCCCAAATAAATCTCAACTTACCAACCTCTAGCCATTAGTCATAGACTTACCAAAACTAGCCAACAAAAATTGATAAACCAAATAATATGGTTCTTTCTCTCAAAGAATCACATGCAAAAATCACCTTCCATATTTTTAAGCGTGATTAGCAACATTAGATACAAGACGGAAAGGAAATTTCATGGACGGGGGTAGCAAATAAGGTGATGAAATACCAAAATCTATACAATATTCTAAAAATCTAAACAAAAAAGAAACTTTTTCAATGGGTATAGTTGAAATTCATTGAAAATATATAGATAAGTCAATATATAAAATTTGAGGAAGATTGGAGGTGATTTGTACTGGTTTTGTATCAAAATTCGTAATTAAATCGAGTTCAAAAAAGTCTTCTGCGACACATGTATCAAACATGTATCACGCATGTATCTCACACACAGGTATAATGGATATATATTTGATACATAATTGATACAAATATGATACATATGTGATACACAAATGATACACATATCATTTTTTTCATGTTCAGCTTTTACTTCGACTTTTCAATTCAAATCACCTCAAAACTTCACCAAATCATCCCAAAACTGAGATTCAAGCTCCTTAAGTTGTACCCAATCTATTCTAATAACACCCACTCAAAATAAAGCAAAAATTTGATATTTGTTTGCTACAAATAGCTAATTGGCTAATTTGACTAATATTAGTAATATTTTATCAATTGGCCAATTTTTATAATAAGTTACTTATAAATGGTAATTTCCCTAATAGTTATGGAAAAGAACTTCTTAAAAAAGGAGACATGGACAATGAGCATTTACGTGTAAAGAATTTTTAACGAGCCATATTTTTTTCTAGGCATTTACATATTCTGTCAAACAAAAACACATATTGAATAGTTCGAATTGCACCTTCATTTTCATTTTTTTTTCTCGTGTTTTCAAGCATTAAAGGAAGCAAATTGAAGTAGTAAAACTCTCTTATGGATTGGTTTATTTTGATATCAATCATCAAGTTATCAACTTTCACAATCAGGTTTAATCGTTCTAAATTTCTTTTTATCTTTTTATCTTTCTTTTTGTCAAATCAAAATTTAAATATGTAAACAAAAAATATGAATAACTTTAATACAATCTCAAAAAGCACTCCTAATAAATTTCTATCAAACAATAGAAAAAGTTAAATAAAAAAAGGTATATGAAAAGTGTTCTAAAAATGAACAACTCTCCAATCTAATTGAGCTAGATGGTTATGAAATCAAAGAAAAAGAACTCTGCATTTCAATTTTTTTTAAAATAAACTACAAATAAATAAATATAAATTTTGCTTTTGGCTTCTTAAGGCCTCTTGATAAAATTTGCTTTAGGCCACAAATATCATTGAGCCGCCCCTAGACCCAAGGTGTCATCTGTATTCTTTTTTCAGAAACTTGGCAGCCTAGAAGACTGTCAGTCCTTCTTTTTGGCCCGCCCTCTGTCAGACATTTTTGGGGCATTTGTATCTGTACTGCAAAGCCCCAGAAAATTTTACTAAGTAATTTAAGATTTCGTGGTACCAACGTAGGCTAATTATTTTATTTTGTGTGCAAATGAGGATTCATGATATAATGAATATCAATTGAATATGTTAATAAGCGTATAAGTCATATTATAAGTGATTTGGGGTCTAAGAAGAGGCCTAAGTCTAAGCCAAGTTGGAAAATTTCATAATAGACTAAAGTTGTAAATAAGTACGCATAAGACCTCACTTTGGACAAGAATATCTCCATTTATATAAGGTGTTGTGCGATGCACAACCTATCATATTAAATCTCTTTGAGTCTAGTTTCCAACGCATCAAACCGTTTGTCATTTGGAAGTGTATACAGAAGGTTATGACCATTTTACCGGACATGTGTCAGACGCGCGTCCGCCGCGGGAAAACTGAAAGTTTCTACCTCCGAGCGCGGCCACCGCATCCCGGGCACGGTTTGATCGCGGTCGCGCGCCTACCAGCCCTATAAATACCCCAAGACCGAGTATGGAGATTCTCTAAGTTGAGCTAGGGCTTGCTCTATCAAGGGGAGTTCGTCTCATACTTCCCTCCTATGATCCAAGGTAATGTTTTTGGAGTATTTTGAGTTGATTACTACTCCTAAACACTTATATTAACAAGGATTGATCTTGAAAATTCATAGATTCCCATTCAAATTCCTAAATTGATCAAGAACACTAAAAGTGGGGATTCTCAAGATTCTTACTACAAGAGGTATGTCTATCATCTCTAACTACTCTATGGTGATTATTTATGTATGATATATATACGTTAGAATTCATGGGATGGTGATTGGAAGCCATAGGTGCCTAACCTAGGTTGTGTTGGTGTTGTAGAGATTGTGAGATGGATTATTGAGGTATGATTCTTGGGTGTAATAGTATTATGTATATATGCATGTACAAATTAGGTTTGTGGGAAGATTGTTGAACATAAATAAGTAAAGATTAGGTTGGGGAATGAAGGAAATCTTGTAAAAGAGATTTGAAATCAAGATACTCAACTAGTATTTGATAAAGTGCTCAAATGAGCTGAAACCATGAATATCTTCCTAATTTGTGTTTAATTTTATTATGTCTCAAGTAGATTGGGATTGCTAGAATTTCTGGAACGTCGTAGTAACTTAAGGAAAGCTTAAACAAGGTATGTATGGCTAAAACCCCTTCCTTTTAGAAATTGAGCCTCCATGGTGCCAGTGAAAATGTTGTAAGCCCGGAATTCGATTGATGTGGTACCTGTTATGTCAAATACATTAATGTTCTGAAAATGTATGTGGAATATGCTTCTCCATGTGTTTAGTGTGTTATTCTTTGTAAATTGAGGATGTGTGAAAAAACATGAGCTATGTGCTAAATGCCTAAATGTCAAGTCAAGGTTACATTGTGATTAATATGCCGAACTAGATGAATTTCTCTCTATGTTTATAACTTAAATTGCTTTTGTATGTGTCTATGAACTTAAATGGAAAGGTCAATGTTGAAAATGGGAAAAATGTGAAATGTGAGTTACAGAATGTGGTAATCGTGGCCCCAAGTGCCGAGGAACTAATACATGTGAAACCAAAGATTGAAGTGAGATGATTAACGGAAAAGGGTAACGTCTTGGTAAGACGGCTTAGCCGGTCGGGCCGTGATCGGACGCCATGTTATACACACATGGTGGTAATGTGTTGATAATTGAAACTAGAAAGTGAGAATAAAATAAGTGTAACGTCTTGGTAAGACGGCTTAGCCGATCGGGCCGTGATCGGACTCCGCTCAAGGAACCGGTGGTAATGTGGATGATGATGCAACAATATGAAATACCCCAATCTACAAATTTTAGAAATCTTGTTAAAACTATGTGAACCTCTTACATTGTTGACGTGGTGCTTATTTGAATCTTTGTGTTTCTTATGATTTCTTTGTACTCTTGTATGGTTGTTCTTTCTAACTGGATGGTGTTTAGTTATACATACTAGTACTATTCCATGGTACTAACGTCCCTTTTGCCGGGGGCGCTACATTTTTAAATGAATGTAGGTGGCTCCATAATGGATAGTGTCGATTGCGCATAGTGGAGCTTCCTCCTCTCAAAGTCTTGGTGAGACCCTTTCTCCTTCAAGGGGTTATGTTGTACATCTTTTGTTATAGATATCCACTTTTGAGGTATAACCGAGGCCTTATTGCCGGCATTGTCATTATTGTCTTTTGTATCCTTAGAGGCTCCGTAGACATTTGTGTGGGTAAGGTAAGGGTGTTGGATGGGTCGATGAACTATGTTGTAACTTTGTACTCTAGCTCTTCTAAACTATAACCGTATAAAATCTTGAAACTTAACCATGGTTTTTGGTTTGTGACATGAAAATGGATTAATATTGTGAATGTTCGATTTTGCTATTGTCTAAATAAAAGAAAGCATGGTTCCCTTAACCATAGTGAGTTGGGTAGAAATGTATGAATAAGGCTTGCTCAGTTGGGGTTTACTCGGTTGAGCGCCAGTCGCGCTCCCCGAATTTGGGGCGTGACAAACTTGGTATCAGAGCCTAAGGTTTTAAAGTGTCCTAGGATGTCTCGGAGCTGTGTCTAGTAGAGTCCTTCTTATCGGTGTGTTGTCGACCACATCTATAAGTTGGAGGCTACACGGACATTTAGGAATGTGACCCTTCTTCAACACTCTAGATCGTGCGATAAAGCTTGACTATAAAATTGTTTTCTAACTCGTGCGTTGAGCTTCAAGGTAAGTCTAAACGCTCTTTCGTCTATTTCAAGTAATGTTATCATATGGCATGACCAATGGGAAAAGGCATCAATATTAAGGAGATGGCACATGTATCTTGTTGAACGAATGGTATGGGCATATAGGATAAGTACATTGTACCATGAGCATAATTTATTCGAGAAAAGTGTTAAAAATGATTACCACCTCTAAAGAAATATTGAATTGATAAGTGATATGTAAGCTTGAATAGCACATGTGGGTAGTGTGAGAAGTATGTAAATGATCCTAAGGTGTGAAAGAAAATTAGTTATATAAGCACGTGATATATGGGAGACGTGACCAGGAGATTAATGATGAGAGTGCAAGTCTCTCCTAGGAGACAAGAAGTTATGAAAGGAGAATCAATTGAACCCACGACGAGAAGACCCCTCTACTACGAACTTTATAAAAATCCAAAAGTGTACGAAGTGATATTACACTCCTAACGGATATTGACATGAGGAATTGGAATCCCAAGCCTGTGTGGCTAAATAAGAGAAGAGAACTTATGAGATTAATACCAAGGTGACTTAAATCTCCCTAATAGTCCAACATACATATGAGGGATAGATATATGAGACATATGTCCCTAAATTTGCCAAAATTCAAGACTTGTGTCGAAATCTGGGACATTCGCCCCAAGTGGGGGAGGAAGGCCATAGTGAGGCCACTTAAATATAATGAAACAAGAGTAAGACCATGTAGCTATGATGTTTGAATATTTTGTTGAAGACATGCGTAGTCTAAAAAAGTGATAATGGATAACGTGATTATCTGAAAGGATATGCTAATGGTAGACCACTAGTACCCCCAAAAAGGTGGATGGTTAAGGAAGGTAAATTCTTCTTACATGGCAATGTGAATGATAGGGTCAACGATCCTAGAAACTAAGAGTATGTTTGTAAAGGGATTTTATACTTGTTAGAGGGTCAAGAACAATGGAACCTAAGGAAGTACTATAGGTCAAATGTGGGAAGTTGTGAGTTTTTAGAATGGGTTAATCATATATTTGTGATTTAACCAAAGTTTCAAGACGTTAAGAAAGGCGGAACGAGTGGGAGAAATAAATGTGATGCTATAATAACCCAAGAGGGTATTTGGGCTTGATGGAGAGCCTCAAAAAAAATCTTACAAGCAAATAAGTGTTAAGTGATATGCGGATGAACACACTTTCCCATGGATATCCTCACAAGAGTTAAGAGGTGAGCATGGTGAAATAACTAAGGGAAAAGACCACGTAACATATTGAAGAGTGCATGGCTATTCACTAGCTAGGAAGAATGAGGTGAGAAGAAATGGGGAGAAAACCTATAAATTGAGATGGTCATGGTTATCATAAAATATCTTGTATCAGAATGGTGGACTCGCTTCGAGCATAAATGTTAATAAAAGTTATAAATGACTAACCGTACATACAATGGAAAGTGAGACTGCTAGAGGTGAAGTTGTGGTATGATAAACTCACTAAATCAGGCACAATGAAATTACAAGTTCACAGGAGGTAGACAAGTGTGTGGCACAATAAGGCTATCAATTATGCACAATAAGCAAAATAGAATGTGAATGAATGTTCCAGTTAGAAGGAAAGGATGGTACCAACATATTGTCCTGGCCAAATGCGATAAAAAAAAGGGAAAAGACAACACAATCTACCTAAAGGGCAAATGAAAGGTTCAAAATATATTGAAAGAGGATGAACACTTGTTACAGACCAGACATGTTTAACATGGTAACTCTTAAACCGCAATATCAGGGAACTCTATTGGTAGCTACAATACGGGGAATGAGGTGAGTTACTCATCGAGGATAGAATCAGGTGGACTAAGTCATATACTTAAGAGTAAAATCAAAAGTTGTTGAAGAATTAAGGAGGATCTCAAGTTTCAGAGAATGCCCTTCTCGGGCCAGTGACTCTTCCTAAATTGTATACATATAAAGGGTGTTGGTTGATATGTGTTTTGGGCGGTGTTTAACCGTAAAGAGGGATCATGAGAATATTCACAGGGAAGTAGCGTGGTTTCTTAAATTCTATAATGCACATATGGGGAGAAGAGGTTGGCTAAGAAAAGTCGGAGCACAATATTACCTTACATTTGATGCAATGTCGTGCAGGTTAATGTTATCAGTGTATGTGCACAAATTAGTAGGTGTTATTCATTTGAGACAGAAGGTCCTATGAAAAAAAACTCATTCAGTAATGTCTTTTGTGGAAAATTTGGAAGAGTTAGTTGCAAGTATTCATAGGAGATTGTAACCATATCAGGGAAATTATTGTAGAACTCAATTCGTGGGAGGTTCTATGTAAGAGAAATATGATAAAGATGTTCCACTAATGATGCAACATGTTGAGGTAATAGTTTATGCCTCTAGGCAGCTCAAGAACCATGAAACGAACTATCCAACCCATGACATAGAGTTTGCGACAGTGGTGTTTGCACTAAAGATTTGGCGACATTATTTGTGTGGGGGTGCATGTGGATGTATTTACGGACCACAAGAGCCTTCAATATATTTTCAAACAGAAGGAGTTGAATCTGAGACAAAGAAGATGGCTAGAGTTACTCAAGGACTATGACATTGATATTTTCTATCACCAGAGAAAGGCTAATGTTGTAGCGGATGCTCTTAGTCGAAAATCTATAGGGAGCTTGGCTCATTTAGAGGCATATCAGAGGCCGTTGGCCAGGGAGGTTCACCAGTTCACCTTGCGAACTCTAATGAAGGAGGAGTAATTATGCAGAATAGGGCCGAATCATCGCTTGTGGCGGAAGTGAAAGAGAAGTAATTCAACGATCCATTGTTAGCACAACTGAAAGAGGGGATTCATAAACACAAGACTATAGCTTTTTCCTTTGGCATGGATGATGGTACCCTACGGTACCAAGGTCGCTCATGTGTTCCGGATGTTGACAGTCTTCAGGAGAGGATCATGGCATAAGCTCACACTTCTAGGTATTCCATGCACCCAGGTTCTACGAAAATGTATCATGATCTTAAGGAAGTGAACTTTGTGGCAAAATGTCCGAACTGTCAGCAAGTGAAGGCCGAACATCAGAGGCCCGGTGGATTGACCCAAAGCATAAAGATTCCAATGTGGAAATGGGAGATGATAAACATAGATTTCATGGTAGGGTTGACGTGCACTCTGTGCAAGTTTGACTCAAATTGGGTGATTGTGGACCGACTCACGAAATCAGCGCACTTCTTGCCAGTTAAATCTACCGACACAGCAGAACAATATGCTTAGTTGTATATCAAAGAAATAGTCAGGTTGCATGGCACTCCAGTCTCAATCATTTCAGATCGAGGGGCTCAGTTCACTGCCAACTTTTGGAAGAAATTTCAGCAAAGTTTGGGTACACAGGTAAATCTTAGCACAGCTTTCCATCCTCAAACCGACGGGCAAGCAGAGCGTACTATTCAGATGCTTGAGGACATATTGCGTGCTTGTACTCTTTATTTCAAAGGTAGTTGGGATGACCATTTTCCACTCATAGAATTTGCTTATAACAACAGCTTCCATGCTAGTATCCAGATGGCACCATTTGAGGCGTTGTATGGTAGGAGATGTAGATCTCCCATTGGGTGGTTCGAGGTTGGAGAAGATGAATTGATAGGGTCGGACCTCGTGCATCAGGCTATAAAGAAGGTCAATATTATTAAAGAGAGGTTGAAAACTGCTCAGAGTTGCCAAAAGTCATATTCGAACGTTCGTCGCAAAGACTTGGAGTTCAAAGAAGATGATTGGGTATTTTTGAAGGTTTTCCCCATGAAGGGTATCATGCAGTTTGGAAAGAAGGGAAAATTGAGTCCGAGGTATGTCGGACCATACAAAATCATTCAGAGGATTGGTCAGGTGGCATACAAGCTCGAGATGCCACCCGAGATGTCATTGGTACACCCAGTCTTTCATGTGTCTATGTTGAAGAAGGTAGTGGGAGATCCGTCCACTATTGTGCCAGTTGAAACTATTGAGGTTAATGAAGAATTATCGTACGAAGAAATTCCAGTTGCCATCCTTGATAGGCAAGTCCGAAAGTTGAGAAATAAAGAAATTGCCTCCGTGAAAGTGTTATGGCAAAACCAGCAAAGTGAGGAAGCCACTTGGGAAGCCGAGGAATAAATGAAGAAGAAGTACCCTCACTTGTTTGGATAGCTATGTAATTAAGTGTTTATGTCCTATGAAGATGTTGAAAGCTTACCTTCCATGAATTATGTATCACATGGTTAGTTGATGATAATAGTGTTTCTTTTCTAGAAATGCATTGCTTATGGGGCCACGGTTGGCATCATTTTATATTATGTTGCATCTTTGGATTATGTATATGTTGATAGGATGTGTTTCTGGGATTTTCTGACAGGTGGATTGGCCCAGTTACAAGGGAAACGCTGCCGAAATTTTTGAAAAATTTGGGAGTTAGTCAAAATTTGGGAGTTAAAGATGTGTGAGAAAGGAGATAAGTTCTACTAAGTATTTGCGGATTGACTCCAATTATCCTTGGAGGACGAATGATCCTAAGCGGGGGAGAATGTAAAGCCCCAGAAAATTTTGCTAAGTAATTTAAGATTTCGTGGTGCCAAGGTAGGCTAATTATTTTATTTTGTGTGCAAATAAGGATTCATGATATAATGGATATCAACTGGATATCTTAATAAGCGTATAAGTCATATTATAAGTGATTTGGGGTCTAATGAGAGGCCTAAGTCTAAGCCAAGTTGAAAAATTTCATAATAGACTAAAGTTGTAAATGAGTACGCACAAGACCTGACTTTGGCCAAGCATATCTCCATTTATATAAGGTGTTGTGCTATGCACAACCTATCAAATTAAATCTCTTTGAGTCTAGTTTCCAATGCATCAAACCGTTTATCATTTGGAAGTGTATACAGAAGGTTATGACCATTTTACCGAACCTGTGTCAGACGCGCGTCCGCCGCGGCCGCGGGAAAATTGAAAGTTTCTGCCTCCGAGCGCGGCCACCGCGTCCCAGGCGCGGTTTGACTGCGGTCGTGCGCCTAGCAGCCCTATAAATACCCCAATACCGGGTATGGAGATTCTCTAAGTCATTCTTTTGAGCTAGGGCTTGCTCTATCAAGGGGAGTCCGTCCCATACTTCCCTCGTATGATCCAAGGTAATGTTTTTGGAGTATTTTGAGTTGATTACTACTCCTAAACACTTATATTAACAAGGATTGATCTTGAAAATCCATAGATTCCCATTCAAATCCCTAAATTGATCAAGAACACTTCAAGTGGGGATTCTCAAGATTCTTACTACAAGAGGTATGTCTATCATCTCTAACTATTCTATGGTGATTATTTATGTATGATATATAACGTTAGAACTCATGGGATGGTGATTGGAAGCCATAGGTGCCTAACCTAGGTTGTGTTGGTATTGTAGAGATTATGAGATGGGTTATTGAGATATGATTCTTGGGTATAATAGTATTATGTATACATGCATATACAAATTAGGTTTGTGGGAAGATTTTTGAATATAAATAAGTAAAGATTGGGTTGGGGAATGAAGGGAATCTTGTAAACGAGATTTGAAATCAAGATGCTCAACTAGTATTTGATAAAGTGCTCAAATGAGCTGAAATCATGAATACCTTCCTAATTTGTGTTCAATTTTGTTATGTCTCAAGTAGATTGGGATTGCTAAAACTTTCGGAACGTCGTAGTAACTTAAGGAAAGCTTAAACAAGGTATGTATGTCTACCTTTTAGAAATTGAGCCTCCATGGTGCCCGTGCAAATGTTGTAAGCCTGGAATTCGATTGATGTGGTACCTGTTATGTCAAATAAATTGATGTTGTGAAAATGCATGTGGAAGATGCTTCTCCATGTGTTTAGTATGTTATTCTTTGTAAATTGAGGATGTGTGGAAAAACATGAGTTATGTGCTAAACGTCTAAATGTCAAGTCAAGGTTACATTGTGATTAATATGTCGAACTAGATGAATTTCTCTCTATGTTTATAACTTAAATTGATTTTGTATGTGCCTATGATCTTAAATGGCAAGGTCAATGTTGAAAATGGGAATAATGTGAAATGTGAGTTACAAAATGTGGTAATTGTGGCCCCAAGTGCCGAGGAACTAATACATGTGAAACCAAAGATTGAAGTGAGATGATTAACAGAAAAGGGTAATGTCTTGGTAAGACGGCTTAGCCGATCGGACCGTGATCGGACACCATGTTATACACACATGGTGGTAATATGTTGATAATCAAAACTTGAAAGTGAGAATGAAATAAGGGTAACGTCTTCGTAAGACGGCTTAGTCGATCGGGCGGTGATCGGACTCCGCTCAAGGAAGTGGTGGTAATGTGGATGATGATGCAACGATATGGAATGCCCCAATCTACAAATTTCAGAAATCTTATTAAAACTATGTGAACCTCTTACATTGTTGACGTGGTGCTTATTTGAAGCTTTGTGTTTCTTATGATTTCATTTGTACTCTTGTATGGTTGTTCTTTATAACTGGATGGTGTTTAGTTATATATACTAGTACTATTCCATGGTACTAACGTCCCTTTTGCCGGGGGTGCTACATTTTTAAATGAATGTAGGTTGCTCCATAACGGATAGTGCCGATCGCGCGTAGCGGAGCTTCCTCCTCTCAAAATCTTGGTGAGCCCCTTTCTCCTTCAAGAGGTTATGTTGTACATCTTTTGTTATAGATATCCACTTTTGAGGTATAGTCGGGGCCTTGTTGTCGGCATTGGTATTATTGTCTTTTGTTTCCTTAAAGGCTCCGTAGATATTTGTGTAGGTAAGGTAAGGTAAGGTAAGGTAAGGGTGTTGGATGGGTCGATGAACTATATTGTAACTTTGTACTCTAGTTCTTATAAACTATAACCGTATAAAATCTTGAAACTTAACAATGGTTTTGGTTTGTGACATGAAAATGGATTAATATTGTGTATGTTCGATTTTGCTATTGTCTAAATAAAAGAAAGCATGGTTCCCTTAACCATAGTGAGTTAGGTAGAAATGTATGAATAAGGCTTGCTCAGTTGGGGTTTACTCGATTGAGCACCGGTCGCACCTCCCAAGGTTGGGGCGTGACATGTACCAATTTTGGGGTCGTCGAAGAAAGAAGGGGAATCACAAGAAATTTTCATAGACCTAGACCTAATTCCATCGATGAATCATTCGAGAACGAATTTAGTGAGACTAATCTAACTTATTCAACCTTAGATGGGAATTAGGGCAAAGCCTGAGGCGGTATCTGCCTTTTTAACACGCGACACACTAACTTGAAGTCTGATTTTAAAATCTCTCTCTACCTTCACAAAACTTCTCGTGCCCTTCTCGTAGTTTTGACTTGCTCTTAGGCTACCGTTGACCGGCTTTGCGAGACTATTTCAGTCTATACACACATGGGTAAGTGCTACTGGGCAGAGCTTTCTTAATCCAAGCTAACTAATAGAAGAAAAAAGAAGAAAGGAAGATCTTATAAGAGACTCACCCCATCTTTACATAAGCAATTTCTTGAACGGAAAAAATAGATGCTTTCATGGACTACTTTGACTTTAGGGATTTGCTTCATCATTAGCTAAAGAAGATAGAGAAGGGGGAAGCTTAGTCTAATTGTCCGAAGTGATTTTTTCTTGATTGGATGCCAGCTTTCTCTTAATTCCTATCGTGCACTCACATACAAATCTATAGATAGTTCATCTCCTTCTAATAGGAGAAGGGAAAAGGCCAATTTGCACCACCATTCCCCAAAGATTCGGTTAGTGTGCATAGACTTCTACTTTCCTTAGGTGACTTTCTTGCCTTACGAAAAGAAGTTCATTTCATTCTCCCGGGAATTTTGGAAAAAAGCCGCTTCCTCCTTGAAGGCATAATGAAGAGCCTATTCATGTGCAGTTGATTCTCGAACGAAGCGAAGAATGACAACAGCTCTCTCTTCCCAGTAGCAGGCGAGGCAAAAAAGACCGCCAACGCCCCGTGCATTTCCCTCTTTGAGTTGGCCTATCAGAAAGAAAAAATGAGTGAATGCGCTAGATGTCTATCGTTTTTTTCAAATTACTGGTACTGGCTTAGAGTCAGAACCCAATCCATAGCTTTACTTACCAGTTATCTGTCAATTGCCTTCTCTCCCATTACCTTAAAGTTCAATCAGAAGCCTAGAAGAAAGACTATACCTACCAATCCAATAAGCAAATAGAGTAGAAGAGAAGGCTCGGAACAAGGTTGACTAAGACTGCCAACTGCAAGAGAAGAGAGAAAGCAAGCCGGAAACTTCTAACTTCATTACCGGACAAAATGCCTTCCTCTGATTCCTGGAATGAGAGTGAGCTTGCTTCACCATTGAACTTATACTCACTTTGCACAAAAATTTACAAGTCTACCCATTTTATGATCAACTTCAGAATTATCGAGTTTGAGGTTGAAGAAAAAAAAGTTTGAAGTGCAACAAATATTTTCATACACTTAAGGGTAAATAGGTCTGAAGTGAAAAAATTATACTTAAAACAAATGTTTCAAAACTAATGCCTTTTTTTCATTGCAAACTTGATCTTTTATCACATACAAAATTATATTCTGAAGTCCCTCAACTTCATGTTAAATATTACAAGAAACACTTCATTTAATAGTTATTTAATTATTTTTCAAAAACTTTTAGATCTTAAAATTAATTAAAATTTACTTATTAATTTTTTTCTTATTTGAACCATGGAGAAAGTTAAAATTTGTTTTCCTTTTTCATTTCGAATTTTGTATAAGTCTTACACGTAAACTATATATAAATGTAAAAAATAAAAAAATAAAAATATTTAAGAAAGAAGAGGTATGAGTTCTTGAACAATAGCGTAGATAGTTCACTTTTTAAAAATATACAAGACTATTGCACTAATAATATTATTCAATATTATACTTTTAAATTTCAAAAGTTTTAAATGCACTATTATAATTATGGGCAATGTTGCGAAGAAATCAATAAAAGGCACAAAATAAACAAGATAATTTATGAGATTCTTTGATTTTTAATCCATGATACATTTAGCTAAACATGAGTGGGTTTATTAGCTAGCTTTCAATTGTAGATTCTCTTACTAGCTTACTTTATTTTTTATTTTTTTTAATACCTTTTGTTGTCTATTATTACACTTTGATTTTGTGTTATTTAAAGTTCGTAGATTATTAGTTACCTGCTTATATCTTATAAGTTGTACTCTTCAAGATTATTTAGATTTTCTAGGTTCTTTCTCCCGAATTATAAACTTGGAACAAAATTTTAAGTTGAATTATTGACATTAAGGACTTCTAAGATAGTTCCTTTACTTATTGAGTTAGTTATATACAATTAATATTCATGATCTTCTTTAGGAACTTACACTTTTATTTTATTACTTAATACTATTTTCTTCTCTCTTCCTTTCTTGCTTTCCTTTTCCTCCTCCTCCTCTTCCTCCTTCTTCTTCTTTCCGAACCGAGGGTCTATTGAAAACAACCTCTTTACCTTTATTAGGTAGGGCTAATATCTGCGTACAGACTACCCTCCCTACACTTTACCTGTTGGGAATATATTGGGTATGTTATTGTTGTTGTTGTTGTTGTATTGAGACAGAATTTACGTATATCACGCGTGTCCTAAATCTAGTTTTTTTAAAAGTGGATATAAATTAAATGGAAACGACCAAATAAGACGCCGTGTAAAAATTTTACTTGACATTTTTGTCATTTTCTCATTTTTATTGATGGCCAGATATACTAGTCTTAAGTCAAAGTCGTCATAGTAGAGTCACCTCCTAACTTGCATCCAACTTCTAGCCCTATTTAACGCACTCATTAATATCCAACGTACAAATTATGTATAGCAACGTAAACAATTGACTAAATATAGGCCTCAAATTCAAATCCCACATAGCACCGTATGAGAGTTTGGGACCTCGCTGATAGCAATAGGGAAGAGGGGGAAGCACATGGGAAGGTTTTTGGACCAAGTTGAACTGCATTTTAAGGTTGTAACTATTAGATAATTTAATTATTGAAGAAGAATTAACCCGAATAACCGACGTTTAAACTAAAAACAGCCAGTGAATATATAATATATCCATAACTTATGTTTTTACATGTGTGTAATTATGTATAATCTATGTATATGACTAGAAAAAGTAAATAATGAATATGACCGATTATTTGTGCAGTAATCCGTAAATTGAAACTGTAGACTTCTGTTATTAGACAACGATCAAAATAGGGTAGTGGCTACCGGCTAGAAACGAGAAAAGTTGTGTCAAATGACATATATAGAATTTTTCGTAAGTGATGTCAATATTTAAACAAATGAACATATGAATAAATTATAATAAAATGTAGTGTCATTTTTTTTAATTATATTTATAGCGCTATTTTTATTTTATTTATTATCTATATATACATGTTTAGTAAAAAAAAGGTGATTTTGCACAAATAGGACACTTCAGGTGCTACTCTTGATTTTTGACACCGCTTGTCCCATGTGCAGAACTCCAAGTTTAACAAGTGTTACTTCACTTGTTCCATGAGCAACATTTTTTATTGTTGACCTTAAAAGTTTGCCCATGGGGTAAAAAAATTAAGACTATTCATTATCAAGGTCATCGGGTGCAATTTTCTGATAAAAAAATTCAACAAAGTAATATCATGTGACGCTGCTTGGAGCTAGGTGTATACACCTCTGGTTGTGTCCTATCTTTCATTGCTTATTCTTTGTTCTTGAAATGAGTTTAAGTTATATGAACTAACTTTTAAACCATCAGACTTCATATATCAAGTATAATATGACAACCTTGAAAATACATTAAGAACTTTCTTCATTTCTCTTAAAATTAGGTAGGGGTGTCAATTTGGCGGATTTGGCCAATTTTGGGCAGGTTAAAATAGGTTGAGTCCGTAATCAAGCGGGTCATTTAAGTTACTTGGGCTAAGATAAGCTAAAATTTGGGTCATAACCCAACCTGCCCAACTCTTATCAAGCTTTACTTAGTACGTGTTGTTTTCTTATGAATTGTATAATTATTAAATAAGATTTTTTTTCTGTTATGGTCATATATAACATATCAAACAAAAAATAATTATTTTAAAGATATTTTGGCAAAGTTACTCATAGATCAATTTGGGCTAAAAATCAGATCAACTTTAAATGGGTTGGATCAAGATGAGCTGAGTTCAATAAATGAGTGGATCAATAACCAGTCCAACCTTGGACGGGTTGGGCTGATCATTTGGGTATTGACCCGTTTCATTTCCCATAAAAATTTTGGGGTATTCACTTTTATCCCGCGCTAGAAACTATTTACATCTGGTAGCTGAAAAAATGTATAAAATTTGTATAATTTTGGTATATAACATACAGAATGTATATATATACAAAAAATATACAAATATATATATATATATATATATATATATATTCCGCCTATTATTTTTACAGCGTCTATACAGTTCATTTTCCTAAAATTTAGGCAATCAAAGGAAAAAAAAGAATAATAAGAAAAGAGGGGCATCAACGAGATTAAACGAGAGTTAGTTGTCCATTATATGCTTTCCCGGGCTTTTTGCTAGTATTAAAAATTCAACCATTAATAAATCCCAAAACCACTTGTTTTCACCTACCCCTTTCCCTTTCAGTTTCCCCTTCATCAAACATGCACCCCACTTTCCAAAAAAATTCATTAACATACTTAGCTGCAAATTAAAACATATCTCCCACTATTTCTCTTCCTTATTATTGTTATCAAAAATAAGAAGAAAAAATTACCATTTTCTCATATTCATCATATCATTGCCTTTGATTTTTGACAATTTTTTCTATGTGACATTATGTTGCTATAGTAACAAGTTCAAGAAATAGGTAGGTATTACAAGGCATAAAATGGTTAGAGAAATATACAAGATTCATAAGTCAAAATCTTTCAATTTTAGGAAGATGTTTGAGGGAAGACAAGCACATAGTGTTATGTTAGAAAATGGACATGGTAGAGAAGCCATGGATTTTAGAAGTCAAGGTGGAAAATCATCTTCAGCATTATTAGAAAAACAACATATAGGTAGCGTTTTTAATCGGTCTGTTAATCCTATTTCGCGCTTTGCAAAGGAAGGATCAAGATCAGGAAACAACCATAAAGATAAATATTCTTCAGGTTCGTATAATTTTTCATGTCAGCTGAACTCATTGGTTTTGGATCGAGTTATATATACATATGCAAATAGAATTTGAAATGTTTATATATATTGAAACCACATTCATTCTGAATCCACTGATTCTTGATTCTGAATTTGCCTCTGCCTGTACGCATGCATGTGTACGTCTGAATTACAATTATGTACATGTTGGATGTTGTTTTACCCTTATACTTCACATATATCATTAATTGTATGTCTTGGAATTTGTGCATATAATAAGATGAGGCAATGTGCAATTTTTTTTTTTTTTTTAGACATGGAAATGATGAAAGAAAGATTTGCAAAGCTGCTATTAGGAGAAGATATGTCAGGTGGAGGAAAGGGTGTTTCATCAGCTCTGGCTTTATCAAATGCCATTACTAATCTTGCAGGTAAATTTCACCAAAATCAGTTATAATATTTGTGTTAGACATTTATATTATTATAAAGGGCAGCCCGATGCACTAGCTTCCCGCTATGACGCGGTCCGGGGAAGGGCCGAACCACAGGGGTTTATTATATATAGTCTTACGCTACATTTCTGCAAGAGGCTGTTTTCACGGCTTGAACCCATGATCTTCTGGTCACATGACAGTAACTTTACGAGTTACGCCAAGGCTCCCTTTCATATTTATATCATCATATGATGATATATTATGAAATTGTGAAAACCATCTTGCTAGGTTCTGTTCTTTACAAGAAATATTCAGAAATAACTCTTCTTTTTTTTTGTGTGTGTGAAATATATAGCTTCTGTTTTTGGAGAACAATGGAAATTAGAGCCTATGTCTCAAGAGAGAAAAGCAAGGTGGAGAAAAGAAATAGACTGGCTTTTATCTGTATCAGATTACATTGTTGAATTTGTTCCTTCTCAACAAAAATCTAAGGATGGAACAAACATGGAGGTCCTATATCATTTCTCTATCTCATTTCCAATTCAAGATTTAAAGTAGAATAGTTATTATTAAAGAAAAAAAAAGAAAATAAGAAATGTGATTTAATTTGACAGGTAATGGTGACACAACAAAGAAGAGATCTGCTTATGAACATCCCAGCCTTGAAAAAACTTGATGCAATGCTCATTGTGAGAACCTGCAATTTTATGCTATTACTTGATAAATCTATTACTCTTTCCGTTTCATTTTATATGATTGTGTTTGACTGGTCAAGGAGGTTAATAAAGAAAAAAAAGATCTGACACATACCAAAATACCCTTATATATTGTGGTCTAAAATAAGTGAGGGAGCCAGTATTTTCAATAGGGAGGATCAAAATATTAAGAAATAAACCCATAAAGAAGTTAGAGACGGATCTAGAATTTAAGGTCTATGAGTCGATTCTTTAATGTTTTAGCATTGAAATTATTATATTTTTAAAGTTATGGGTACATATCTATAATTTATTGCTATGCAGTGACACATAAATTTATACTCCGGATAAAAAATACTGAGTTCAAATGAAACAAGTATCCATATGCAGCATCCGCCCTAGGAAAAAGCCAAGAGGTGTTAATATATAATATATATACAAATAATTTTTTTACCAAGCTATGCAGTATAATTTTCCGACGACCCCTTGAATACATGTGGCGGCGCCACTATGTAAAACATGCTATGACATTTCTATAGCTATAAGAGCATGTAATTAAGGTAAAACGGAAAGTTTAACATCAAAGAGTTTCCAAATAATGGAATAGAGGGAGTACATTAGTTGCATTATCTCTATTCTCTAATACTGGAAAATTTCATGAAACTTAACAGGATTGCTTGGAAAATTTCAAATATGAGAATGAGTTCTGGTATGTTTCAAGAGATGCTGATGAATCTGAGAAAGGTGTACAGAGGAATGATAAATGGTGGCTACCTACAGTCAAGGTACCACCAGAAGGTCTCTCGGATACATGTCGAAAATGGCTACAATATCAAAAGGATTGTGTGAATCAAGTACATAAAGCATCTATGGCTATTAATGCACAAATACTCTCAGAAATGGAAATTCCTGAAAACTACATGGAATCTCTTCCCAAGGTGAGGAAAAAACACTCTCTTGAATATATGGTTAATTTAACGGTTTTCCTGTTATAGTGAATAAAATTCAGTTGCTTTAATATGACAAAAATAATACTTGCGACTTATACTGTCAGATTGAGTAAAATTGAGTGAATTTACTGTTATAATGAGTAAAGTTAAGTTACTCTAATGTGACAAAAATTGTACTTGCCACTTATACTGTCAGATTGAGTAAAGTTTAGTGATTTTACTGTTGTAGTGGGTAAAGTTCAGTTACTTTAATATGACAAAAATACTACTTGCGACTTATACTATCAATTTGAGTAAAGTTTAGTGATTTTACTGTTATAGTGGATAAAGTTCAGTTACTTTAATGTGAGAAAAATGGTACTTGCAACTTATACTATCAAATTGAGTAAAGTTCAATGATTTTACTGTTATAGTGGTAAAGTTCAATTACTTTAATGTGACAAAAATAGCACATGCGTCTTATATTGTTATAATGGGTAAAGTTCAGTTACTTTAGCGTGGCAAAAATAGTACTTGCAACTTATACTGTCATATTGAGTAAAGTTTAGTGATTTTACTGTTATAGTACGTACAATTCCGTTATTTTAATTTGACAAAAGATAGTTTTTATGACCATACGTGAAATTAACCCCTTGAATTTATTCTGATTTCTTGAAGAATGGTAGAGAAAGTCTTGGTGATTCAATCTACAAGAGCATCACAGTTGAGTTCTTTGATCCTGAACAATTCCTTTCAACCAATATGGATTTGTCCACAGAACACAAAGTTCTTGATCTTAAGAACAGAATTGAGGCATCTGTAGTGATTTGGAAGAGAAAAATGCACCATAAAGATGGAAAATCTTCTTGGGGATCAGCTGTGAGTTTGGAGAAAAGGGAACTTTTTGAAGAGAGAGCAGAGACTATCTTACTCCTTTTAAAACAAAGATTTCCTGGAATCCCTCAATCTTCCCTTGACATCAGCAAAATCCAATATAACAATGTAAGTTACTCTCTCCATTTCATTTTATATAAGCCGTGTTTGACTGGATACATAATTTAAGGAAGAAATAACGGTCTTCAGAACTTGTAGTCATATCATGATATTTCTACGACTATATTTATGGTCCATTGTACGGTATGGGACTTGACTCGCACATCGGTATTGCAATGTGCTGATCTGTGATTTATATAGCCTTGGGCTCTCCCACCTCAATAGCTAGCTTTTGGGGAGTGGTTCTCCCTAGGTTGTATGAATGGTATCAAAGCCATCCACCGCCCTCCGTGTCCACCGTGCCATGGATGGTGACGTGGTATTGCAGTATTCGCCCGGGGCTAGAAAAGTCTAGCGCACAGCCGTCGGGGACGAAGAATGCGGAGCGTGGTGGTTTGTTATGGTCCATTATAAGATATTGGACTTGAGTCCCATATCGGTATTGCAATATGCTGATGTGGGATTTATATAATTTTGGGCTCTCCCACCTCAATAGCTAGCTTTTGGTGTATGGTTCTCCCTGGATTGTATAAGATTATAAGAACGTACCATTAAAGGAAAAGTAGGAAATTTGAAGTTAAAGAGTTTCTAAGTGTAGAAACACGTCATTCTTTTATGAAACAGGCTAAAAAAGAAAGAGTGACATATAAAATGAAACGGACAGAGGAACAAACACACATTACCTCACAAAATCATGACATGCTTGTTTCTGTTTTTTGCTATGTGTACAGGATATAGGACACTCTATTCTGGAGAGCTACTCAAGGGTACTAGAAAGCCTAGCTAACACAGTTATGTCACGTATTGAAGACGTGCTATACGCGGACTCTCTAACGCAAGATCCATCACTCGCGATAGCAAACCAGAACCTCTCAGCTGATTCCTCACCTCCACTTCCATTAAGTGGTGTGTCAACTCCCAAGGAATTAGAGGCAGAGTTGTTAAGTTCTACAGCACAAACACCGTCTTCGAGGACTTTATTCGATTTTATTGGCTGGAATGTGGAGCTAGGGGAAACAGGAATGAAGAAGAATCATTCGACGGGTAACTTGGAGGCTTATTTCAAAGGTGAAAATGACAACAAATCCATGACAAAACTAGCTAATATTACTCCCAAGAAATTTTCCTACATTGACAAGATTGAAAGTGGCCTAAGAAGTCCAACAGCTCGGGACTAACAGCACTAGGCAACGACACTGAGGAAAGAAAGGATAAACGAGAACAATGTCAAGGTGATAGGAAGATAGGAAGTAAACAAAACCTGAAGTAGTTAGGAAGTTTACCTGTGTGTAAATACTCCGACCTTTTTAAGGCGTTGGATGTGGTTAGTGTTTGAAGTATGCGACTGCTCTTCCTTCCATTGTGGATAGGGAAGTTAACAATGTTATGTTGTGCTTTTAATGTATATTTTTTGTAGCATAAACTCCATTCTCCATATTTTTGCAGCAGCTGCTACTACTAAGTCCCCTTTATAATGTACATAATTTGCAAATCAAGAGTAAGACTACATATTTTCGATACTGGTAACATGAAGCCTGCATCTGTCTACAAAATCTTGAATCGAATTATAATCTCAGTCTCAGACTCTTCATAAGTTCATGTTACTATTCTTCTACCTCGTCGAATGAGTGACCTTATGTCCTTATTATGCATCGGTCTCCAATTTAATAAGTTTCGTTTTAGCTTTCGAGCCTCCTGCATTCAAAAGAAAGAGAAAAAAACACATGAACATGGTTTTTAACACTATATCCATATCAAAAGATTGCTGATATAAGGGTACCTGAAATTCAAAGTTGGATTTTTGTGCTTTTGGTACTACAGATAGACCGTCCCGAACTGGCAGTACTGCAAATCCATATGTGAACATTGAAATATGAACATTTGTTATTAAAACTCTAATGTTGAAAATTTCCATATTGTAAATGTATTTTCCTTACCTGGAGGTGAAAAGCTAGAATTCTCTGAATCTTCAAGTAGAGAAGGCTTGTAGTTGTAAGTGTATAAAAATAGGGGCACATCTTCTTCTGCCTCAAATTCATCTCTGTCCACAGCCTTATTGTCAATTGGTATACTGAATCCCCTTCATTTATCATGCAAGTCCATTAGTCCTATTTTTTACCAGTTCACATCGTTCTTGAAATATGCAGCCCGGTGCACTAAGCTCCCGCTAGGAGTGGTTCGGAAGGGCCGGACCACAAGGGTCTAATGTATGCAGCCTTACCCTGCATTTTTGCAAGAGGCTGTTTCCACAGCTCGAACCCGTGACCTCCTGGTCACATGGTAGCAACTTTATCAGTTGTGCCAAGGCTCCGCTTCCGTTCTTGAAATGACGCGATTGGATAAAGATATTACCTTGGCATTTCTTTCATTCTCCTGAGATGTTGAGTTGCTGGTTTAGAAAACAAAAGTATTAGGAAGTTATTATGTTTGGTATCAGAATATAATGACCTTATTGAATGGATTGAACATGTTAAAAAGTACTAAAAGATTAATTACGTGGTGATATATAGCGACGATGATATGTTGATAAATCAGTAGTGCAACAAAGCCTTGAGAGAGCAAGCTCTTGAGAGTATTGTTGGCAGGTTGCAAGTCTCTAATCAAATTGAACCATCACAGAAAAACATTACTACTTGTTAATGCGTTTAAGTTATATATATCGACAGTATAAAGAAATTGAGTAAAAGCTACGAACTTGAGTCAAGCCATCAATCCGAAGTTCTGTTTCAGAAGCTGCGTCAATCTTGGCAATCCGGCATTCAAGTTTAGCTGATACACATCCTAAATGATCGACGACTGTAACAACAGCTCTACAGAGGTACTCTTTTGTGTTTTCCACTACACTGCGTATGGAAATATAGATTGTTACATTAGCAATGAGCTTCAGTATTCAGTGAGCGTTTAAGTTCTATGCAGTGACAGCGTGAATAATATTTACAGAATTACTTCATTTACAAGGTGAAGGGAAGCCTTGGAGCAACGGTCAATTTGTCTCTGTGTGACCTATAGGTCATGGGTTCGAGCCGTGGAATCATCCAGTGATGCTTCAGGGTAGGCTGCCTACATGATACCTCCTTGGGGTACGGCCCTTCCCTGGATCCTTTACACTGATAGTGTAAAAAATCTTTACACTGTCAGTGTATATAACTTGAATCATATTCAAATATCTTAGAAGCTGTCATTACTTTGTACTCTTCTATTCTGTTTTTGCTTGTATGTTCCTATTTTCTCCTAGTTTTGAGTTCTCATGTTACAAAATTTTCAATTGCATGAACAAGACTCCCAACTATTAGCTTCCAAATGCTGCTGGAAGGCAGAAACAGAAATACTCACTCTTTTTTCTCTTCTGCTTTTAGAAAAGATTTCTCACAATAATCTGCAGCATGGTGAAGCTGAGAGCACAAGTCCTTTAGTTCCTGCAATCAAAAAGAAATGTAAGCTAGCTCCACGAGTAATTGTTGGCACGAAATACTATACACACATACTCTCCTCTAGCACCCAAAACAACAACTTCAAGCAAGTTGGAGTCGACTATATGAATCATCACTCCATTTAAGCACAACTCAATTTAATATTGTATTGTGAGATCTCATCATAATTGACTACAGTTTTAAAACGTGGAATTGACAATGTGAGTAAGCTCACACAGAGTTTCAAGAACCCAAAAATGAGAGAAAAAAGAAAAAAAAAAACACCAACATCAACTATGCCTTAATCTTAAACAAGTGGTGAGTCTAACTATATGAATCCCCACCATCTATATTGCTGTAATTTAAGCCGTCTAACATTATATTGCGAGGATTCATCATAAATTGACGAGTTTTACGCCGACTGTTAGGTTACCGTAACTCTCCTCCTTTATCCGGACTTTGGGACTGACAATGTGAGCAAGCTCACACATAGTTTTCAGCATCCAAAAACTGGCCAACAAACAAACAAAGTATTCACATAATCAGATAGGTTTAAAAGAAAAATTCATATTAACTTACTTGCAGGGAGTTGTTAAACTTAGTTGCATCATCAGTTTCAGATTCTGCATATTTTTTGGGAGATGAATTAAATTCCTCCTCCATTCTTGTGTCACTGCAATAAGTCCTGATAAAGAACAAGAATTAGAGCAAATCACAGTCTCTCCTTATCTCTACATTTGAAGGCTATCAGGTTCTATTTTATACCAAGAACAAAAGGACAGCTCGGTGCACAAATTATCTCGTGTTCACGCAAGGTCCGGGGTGGCGTATGCAGGAATTTTTGTAAACGGTGTCAATATTTGAAAAATGAACAAATGAATAAATTACTGTCAGGATAAGCAATGTCATTTTTTTATATTTATACCTAATATTTTAATTTTATTTATTATTTATACACAAAGATTACAAACAAAAAAAATCGAATGTCATGTGACACCGCTTCAAACAAGGTGCCTACGCCCCTAGGAAGGGCCGCACCCCATGTGCGTATAATATAGGTGGTCTACCCTGATACAAGCATCACTTGTTGATTTTGCTTGAACATTTTTCGACTTGAACCCATAACGTTACACAGAGACAATTTTACCGTGCTCCAAAACTAACAAGAACAAAAAGTAAAATATATGATTTATTTTTGTACTTATGAATTATTTGAGCTTATATGGACGTGGAGAACAAAGGGGTGGTCGGTTATAATAAAATCTCGTGACAATTATTCAGAGTCACTTTATATGAAAGGAGAACAAAAAACCAAAAATAGAGGAAACAACCAAAAAAGCTTTTAACAGAGAGATTCTCTTATTGGAAGTTTATGTGTATAGACTGTGGTGACCACATCCAAAACAAGACAAGTTCTTTTGTCAGTCTCGTGACCTTTTGTTCCTTACTTTTCAATCTATCTAAATGTAACCTCATATATAATACACCCCTCTGAAAGTACCTTTAGTTCATTGCCAAAACTATTTATATCTTGGTTGATACTTTTGTAATAAACCTAAAACATTAGAAACAACACGAAAATCCTATAAATTACAAATATTTTTGTAATTATAGGACAGAAAAATAATTTACATGTGTTATTTCACTTTCACTACCTACAAAATGGTGGAATGTAAAATTTAGAAAATAAAATTTATTATCCTCTCTAATGAACCGGCCGGTTCATCCTCAAATCCTCGCCCAGCTTGACATAATAATTTTTTTTACTTTTTTTCGAAATCAGCAGTTTGCCATAAAAATTTTAATTTTTACTTGAAGATGAATTTTGTAATTTTATGAAAATTTGAAAAACTTCAAAAAGTTGTTTCTCAAAATTTTCGTTCAGATCACTCACAAAACTTTAAAAACAATCCAAAATTATATCTATGTCCAAACACAATTCTAATTTTTAAATATAATTTTCACATGAAAAAACCTTTTTTTTTATTTTTTTTAATTTTACAATTCTTATGTCCAAACGCTTTAACAAACTTGCCCAAGCCAAAGTGCCCCAAAAAAAAAAAACAAGAACCCAGCAAACACAAATAGATGACAACACGAAATTCACAGCAATTTAGATAGAAAAAATCGAAACCCAACATAAAAGCAATGTTGGAGAGCAGATTAATTTCAATGTTGAGGCGAAACAAGGATTCGGGTCAAATGATTTCATCAAATCTTGGAAGATGGGGTTTTACACTATCCAAGATTTCAAATGAAGCTTCATTTTCGACATTGAATCAACACAGGCTCTTAAATACTATCCCAAAGCTTGCTCCTTCTAGCAGAAACTTCATTAGTAGAACCATTGCTAACTGTGGTTTAAGATCTTTTCATCACCTCAATCACAAGGTTCGATTTTGTGCTTATCTTTCAGAAAGTTGTCTTTTTTTTACATTTATATATGCAGAAAGTCATAATACTTTTTATTTATAGTTGCATAATATTGGCATGAGATGATATTCCTGTAACCCCCACTTTTTTGGGACTGAGGCATATAGTAGCAGTAGTAGTTGTTGTTGTTGTCGTCGTCTTTTCCCCTGTAGTTCAGAGGTGTGGCTAGTTATATACAGAATCATTCTTGGATTATGTCACCTTTTTTGCTAATTGAACATGATTTGTTTTATGGGTCTTATGACAATTCTATTAATCTTTGTAAGTTGTGTGATGGATTCTGTCAAAGGCAGATCCAAAATTTGAACTTTATGGTTTCGGGATGCCACTGAAACACCACTGGCCATTGGAGTTACTGGGTTTAGAGTTTAATATTTGTACATATTTAGTAGATTTCTTACACATATACTGGTGGGGTCTGATGGCAAGCAACCTCCACTTCCAACCAAGAGGTTGTGAGTTCGAGTCACTCCTAGAGCAAGGTGGGGAGTTCTTGGAGGGAAGGATGCCGGGGGTCTATTGGAAACAGTCTCTCTGTCCCATGGTAGGGGTAAGGTCTGCGTACACACTACCCTCCCCAAACCCCACTAGTGGGATTATACTGGGTTGTTGGTGTTGTTGTTGTTGTATACTGGTGAGGTCTGTACCAAGTTACTAGGTTCGGCTGAACCCATAGCTTATACTGTACGTACTAGTTAATTCATTTTTCGAGGGTTGTCTTGGTTTTGGATTGACTAATTTGTACTTAACTATGCTTTTTTTTAATAGGAAGTATTTTATATTCTTAGAGTAGCGATGGTTATGATCTTTTAGCTAGTTGTTGCTTTGATTTTTACAAGTCTAATTGCTTTTACCCAATAAGTAACAGCTAATGCATTGTGACTTATTCTTTGTTCATTTTTCTTCTCCCCAAAATGCTCCAATTTAGAGTTACAATTTTGATGTGGTAAGTTAAAGGCATGCGTTCATGTGTTGAATAGGTGTATGAATATGCAAGAAATTTCGAAGTGCTTAAGTCAGATTCCTTTCCTTTATGTCTTGTTTTGGGGTCCAAAAAGTTCCATTACGGCAGCCAACAGGGGTATCTGTATTGATTTCAGGGTGTTCATAGAATGTTTTTCAGGAAAATTTCTTCAGTGGCAGCTTCTGTAGCTGAAAACAAGGAGGGATTAAAGTTTCTTGTGACTGCTGGACCCCATGCCCGGAAAATGGTTGGCATATGGCTTTTTGCATCTGCTGCTTGGGTCTTCAGTATGGTTGTGCTTGGTGGTGTCACACGGTTGACACGTTCTGGTCTATCAATGACAGACTGGAAATTCACTGGGAGCCTTCCTCCTCTAACGGATGAAGATTGGTTGGCTGAATTTGAGAAGTACAAACAATCCCCCGAATACAAACGGTCAGTCCAAATAGCAGTATGTGTCTATGCACTTCAATTACTCTAATTTTAGCACAGATATTTTTTGTTATGAGTTTATGAAGATTATTATTGAATCTTATTTCTGGAGTTATTTTTGTATTGGGTTGCCTAGTGCTTTGACTTAAGTTTTAACCCTTACAGTGTGAACAAGGGGATGAAGGTTGAGGATTTCAAATTCATATATTGGATGGAATATGCACACTGAATGTGGGGAAGGGCCCTTGGTATAATGTTTGCACTTCCGTTCTCATATTTTTTTCTCCGTGAGGGATATATAACAGTAAGACTTGGACTTAGACTTTCTGGACTCTTTGCTCTTGGTGCTGGACAGGGGCTTATCGGTTGGTGGATGGTGAAAAGTGGTATAGAGGTACCAAGCAAATTGATTTCATTAATGCCGTTCTTAAACTCACATAAGACACAGCGTTCTTTAAGTTTTGATTAAATGATTATTTTTTTTCCCGCAGGAGCCACCATCTGAGTATGTTGAACCAAGAGTAAGCCCTTACCGTCTTGCAGCTCATCTTACCTCTGCATTTGCTATTTATTGTGGACTCTTTTGGACGGCTCTTTCTGTCGTTATGCCTGAACCTCCTGCTGAATCACTTGCCTGTGTTTGTGGGGCTGCAAAAGTTAAGCGGCTTGCACTTCCCGTGGGCATCCTTGTTGGAATTACTGCTATCTCAGGAGCTTTCGTTGCTGGAAATGATCTCATAATAAGTTTGGTAAAAGGGAATTCATCTAAATATTGGCTGAACGAATTAACTTCCAGGGCCGAGCATTTAATACTTTTCCAAAGATGGGGGATACATGGATTCCTGATGATATCTTTAGCATGAAACCTATTATGCGCAACTTCTTTGAGAATACGGCAACAGTTCAGGTAAACTTTTGTTTCCTAACTTTCCAGTTTATCTACTTTTTAAAAGATTAGATATTTTAATCTTGGCATGAAATCTATCTCCAAAGTTAGCACCATGAAGAAGAGCTGGTAGAAAAGAGTGTAGTTATGGAGGTCGTTTTTTATGCTTCTAATCTTGAAATAGAGGATGCCTATGCTCAATGCTGAAATTTAACAAAGTTTATTCCTTTGCTTACTAAAAGAGAGACGGCTACCTTGTTACAACTTCACCGCAGGGAAACATTTATTTTTATCGCAAGACTGTCTCAAGATGCCTGTTGCGAGCACGTGATTTTTGCCCTATATGAAATACTCCTATAAATTAAAGAAATAAAGTTTTCCCAATTATTTGCAATTTTATAGATTTTTTGTAGGATTTTTTGTTAATTGTTTGCATTTTTGTGCACGTTTAATTTCCATTAAAAATCATGAAAAAAATGCCAAAAATACCATGCATTGCATTTAGGTTTTATTTTTACATTCTCAAGGTTAATTAGTTAATTATTTATTTTATTAGAAAATAAAAATCACAAAAAATGGGCCATTGTTGCATTTTTAACTTTAATTTTAGAATAGTAGTTTTTCTCTTTTGATTTAGGATCAAGGAATTTTTATAATGTTTATGAAATTGATTAATTTTACAATTTAGATTAATTTAGGTTTTTAATTAAAAAAAAGAGAAAAGAAGAAGAAAAAACAAAAAGAATAGGAAATAAAGGGTTAATTGCAAAAGGGCTGTTTTAATTCAAATTGGGTCAGTCCATACCCAAATCTTACCCCAAACCCGCCCCAAATCCAGGCCCAAAGTCAGCCCACCCGGTCCAGGTCCCCCCCATCACCAAACGACACCGTTTCTGCCTCTTTCCTTCACAACCATTGAACTTGTGTGATCCAACGGCTGTGAACTGGGCGCCCATTTTATATAAAACAGTCCTTAACTAAACACCCCCCCCCCCCATTTTGAACTCCATCAGTTCAATCCCACCCAAACCCTAGCCAGGCCCAGCCGCCCCCAAACCCCACCAGCCGGCGGCATGACTCCAATTGACCCCAAGTTCATACCACACAACCACCACCTAGCCCTGGTCCCTAATTCGTCACTGTTGTCCCCAAAATCCCCATCCGTTGGCCCCAATTTTGAATCTAATCCAGAAATTGAAGAACCCTGATTCTTCGTCTTTCGAAGTAAAAACGGATTTCAGTTGATAATGAATCAAAACTCATGCCAATCGATTGTTCTCCGTAAGAATAATCGATTAGCATCAATTTCGATTCATTTCAAAGCCCATCAGATTCCATGCAAGACCAAAGACCGGCAAAACTTCGTCAAATGATACCGTTCGTCAAGTCGCTCAAATGTTTTTGGCAAAATACAGTATATATCTCTCCCTTTTTCTTGCGTGTCCATTTCTGTTCTTCCCGTATCAGTTGGTCCATTTGTTTGTTGGTTGACCTAATTTTTTTTTTAAATAGTTTGTTTTGTATAATTGCATTAGGGTTAATATTGTTTTCTTATTCTCTGTTTTGGTTTGGCTGGTTCATTTATGAATCAAATTTCTTATTTTCTATCTTTGGCCCTTTTCTTTTCTTCTTCTTCCTTTTCTTTCGATTAGAATGTCCAGTTTAGCCTAGGTCTTAATTTGAGTTTGATGCTCATTTTGTTGATTGGGCTTCTACATTAGCTGTGTGGTCATCGCTGACCCGGTTAAAGAGGCCCATTCATATGGGTTTGAGTCATGGGTCAATTTGACTCATGAGTGATTTGTTTTGGGGAGTAAATACATGGCTGTCAGGGGGTACTTTGGATAATTTAGGTCTAGAGAATATTTTCTGTTAAGAAAGAAGTTTCTCGAGGATAAGAGAGAGACTTGCATGCTAAGAAAGACAGGGGTTCAGATATTTGTTTTAAGGGACTTGGGGGTAAAATAAAAGATAGGGAGGGCCTAAAGGTGAATAAAAATCAGGTTCTACTGCCCTAAGCCCCTTCTATAAGAATCTCATTTTCCTAAATTCTAGGGCAGAGACGAGAACACCTAAAAATAGAAAAACGGATGAATATCTTTTTCTGAAGAAAACTACTATAGTTTGGAGCTGGATTTCCTTCTTTGGAAAAAAGTTTAGGAAGTACTCACTCCTGGGTTTGCTGGTTTTCTAAAGCTGAAGCATGATTTGATTTAGAAGCTGTTGTGTGGTTGTCATTGCTGTTCCCCTTGCTGTTGATCTGTTGCTGCTGTTTCATCCAAACTTCAGGCTTATTTTCTCTATTGTTTTTGATATAATCAGGTATTACTTCTTACCGGAGTGATGCAAATATTGTGTTCCGTTGAATGAAGATTACTTGAGCTCACCTCTATTTAAATATGTTTCCAATTCTATAGTGGTGTAGATATTCACCTTGTTTAAATGTTGTAAATGGGTGTGTTTGTTTGATGCATTTAGATGGTGATAGTGTTATGGGTTGGACTCGTTGGATTCATGCTTGGATATTTCACAAAGGGTTATAGTTTATTTTAATTGGTTTGGTTTATTTGTATTCATGTTCTTGACTTCAAAGTTTTGATCCATATTTTCTGTCATGAACTCCAGTTGATTGCTAAGCACTAGTAGATGGGACAATGGTGTTTGCCTTTGTTAATCCGTTTCAAGCATGGGATGTATATAGAAAATTTTCTCTTATCACTGTTGGAACTCATATTTACGGGCTGTGGAATGTATTATGAACTTGTTTGAACCATGCTGATTTGTTCATATTCTTTTGATCCTTTGGCTAGGGTCGTCTTTTAAAACGTCAGCATGTTGTAGGTGATCATTTTTTGATTTCGGAGGTCAGTAGTTCTATTTTGTTGTTAAATTTATGGTTGAACCAATGCTTAGTTCCTGGTCTGATTTTGAAACTTGGAACACCAGCCTGGTCATTTATATGATAAAGGATGCTAACAGTAATGCATTTGGGGTTAAGGTTTTAGTATTGTAAATTTTAAGATACAATTTTATCTCTTTTTTTGTTAAAAACAGTAGTTTGTTTGGAAAATTTAACTTCTGTTAGGGCTATGGCGCTGATTTCAATGTTTTACTTACACTACTTCACCTCATTTCGATTCTTAGTTACCTGTTGCTTTCGAAATTGATGTGATCAAATCTGAATCTTAAAACTTTTAGCGCTTTTCACTTGTCATGATGTCTATCATTACCTTCCTTATCAATGTCAATATAATCCCCTAGAGCCTACTTTCAAGCCCCAGATCATTACTCCTACACCCCTTATTTCGACCTCCTTGTTGAGACTCAGAAACCACCTAAAAACCCAGAGCAGGAGGAGATGTTTAGGAAGGTGAGAAGCCTGGAACAGTCGCTCAGAAACATGCAAGGGTTGGGAGGTCAAGTGAGCGTAGCCTACAAAGATCTGTGTTTGTTCCCTGACGTACAGTTGCCTATTGGGTTCAAAATGCCCAAATTTAACTTGTAATGAGAGGAGCCAGTGGGAAAGATGAGCTGTTAATGGCATACTTTAGCCAGAGTCTGAATGGCGTGGCATTGGAGTAGTACACTCGTCAGGATCACAGCAGATGGTATACCTGGGATGATTTGGCCCAAGCATTTGCTCGTCATTTCCAATTAGGGGTGGGCATCGGTCGGTTCGGTTCGGTTTTAAATATTATCGGTTTTGCCTATCGGTTATCGGTTTACAAATATCATAACTCGATAACCAAACCGATAAGATATTGGTTATCGGTTTTCGGTTAATCGGTTATTGATCATTATCGGTTCGGTTATCGGTTTACCCGATAAGGTAAAACTAAAACTAAGAGTGCTGATTGCTGAAGCTGAACGCTGAATATTACCTAAAATTAAGAGTGTTGAACGCTAATATTTGTACAAAGTAAATTTTGTACAAAGTTTATTGGAAGCTGCTATATATGACACTTCAAGCTAAACTACAACTGAGTAACAAGAATCAAACATTTGAAGACTGTCAATGAGATTTAAACTTCTATTCAGTATCAAGAATCAAGATCTTGTGGCAGAACTACAAGCATTTGAAGACTGTCACAAAGCTGCACATAGAACAACAATTCAAAGCTGCACATAGAAAAATTAAACACATATTGCCAACACCCATAATCATATAATCATAATTTTAGCAAAAAAGATTAAATTTTTGCCTCAAACTAAACATACCCAGTGGCCAGTACCTCAATTGCCCACGTACTCAATCCTTATAGGCTTCACCAACTTGCGCAACAAACAACGCTCAACATGCCTCATTTTAAAATCTTAAAATGAAACACATATAACTACACATAAAAAAAAAATATGATAACAGAAAACTGCACACAAAGCTGCACATAAAACCAACATTTCTCACAATAATTTCAGTTTAAAGTTAAACTTCTCACTGAATAATTTCAACACACAAAGCTGTACATTTTTTGCCTCAAACTAAACATACCCAGTACGGCAGTACCTCAATTGCCTGTGCATACAAAATGCAAACAGCTCAATTTCCAATCTAACAAAAATAGGAGATAAAAAGATCCCAACTTTCACAACCCAAAAACAGATGTATACACAGTAATGTCCAAACTCCAAAGTAATAGTTCAAACACATTAATAACAATGCAAAGTAGTATCAACCTTAGGATTAACAAGTCCAATTGTCCAAAGTCCAAACATAATACATAAAACAAGATGACAATAACTACATCTTACTTTCCACCATCCATCATCACCTTCTTCAATCCTTTCATAGTGACTCCAAACATGTGAGATAGCTTTGAGACCACAAAGTCGAGGCATGGTTACACCTATTAAACATAACAAGAAAATATATTAAGCAAGTAATATTTGTAATCATACTATGTATAACATATAAGTTGAATAATTAACTTACCAAAGTTTTAACTTACAACTATCTAAGATTCTACATATCATCATCGAGACAACAGGGTCCGCGTCGTCTTTCTCTTTTATGAAATTGCTAATGGGAGATGAAAATTGCTCCATATTGACTGAAGAACTAAATGCAAAACAACAGTTCCTTAGCCCAAGCTGGGTGCAGCAACCCCAGCAAATATCTTTTATGGATCTGCTGACAAGAGAAGATCATGAACTTGAGATGTTTGATTTGGATTCTACTAAACATGATGTCTTTTGATGTTCCTTCGCCTTGAGTTGATTGTCTGTACTTTTAGTTTTTGATGGTGTAGTAGACCAATTATCAATGACAAACTGACGTTGTTTGATACTAAACGGCATGGCAAAATGATCTCTATTTAGTAATGAATGGATCAACTATCTTAGCTGCAATGCTTACCTGCAAATCATATATATATATACACACAACTAAGCCTCAATTGATCATAACTAGTCGTAAAAATAGCCGTCCATTTAATTTTTTTTAACTAAAAATAGCAGGTGGATATATATATAATAGCACATGTGCAATATGTGTATATCTATGTAAAATCTATGTATACCGGTTAAATAAAGTAAAGAGTGATGTTGGATTCCTCATGTGATCAAGTCATTTACAAGTGTACATCAGACGACAATTATAATTATCACACTTCACTTCTTATGACCACCAACAGACAGCAAATTAAAATGGGGAACATAAAATAGAACTGTACGTACTACATGTATATATATTACTCTAGATATTTCAATCTACGATCTGCTTCAAATTAAACCACAAGTCAAAACTCCTTTGTACTCATAAATTTTTACAGATGATATTTGTTTCAAATTAGCAAATTAAAAATATTCAAGCGTTAACATATATATCTTGAAAGAAAAAATATTCGAGAATTAGGAATCAAGAAGCAAAACATGCAAATTATTACAAAATGATAGATGGGGAGGCAAATGCAATTTTAACATTAACGATCGAATTCTCCGGGTGTTCATGATTCGGTTTGGATCAAGCAAACTCAGATATAACTACATATTTAGCTTAATTGATTGATTTTTATCTTTAGTGCTAATATGGAGCAACAAAGCTTAATTGATTTGGTATGTTGGGGTTCCAATCTCAAAGAGATAAGTAACATAGCACCATTAATAGCATGGGATCTGGTATGTAGACATGACACAATTTGCACAATATGTGATAGTGCACCTGAGACAATTGAACATTTGTTCTTTGAATGCCAATTCTCTAGAGCTTGTATGCAGGTTATTGTAAACTGGTTAAACATTGGAATACAGAACACTGCATTACTCAGTCTAAGGCTCTAAGCAGCAACTATCAAGCAGAAAGGAAAAAGGAAATCAGTGCAACACCAAATTTTCAGGATGTTACCCACTAAATTTGCATGATGTTATAATATAAATCAGTATAGTATGAAAAAGGAAACCAAACAATCAGTGTAGTATAAATTCAAGAAACCAAACATTTTAGGGAAACTAAGACCAATCAGTCTTAGTTTGGTCCCGCTTTTGCGTCCTTTCGATTTCCCATTTAGTTAACTTCTTTTGTAACCCCCACTCTTTCGAGCTTCATAAAAAAGGAAAATATGCAAAAATTGATTTCTAAGATACCAAACTAAGACGAATTCAGAAATGGGATATGAAACACTAACCTTAGTGCAACGCTCTGCCGGAAAAAGATTTAGAAAACTGAGTTTTGACGGGCTCAGTCGTGTGGGCGTGACTGCGTGAGTCATGAGGCAGAGAATTGGTGAGGGCTTGACTGCTTCAGCCGTGTGGCCGGTGGCGGACTGGCAGAGAACTGGTGAGGTTTGACTTCTGAGGGTGAGGACTGTGGAGGAGGAGTGAGGCTTGAGCTTGAGCTGGTGAGGCTTGAGCTTAACTGAGGAGTGAAGAGGAGTGAGTGAGGCTGTGAGGCGGACAGCGGAGAAAGCAAAGCACTATATGAAATAATGAAAATGAAACCCTAGTATTACTAGACTAAAGGGTATACTAGTAAATTAGTAAACTCTTATTGGGTTATCGGTTTACCCAATAACAGATTTGATAAACCGAGCCCGAACCGATAACCCAATAAGAAATTTTTTTTTACCCGTTACCGAACCATTAGCCCAATAATCCAATACCGATAACCCAATAAGTAATTAACGGTTCGGGTTATCGGTTTTACCCGATATATGCCCACCCCTATTTCCAATACAACATCAAGATTGTTCCAGATCGTTTGTCTTTGACTAAGATTGAGAAGAAGCCTAGTGAAAGTTTCAGGGAATACGGTTTCCGCTGGAGAGAACAGGCATCAAGGGTTAACCCTCCAATAGAGGAGAACGAAATGGTGGAATACTTTCTTCAGGTCTTGGAGCCTACCTACTTTGGTCATCTGATTTCGGCCATAGGCAAGTCTTTCAATGAAGTAGTAAAAATGGGAGGAATGGTAGAAGAAGGGCTCAAGTTAAGCAAGATCATGAGCTACTCTACTATTAAAGCAACTACGCAGGCAATCCAGAATGGCACCGGAGGCGTGCTTGGGAAAAAGAAAAAAGAGGATGTCGCTATGGTCGTTTCAGGGGATTCTCCTACCCACTACACCCAACCTCGACCCTAGCTTCAAGCCTATACCTCAACTCCATATAGTTCACCCCAACACTACTTCCCACCACCAGAGCCTCAATACTCAGTCAGGCCACCCCAATATCACGTCCATCATGCACAGTCATATGCTCAACCCCCTCCTCACCCGCAATGGCGTGAACCAGCCCCACGAAACCCTTACCTACCACCACAAACATACCGAAATTCCACTAGTCCAAATTTTCGAGCCAAGCCAGAATTCAGGAATGAAAGGATGCAGCGAAAGAAAACCTTGGGGAATCTTATACCAGCTTATTTCAAAGATTGAGGCAGTTGGATGTTCTGAGGCCAATTGAGTCAAAACTACCAAACCCCCTCCAAAGAACCTAGACTATTCTCTCAGATGTGCGTACTGTTCTGATACTCCGGGGCACGACACAGAAAAGTGTTGGCACTTGAAGAACTCCATCCAAGAGCTCATTGATACGAACCAGATTGTGGTCCAGAGCCTAGAAGCACCCAACATCAATCAGAAC
This sequence comes from Nicotiana tabacum, assembly GCF_000715075.1. Classification (NCBI taxonomy): domain Eukaryota; kingdom Viridiplantae; phylum Streptophyta; class Magnoliopsida; order Solanales; family Solanaceae; genus Nicotiana; species Nicotiana tabacum. The sequence continues at coordinate 204,258,578 of NC_134087.1, read as the reverse complement.
CCATTGTCGGCCTATGCCGAAACGCACATGATTGAGATAGTGCACAAAGATGGGAAGCCTAAGAAGCCTTCACAATCTGTCATGATGATCCGGTCTAGTGAAAGTAAGTCGGTCAAGGACCTGGTTATCATAAAAGCAACCTCTTTGATAGTTGAAGGATCGGTGGACAAGTTGAGCATGCCAAATGATAAGCCAGTTGTGGTAATTGAACAGAGGTCCCCAAGTGATGTTGTAGCAAAGCAAGAAAAGCCAAAGGTGATCGTGCCGGGGTCGCAAGTAAACCAGTCATAATTGTGGAGGGTGCTCGCACAGACCCTATCATTATCAAACCTGTGACCCAACTGCCGGCAGCTGACACCAAGGCTATCCCATGGAACTATGAGCGAGTGATAGTGACCTATAAGGGAAGAAAGTGAAAGAGGAAGTTAACGAGGCCTAGGGATTAACTCGTTCGGGGAGATGCTTTGCCCCAGAAGAGTTAAGGAAAGCTAAAACACTCAGAGACAATCCAGTTCTAGTGAAGAAACAGGTCACTGAAAAAGAAGCAGAGGAGTTTTTGAGAAAAATAAAGGTACAAGATTACTCCATCATAGAACAGTTGAGAAAGACTCCTGCTCAGATTTCCCTGTTATCATTGTTGATCCATTCAGATGAACATCGCCAGGCCCTGATGAAGATTCTGAACGAAGCTCATGTCCCCAACAAAATCACTGTGAACCATCTGGAGAAGATTGCCAATAAGATATTTGAGTCTAACTAGATCACATTCTCTGATGATGATTTGCCTCTGGAGGGTACGGTAAACAATCGATCCCTCTATCTCACAATGAAATGCTAAGAGTCTGTGGTCACCAGGGTGTTAGTTGACAATGGTTCCAGTGCAAACATCTGCCCTCTCTCTACTCTGAACAAGTTAAAAGTTGATGATGAGAGGATTCACAAGAACAACATATGCGTCCGAGGTTTCGACGGTGGAGGAAAAGACTCGGTTGGTGATATAGTGCTTGAATTAACAATAGGACTGTCGAATTCACCATGGAGTTCCAGGTACTGGATGTGGCTGTTTCTTACAATTTTCTGTTGGGTAGGCCTTGGATACATGTTGACAAGGCAGTTTCGTCCTCCCTACATCTGATGGTGAAGTTCGAATGTGATAGACAAGAAATCGACGTACATGGCGATGAGAATTTATGCGCTTTCAATGATACCTTCGTCCTGTTTATTGAAGCTGAAGAGGATAAGGGGTCGTGGGTCTATCAAGTGTCTGAGACGGTGTCAGTTGAAAAGGTTCCGAAAGGGGAATACATTCCGGGTCCAAAGTTAGCGTCTTCAATCATCATGTTAGCAACTGAGATGTTGAGAAATGGTTTTATGCCGGGCAAGGGTCTGAGTGCATCTCTGCAAGGTATCGTGCAGCCAGTGTCCTTGCGTGAAAATCTGGGTACATTTGGTCTGGGGTTCAAGCCTACTAGGGATGATGTGAAGAAGGCTCGAAAGCTAAAAAAGAAGGCATGGTCGCTCCCTAAGCCAGTCCCACGTCTCTCTAAGTCTTTCATCAAGGCAGGGGTGGTGAAGCGTCCAGTGACAACAGTTCCAAGGCCGGTGGTTGATTTTGATGAGGAATTGGTTAAAAGGTTCTGGAGAGTCTGTTTGATGAAGTGAACATGGTAGAAACTGGGGAAGGTTCCAGCAAAGTGGATGTGCAGTTTGTTGGGCCAAAAGTGAAGATTAACAATTGGGATGCCACTCCTCTCCCTACCCGGAAGGAGTTTTGGTAGTTTGCTTTGTTTTCCTTTCAGTTTATCTGTATTATTCCATGGTTGTAATTCAGATTTTATTTTCCGTCTATTTTGATGTACAAACCCTTCTATCCTTTATTTTAATGAAATGCAATTTCCCTTTTCCATTTCTCCTAATAGTGTCATTTTCTTTTCTTTCCTTGTACAGTTCTTTTTATGATGGTTTCAATGACATGACATGCATGCGAAATCTTCAGCCAAGTCTTTTTGGCCAATCTAACTCTGAAATAATAATCCAAGAAATAGAGTGTGATGATGAAATAGAATATGATGAGGAGGAAGCATTTGAGGAAATTAGTAAAGAGCTAAGTCACTTTGAAGAGAAACCCAAGCCTAATTTGAATGAAACTGAAGCTATCAATTTAGGGGATCCGGATAATATCAGAGAAACCAAGAAAGTGTACACTTGGAACCACAAATTGGGGAGGAAATAATCAAAGCACTGTTTGACTATAAAGACATTTTTGCATGGTCATATGATGACATGCCGGGTCTAAGTACTGACTTGGTGGTTCACAAATTGCCCACTGACCCGGCATTCCCTCCCGTCAAGCAGAAGTTAAGAAAGTTCAAAGCTGACATGAGTGTGAAGATCAAGGAGGAAATCACAAAGCAGTTGAACGCAAAGGTCATTCGAGTCATGCGATACCCCACTTGGTTAGCTAATGTTGTGCCAGTACCAAAGAAGGACGGCAAGACCAGGGTGTGCGTTGATTACCGCGATCTCAACAAAGCAAATCCAAAGGATAATTTTCCATTGCCAAATATTCACATTTTGATTGACAATTGTGCCAAGCATGATATTGGTTCTTTTGTGGATTGCTATTCGGGATACCATCAGATCTTGATGGACGAGGAGGATGCAGAAAAGACAGCATTCTTCACACCATGAGGGACTTATTGCTATCGGGTAATGCCATTTGGTTTGAAAAACACTGGGGAAACTTACATGAGGGCAATGACTACTGTGTTCCATGACATGATACACAAGGAGATTGAGGTTTATGTGGATGATGTGATCGTAAAGTCAAAGCAACAGGCCAACCATGTCGGAGATTTGAGGAAGTTTTTCCAAGACTCCGCAGGTACAATCTTAAGCTTAACCCTGCCAAGTGTGCATTTGGTGTTCCATCTGGAAAACTATTGGGATTCATAGTTAGTCGTCGAGGCATAGAACTGGACCCGTCAGAAATCAAAGCTATCCAAGAATTGCCACCTCCAAGGAACAAGACTGAGGTGATGAGTCTGCTCGGACGTTTTAACTACATCAGCAGGTTTATTGCTCAACTCACAACAACTTGTGAGCCCATCTTTAAGTTGCTGAAGAAGTTCGCAACGTGTAAATCAAATAACTAGTTGTATAACAATTGGATTATTAAAAGCGGTTTAAAAGGATTAAAAATGCACATAGGTTTCAAAGATGATTTAAAATCAAATAAATAGGCCAATATTAACAGTTGAGTGACCGTGCTAAAACCGCGGAACCGGGAATGCCTAACACCTTCTCCCGAGTTAACAGAATTTGTAAAATAGAGTCAATCTTTCCTCGATTCGGGATTTAAACCGGTGACTTGGGATACCATAAATTATCCCAAGTGGCGACTTTGAATTTTAAATAAAATAATCTCGTTTCAATTGTCACTTAAATTGGAAAAAACTCCCATATACCCCTTCGAGTGGTAGAAAAAGGAGGTGTGACACCTGTATGTTTCTTTAAGTAATTGTTCCGGCATATTCAGTTTCTTTCTGCAAAAGGGTAGGAGGCAATGTGTTCTGGATTTTCCTTGTTAAATTTTTACATTTCTTCTAATTTGAACACAACAACAACAACAATAACAACCCAGTAAGAATTTCACTAGTGGGGTCTTGGGAGGGTAGAGTGTACACAGACCTTACCCCTACCCCGGAGGGATAGAGAGGCTGTTTTCGGGAGAATTTTGATTTGTTTTACTAATAGGTATTTCATTTGTCTCTTATGATAAAGCTGTTATGACAAAGTTTAAGTTTCTGGACATTGAGCCAGACTTGTTATATGCACTTTCTACAATAGCACAACATTGCCTTATCAAAATAAAAATAAAAGGCAACAGGCGGAAAACTATGATTGGAATGCCAGTTTAAGCATTTTTTCTTAATGCTGAAATGTGACGACCCGGCCAGTAGTCTCATGAGTTACCGCTCTGTTTTTCCCATTTCTACTTCTTTATGCTTTGTTTATTCGTGTAATGTGATATCGGGTTGGTCGAATCGAATCCGGAATGAATTTGGTAAGGTTTGAGACACTTAGTCTCTTTTGAGGAAGCTTAAGTTGAAAAAGTCAACCGGATGTTGACTTATGTGTTAGAGAGCTCGGATGTGAATTCTGATGTTCGGCTCGCTTCGGGAGGTGATTTTGGACTTAGGAGTGTGATCGGAATGGGTTTTGGAGGTTCGGAGTAGATTTAGGCTTGAATTGGTGAAGTTGACATTTTGGCAATTTTCGGTTGATAGGCGAGATTGTGATATAGGGGTCGGAATGGAATTTCGAGAGTTGCAGTAGTTCCGTTGTGTCATTTGGGATGTGTGTGCAAAATTTCAGATCATTCGGATGTGGTTTGGTTGGGTTTTCTATCAAAAGCGAAATTCGAAAGATTTTTGAAAATTTGGCTTGAATCCGATGTGTTTTGGGTGATTTGATGTTTGAGGCGATTTGATGATTGGAACATGTTTGAATAAGGTATTAGGATATGTTTATACTTTTGGTTGAGATTCCGGGGGCCTTGGGGTGATTTCGGATGGTTAACGGGAAGTTTGGATTGTTGTTGCAGCTGCTGAATTGCTGCTTCTGGTATTTTCGCACCTGCGGATTGGGGACCGCAGGTGCTGCGCCGCATATGCGAGAGAGGGGCCGCAGAAGCGGCCAGAGGTATGTTTGATTGGGACTACAGAAGTGGCTAGGAGAATCGCATCTGCGATGTCGCAGATGTGGGCGGGGAACCGCAGACGCGGGTGGCTGGGAACTTAAGTGATTCCACAGAAGCAGACGTAGAACCCCAAATGCGGTACCGCAGATGCGGTTGAAGTATCGCAGATGCGGAAATGTCTGGGCAGAACATAGAAGTTATTTCATTCGCGATTTTGAGCTATTTTCACCATTTCTACTTCGGCTTGGGAGCTTTTTGGACGATTTGGAAGAGGAATTTCAAGGGAACTTCATTGAGGTAAGGAATTTGGACTTAAAACTCGTTCTTATGCTATTATTACGCGGATTAGAGCTAGAAATCATGGAAATTAAGGGTGAAAATTGGGGAAACTAGGGCTTGGAAACTTAGACCTTTAATTGAGGATTTGAAGGACCATTTGGGGTTGGATTTGAGAACTTTTGATATGTATAAACTCGTGGGGAGATAAGGAACCTATTGATGTAAAAATTATTAAATTTCGAGATGTGAGCCCAGGGGTCGAGTTTTGGTAATTTCGAAATTTGTGTCGTATTTCGATTATTTTCACTTGGGCTTCGTTCCGTTAGCATATTTTGACATCCTTGTTCTGATTTTGGATAGATTCGACGCAAGTGGAGGCCGATTTGAGAGGCAAAGGCGTCGCGAGCTAGAGATTTGACCGGTTCGAGGTGAGTAATGATTGTAAATGATGTTCTGAGGGTTTGAAACCCCGGATTTGCACATTGTAGTGCTATATTGAGGTGAGGCACACGCTTAATGACGAGCGTAGGGTCGTGCACTATTGGGGATAGTGACTTGGTCCGTCCGATTGATGATTTTACCGCGTATTTGACTGAAATCTATTTGTTTTCATCATTATTTGGGCTGAATTCCATATTTGGACCTTGTGCCAACTATTTGAACCCTTCGGGATTTTTACTGGTATTTCCTCACTGTTTTGACTTTATATTTAAACTCAGTCATGTTATATTTTACTGTTTTTCGTACTCAGCCATGTTTACTCTGTTTTAACACTTACATGATCTTTCAAATGATATTTTGGGCTGAGAAACATGTTTTACTACTGCCCGAGTGGCTTGTAAGGATTTTGACTGAGTAAGGCCGAGGGCCTATGTGGTGAGGAAACATTTGATACTGATTATGAGGTCGAGGGCCTGAGATATGTACGCCACGAGGTGACTTGATTGATATGAGGTCGAGGGCATAGTGATGATGCCACGAGGTGGCTTGATATTGCGCTTGGGCCGTAAGGGGGCCCTTGAGGAGTTTGTACACCCCCAGTGAGCGCGGGTACCCATTATGATGTGAGATTGAGCCCGAGGGGCTGGTATTGTTCTATGTGATTGCCCGAGGGGCTGGAACTATTCTAAGATGTTGCCCGAGGGGCGGACTTGTTGATATTGTGCCCGAGGGGCGAGCCTTTATGTGTTTACTTTTCATAATTGACTGTCATTTACCTACTTAATTATTGAAAAAGGCTTTTCATGAAACTACATTTGATTTAAAGGATTTGTACCTATCGTTCACTGATTTACTGATTTTAAATGGTTTTACTGCTTCATTATAGAATGCTTTGTGCCTTACGTGATTTCTTGCTTTCAGTCTTTATTTACATTGTTACTCACTGAGTTGGAGTACTCACTTTACTCCCTGCACCCCTGTGTGCAGATTCAGGCATTGTTGATCCTACCAGTGCGAGTTGAGAGCTCCCGACGGACATTCGGAGTTCACGAGGTAGCTGCTTGACGTCCGCAGACCCGTGTTTCTCCCTATTTATCTTTCTATCTCTTATCAGACGTGTGTAATAGTTTGTAGACTCTTCAGACTTGTATTAGGTTATATAGATGCTCATGACTAGTGATACCTCGGTATCGGACTGTTTTGGGTTGTTCTTCCGCGTATTTATGATATTATCTACTACTTAGTATTATTTTATCATGTTTCGACTGTTTCTTAATGCTCAATTGTTAATAAATTGAAAAATGGGAAGTGTCGGTTCTCCTTGTCTTCACGAGAGGCGCCATCACGACCAGACCTGAGTTTAGGGTCGTGACAAGTTGGTATCAGATCCTAGGTTATATAGGTCTCACGAGTCATGAGCAGGTTTAGTAGAGTCTCACGAATCGGTACGGAGACGTCTGTATTTATCCTCGAGAGGCTGCAGAACCATTAGGAAAAACTTCATATTCTTGAAATTCTTGTCGTGCGAACTTGTTAATCCGAATACTAAACTTCTGTTATTTCACTCTCTCACAGATGGTGAGGACACGCGCTACCGGTCAGGATGGATGACCACCAATACCACCGGCTGTGCCCACCAGAGGCTAAGGACGCGGTCGTGGTCGTGGTAGGGGCAGAGCAGCTAAGGCAGCACCTGCAGATCCACCAGCTGCCCTAGTTCAGGATCAGGTCCCAGTTATTGATGCTCCTGCAGCACCAGCTCAGGCATCAGCTGTGCCCATTGTGATTCCGGGTCTTTACGAGGCCTTGGCTCAGTTCTTATCAGTTTGCACTGGCCTAGCTCAGGCGGTTTCAGCCACTACAGCCGCAGCTACTTCTCAGGCCGGGGAGGCAATCAGACTCCTGCCGCTTGCACACCTGAGCAGGTCGTGCAGGGACTTCAGATGTCGGGGGCACATCCAGCCTAGCCGGTTGCAGCTGCTCAGGACTATGTAGTTCCTGCTATGCCGGAGGATAAATAATGTAAGTTGGAGAGGTTTGGTAGACTGCAGCCTCCAAACTTCAGTGGTGCAGAGGGCGAGGATGCCTAGGGTTTCTTAGATAAGTGTTAGAGGATGCTTCGTACAGCGGGTATTCTGGAGATCAGCGGGGTCGCTTTCACTACTTATCAGTTTTTGGGAGCTGCCTTTACTTGGTGGGAGGCTTTTGAGAGGTGTAGGCCTGTTGGTGCAGCACCCCTTACCTGGCAGCAATTCTCCATTCTCTTTCTGGAGAAGTATGTGTCGTAGTCCCGTAGAGATGAGCTGCGTAGGGAGTTTGAGTGGTTGCTTCAGGGAGAGATGATTATGACGCAGTACGAGATGAGGTTCTCCGAGTTAGCTCGTCATGCTATTTGCATGGTTCTGACAGATAGAGAGAGGATTAAGAGGTTTGTTGATGGCCTCACTTATCAGCTTCGTATTCTCATGACTAGGGAAAGGGTGATTGGTGCTACTTTCGAGGAGGTTGTGGATATTGCCCGTGAGATTGAGTCTGTTCGTCGCCATGAGCGAGAGGAGAGGGAGGCCAAGAGGCCTCGAGGATCTGGTAGTTACAGTGGTACTCCTTCGAGAGGTTAGTTTCAGCACAGTAGAGGCCGTCCATTCAGGCATGCTCATCCAGCTTGCCCAGGTTATCGTGGGGCGTCATCGGGTCATGGTTCTCACAGTTCTCATCAGGGCCAGTCATCACTTAGTGCCCTTCCAGCTCAGAGTTCGTCTTGTACTCCATCGGTTCAGGGCTCTTCTATGCCGAGTGCATCTGCTAGTCACTCCGGTGCTAGGGGTTCCCTTCAGTCCCCTTCTCCAACACCTGGGAGTTGTTATGAGTGTGGTGAGATGGGTCATATGTGGAGGCAGTGTCCTCGTCGTCTTTCGAGTTCATCTCAGCAGAGGGGTCAATCATCAGCTTCAGCGCTAGTTACTTCACCACCATCCGCCCAGCTAGCTAGGGGTGGAGGTCAGTCAGCTAGGGGTCGCCCCAGAGGGGGAGGTCAATCAGGTGGCGGTCAGGCCCGTTTTTATGCACTTCCAGGCAGACCTAATGCTATTGCTTCAAATGCTGTTATTACAGGTATTGTTTCAATGTGCCACAAAAATGCCTCTGTATTATTTGATCCCGGTTCCACCTTTTCTTATGTTTCATCATACTTTGCTCATTATTTGGGTACGCCCCGTAAGTTTCTTGCTTCACTTGTGCATGTATCTACCCCGGTGGGCGATACTGTTGTTGTAGACCATGTGTAGCGGTCGTGTATGGTGTATTTTGATGTCATTTTGGGCATGGATTGGCTATCTCCGTGTCGTACTATTCTGGACTATCATGCTAAGACAGTCACGTTGGCTATATCGGGTGTGCCACGGATTGAGTGGCGAGGTGTGACTAATTATGTTACTAGTAGAGTGATCTCATTCTTGAAAGCCCAGCGTATAGTTGGGAAGGGTTGTCTTTCGTATCTAGCTTTTATGAGGGATGTCAGAGCTGAGACTCCCAGTATTGATTCTGTCCCAGTTGTGAGGGATTTTCCCGATATGTTTCCTGCAGACCTGACGTGCATGCCACCGGACAGGGATAATGATTTTGGTATTGACCTGGTGCCGGGCACTCAGCCCATTTCTATTCCGTCGTATTGTATGGCACCAGCGGAGTTGAAGGAATTAAAAGAACAGCTTCAGGAACTCCTTGATAAAGGGTTCATTCGGCCTAGTGTGTCACCTTGGGGTGCGCCAGTTCTATTTGTGAAGAAGAAGAATGATGGCACTATAAGAATGTGCATTGATTATAGGCAATTGAACAAAGTAACAATTAAGAACAAGTATCCTTTGCCTCGCATTGATGATTTATTCGACCAGCTTTAGGGAGCGAGAGTGTTCTCCAAGATTTATCTCCATTTAGGTTATCACCAGTTGAAGATCAGGGACTCGAATATTCTTAAGACAGCTTTTAGGACCCGATACGGTCATTATGAGTTCTTGGTGATGTCTTTTGGGCTGACCAATACCCCAGCAGAGTTCATGCATTTGATGAACAGTGTGTTCTGGCCTTATCTTGACTCGTTTGTCATAGTCTTCATTGATGATATTTTGGTGTATTCGCATAGTTAGGAGGAGCACGCGGAGCATTTGAGAGTTGTGTTGTAGAGATTGAGAGAGGAGAAGCTTTATGCAAAATTCTCCAAATGTGAGTTTTGGCTCAGTTCAATGGCTTTCTTGGGATACGTGGTGTCCAGCGAGGGTATTCAGGTCGATCCAAAGAAGATAGAGGCGGTTCAGAGTTGGCCCAGACCGTCCTCAGCCACCGAGATTCGCAGTTTTCTTGGTTTGGAAGGTTATTATTGCCGTTTGTTCAGGGATTTTCATCTATCGCATCGCCCTTGACCAAGTTGACTCAGAAGGGTGCTTCATTTGTATAGTCGGACGAGTGTGAGGAGAGCTTTCAGAAGCTCAAGACAGCTTTGACCACAGCTCTACTGTTGGTTTTGCCATCAGCTTCAGGTTCATATATCGTGTATTGTGATGCCTAGAGAGTTGGGATTGGTTGTGTATTGATGCATGAGGGTAGAGTTATTGCTTATGCTTATCGTCAGTTGAATCCCTATGAGAAGAACTACCCCGTTTATGATTTGGAGTTGGCTGTCATAGTTCACGCGTTGAAAATTTGGAGGCATTACTTTTATGGTGTGTCTTGTGAGGTGTTTACTGATCATCGTAGCCTACAACACTTGTTCAAACAGAAGGATCTCAATTTGAGGCAACAGAGATGGTTGGAGTTGCTTAAGGATTACGATATCACTATATTGTACCATCCGGGAAAGGCCAATGTGGTGGCCGATGCCTTGAACCGAAAGGCGGTGAGTATGAGGAGTTTGGCATATATTCTATTTAAGGAAAGACCTCTTGCGGTTGATGTTCAGACCTTGGCCAATCTGTTCGTGAGATTAGATGTTTCGGAGCCCAGTCGGGTATTGGCTTGCATGGTTTCTCGGTCCTTCTTATATGATCGCATCAGAGAGCGCCAGTATGATGATCCGCATTTGCTTGTCCTTAAGGATAGAGTTAAGCATGATGATGCCAGAGATGTGACCATTGGTGATGATGGGGTGTTGAGGATGCAGGGCCGAATCTGTGTGCCCAATGTGGATGGGCTTCGGGAGTTGATTCTAGATGAGGCCCATAGCCCGCGGTATTCCATTCATCTGGGTGCCGCGAAGATGTATCAGTATCTGAGACAGCATTATTAGTGGAGAAGAATGAAGAAAGACATTGTGGGATTTGTAGCTCGGTGTCTTAATTGTCAGCAGGTGAAATATGAGCATCAAAGACCGGGTGGCTTGCTTCAGTAGATGGATATTCCCGAGTGGAAGTGGGAGAGGATCACTATGGACTTTGTTGTTGGACTTCCACGGCTTTGAGAAAGTTTGATGCTATTTGGGTGATTATGGATCGGCTGACCAAGTCCACGTACTTCATTCCTGTGTGTACTACCTATTCTTCATAGCGGTTGGTAGAGATCTATATCCAGGAGATTTTCCGTTTGCATGGTGTCCCAGTTTCCATCATTTCAGATAGGGGCACTCAGTTTACATCGCAGTTTTGGAGGTCTGTGCAGCGAGAGTTGGGTACTCAGGTTGAGTTGAGCACAGCTTTTCACCCTCAGACGGACGGGCAGTTTGAGCGCACTATTCAAATATTGGAGGAAATGTTGCGTGCTTGTGTCATTGATTTCGGAGGGTCATGGGATCAGTTTCTACTGCTTGAAGAGTTTACTTATAACAACAACTACTAGTCAAGTATTCAGATGGCTCCATATGAAGCTTTGTATGGGAGGCAGTGTAGATCTTCAGTTGGTTGGTTCGAGCCTGGTGAGGCTAGGCTATTGGGGACAGACTTGGTGCAGGATGCCTTAGACAAGGCAAAGGTGATTCAGGAGAGGCTTTGTACAGCGCAGTCGAGGCAAAAAAGCTATGTGGATAGGAAGGTTCGGGATGTGTCCTACATGGTTGGCGAGAAGTTTTGTTAAAGGTTTAGCCCATGAAGGGTGTTATGAGATTCGGAAAGAAAGGGAAGTTGAGTCCTCAGTTCATTGGGTCTTTTGAGGTGCTTCGGAGGATTAGGGAGGTGGCTTATGAGCTTGCTTTGCCACCCAGCTTGTCGAGTGTGCATCCAGTATTTCATGTTTCTATGCTCCAGAAGTATATTGGGGATCCGTCTCATGTTTTGGCATAGTTCAATTGGATGATGATTTGACTTACGATGTGGAACCAGTAGCTATTTTGGGTCGTCAGGTTCGAAAGTTGAGTTCAAAGGATATAGCTTCAGTGAAAGTGCAGTGGAGAGGTCGGCCCGTGGAGGAGGCTACCTGGGAGACCGAGCGGGATATACGAAGCAGATATCCTCACATGTTTGAGGCATTAGGTATATTTCTTGATTCGTTCGCGGACGAACGTTTGTTTAAATTGGGGAGGATGTGATGACCCGGCCAGTTGTCTCGTGAGTTATCACTCTATTTTACCCATTTCTGCTTCTTTATGCTTTGTTTATCCGTGTTATGTGATATCGGGTTGGTCGGATCGAATCCGGAATGAATTTGGTAAGGTTTGAGACACTTAGTCTCTTTTGAGAAAACTTAAGTTGGAAAAGTCAATCGGATGTTGACTTATGTGTTAGAGGGCTCGGATGTGAGTTCCGATGGTTCGGTTAGCTTCGAGAGGTGATTTGGGACTTAGGAGTGTGATCGGAATGGGTTTTGGAGGTTCGGAGTAGATTTAGGCTTGAATTGTTGAAGTTAACATTTTGGCAATTTCCGCTTGATAGGAGAGATTGTGATATAGGGGTCGGAATGGAATTTCGAGAGTTGCAGTAGTTCCATTGTGTCATTTGGGATGTGTGTGCAAAATTTCAGATCATTCGGACGTGGTTTGGTTGGATTTTTGATCAAAAGCGGAATTCGAAAGATTTTTGAAAATTCGGCTTGAATCCGATGTGTTTTAGGTGATTTGATGTTGTTTGAGGTGAGTTGATGATTGGAACAAGTTTGAATAAGGTATTAGGATATGTTTGTACTTTTGGTTGAGGTCCCGGGGGCCTCGGGGTGATTTAGGATGGTTAACGGGAAGTTTGGATTGTTGTTGCAGCTGTTGAACTACTGCTTCTGGTATTTTCGCACATGCTGATTGGGGACCGCAGGTGCGGCGCCGCATATGCGAGAGAGGGGCCGGAGAAACAGTCAGAGGTATGTTTGACTGGGACCGCAGAAGCGGCTAGGAGAACCGCATCTGCGATGTCGTAGATGCGGGCTAGGAACCGCAGATGCGGGTGGCTGGGAACTTAAGTGATTCTGCAGAAGCGGATGTAGAACCCCAAATGCGGTACTGCAGATGCGGTTGAAGTACCGCAGATGCGAAAATGTCTGGGCAGAACATATAAGTTATTTCATTCGCAATTTTGAGCTATTTTCACCATTTCTACTTCGGCTTGGGAGCTTTTTGGACGATTTGGAAGAGGGATTTCAAGGGAACTTCATTGAGGTAAGGAATTTGGACTTAAAACTCGTTCTTATGCTATTATTACGCGGATTAGAACTAGAAATCATGAAAATTAAGGGTGAAAATTGGGGAAACTAGGGCTTGGAAACTTAGACTTTTAATTGAGGATTTGATGGACCATTTGGGGTCGGATTTGAGAACTTTTGATATGTATGAACTCGTGGGGAGATAAGGAACCTATTGATGTAAAAATTATTGAATTTCGAGACGTGGGGCCTGGGGGTCGGGTTTTGGTAATTTCGGGATTTGTGTTGTATTTCGATTATTTTCGCTTGGGCTTCGTTCCCTTAGCATATTTTGACATCCTCGTTCTGATTTTGGATAGATTCGACGCGAGAGGAGGCCGATTCGAGGGGCAAAGGCGTCGCGAGCTAGAGATTTGACCAGTTCGAGGTGAGTAATGATTGTAAATGATGTTCTGAGGGTTTGAAACCCTGGATTTGCACATCGTAGTGCTATATTAAGGTGAGACACACGCTTAATGACGAGCGTGGGGTCGTGCAGTATTGGGGATTGTGACTTGGTCTGTCCCGATTGATGATTTTACCGCGTATTTGACTGAAATCTATTTGTTATCATCATTATTTGGGCTGAATGCCATATTTGGGTCTTGTTCCAACTATTTGAACCCTTCGGGGATTTTTACTGATATTTACTCACTGTTTTTGTTGTGACTTTATACTTGAACTCAGTCATGTTATATTTCACTGTTTTTCGTACTCAACCGTGTTTACTCTGTTTTAACACTTACATGATCTATTAAATGATATTTTGGGCTGAGAAACATGTTTTACTACTGCCCGAGTGGCTTGTGAGGATTTTGACTAAGTAAGGCCGAGGGCCTATGTGGTGAGGAAATATTTGATACTGATTATGAGGCCGAGGGCTTGAGACATGTACACCACGAGGTGACTTGATTGATATGGGGCCGATGACCTAGTGATGATGCCACGAGGTGGCTTGATATTGCGCTTGGGCCGAAAGGGGCCCCTCCAGGAGTCTGTACACCCCCAGTGAGCGCGGGCACCCATTGTGATGTGAGATTGAGCCCGAGGGGCTAGTATTTTTCTATGTGATTGCCTAAGGGGCTAGTACTGTTCTGAGATATTGCCCGAGGGGCGGACTTGTTGATACTGTGCCCGAGGGGCGAGCCTTTATGTGTTTACTTTTCATAATTGACTGTCAATTACCTTCTTAATTATCGAAAAAGGCTTTTCATGAAACTACATTTGATTTAAAGGATTTGTACCTATCGTTCATTGATTTACTAATTTTAAATGGTTTTACTGCTTCATTATAGAATGCTTTGTCCCTTACGTGATTTCTTGCTTTCAGTCTTTATTTACATTTGTTACTCACTGAGTTGGAGTACTCACTTTACTCTCTGCACCCCTGTGTGTAGATTCAGGCGTTGTTGATCCTGCCAGTGCGAGTTGAGAGCTCCCGGCGGACATTCGGAGTTCACGAGGTAGCTGCTTGACGTCCACAGACCCGTGTTTCTCCCTCTTTATCTTTTCTTTCTCTTATCAAACGTTTGTAATAGTTTGTAGACTCTTCAGACTTGTATTAGGTTATATAGATGCCCATGATCAGTGACACCCCGGTATCGGGCTGTGTTGGGTTGTTCTTCCGCGTATTTATGATATTATCTGCTACTTAGTATTATTTTATCATGTTTCGACTGTTTCTTAATGCTCAATTGTTAATAAATGAAAAATGGGAAGTGTTGGCTGGCCTTGTCTTCACGAGAGGCACCATCACGATCGGATCCGGGTTTAGGGTCGTGACACAAAACTTCTAGACGTGTTGTTTATGACGAATTTCATTCTTGTCTTTTGCAGCTTGATCATCGTATACTTGCCACTGCTACTTTAGCTGCAATAGGTGGGTTATGGTGGTCAACCAGGAAGCTGGATATTCATCCTGCTGTACGACACTTAATCGGAAGCACCATGGGCATGGCTGCTCTGCAGGTATCAACATAATATTCCCCAATGGCTATTTCTTGTCTTTTTTAATTTAAAAAAATAAAATAATTTTATCATATAAAGTGGGAAACAATAGTGTGAATTGAACGCACACCAATTGTGTGGAAGACTTTCACTGGTACCAGTGTGGTTGAATCATTTTGATTTCAAATGCAGGTAACATTGGGCATATCTACTCTTTTTTCATATGTCCCAGTTTCTCTAGGAACTGCTCATCAGACAGGAGCTTTGACTCTTTTAACATTCATGATCCTGCTCAATCACACTGTGCAACGACCTTCTCCGTCACTTCTCCAAACGTTACCCTTCGTCGCGAAAATGGTCTGATATTAAGGGCAGCCCGGTGCACTAAGCTCCGCTATGCACGAGGTCTGGGGAAAGGCCGGACTACAAAGGTCTATTGTCCGCATCCTTACCCTATATTTCTGCAAGAGGCTGTTTTCACGGCTCGAACACATGACCTACTAGTCACATGGTAGTAATTTTACCAGTTACGCCAAAGCTACCCTTCGAAAATGGTCTGATATCGATACCATAATTTTTTATACAGCATATTAAAAAATTATACCATTTGCGATCCTTGCGCAACTTTCAGAATAAGAAAAAATGCCTTTCTTTATGCCCCTCTTGTTCTCATGCTTTCCCGGGGACTTTAGAATAATTAATCTTTGTACTTTTGTCAATGCTCATTCAGTGAGTCTTTAGAAAATTAGCAGCAATCAACTTTAATAGCAGAGTTTCGATTGGATTTCTATGAAAAGAAACATTTTTGTATATTACAGTCGTATTGTGAATTACCATAATTCTGGTTACCCCCATTTTTAAATATCTGCATCATGAAAACCTGCAGACTTAGAATTTGCCTGGATCAACAGACTAAAATCAAGCTTCCAGGCTTTGGTCTAGTGGTAAGATCACAACTTGTGATGTGGCACATGTTATGGATTCGAATCTTGCTATAGACAAAAGCTTAATATTTAAGTGGAGAACGGTTTTGAATCTGTTCTATTGGTCCTCGACAATATATCGATTTAAAAAATGCAATTAAGTTTTTACTTATTTTTTTCTAAGGAGTTGATTGAACTCATACTACTAACAACTTGTTTGGATTATTGTTACATAATATTTTATAATATTTTGTATTGTAACAATTACAGGGGCATCAAGTTGTTAATTCATACCATGAAAGTTTGGGAGAGGGTGGTGGAAGGGAGGGTGAAGAGAGCGGTATCTATTTCTGAAAATCAGTTCGGATTCATGACGGGACGTTCTACTACGGAAGCTATCCACCTTATAAGGAGGTTGGTGGAAAAACATAGGGAGAGGAAGAGGGAATGCACATGGTGTTTATTGACCTAGAAAAGGCGCATGACAGGGTCCCTAGGGACGTTCTTTGGCGATGCCTGGAAGTGAAAGGGGTGACGGTAGCATACATTGAATCGATAAAGGATATATATGATGGAGCTAAGACTCAGGTCAGAACTGCGGGAGGTGACACCGAGCTTTTTTCGGTGATTATGGGGTTACACGAAGGATCTGCGCTTAGCCCTTTCTTATTTGCTCTGACGATGGATGCCTTGACACACCATATTCAAGGGGAGGTTCCATGGTGTATGTTGTTCGCTGATGATATAGTTTTGATCGATGAGTCGTGTAGTGGTGTTAATGAGAGATTGGAGGTGTGGAGGCAGGCTCTGGAGTCCAAAGGTTTCAAGTTGAGTAGGACCAAGACGGAATATCTGGAGTGTAAGTTCAGCAGTATGTCGGGGGAAACGGACGGGGTGGTGAGGCTCGACTCACAAGTTATCCCCAAGAGAGAAAGTTTCAAGTACCTAGGTTCTATTATCCAGGGTGATGGGGAGGTCGAGGGGATGTCACGCACCGCATTGGGGTGGGATGGATGAAATGGCGGTTAGCATCTAGAGTCCTGTGTGACAAGAGGGTACCATTGAAACTCAAAGGTAAGTTCTACAGAGCGGTGGTTAGGCCAGTTATGTTATATGGGGCTGAGTGTTGGCCAATTAAGAATTCACATATCCAGAAGATGAAAGTAGCCGAGATGAGGATGTTGAGATGGATGTACAGGCATACTAAACTGGATAAGATAAGGAATGAAGTTATTAGGGAGAAGGTCGGTGTTGCTCCTGTGGACGACAAAATGCGGGAAGCGAGGCTTAGGTGGTTTGGACACGTGCGGAGGAGAACCATAGATTCCCCGGTTAGGAGGTGCGGGCGGTTGGCTTTGGCAGGTACGAGAAGAGATAGAGGGCGTCCTAAGAAGAATTGGGGAGAGGTGATCATGCAAGACATGGCGCGACTCGAGATTTCCGAGGACATGGCTCTTGATAGGAAAACGTGGAGGTCGAGCATTAGGGTTGTAGGCTAGGGTAAGTTCATAGTTGTTCCCTCTTTATACCGGGTAGTCTGATAGAGTTATGCCTAGGTATGCTAGCGGTATAGTTCACACTATTTTGTTATTTTGCATATGATTATATTATTGCACTCCATTTCACCTATTTGGTCTCTTTTAAGATATTGTTATCACTTCTCTTGCTTTTTTGTTGTTACCTATCTCTCCTTTCGTGTCTTTTTGAAATTATTATATCTCCTGTTGAGCTGAGGGTCTCCCGGAAACAGTCTCTCTACCCTTCCGGGGTAGGGGTAAGGTCTGCGTACATCCTACCCTCCCCAGACCCCACTAGTGGGATTTTACTGGGTATGTTGTTGTTGTTGTATTGTATTGTATTGTATTTTATTGTTTAATGAATACAACGTTTGGATAGATTGTATCGTTTGTCGTTATTTCGTGATGTCATGCACCAACAATATGAAGAATAAAATTGCATCATTACTAAGAAAAAATAGGACATGAAGTAAAATAATTATATAAAAAAGTAGGGTAAAGGATAAAATATGATTAGTTAATAATAAGGAAGAGCAAGATGAGACAAAAAAAAAGCAAGGCAATGACGCCACCACACTAAATTCGTCATTTCATAAAATGGCACTTTTTGTCGTTATGTAACGATAAATTTAACGAGACAATAAAATTTAAGTAACAATTAAAACAAACATTATATTTAGAATAACAATACGATATAATACAATGTAATACATCTACGACTACATGTTAAGGCTGGGCATATATCGGGTATAACCAATAGCACGAACCGATAAAATGTTATAGAGTTATTCATATCGGGTTATTAGATAAATAGTTAAGTAATGGTTTAATATTATTTGACTATTGGGTTATCGGTTCGGATATCAATTTGCCTAATTTTACTAATGGCTTAACCGATAATCCAATAAGCTTTATCAAAATTATAATTTCCCCATTAAGTATATAAAGCCACCTTATGGATTCATTCTCTCATTCTCTTAATTCTTTTAACAATTACTTTCATCTTCATACCTTAATCCTTAGCGTAAGTTTTTTACTTTTTTAAATTTCTCATCTTCATTCTTCAATTAAGATCTTTTAGTTTTAAACTTTAAAAAATTAATTGTTCAAATTTTTGTTTTTCTATTTATTTTTTTCTGTTGCACTGGTTCTTTAGCATTTATAAGATAATGATTTTATTATTTTTCTGTGAGTTATGCCTACATGTACGGAATAGTTAGTAAGATTAAATTAAATGTCTTATTACTTACTCCTGTTGACTTATATATTTGGAAACTGGAGATAATTCATTGAGATATTCAAATGTAAAGAAAGTTTTCTTTTCTAAAGTTGAAATTTAATCCCTCTTTTCTTAAGAGAAAAAATTCAGCTTCTTTCTTTTAACAATATGATCACGATTTCTATAATAAAAACATGAATTTTTTGGATATATTTTATTCTTATCGGGTAAACCGATTACCGAATCGATAATGATTGATAACCGATAAACCGATATTCGATAACCGATAAGGATTGATAACCGATTAATCGACAAGGACTGATAACCGAATCGACCGATATCCACCCCTACTACATGATATGCTTCCCCATTTATAGTAAGCTAGAAACACGCTAAAAGTTGCTTTTACTGAAACTATCTAAAGACCTAATTGCTAAAATATTTGTCTTTACCAAAATTGGCAACATATACTGGACATTGATGTTGATTGTTGACTCTACCAATAGAATTTTTTTTTTTCAAAAAAGCTCGCTCTTTCATTAAAAGAAGGAAAAATATTTTTTTTGGAGCAAACGGGAAGCATATATATTAAAAATTAAAGAGAGTTTGTTACATCATTGCCTAATAGTGTGTCACTTAGGATACATTGATTGCCTAGGCTTGCTAAACTATTGCAAGCATCCATAGATAATTACTTAACAAAACAACGATCATTGTCTACATCATAATTAACAAGATTAAAAACCACATTTGGAGCTACTACAAATACTTTCGTCTTTACTCATGGACTTTCTTCCATCTTAGATATGGTGTGGGCGACACTGTTGCGTTCCTTAAAAGTGTACTGGAGGAGGGTCACCTTCCCTTGGTGCATTAACGACCTACAAATATTAACAACATTCAAACAGTTTATTACCATATAGTATAGCTTGAATGACCTCCGCACAATCTGTCTCAATTTGTAGTGGAAATAAGTCCCACTCCCGGGCAGTTTTGAATCCCTCCTTAATTGTTTTTAATTCAGCTTCCAGTGATCCTGTTGCATGAATGGTTTTGTTAAAACCAACGACCCAATTTCCATTATTGTTACGGAATACTGAGCTTTGGAAGTTATTGTGAGTAGCATCCACGTTTAGTTTGTATCATCCCTTTGGAGGCCTTTGCCACTTAATTTGAAGTCGAATCTTTTGGATGTGAAGCGAATTGTATTCAGTGAGCATCTTATACTCCACTGCTTTTTGAGTAACATTTTTAAAGAAAATAGCATTCCTCAAATTATTTTGATTGTTAGCATTCCTAGTAATCCAAATTTTCCATAGGATGAAAGGGAGGATATAATTCCAGTCAATTTGGTTGTGTCTTAAAGACACTTTTTGATTTTTTTAAATGAGTTATCCTGTGGCCTCTAGATGGATCATGCATGGTTAAAACTCCCAAATTGTCCCAAAAAGCTTTACTTATAGTGCAAGTCATGAAAATATGTGTGATATTCTCTTCTTCTTTCTTGTCACATATGGGACAAATTGGGTCAATGTTAATACCAATGTGGGCTAGGTACTTTCTGCAAGAAAGTCTATTATAGAGAAATATCCTGCAAGAATAGTACTTTCTGTACTATTCCAAATTTAGCAACTTTATCATTAGGTAAAAAAATTGTCTAATATTATTTTAGCTATTAGGAAATATTCTCTTTTTTCACATTTGCCCCTAATGAAACTCTATTCCGAGGGTAATTTGACAGATAAATGTAGACTTTTGGAACTTCACTAATAAAAAATTATTTAAAAAAAAAAAAAAGACAGTGTGCTAACGATAAGAATATAAATGGATCAAAAGTGTAATGGAAAACAAAAAATTACGCAAAAAAAATATTTAAGCAAAATTTGGACATTTTCCCTTAATACAATTTAACCTCAATCTCAAAAAACAACAAGATTTTTTTATTTGAAAATATAATTCCACGTTGTTTTTAATTAAAATTTTAAAAGACTCATTACTTGAGTCAACACGTCAACTTTGACGTACAACTTGTTTGGATGGTTTGATGACTATTATATTGTATCGTATTGTTATTTTAAATAGCATGTTTGTTTTGATTGTTATTTAAATTAAATTTTATTGTATCGTATCGTTAAATCTAACGTTATATAATAACGAAATCTGCCATTTTATGTAACGATTGATTTGGTGTGGTTGCGTCGTTACCTTATCTTTTCTCTCATCACCCTTTATTATTATTAAATAATTTTATTTTATTATTTACCTTACTTGTTTATATAATAATTGTATCTCATATCATAATTTTTCTTTATAATATTACAAGTTTATTCTTCATATTGCTGGTGCATGATATCATGAAACGACATTAAACGATACAATCCAAATATTGTATTCATCAAACAATACAGTACAATACAATTAGAGAAGTGCATAATTTGATAAATACCAAACTACCGTACCGAAACCAAAAATTTTATTTAATAATCGATACTTTGGTATGGTATTTTGGTTTAAGTTCTTTTTTAAAAATTGGTATTCGATATGGTATTTCGTATTTGAACATGAAATACCGAAATACCGACACTGTACCGAAATATATACAAAATTAAATAATACACACATTATTGATTATAACATAAATATTAAACTTCTAAATTTTATTTTTTGTTATTTTTATAGTTTTCCATAAGTTTTATCATTTTTTCCCAATATACTTTCCTTTCACCTTTCTTTAGTTGCCTACTTATGTTTCTAAGTAGGTTTAGCATTTTTTGTTTCTTTTTTTTTACTACATTATAATATTTTTATTTTCGTATTTGTGAGTATCTTATTTAAGAATATTACAGTCTATGACTTTATGCGCTACTTAATATTCAAGCCGAACAAATCGAAATTATATGGTTGAATAAACCGAAACCAAAAAGAGACAAAGCCACGATACGGAATTTAGCATTTTAAGAAATTGAATGTCCAAAATAGCGAGCGGAAGTATCTAAATAAAGTACAATACAATAAATTACAAAAAGAATAATAACGACAAGCTGTTATGCACAAAACTGACATCATTATCAACGTCACATCCATCCCTTTCAGATTCAGCGAATCCTCAATATATTCACTTTCTTCTTCTTTTCTCTTCATTTTTTGTTTCACAGAATTTCCAAAATTTGTACCTTCGGAACTGACGGCGTTACAATGGCGGAAGTGAAAGTGACGATGGAAGTTGGAACTGACGGTGTTGCCGTTATCACGATTTCTAATCCTCCAGTTAATGCTCTTGCAATTCAAAGTAAGTTTAAATAATTAAATTCATCTCTATTTATAAGTATTTTAGTTTGTTTATATAAACGGTGTTTTGATTTTGATTTATAAGTTCTGTTTGGTTATTATAGTTTTTGCTGGATTAAAGGAGAAATGGAACGAAGCAGCTAAGAGAAATGATGTCAAAGCTATTGTTTTGACTGGTAAGCTCTCAATTTTATTAATAATTCGTTTTTTTAAAAAAAATATTCTTCTTTTGATCTGTTTGATTTTGGATAGAATTTAGTATCACTAAATAGTACTCTTAATTAGCTTTAGAAATTTATTTAGTGTTCTGAATTATGAATTTGTGAGGCTGATGTTTGTTTGAATTCTAGTAATCGTTGCTAGTAAAATTTACTCTTGTAAAGGTCCAAATTTGCCTTTGTACTATCCGGAAACCGGAATTGTTCAATTTTGTCCTTCATGACACTTTTGATTCATTCATACCTTTGTCATTAGCAAATTATCTCATAGTTGCTCTTGTCATTAACAGAGCTCCAGCGTGAAATGGGTGGGCTCCACTTGTCCAAATTCTTCAAAAATAGAAGTTCAATTATACCCCTAAATGTGTAACTATGGTTCAAAATTACCGGAGCTATGCTAGGAGTACAACAACATACCCAGTGTAGTCTCACAAGTGGGGTTTGGGGAGGGTAGAGTGTACGCAGACCTTACTCATGCCTTTAAAAAGGCAGAGAGGCTATTTCCGGAAGACCCTCGGCTCAGGAAGGGGGGAGGGGAGGGGCAATAACAAGCAAAGCAAAATACAAAATTAGCAAAAGGTAATGCATTCAGAAAACCGAAACACAAGACAACAACAAGTAGTAACAGAAAACTAGCAACAAAAAAAAACTGCTACGGAAGGCACCAAGTGGTGTGTCAAAGCTACTGCTACAAACAAGGACAATACTCGACCACCTAACCCTCTACCTTTATTCCCAACCTCTACACCTTCCTATCCATGGTCATGTCCTCAGTGAGCTGGAGCAACGCCATATCTTGCCTAATCACTTCCCCCAATACTTCTTTGGCCTGTCTCTACCTCTCCGTTGGCCCTTCCATGCCAGCCTCTCACACCTCCTAACCGGAGCATCAGTGTCTCTCCTCTTCACATGCCCGAACCATCTAAGTCTCGCCTCCCACATCTTGTCCTCCACAGGGGCCACACCTACCTTGTCTCGAATAACATCATTTCTAATTTTATTTAACCTGGTATGCCCGCACATCCAACTTAACATCCTCATATCGGCCACCTCCATCTTCTGGACATGGGATGTCTTGACCGGCCAACACTTCGCCCCATACAGCATAGTCGGTCTGACCACCACTCTATAGAACTTACCTTTAAGTTTTGGTGGCACATTCTTATCACACAAAATACCGGAAGCGAGCCTCCATTTCATCCATCTCGTCCCAATACGGTGTGTGACATCCTCATCAATCTCCCCATCCCTTGTATTATAGACCCAAGGTACTTGAAACTTTCTCTCTTAGGGATGACTTGTGACTCAAGCCTCACGTCTTCGTCCTCTTCCTGAGCTAAGTCAGGCCACTGAACTTGCACTCCAAGTACTCTGTTTTGGTCCTGCTCAACTTGAAACCTTTAGACTCCAAAGTCTGTCTCCACACCTCTAACCTCTCGTTAACACCACAACGCGTCTCATCAATCAGTACAATGTCATTTGCAAACAACATGCACCACGACACCTTCCCCTTGAATGTGACGCGTCAACGTATCGACCGCCAAGGCAAATAGAAATGGGCTGAGGGCTGACCCCTGGTGCAGCCCCATCACAACCGAGAAGTGTTCTGAGTCCCCTCCTAGTGTCCTCACCCGAGTCTTAGCACCGTCGTACATGTCCTGAATGTACAGAGAGCAAAAGCTACTCAATTTCAAATAGTACATGGGCAAATTTGACCTTTTTGCTTTAATGAAATTAACTAGATTATCTTTGAATGCAGACTTAGCTAATGCAAACTTAAGAATATAACAAGATGCAGACAAGGAAATGGATAATACCAACTAGTAGGGATTAGTTGTTCACTTATACTTACACTAGCTTCGGCAGATTTAGAGAAGCTCTAGTCCCTAATTTGCTTTAAAGTACAAATATTTACTAGTAGTGGAATGAAATGGTCTGAATAGCAGATGCTGATTAGTTGGGGATTGAGGTGTTGTTGTTGTTGTTGTTTTTCTCTCTTCAGGACAAGCTACAGTAAAGGGTTAATTTCCTTTTCTGTACCTTGGCAAAGAAAAACAGTGTTGATTTTCTTTTCTGCTTCATGGTTCATGCCCTTTCTGCTTTTGTTTGCTTTGTGTATGTGGGTCTTCCCTCTTCCTTTTTGTTTATGTTCTCATTGTTTTTGCAGGACATGGTGGGAGGTTTTCTGGTGGTTTTGACATCAATGTCTTCCAAAAGGTTCATACGACAGGTAATGATTAGTTTCCTTTCATCTTTGTGCAAGTTGTTATTGTGTCTCAAGGAACCTTGTTTTTGAAAATTGGAATTCATATGCATTGCAGGAGATATTTCTTTACTGCCTGGTGTTTCTATTGATCTCGTGGTGAACACTATGGAAGGTAAGAGGACTGTGGGTCCAAATTAGGATCTCAAAATTTTTAATGACTTACTGTAACTTCTTATTTTACTTCTCCGTGTCATTTTCGTGCCAATTGTTATTTATAATACTGTCGATCATTTCGTTTTGTAACTTTAGATGGAAAGAAGCCTGCAGTTGCTGCCGTGGAAGGACTTTGTCTTGGTGGTGGCTTGGAATTGGCATTGGTTTGTGTTCTCTATAAAATGTATTGCATGTGCTTAACTCTTTCTCTGGTGCGTAAATAATGTAATGCATGCTTTTGGTAGGGATGCCATGCACGCATTGCTGCGCCAAGAACACAACTTGGGTTGCCAGAGCTTAGCCTTGGAGTTCTTCCTGGCTCTGGAGGTAACTCTGCCACTTACTGCTCATAGAAATTGCGTTTAGGTTAAATGTCTTTTTCTTTTCTTAGTTTTGACTGAGCATAGAGATTATGTTTCTTCTAAAGGTACACAACGTCTTCCAAGGCTTATAGGGTTGTCAAAGGCCATTGAGATGATGATGGTAAGTCATTCGTGATTCGTCCTTACGTTAACCATTTGCAATTAGTTCCTTTTCAAAGTAACTGCTGGAGAAATAATGTGTTTACCGGGTGCATCATCTTAAACAGAAATTTTCATAGTTATTCTCAGCATTAGATGGTGATTCTGGACTTTCTTTCATGATAGCAACTAAAATAGGATAAGAAATATGAAAGGGCAAAAATGTCACATCCTTATTACATGTACTAGTTCAAGCTCTGTTTTTTGGCTGATTGTGATTGCTGGGTTTTAACTTTAATCAGTTGTCCGCACATTGACGTCCCCCGTGATTGCAATACATGCAGAATAATTAAGTTGCTTTTTACTCAAATTTGTTAATCAATGTAGAAACAATGATTTGTATGAACAACTTCTGTAGCCTAATTAATGTGAACAACGTCTTGCAGACGTCCAAACCAATAATGTCAGAAGAAGGGAAGAAGCTAGGTCTCATTGATGCAATTGTCCCTTCAACAGAGTTGTTGAAAGTAGCTAGACAGTGGGCACTTGACATTGCAGAACGGCGCAAACCTTGGATGCGTTCCCTTCACAGGACCGACAAAATTGGTTCCCTTTCAGAAGCACGGGAGGTACTGAAGTCGGCTAGGCAACAAGTGAAGCAAACAGCTCGGAATATGCCTCAGCACTTGGCATGCCTTGATGTAATTGAAGAAGGCATAGTCCATGGTGGATATAATGGGGTTCTCAAGGTATCTATTGCTCGGTCAATTAATGCGTATGTTCTATAATGCGTATGGTCAATTAATGTGTATGTTCAGAAAAAGACAACGTTTTAGTTTAACCATTTTTTGTTAACAAAATCCAGATTATCACAAATAGTGTCATAGAAAGGTAGCTAACTCAGTCTTTAGCCATTTGATAAAAGTGGACCAGATGGATTAACAAGCTTGTTTCGAGTCTTTTTCAGGAAGCTCAAGTATTTGAGGACCTAGTATTATCAGATACGTCAAGAGGTCTTGTTCATGTATTTTTTGCCCAACGGGCTACATCAAAGGTACAATATATGCTTCACCATGGAACATGATAACTTTATGGACAAGAATGCTGAGTAGGCAAGAATGAACAATAAAATTAATGTGGATGACTAGAACTTATGCTCCCTAGCAGTTTTAAAGCTTAAATCTTTTTTTTTTTCCTCTTGTTATCTGCTGTAGCTTTGTCTCCAATTTCCAAAGTGGCTCTTAAACATTTAACTCTGAGCACATAAATCTGATTACAGATTATTTCGTATCATAGTTCTTATGTTAAAAGATAGAAAGGTATTAGCTGTTGGGCGCAAAACAGTCTGTCTTTACGCAAAGCTTCTCATCGATAAGATTGATCGCATGGTTGAGAAGCAAGGTTGGGTTCATCTTCTGTTTTTTTCATTACACAAACTTGATTTGGTAGGTTTCATATACTTGAGGTTTCACTTTGGGATGGCTTTTCTTTATGTGCGTCAGCTAATGAAAGTTTGTTACCAGTATGACTTCACGAATGAGAAGTAACATGGACTCTGGATCTCTTGTATATATTTAAGTATTCTGTACTTGTTAAATTATATTTGTATCTGATCATTCCTGTTGCCTTTATGCTCCTGCTCTAGGGCTAGTTTGACTTTATTAAGAAAGTTATTTGGATATCTGCTTCCCCATGGGACAATCAATTCTATCTTATTTCTGAATTATATTTTACTTACTAAATGGTTCAGGTACCTAATGTATCTGATATTGGTCTGAAACCAAGGCCAATGAAGAAAGTTGCCATAATAGGTGGAGGTTTAATGGGTTCAGGCATAGCTACCGCTCTAGTTCTGAGCAACATATTTGTTATTCTCAAGGAAATTAATCCCGAGTATCTTCAAAAGGGGATAAAAGCAGTTGAAGGTTATTGATACTCTTTCAGCAGGAACTTATTATATTTTAGTAGTTGATGCCTTGGTAATATGTTGTGATAAATTGCGAGATTGTGAGGCCCTTTGACCATTTTTATATTGATACTCCTTTTATGGTCTTGGAAGTTAGAAACTTACATGGAGCACCTTATATTACAGCAAACATACGAGGATTGGTAGCGAGAAAGAAGTTGCAGCAGGACAAAGCAAACAAAGCTCTCTCAATTGTTAAAGGTGTACTGGATTACTCAGAATTTAAGGATGTGGATATGGTCATAGAGGTATGGACTGAACCTATATTTTGCCAAGTAATGTTCCGCAGGATGGTTTCTTCCTTTCCCTCCTTGCTTCTTTGTTTTGCTTCTCTATTATCGTGGTGCTATAAAAATGGCGATGACCAGAATTTTAGTATCCTTAATATGTTGAAATTGTTGTAAGTTTATTTGAAACAGTCCTGTTTTGTCTGTAGGCTGTCATTGAAAATGTTCCGCTAAAACAACAAATCTTCAGTGATATTGAGAAGGTCTGTCCTCCTCACTGTATTTTGGCAACCAATACATCTACCATTGACCTCAACCTGATTGGAGAAAAGACGAGATCTCAAGATCGGGTTATAGGGGCACACTTTTTTAGGTTAGAATTCTTGCCCTGTAACTTTAGTTCTTTACTGAAGGCCAACACTACTAATCAAGAAAAATTGACCATTATGATCCTGTACAGCTGATTTTCAAGTATAAAAGTTATTATATTGTATGTGTTTTGTTGAGGGGAATATGACCGCTACATGAAAGAGAAGTATAAATATAGTATGGGAAACAGAATAATGTGGAACAAAATGTTATATGGATGTGAGGAGATTATCTTTCACATGTCTCAATAGTTTCATTTTTAAGTTTTGCTCCCAGAAAATTTGGGATATTCTTCAATTCGTCTTTTTGTTATTTTGTTCTTTATAAGAGAAATTGGGGAGATATAGAGCAAAAGCTGTTATTACTGCTGCCTAGCAATCTAAAAAAAGGGAGGAGAACCTAGTGAGAGACTCCTGCCTAACAAGCTAATTGCTCCTTCCCTTTTTTATTTTTATTTTTAAATAGAAATCCTTGAGATAATTCTGTTGGAGCACTTTTGTTTTTCACTTATGATTGATTTTTTGCTATGGTAAGTCCTGCTCATGTGATGCCTCTGCTGGAGATAGTACGGACCGAGAAGACATCTGCACAGGCAATTCTCGACCTCATGGCTGTTGGCAAATCAATAAAGAAAGTACCTGTTGTAGTGGGAAACTGTACTGGTTTTGCTGTGAATAGGACATTCTTTCCATATTCCCAGAGCGCACATACTCTCGCCAATCTTGGAGTAGATGTCTACAGGATTGATGCGCAAATCACTAGCTTTGGTCTCCCTATTGGTCCATTCCAGTAATTCTCTTCCACAAAGTTATCATTTTTTTTTTCATGTGAGGGATAGTAAACTAGTCAGCAGTTCTCTGCAGCCTGCAAATGCAATTTTCATGGTAGATTTGACTTACACAGCTTTAAGATGATTTATGTACTTAAACAATTCAATTTTTTAAATGCACCTAGAACATCAACACTAACAAGTTTTCTTTCCGCATACAGCAGCCTGCCTACTGCAAGCAATAGTTAAGTTGGTTAGGCATGTAAAATAATTTGCTTCAACATTTTGTAGGCTTCAGGATTTGGCTGGATATGGAGTAGCTGTTGCTACAGGGAAAGAGTTTACTTCGGCTTTTCCTGATAGAACATTTAAGTCTCCAATGCTTGACCTTCTAATAAAAAGTGGGCGAAATGGTAATATTGCAAGTCTCATCCTTTGTTTTATTGCTTTCTAGGTAATGATTTTTCTACTGACACTGGTGGTGTTGCAGGTAAAAACAATGGAAAAGGATACTACATTTACAAGAAGGGAGAGAAGCCAAAACCTGATCCTTCAGTGCTTCCAATTATTGAGGAGTCCAGAAGGCTCACTAATATTATGCCTGGAGGAAAGGTATTACCAGCTAACAAAAGCAAATCTCAAATCATTAGTTGATTATTGGTTCTGAAGGGTTTTTAAAATTCTAAATCCCCTCACCATAACCGGTTTCTTTGTTTTTAATCTGTGGCAGCCAATATCTGTTACCGATCAAGAAATTGTTGAGATGATACTCTTTCCCGTTGTGAACGAGGCATGTCGTGTTTTGGAAGACGGGGTTGTAGTCCGGGCATCAGACCTTGATGTCGCTTCTGTACTTGGAATGAGTTTCCCATCTTATAGGTTGGTTCTCTACTGTGAATTCAGCATTCACTTGCTTCATGGATAAGTCAAATATTTACTCCGTGCTAGCTTGTGATAACTAATGATTTTTGAAGTGTGAACAACGGGACTAACACAAAATCAATATCTCCTGTTTTGCTTGGTATAAACGGGGAGTAATCTCGCATGCTTAGGGGAGATTGTATACCAAAGAGACAAGGGGATTGTTAAAACTAATCGGTGGAGAGGAATGGGAAAGGATGGAGGGAATAGACAGTCTACAAGTGCAAGTTGTTACCAAATCATGGTGTTTACAGAAGACAAAAGATCGCCAGCTTTTCTAACCTTTTTTTCTCGACACTTTGTAACTGGTCTTTTCTTTTTCCCGCCAAAACGAGCACTTTTTTCTTAAAACAAATGTTTCTTACAATGATTTTCCTTTTGCAGAGGTGGCATTGTTTTCTGGGCAGATACAGTTGGGGCTGATCATATATATAAAAGCCTCAAGAAGTGGTCAGAACTATATGGTAATTTCTTCAAGCCATCAAGGTTCTTGGAAGAGAGAGCAGCAAACGGCGTTCCCTTGGTAAGAACTTGATCTTATAGATTTATCGTGCAATATATAGATCTTTTTACCTGTCCCGTGTGTCTCATCTAGCAATTTGGTCATTGATTTGTGCCTATGAATTATTAAGACTCAATATACAGTTGAGATAATAATCTCGGCAGATGTAACAATTATTACTTTATCAGATTAGTCGAAGTATCAATAATAAAAAATACATCACCATAATTATGAGCCCACTTTCACCAAACCACATAAACCAGAGATGTTAGTCATGTCGCTATAATTTGCACCATCTTAGGTTTAGTTCAGTTTGTTGGGATGAAAAAACAAGAGAGAGGAGATAATTTTATGCTGCTGGCAACAGCCACGGAGCTGCTTACCGAAAGATTTCAACTCTATCGTACTTTGGAGTTGGAGTAACTCCAATATTCACTGCCAATATCCACTGCCAACTACAAGATAGTTGGAATAACTTGTTCTGCCTTTATTGTAAGGAACCTCTCAAAGGTCTGGGGATTGCTAGCTCCCTTTCATAAATTTGGATGATGCACTAGGAATTCTTCTTTGGCGGTTCTTTCTTGATTAATTTCATCACTATCTGTTCAACTTGGGAGACTTACAACTTACTGTTGGCAGTTGTGTGCACATTTTGAACTCCGATTGCCTGCTGTTCGTGCTATGTGCATATCTCAAATGTTAACTTATAACATCTTTTCGTGTGCTGCAGAGCGCTCCTGCTTCTACCCCTTCTTCATCTTCAAGGTCACGCATGTGAGCAATGCAATAAAATTTCAGATACTGTGGAAACAGGACGTAGTGGAATATAGAAATGTAAAATTTCCTTGGAGAGACGCACCTACTTTGACCTCTTCAGCTTGTATAATGTTAACTTCTTTGGTATAGAACAACCCAATTTCAAGTCCAATTTAGTGGTGTGGACTGTCGACAAGGATGTAGCGGATTGCTTAGTTTTTTGAATAATGTTGGAAAAAATTCCAACTTTTTACATGCTATTTTCTATTTTGTTACTATAACAATTATTGTGTTTTAGAAGTAGATCAGAAGTTCATAACGTCGAAAATTGCACTAATCAGGCGTAATTTAGTGAGTTTAGCATCTACATGCTTGCTAGTTTTTTTTCACGGAAATATTACTTTCTTTGAACAATTTCATTTGTCAGCAAATTGAGGAAACATTTGTAGAATTATAGCTAACAATTAGTAACAATTATGTATGATAAGATAGTTCCAACGTTGCAATCTTGCCCTAGATATGCTTCTATTAGAATCATCAAAACTCTATTGAAACAGTCCTAACATAACAACGTTTGGGAAAGATAAGGCGTATGCAGATCTTACCCTTATCCATTGAGGACAAAGAGATTGTTTTCGTTAGACCCTCGAAAATAGGCCTAACATATTCAAGCAAATACAGGATGCCATGTTTGCATCAATAATTCCTCTGAAGGTGGCGCGCCTTAATCCCATAAGCTGAGAAACGGCAGGGACATCTTGAACCAAGGGGAAGGGACTAGTAACAACAAAAGAAGAGTGTGCATTTCCCTATCAAAGAAGCCCTTGAACTGTTCTTCTAGATGAGAAGAGCGAGTCTACACATTCAAGAAAAAGTTAAATAAAATGCAAATTTTGATTGAAAATTATACTAAAGTAAATGTGGTAGAAGTTACATGGGTTGTTAGCTCTAACAAATGGGGCCTGAATGAACTTTACTGCTACATCAAGGAAAGACAAAATGAATAAAAGCCTAATATTACAATAGAAGCAGCAGTTACAGGCAAATCTCATTCTAAAACTCACTTCGATTTATTTTCAGATTTTTGGTTTGACATCCCCATTCTCATCTGGACGATGAACTTTAGGAAATGGATTATTATTATTAGCAGTAGTTACTACTGCACTAAACAACTGAGTTGTTCTTGGCTGAGGAAGAGCAGACTTGGCAACACCATTGTTTAAGGAATCATGCTGATTCCTCGTTTCAGTCGTAGTAAAACCATTACCAATCATATCTTTTTGATCGACAGGGTCAGCACCTCGGATCATTGAAGAACATTTTCGTTCTGAAATTTGAAATAGATGGTTAGTTACATATAACATCATTCCAAATGAAACACAGTGGTAACAGCATAAAGAAAAAGGGGAGCAAATCGGAAGGGTGGGGTGGGGGGCGAGTATGCAGTTGCATATGAAGCAAGCATAATATCTTTTTTGTGGAAAGCTCCAAAAGCCTATAAAACGATACTGTAACTAAATACTTCACAAATAGTTGTAACGAACCCTTAACCAGAAATATTGGCTTCGAGCCTCGGAATGGAGTTCATCTTTGGTAGGGAGCACACATAGTCCCACTATCGCAAAAAAAATACCCATAGTAGGCTTCCTATGGTGTCAATCTAGATTACTCAAGCCAGTGTATTCCAGACATCGGATGGTTGAACCAAAAGTTCTAACAAATTGTATTATTGATGTTTTAATTTAAATTAATAGGGATATAAGAATATAAAAATAACATGATTAGCAATTTAAGAGCCAGATAGTACACATAGGTTACTATTTTCTATTTCTATTACGATATGCAAGGCGTCCTTTCCTTATTAAGCGCAGGTAAATAATTTCTACAAAAAGAGAAAAACAAGGCACATGTTCTAATTCACCATGACCTTGCAAGTGTGGTCAAGTGGAATTGATCTAAGATACAAAAGAAAAATGGAGAAAGGAAGCTAGTGGCAGTACCTAGAGCTCTGCAGATTTATTATAGACGAGGATTCTGAATCAATTTAATCAAACAACAATCAATTAAGCCTCAACCACAAATCAGTTTGGGCCAACAATATGAATACTCTAAATCCATATCGTTTTATTCAAGTCCATTTCAATCCACTAGTAAATAATTAACCTTTCTAAGGCACATGTTAGGAGCACTATAAATCTCACACTAATCTTTTCCTGGACAACTGATTAAATCCCAAACAATTGTATCGACTATTTGGATCCTTTACTTTGTGTTTTTAGCTAAGGTTTTGTTTGGTTGACTCAATATTTTCTGTAAATAAGTCATATTTTGATGTTTGATTATGGATTATAGGAAAATATTTTCTAAGGAGACCATATTCCAACAAAAAGGAGAAAATATTTTCTAACAAGAACATATTCCACCAAAAAGGAAAATATGAATTCCTTCACTAATAGGCAGAAGTCATTTCCTTTATAACTATTCAAGCTGCACCATAAAGAAGAATATAGATGAAAAGAGGTAAAGGAAAAATAACAAGTAATCAAACATTATCAGTGAAAACTATACACCTGCAGCCAAAAGAGAAACGTGGCAAAAGTATAACCCTTCTGAACCAGTAGGGAATGTAGCATTTCTAAAATAGATTCAGCCTCATCTACTTGTTCCATTTTACACCAAAAACAAAGCAATGCTATACACCTGGACATATTATTAACTTTTAATACTTAAAAATTTAATTGAAATACCATTCAATATTCAGACATTATTATCAATCATTAATAAATAAGTCTGCATGGAATTCCACAAGATTTTAGTTCTTTGGGACTACTTCCTTCCATGTGATTAGGTCTATCTCTTCTTCTTTTATCACATTTAATTATCATATAGTCCATTGTCAAAAAATTTAATCATCATACTGTCATGCCAATGAACCAGTGCATATAGAGGTCTATATAAGATAGAACAAAATTGTCTCAGGCAACCTTCTCTGGCTTTATCTCCATATGTGCTACTTGAACCCTCTGTTGAATGTGATTAATCTGTTCTATCCTGTTGACCGCACATCCTCTAAAAATCTGTAGTTTATTCTATGATATCCATCTTGCGGGTATGTTGGGCATTTCAGATTCAACTTTCTCTCCTATATTACTTGTTGGTCTCACATTCGTTCTATGGAACTTGCCTTTTACTTCATTGATTACCCTTCTATCACGTATTATACTGGTAGCACTCCTCAATTTATTATTTTTATGTATTGCATCTTCATTTATCATGTAATTCTTCTTAAAGCTAAGCATAGTTATCCGAATATCTATGCTTAGGATCCGTCTAATCTTACGGCACTTCAATCTCCTTTCTATGGATGAGAATAATGAATGATCTCTGTGATTGCACCAAATTTGTGTTCTTGCAACCAGTAGAGTTATTTGAATTTCAGATAGGTGGGAACTGTGGTTCACTAATCAGCTTTTAGCAGGTTGTAAGAATATGTGGAAGTAAATACTGAAGCTGATATAATTACTTGCGAAGGAGACAAAAGCCAGCTTCTTGCTAACATCTATTCACTCTAGAATAGTTTCAAAGGAATTAGGAAGCTGAATTCGATCATTGGAAAGCAATATGTCAGACCAAGTGCCTCTGAAAGCTAAGTTGCTCGGACTTTTCACTTTCCGTGCCGCACCCATGTCGACACGACGTGGGTGTGGGACCATACCGGATTCGGTCAATTGATTTTGGGTACTTTAACCAAAAGCGACTGAGAAATTAGGGACAAATACAATGATTTCTGAAATCAAAACAAAAGCTAGGGTGATATTGGAAAAAATGGTATATAGAAATTTCAACGTTAGTCATTTACTTTTATCTCCTTCTCGGAATCTCCTCTTGATCAATATTTTCTCTTTCTCGGAATACTGCGTCAGTTTTACAAATAATCTCTCATAATTTAGACATTTTTATAACTCTATTTTTAGATATTGGAATTATTTTTAACCAAATCTTTGCCCGTATCCGCCCCCTGAATCTTAAAATTTAGATCATGAAGGATCCGACCTCTAGATCCGCACCCGTAACGGACACCCACACCCGAGCCCGAGCAACTTAGCTCTGAAAATATCTTTTTTTGTTTGGACAGCAGATCATGGAGCTATAATAAACAACTTACACAGAAAAGAAGACCACTGTGCACAGGTCTGAGGCATGGCAGACAGGAAGAAACGATCAGTCACTTGCTCCTTCACTGTGAATTAGCTAAAATTTGTGGTGTGTTCCTTGCCTTGTTTGGCCTGAATTGGGTAATGCTGAAACAGTTGACGAAAGTTTTGCTATGTGGAAAGGGAACAAAATCTCGATCAGTCAGAAGATTTTGAGATACCACTGCCGCTTACATAATGTAGCCACTCTGGAGAGAAGGAAATAGGAGACGCTTTGAATACAAGATCTTGCTTTATAGACTAAAGCATAGATGCACAAATACTATAATCTTATCGGGTGAACAGATAGATGTAAATGATTAGAACAATGTCACGAGTTTGATGGCAAGTCGATAGATGTAACGCTTACAACGTAGCTCCAACTCGGTACATTTACGAGCATGTAAATAGACTTCCTACCTTACCCATAAAAGGGAAGAACCAGTTACCAGGAGCTAAAGAGGAAGTGAAAGGTGGACTTTTCCTAGAAAAGAGAATTACCATGAAAAAGAAGGAAGAGGGATAGTTCCACTTCGAAGGATTACTGAGTAATGGGTTCTCAATCTTCACTCCTTTACATTCAGTAGCCAATGACAGGCTAATTTATGTGTATGCAGGGAGTCTGGTCGTGGGTTATCATAAACTATGTCAAGTACACAATTCTTTTGTCTTGATATACTTGTATGGATTGGGTAATGATATGGATTTGAGCACTTCACATTAATCTTTAGAATACAGGGAAGCCCAATGCACTAAGCTCCCGCAATGCGCAGGGATCGGAAACATAAGTAAACATGTCCAACTCAAACATTGTACAATGTACCTCAGGTAGGTTGGTCAGGATACTTGCATATTTGATTATTTATAAGGGAATTAATTAATCACATTTAATTATTTTGGGTTATACTTAGGAATCTAGTAATGGATTGCAGTTATCAGCTACCATCTCTTCTTCAGCTCATTACACTTATATCCCTGTTAATACTACATTTCTCGTGCCTAATGCAGGAATCCAACAGGAAATTATCTCCCATTTGCACTAGAAGACAACAGTTTAAACAGAGGCCGTTGAACGTATCACTGAAAGGTATTTTGGGGCTTATTTATGGATTCATTGATGTAGATAAATTTGGTAACAGCTACATATTCAGTGAATAAGAACCAGGTATGGACAGAAAAGAAAGAGAAACTTACCTTTTAGTTGTCCTAAATCGACAAGCCTATTAAGACAATCACGAAATTTCATCAACACGATTCTTTCCTGTTCTGCATAGGTCTCGGTCGTGCCCTGCCCGTGGGGCAATTGAGAAGATGTATTACAGCTAAGAGTCGCTAGGTCATTAGGGGAAGCAACAGCAGCTGCAAACATGGTGTGTGATTCATCACACATTAGTGCTAACGTCCCTGGCGACATTGGCCTTTTTGATACATCAGCACCATCCAAACTAGACTCTTCCACACTGATTTTCTCACCTTGGTCCCCACTTGAACAACAGTCAAGCATATCCTTCTCAGTACCAGAATCTTTCTGGTTTTGTACTCGCTCCTGAGTTGATGAAGCTAAGGAAGCTTCTCTCTGCCCCTCAGCCTGTTTCATTGAAGCATCCTTTTCATCTGAAAGCATTCCAACACGTAATCATTAAAATAATTGGACACCAACTACTGCAAACGTGTAATAAAATCACAAAATTCACATGGTAGAACCACCAGATGAAAGATCTTATCTTTCCAATAACATAAGATCTGAATTGCACATTCAATCCATGTTCAACACATAACTCCACCTATGCGAGCTTAGCATCCTACATGAACTCACAGTACCTGTCCCAAGCCCATAAACGAGAGATTTGCGGTAGGTTGATGGTCTATGCAGTAGATCTAGTCCATTTACGATGAATCCTCATTATAACCAATTTATGATTCTATAGTTCTCCATTTTGAAAAAGAAGTACATCACTCGTGTTTCTTCTAGGAGGACTATTTGCAAAAACATTCTTTATACACAGAACTGATAAAAAAATATAATCTTTTTCATTAGTTCCTTTTTTTTCAAATCAGAATTATTAAGAAGTCAAGTTAAATTCATATATCTGTTGTCATCTACCAGATGCGCAGGGAGGCATAACAGTCTGAAAACCAGCTTATGCATAATTACCTTACCTGATCCTCGTAGTCTCCCTCTAACAAATTGGAGTACATCTGGCCCAACTTCCATGCTCTAGTTAGGAACATTGTGGTTTACTTTTGGATAGGGTACCATAATGCATGTGTGGTGACTGTAGAATCTTAATGTGGCTTCTGCTTAATCCTAATTGCGCAAACTCACAAGTAATTCTGCTGTAGATCTTATAGATACTCCAAAACAGAATGCATGTATTATGCATAAGGCTTTCATTTAAACACAAGGTGGGGGAGGAAAAAAGAAATGAGTCTCAATGAGCACCTAAGGGCGTGGCCTAGCAGTCAATGAAGTGGAAAAAGCTACAGGAGCCGAAGTTCAAGTCTCAGCAAAGGCCAATAAAAAACCAGGTGATCTATTTCTCAGCCTAAGCCTTGGTGGGCAGAGTTACTTGCTACCTATGCTGATGAATTAGTAGAAGAATGCGCAAGCCGGCCCGGACACCACCGTCGTAAAAGAAATTGAATTTCTGTGATGACTTGGTGCTTTCAAGTTTCGACCAGCGGAAAACTAGATCTAATTCATTTCCACCAGAAATCATTTCATACTCCATTCCAATTATCTTTGACTGATTATCCATTTGGAGGAAGAAAAGAAAAACATTCATCCCTAAGCTGCTGTTTATAATTCCCAAGGATCAAGAAGGAAAAAGACTTGAATAGTAAAGCGAGAGAGTGAAGAAAATACTTCAAACATTATTTGAAAAACATGTCAGAAAAAAGTCTTGATAACTTCTTACTTTCCAATGGAAACTCAATTTATGATTTTAAAGTGAACAAAAAGGCGGAATCAACATAACAAAGAAGATGGACCAAACGTATTGGTCATACAAGTAATCAAAAGTACTTGAAAGATATATACCTGCCAACATCTTGGCTGCTTCTCCTGAATGTAAAACTAAAACTGAGCAAAGTTCCTTCAAATCCTGTGGTTGGATGAGGTCTGCCAACAGAGACCTTCAACCATAACATGACAATTAGTTTGCTGAATGAGCAGTAAAGGTTAATTTCTTAGGGGTAGTTACTGCTACCTGTAAGTAAACTTGGAAGGACCCACTGTTGCAGCATTTCCAACACAAGGACCAGGAACTGAAGATAATGAAGGTAGGACAGAAGCCTTGATATGGTTCCCCTGTATAATACAGTATGTTAATTCATCCATCAATTATTTTCTGGGAAGCTGCAAGTTGTCTCTCCTGCTTATTTTAAGCAAAAAATATCAACAAGAATAAATCCAGAAAACGAATTTCAAGCAGTTGTTAAATGCATTTTCTCTGATGAAAACCATGCCCTTCAGTGTGCAATCATCTATTAACAGCAATGCAGCGATGCCCGGTGGATTATACTAATGAGAAGGAACTCGGACATTCTTCACCAATCAAACAGTTGAAAAATGCCTCGAGTTCAATGGTAAAGGATATCATTTACCTGTTGGGATTGTCCATGCCTGTGAACAGGTTCCTTAACTGATGACCCGAAGAACAGATCCTGGCCCTTTCTTTTCTTATTCACAGGAGATAATCCATAACCGGAGGATCCAATGGCACCTGTGATAGCAGCATTTGCCGCCTGCTGGAGATATGCCATGTTGTTTGCATGATCTCCATGGAAAAGAGCCTGCCTCTCCTCACTTCCTTCAAAATTTTTGCAGTCCATGCATTTACAATTTTCAGAGCAAAGAATGTTGGCTTGGAAGCACTCACAGTACTTCTTGAGGCAACCTGATTTCTTGCAGTGGCATCCTTTGTTATGCTTTGCCAAGACTAAGACATCCCCAATTTCCTCCTACAAAGGTTTAAACGCAGTTCGAAAGTTACCAAATAGAATAAGAAACAATATTTGACGCTACTTTGATTTACATCAAATTTCAACTCTGCCAAATTCATCCTGATAAGCACAAGTAGTTCTAGAAATCAAGCGAAATTTCACAAAACTACAAAAGAGAATAAGTTCCTAGGACATCATGAGAAGAATAGTATAACATGATACAGCTTCAAAACCACCATATTGAGTTGACTAAGTTTACTTCGTGGTTAGATTGACCCCTTTAGGTAAATTCTATAGACTGGTTATTAGACCTACTATGTTGTATGGGGCAGGGTGTTGGCTAGTCACGAACTCACACATTCAGAAAATGAAAGTAGCGGAAATGAGGATGCTTAGATAGATGTGTGGGCATACTAGGAGAGATAAAATTAGGAATGAAGATAAACGGGACAAGGTGGGAATGGCCTCCATGGTAGACAAAATGAGGGAAGCGAGGCTGAGATGGTTCGGGCATGTGAAGAGAAGGAGCGCATATGCCCCAGTGAGGAAGTGCAAGAGGCTGGCATTAATAGGCTGAGGAGAGGTAGAGGTAGACCGAGGAAGAATTGGGGAGAGGTGATTAGACTGGACATGACACATCTTCAGCTCACCGAAGATGTGAGGTCAAGCATTAAGATTGAAGGTTAGTAGGTAGTCGAGCGATTTTCTATGGGAGAGTATGGTTCTAGTTTAGAGCACCTTATATGCTCCCTCTTTACTTTATCAATATTATTGTTATTATTCTACTATTTTTTATCCCTCAAATTTATTACTACTGTTGTTTCTTTTACTTTGAACATCGTTATTATTTTGCTGTCAATACTTTTTTCTTCAATATTTTTATCTTAGCCTTTTTTACTCTTGTATTTTTCAAACCTATTTTGAATTTTCTTGAGCCGAGGGTCCATCCGAAATAAAATTCTATTGACACCAAACCTCTTTATACAACTCGCAAATTTTCAAGAAGTCAAAGTCAGTCATTCAAAATCTAAACTCTGATGTGATGCTTTCACAGTCAAACTAAAATTCAAAGGGTGCATTGGTTATGCAAAAGCCTTTAAACGAACAACCTTTTTTACTCTTACACGCAATACACAGAATATAGATTTATATTAGATAAGGTACAAATATAGGTTACTTTTTACTGTTTGTAAGATTCGTCAAAATTCCAGTATTCAAATGCAAGCTTGAATAACCACTGACATTTACATTTATTTACAAGCTGAATTCGAGCTCAAAGTCAAACTAAAAATTGATCCTAATTGACTACTCAAGCTCAGAAAGTTCAAGTAAATATTGATTATATTGCATTTCCTACTTTTCATATCAGCAATTTTTAACCACATCATTGCCTGAAGAGAATCTGAATAAACAAATAGTATCATAGACCACAAGGACATTAACGAGAGTAACATATCCAGGATATCTCAGATCTCTAGCATAATTAGAATAAAGATTTTTTATGAATAGTTCAACTTCTAAGAAAGCATCATCCACAAATCCACTTAGTTTTAAGAAGTACCTTATTATCTCGAGCTCCATGTGGACTGCTGGCGATTTTAGGCCTGAATGCATGTGGATTACGCTCTAAAGTAGCTTCAACTGCTTCACGTCTAGCAGGCTCATTTTCGACATTATTATGACAATTGTTACAATTGCACCCATCACAATATATGCCAGATGCAAAGCATTCACAATACAACTTTTCCAAAAATAGAAAGAATAAAGAAAAGTCACATTGCATAAGAACTAAAGCAGTGACTCTAATAGTGTAGTAATGCATAAAAGCGAAATAAATCTTACAAATAACAGAGAATGGAATAGTATAAACATATTACCTGCATCCCTAACTGTGAGAGGGGAAAAAAGGGATTAACTTAAACCATCCAAAATACACCAATGTCCCACAAACTGACCTTTTCCATGGGTTGGTGCTCAACCCTAGAAAACCAATGTGGTGGTTTGTTTTGATTTTTATATATAAAAAGCTGCAACAACTCAAATAAAACCTCCATTTTCAGAATGCAGACTGTATAGATGTATTGCATGGCCACTTTGAAACAAATAGTCCATTTATTTCATGGCTAGAACCTAATGGCCAAAAGGTTCACTTTTGCAAATGGTGAATTTACTAAGAACAGTGTGGTTTTATATGTGGGCTATAGCTGGTAATTTCTGTATGTATTCGTGTCATGTATAAACCACAAACGTCCATCTATAGCACAAAAACATACACTCTAAATCCCAAATTTATCATATGTAAAGTCTATAATCCTAAACTTTGAGCCCCTAATGTAATGTCATATAACCAAAAACACCAGACTTTCTAACGTATAGTTTAACCGTAAACACCTAAACTACAATCTATACTGAATCTGCCCAAATCGTCAACCAACCAACCACAAGCTAACTAAACTAAATTGATTGGATATTTTGGAAAAACCAGTGCAAAATATGATTAGGTTATGGTTTTAGTTCAAAACCACCCCAAACCGCCTATGTACATCCATGTACACATCTAGTCATCATTGATTGGAAATCGTATGCGGCAGAGAACTTATCCTAAAATTTTACCACTATGTGCATGTGCTCACAAGATTAATGCAAAGACAGTCAGTACTATGACATAAAGAGAAATAATTCACATATGCTCCTGCAAGTGAAACTTCGCGAACTTGAACAGGTTAAGAAAAAAGGCCCTGGAAAAAGCATTGAATCGAGCTGGTGTCCAAGGTAAATTTAAGTGATGGACTAGGCTTTAATCTCATTATTATCCTTCCTTTTACAAAATTACCAATAAGCCCTAAGATAAAATTATTAGCTTCTTTAGAACAGGGATTAAACATATCGAAGGTGCCAAAAGGAGTAAAATATCCTTACAATATCTGGTCATTTCACATCTTTATTTTCCATTTTCTTAATCCTTCCTGTTGGGAATGGTTTAGTTGATAATATTTGTTTGGACCAATGAATATGTTAATTTGTTTATGACACATCTATGCTTGATTACCTCATGTATATCCCTTCCAACAAATATTTTGCCATCAAGAAGGGAAAAAATAGAAATTTTAGAGCTTATCAGTGCCGAAAGGACAATAGAAGAACAGTCATTTCAGAGCTTATCAGTGCTGCCTTCATCTGTTTGCCATCCATTAATAGACTTTAGTTATTTTTGAGATATTCCACATATCTGCATGAGACGGAGGTAGTACTTACAACTTTAGACATCGAGAGTGTTTGCAGTTACACTGCTTCTGCTTTTTAGGAGTACCATCTTTTACCTCACTAACACTTTGCCTTGGCCGTGCTCTTGGAGAATCTGGTTTCCTGGAAACAATGAGTATTAGCATCATATAGATCATATTCAGTCTAAGCTAACATAAAAATGCTCCCTCTCACAGCTTCGTAAATCAAAATCCCAAAAACTTGTGTAGAGGCCACAAACAAACCCTAGACGAATGATGATCAACAGTTCGAAATGTACAAATATTGTTTATTTCCGTAAGTTAGCCAGTAGTTGCAAACGACTTACAAGGTTGTAAGGAAAGGATCATGATTATCATCTCTAATGTCCTGTATTGCTCACCAGTCAACCAAAATATAGAAACAAAGAATCACTCATAAAAGCCTAGCAAGCTGGAATCCAGAACCTATAAAGTTTAAATTCAGTTACTAGCATTTGAGGTCGTTGTCCTAGAATCCAGAACCTATAAAGTTTAAATTCCTCGGTATACATATATATATTAAGAAATCCATTAAATATTTATAAATATTTGACTTTGAACACAAGCTATTATTCTATATTAAGTTGTGGTCATTGTAGAAACCCACAAACTTCAAATTC
This sequence comes from Nicotiana tabacum, assembly GCF_000715075.1. Taxonomy (NCBI): domain Eukaryota; kingdom Viridiplantae; phylum Streptophyta; class Magnoliopsida; order Solanales; family Solanaceae; genus Nicotiana; species Nicotiana tabacum. The sequence continues at coordinate 204,216,046 of NC_134087.1, read as the reverse complement.
TGAATCGGCCTCTGCCTGTAATACCGTTCCCACCGTTCCCAGGCATCTTATATTGTCTTCCTACATGCTCAAAGATGCATTCTTTAGCAAATAACAAACAAATTATAGAGTTTATAACAACAATTTCCTCTAACCCACTAATTTCAGTTAAATGAGCTAAGAAAGATCCCTTTTCCGTAGATACTTACAGAGGAGGTCGTATTGAAGGATGAGTAGTCGGCACCGCAGTTTGTTTCGTCGGCATTAACAGCATGTGTTGCTGCGTCTGTGGCCTTTGCAGTTGTATCGATTTCACAAGCGGTTGAATCTGCTTTGTTTGCTCCGGCATAGCGGTGGCCGGAGATTGACCACTACTGCCACCGAACACCGTGAAATCCAGCTGCCTAGCCAGCTTCTTCGCCGGAAAATCCACAACCACCTGCGGCTGCCCCGTAGTAGCTGCAGAAGCGGAAACAGCCGCCTCCGATTGAGCCTTATTTGGAGGGAAAGAATCCCCTCCCTCGCTATTCTCCATTCAAACCCACAATAAAAACTCACCAAACACCCAAAAATTACAAAACCTCACAAATTCACTGATTATCCACTGCAAATACCACGATAATTCCACAAAATTCAACAAATATAACGAAAAACTGCTCAAAATTCAAAATTTCGACAGGTGAAGCTGTGTAATTCGAAAATCAGATTCAAGTTACAAAAATTTAGCGAATGTTGGCTAGAAATCCACTCAAATTATTCACCTAATTCAACAATAAGTTCGATCGACAAATACACATACACTGTGTGTGTGCGTGTTTTATGTATGTACACAGGCGGAAGGAGAAAAGAAGGGATTTTTCGAAGAAGAGAAGCAGCAGCAAATATTGCTGCTCCCTCTAAAGCTTTTGAAATTCAATTTTGTAAATATTGGACGGTACGATGTCGGTAAAAAGTTTAATCGTGCGGTGGCTACGGGGAGAATTAATCTAACGGCTTAAATTCATAGAAGCTTTGTAGGATTATCTATAACCGTCGGATCAGAAGAGAATTAAAATGCGTGTTCATCTCTTTTACATTCTCATTCATCTAAATAAAATGACATTTTTATTATTTAATAACTAAATATTATATACAAGAAGAACAAATTATGTAAAATAACAATGGATATTATATAACAGATGGCTTGTAACATTTATTTAAAAGAGAAAAAAGTGTATTATATTGACATTATAATTGAATTCAAAATAATTAAAAATCTTACCATGGAACAATAAACAATTTAGTTAAGTTAGTTATGTTGATTTGTGATCATACAGTTAAAGTTCTCTATAACCGTCTCATTTATTCAAATCTTTTATATTATTGTTATAGACAAAAATTATCTAGAAAATCAATTATTTTTTTCATTTTTAAATATGCATCAACATTTGTTGTATTCAATTTTTTCTTTTTCTTTTTAAAATATGCATCAACATATATGCTTAAGCAAAGAAACTGGAAAAAAGCCACAAGAAAAGTAAAACTGCCACAATTTTTTTTTCTCATTTACATGTTTTTGTTGCTTCAGGAATAGAAAAGAGATTTGATATATCTATCCACAAATTTGTTTATGTTATTTTCAATATTTTTCAAGTCAAGGCATTTAGGTTGTTTGTTTTAGAGGATAGATTTTTCTAGGTAATCTCGGATACTTAGTAACCATATGAGTAATTGGCTCTATTAAAAACAAAAATTTAAAGCATACAGAAAAAATTATATGATGAAGAAAAATAAATTACCTTAATAAATAGGGGAAAAAATACCCCCGACGATAATAGTTGGTTACTTGTTTAAACCTGAAATAATGGAACTCAACAACAAAACTAATATAAAAAATAATATTGTATCGCAATATAAAAGTACTTTACCTAAATTAAATATATAGAATAAAACTTGAAGGATGGAAAACACTATTATGGTTAAAAACACCAAATTAGAGCATTGTATCAATGAGCTCTAAATCCTTATTGTATCGAAAAAGAATAACATAGTTTCTATATTTAAAATTTTGTTAAACTTAAACTTATATCTTTTCTAATGAAATGTTCTTATAGTTAGAGAAATGGTATGACAACTTTGAGACGATAAAAGTTGTAAAATACTTTTGATATGTTGCAGGATTCTTTCTCCTTTTTTTCCCTTAACTTTGTGCTCTATCAAACAAATAGTTATTTTTTTTTTAGATAGAATTAAGGGTATCTAACGGGTGGGCCGGGCCGGGCTGGGTAGGGAAAAGTTGAAACCATTCGGGTTTCGAATCGAGCCGGTTACGGGTTAGGGGTTACCGGGCTTAACGAGTTCGGGTTTATCCGGGTAAAAAATAAACCTTAAGGGTTACGGGTCCAAGGGGTCGGGGCGGGTTAGTGTTTTTTTTATTTTTTTGTATTTTGTATAACTATTAGAATTTATATTAATATAAAGTAAAAATATAAAGAATACAATGAAGATGAAAAAAAAATGCACTTATAAATTGCAAGTGCTACATTTATTTCAAAATTCAAACTTACAAATTGAAAGGTTTACATTTAACAACAAGTAAATTAACGAAAAAAGAGTAAATTCAAAGGTTTTGCATTGCCTTAGACTCTAAAACCTTGGAAAAAAAATGGAATCTAGCCTTTAAACCGATGCGGGCCGGGCCGGTTAACCTGTTTTACAGGAATTTTGGTTGACGGGGTTTGACCGATCCGATTAACCGGATGAATTAAAGTGAACGGATCAACCCCCTAACCCCAGTAATCCAGCCCATTCGCCCCCCCTAAGTACCGGGCCGGGCTGGTCCGGGTTTCAACCAGTATGGGCCGGGCCGGCTCAACCCGGCCCGTTTGACACCTCTAGATAGAATGGAAGTAGTAATATTTTTCTTTCTTTTTTCTTTTTGTAGACTATGAACATAGTATAAAGTTTTTTAAATAAAAACTAGTGCGTTGAATCTTCAACTGCGAAAACCTATAAAATGCTGTATTTTTCTTGAGATGAAAGAGAGTAGGATTATATAAGTCAACATCACCAGTCATATAATTGTCAAGAGACCAATGGTAAGACGCCATGTGGCATGGCATTAAGGCGCCACCATTGCTTGGGAAGAGAAGAGCGGGAAATTAGGCAGGCTCGAGAGCACGTGATTATTTTTTATTTTTTATTTTTAATATAGAGGGAATCTCTCTGCTATGTTTAATTTGAAGAAAATAAAATAAGGTACTAAAATACAAATAGTAGTAGTAATAGGTTTTGGCTCCAAGGGGTCGTTTGGTAGGGTGCATAAGAATAATGCTGAATATGGTGTATTAGTAATATTGGTATTAGTTATGCTTGCATTAGTTATGCTGGTATTAGTTATGCTGACATATTTCTTATTCATTGTTTGGTTTGATATATTAAAGCATTGTGCAATTTCTAAAAGAATTGTTTGTTTACAAAGCCCTCAAAACCAATCCATCACAACTTTCTAAATGAAACATATGTTGAGAAATATTTTTATTGCAAAAAGTTTTAAAAAAATTATTTAATTTGTCTACCTATATGTAAAATAAAATTAAATATTTATTTATAAAAAAAGAAATATGCTAAGTATTTATTTATTTACTAGAGCTATAATTTTATTTCTCACTATTTGGATTATTTTAAACTTCCATCAATATAATAACTAGCATATTGTAATCAAACATAAATGTTGAAGGACAATTTTGTCTTTAACTAAGCTAACACATGCATTAAAACTCATTGCATTGCTAATACCATTATTTTCTATGCATTAGTTATGCATAGGATAATACCAAATAGGATGTATAACTAATACTTGCATAACTAATGCATAGGTTCAAAATGTCTACCAAACAATGTATTATTAATACACAAAGCTAATACATGCATTGTTTTATCTAATGCATCCTACCAAACGACCTCTAAAGGTCCACGAAGATGTTGACTTTTCTTGGGGAAGTGCACAATTCTTATGGCAGTTATTTAGGAATTAATTAATACTTATTTTATAAAATAAAAAAATTAAAAATTTTAAGTTCAAAATAATTCAGGATGCGTTCCAAAAAATTAAATTGAAAAATTAAAATTTAGAATGTATTGACTAATTTCTAAATAACAACATTTTAAATTGGCTATTTGGTGTCACTTCTATACCTTTTTTTTTTTTTTTTTTGCGCAAGAGTTCAGTGATCCAATGAATCTTGAAGATTAAAGCACTTGGGAATTGGGATAGACGGGCCAGATTAACTAAGGATATTTTTTCGGAATTTTTAATTCTTATATCAAAGATTGATACCTTATTTATTTTAAATAAATACCCTTTGAAAAAATTATATTTCATAGCTATATTTTGATTTTTATAGCCAAATATCTATTTATGGTCACCTCCTATCCCTAAGCCATAAAATACGCTTGTATTATTTTTCTCTCTCATTCTTTCAGATTTTTCTCCACACACACTCTCTCTCAACTCCAGTCTTTCTCCATGAAATTTCTCTTGTTTTAACGAATCAGATCCCATGGCCTACTTCGGATACCAACTTCAGATCTCATGCTCGGCGTTGATAAATTAGTCTCACCGTCGGATTTATGGTCTAGTTCTCGTGTTAATTGGAAGATTCTAGCAGCACATGCCGTCGGCATCCGGATTCTCCGACCACAGCCTTCAACTTTCATGTGCCGGTCTTTTGAGGATCTTGTGTGAATCAAATTAGAGACGCTTATATCACATGGAAGGCATAGACCATTTTACTCAAAGATTTTTCAAGTTCCAAGAATTTTCTGTCATAACTTTCGTGTGCCCATCCTTCAAATCGTTTTTCTCCGGCTCTTCCTTTAACAAAGGCACAATTTCTGTTGACGGCGACCATGGCTTCTTGTTGCTGTTAGAAGGGAAACGAGTCGTGGCTTCCTGTTGTTGCTGCTGCTTCTGACGTTATTCTTGCATCTGCTGCAATAGGAGTAGCTGAAAATTAGGGTTTGTTCTTGAACAAAGACGACGGATTTTGGGGCTGAGCAACTTGATTTTCTGTTAATATATTTTAATGTATTTTCAACTTATGTATCTTCATGTATTTCATTGTATTCGTTGTCTTTTTTTCATTGTAATTCAATGTATCTCGTTGTATTCCATGTATTTCATTGTATTTACTGGTTTTTTTCTCTCATTGTATTTCAATGTATTCCGTTGTATTTTAGGTATTTCACTGTATTCACTGTCTCGCTATATGCCAGGAATGTATTCATATGTTTTTTTAATTAATATAATTTATGTATTATATAATTTCTCTGAAGATTGCTATGTTTTTTGGGTATTTTCGGTTGAGAATCTTATTTATAACTGAAAATACAAAATTTGTGTGTTATAATTGAGTTTGTTGAGTTATATTAGATGTCTACTATGTTAATTGATTCACTTTCCATTTTAAAAATAATGTAATCTCTTATTTCACGCCGTGAATACAGTCAAATACAATAATCTGTCCAGATGTAATCCCATGTTTCACGCCGTGAATACAGTCAAATACAATAATCTGTCCAGATGTAATCACATGTTTCACTCCATGAATACAGTCGAATACACTCGAATACAACAACTGATTAGCTGGACTTCCCTTATTCACTCCTATTTTTGCTATTGTATTCATGAATACAATAGCTTAAGTACATCAAATACATCTTATAACCACAAAAAAGGTATCTATAATCCGTAATATAGTAAATGGTATCTATAGATGGCTAATTACTACTAAAAGATAGTGCTTTATGAAAATTTCTCTATTTTTTCTCTATTACTTTGGTGGTAAGAAAATGAGCTCAAAAAGATACTCCCTCCGGTCCACAATAATTGACCAATTTACTTTTTTTATTTTGGTCCAAAATAACTGTCCATTTATATAATCAAGAAAAAAATTCAATTTGTTTTTCAAAAAACTCTTATGTACGTATCCTTAAAAAGTCATTTACTCCTCACATTTGAGAAGAGAAATAAGTGCTACTATAACTATGGTGCAACATTTAATGAAGGCTAGTTTAGTCACACTAACTATTTTCGTCTAAAATTTAGTATTTTCTTAATAGATGTGTCCAAAACAAATTAGTTAATTATCGTGGACTAGAGGGAGTAGTGGAAATTGACCACGTACATATCGTGCGAGAAACTTTTACTGGTATCACTAGACTATAAATCTTGACAGTTATTAACTAGAGATTAGAGATTCAAATGACAGCAAAGAGGGTGTTTTTTTTTTCCTCCTTTTAATTTTTTTTAATAATCGGCATAAAAAGTAAAAGGAGGAAAGACAAAATGAGGATAATGAGATTGGAACTATGTACCTAGATTTGGAGGACGGTTAGTAATTCTCCGAAGAGTACGGTGTGATGGATAAAATTCTACCATACTTAATCAGATGTTAATCAGATATTTCGGTTTGAGTCTTAAGAATGGATAAACAAAATAAATCGGTATAGTAAATTTTCAATACCAAATGATTAAACTAAAAAAATATATATCGTCTAATACATTTGGGATCATTTTTAGTGTAATCTCAAACATAAAGGATTATTTTAAGCTTTTCTCTTTTTCAGAATTGGGTTCGTATGTCTTTTGAGATGAAAAATTGTTTTACCTACCAAAGAAATTGGAAGAAAGAGACACAAACCGAAAATGGGAAATTAGAATGTAACCATGGAATAAGTGCCCGTTTGGCCATTATAAAAATTTACTTTTCGGAATCAGTGTTTGGCCATAGAAATTTTTGAAAATTTGAAAAACTCCAAAAAGCTATTTGTCAAAATTTTCACTTCAAATCACTCACAAAAATTTAAAAACAGCTTCATCTTGTATTCATGTCCAAACACAACTCTAATTTTCAAATACCATTTTTATTTAAAAAAAAAAAATCACTGTTTTCTGGAATTTCACAGTTCTTGTGTCCAAACGCCCACTAAATAAGTTATCTCGAGTTATTGTAAATCACCAGCTTTGTTCCAGTTCCACCAAAAGTTTCTGATAACATATGTCACAATGACTAAAGGAAGAGAAAGTGTTTTTGGTTGAAACAAGATCACTTCCACTTCTCAAATTTTGAAGGGTTAATTGGCAATTGAAAAATAAAATAGTCCTGGGCACAATGAGAGCAAAATCTTGAGGTACTGACAACATTGAGGACTACTTAATAACTATATACTTAGCAGAGGTCTCGGGTTCGAGCCCTGGGTATGGAGTCACCTTTGTTAGGAAGCATTTTACCCCTAATATGGGACTTCCCGACACGAATCCGGATTTAGTCGGGCCCCAATGCAGGTACCAGACACCGGATGGGGAACCAAAAAAAAATAAAAAAAATTAATAACTATATACCTGGGATGAAACAGATGGGATCCAATTCTTCATTTAAGTAGATTGTAGCACAATACAAGAAGTCTCCTTCAGTACAAAAAACAATACAAATAATATAGACTTGCCGCTTACGTATATGGCTCAGTTTCTTAATTGTTATTCCAACAGAGGAAGCCACAATTGTTACAACTTACAAAACTTTGAGAATCCCCTACAACAAAATATATGAAGTGCTGCAACATTACAAAGTTTGCAGCAAAGATGATACTTGAATATCACATGGCCAACGAGAATCTCTATCACTCTGAGAGGAATTACTTCTACCAATGTGAGGATAGCTCAGTCACAAAATTTTGGGGGAAAATGGAAGTAAATTAAGAACAAAATTATACACCCGGGTGCTCAAGTAAACTTAATTGAGAAACCATAATCAGTGGTTGATACTTTCACTGGGCCAAAATCATCAAAGTCTGAGTCAGAGTTAAAATCCCTATAATCACCTAATTCATCAGGTGAATCTTCATCTGCGCCACTATGTTTGGAGGGAATCCTCAGTTCAGACGATGGGACAGGCAAAGGATCTTCATTCAGATACTTGTCATGTAGTAATTCCATTGCCGTAGCTCTACCAGCCGGGTCAAAACATAGCAACTTTTTTACGAGCAGAATTTCGTCAGTTGACCTGTTGGATAGACATGCTTCTAAGCCAATTGGATTATCCACTTTACCAAATGAAATTATTTTGTAATCAGGAAGATTTGCGCAACCAGGCCAAACTTCTTCAGATAAGTTTCCAAGAACGCTAAATATTCTGCCGAGTTGATCAATGTCTGAACTTCCAGGAAAAAGTGGTTCCAGACGCAAAACCTCCGCAAAAATACAACCTAGTGACCACAAATCAATCTCTGGTCCATAATTTGTGGATCCGTAAAGTAGCTCAGGTGCCTTATACCAACGAGTTCCGACGCAGGAGGTAAGGGGAGGAAAACAATCATGTTCATCATCTTCAACATCGTAGGAATATGTGCCTGGTAAGAGATCTTCCTCAACATTACTCATGGTGCCTGTAGCTAGACAGGAAGTGTCTCCATCTTGAATATTACTATCTTTATCAATGTCATCCAAGAACCTGGATCTCAGCTCATCCGACTCTCCAAGGCGTTCAGGTTGAACAACAGACCCTGGCTCTTCAATAAATAGACCTCCTTCAGAAGACACATCTGATATGTGCTTGAAATGTGATGGACCAGCCACAGTTGCCTGATCGGGATTGCTCTGTACGTATGGCTGTTGATTGTCATTAGCAGCTACAAACCCGGGGGCCAGTAGTATCCTAGCCTGTGTGGAACAAGAAGAGGCAAAGTCATGTATTGAGAAGGAAAAGAACATTAATCAGAAGTAGACTTGAATAGAGTTCAGGTATCCAAGGATGTTCCATCACACGAACAAAAGCACTATGGATATCCTGAAGAAGACTCTGTGCTTAACAAAGGTTATGTATATAGAACAGAGGGGATCTAACGCGACTACTGTGGGTTCAATTAACTATTTCTTTTGCCTCGACCTATACACATGCAAACAGCAACAACTACTACGAGCAGTCCAAACAAGCTGAGTTCTGCTATATGAATTCTCAATGACCATGTTTCTCCATTTAAACTCATCTCAAGCCAAAGTTATACCAATAAGTTCTCTATATTTCTACTAACATATAAATCTCTGACATGGCTAAAAGACTCCTAGAAAGCATAAGAAATAAAAAAACGTACTAATATGACTAAAACATATACCCAACTAATAGGTATCACTTCTACAGATTATTTTCTTTCATTATATCCTATCTTGCGCTAAGTCTGCATGAATTCCGCAATATTTAAAAAAATATCAAAATGTATAAATAAATATATAATAAAATCACACTCATTAGTCGGAAACATCCTCTCTACCTCCACAAGGTAGGGATAATGTCTACGTACATCTATTACACTGGGTTTATTGTTGTTGTTGTTGTACACTCATTCTAAACTCACTCACTCTATATCCTGGGATTTGCCTTCGTATAGAGCTACTAACTCGAACAGGGAGCTTAGTGAATGGATACCTCAGAGGATAATATCTTCTAGAGTTCTAGTATAAGATCCTTGCAAAAAGCAATGTTGCGTGAACTCTCCAAAATGCTACTGCACTATGTCGGATCCTTCAAAAATGCACTACTTTTGGACGATATTTTCGGAGACTCCGAGCAACATAGGTATAAAGTGGTCTTTAAATGAGTTCTAATCGCCCAGCCGACTGCACCTGTTGCTAAGCTGTAATTCTCTTATGAATTGCAATCAAAATTCTACTAGTAATAACTAATAAACGATGAAAATTTGACGAGGAACACATATTAAAGTTCACAACTTGACGAGTTCTGTATATGTGGTGAAAGACTATTTTGTAAGCTCAAATGAATCAGAAATATCGAATCGAAATCGAAAATTTTGATATCTCGAAAAAAGCAGAAAAACTGAGAACCTGGCCAAAATCAGCTAACTTGAGGACTCCATTATCAGAAATCAACAAATTTTCAGGCTTCAAATCTCTATGTACAATCGAATTCCTATGACAGGCATCAACTCCACATAAGATCTGGACCATCCACTTTTTAATCTCCCCAAGGCCCAATCCATTTTCCCAATTCTTCGCTTCTTTTATAAGAGAGCTCAAATCCGTAGGCAAATATTCCAATACGAGTACAGCATCTTCATCTTCTCTCCAAAAATACTCGTATAAAACGACAACGTTTGGACAGTGCTGAAGGATTTGTAAGGCTTCGATTTCTCGACAAGCTGATTGGTAATCGTGGATTTCTTTGAGGGCGACGATAACGGAGTCGGATCTCCGGCGAGCTTTGTAGACGTCGGAATATGCGCCGGCGCCGATTCGGTTGAAGATTTCGTATTTAGTTGTGATTTCTTTTCGGGTATGGATGCTCCAGCTCTTTTCGTGTGGAGGGTCCATTGTTATGGTATTTTCTTTTTTTCTTTCTTTTTGGTTTGTTTTGAAGAAGAAGAAGAAGAAAATTGGCTATGTCACGTGAGGTGGAGTCATTGCACGTGCATCGAAGTTAGACTAAACATAAAATTTTGAAAAATCCAACTTTGACTTTATCTTTTTCCACTATAAAACTATTCAACTTCGTTTGCTCAAAGCACAATTATTATTATTATTATTACTAGTCTCCGTATTACGGCCAACTTTTGTCATAACGAAGCTCCAACTTTTCTTTATTTTTACCTCCGAAATAGAGGATTAATAATGTTCCTTCAAAATAGTGATACTATTCATCTCTCCCATTACTATTCATGTATATTTTATTATATTTTTATTATTTAACTCTTTTAATTTATCTCTTTATATATACCTAACTGTGTTTATGTAATATCTTTATAATATTAATTTTATATTTTAACTTTGACGTATAATTTTGATAAATTAATTTTCGTGCATTTATTATTTTTATGTAAAATTGTAAGTTAATTTTATTATAAGTTATAATTGTACAAAGAATATATAATCATCTAATAAAATGAATGGTGCAAATATAAAATATTAGATGTTGTTAAAATTGAAAGGTGTGAATATAAAATATTAGATGTTGCTAAAATTGAAAAGTAAAAATTAAAAATACATTAAATGAAAATATATCATGTATAATATTTGCTTACAAATTATATTATTTAAAAATTTATGGTATAAAATAATTTTATATTAAATTATATGTGATGACTATATAAAAAAGAAAAAAAGATAGATTTCTTGAATAGAAATAAGGGAATAAAATTTAAATAAAGATAATAATATAATATTGAAGAGAGAGAAGAATATAAAATGAAATATTCTTTTTTGGATGAGAAAATGGAGGTAAGGGTTGGAGATGGCCTTAGGTAATGTCAATTAAATGCTTCTAATTGGAGTAAACAAAGCATAACTAAGCATAAATATGGAAAATTATTATAATTATAATAATAATAATTATTATTATTCTTATTAAACTTCAGAAAATTACAGCCAACAAGAAAATTTGAGCAACCTCACAATATACCTCATCCTGGTCATAATGGTCGGAGAAGGTACTGTTATTTAAAAATATATTTTATTTATTTATTTCAAGTCTGCAATTAGCGCAAAATCCTTAAATGAAGACAAAATCTAGCTAGCGTTTAGACATAGATTTGGTTAAAACTTGAAAAAATGAGTTTTTAAAAATAAGATAAAAAATGATTTTGAAAGATGAAATTGTGTTTGGACATACATTTTACTTGAAAAGAATTTAAAGTTTTGTAAGTAGAAAACTTCAAAGACTTCAAAAACTATTCTAGAGCAGTTTTTGGGATTTGAAGATTTTATTTTCAAAATCTTTCAAAAATAATTAAAATATATAAACAAACAGATATTTAAAAATAAAATTTGAAAAAAAAACTCCTAAATTTTATCGCCAAACAGGACCCTAGATAGTAGCGTGAAACAATGTTGAATTGTGTGAATGGCCTTGTTTAACGTTAAAGTAATTAGAAAAGGAACACTAATATATGCTCATTTTAGCTCTACAATAAATAGTGATGGACGTAGGGTAGCGATAAGTCGAGTTTATCTAAACCCAATTTTTTAATGTGAAATATAAATTTATTTGTAAAAGTTCACTAAAATTGTCATAAATAGTAGGTCTGCACCCATATGTTGCACCCATAAATTTACAAATACAATGAGTTTAATTCTAAAAACTTTAAAGATTGAACTCATAAATTTTAAATTTTGGATTAGCGCTACAATAAAGAGGAGAAGAAAAGGAGTATCGAAGAGGCTATTGCTTATTCCACTTTGGTGTTTAATTTCTTTTTATTCTTCTATTCAAACTGTTAGGCTATTAAATCTGAAATTCAGAGACTATCTTGGGATAAAAGTGAGATACTTATTAGATATTGAACAATTAAGTAGAAGATAGGAATCAACATATGGTGGAGATTTTCAAATTGTGAATACATAGAGATCGAGACTTGGAGAGGTAGCCTACAGGCTAAGGGTGTATTGTGGGTCGGGCCCAGTCCGGGACCGCATGCAAACAGGTCAAACGGACCGGTTCAAACGGGCCGGTCTCTAGCGGTCCAAAAGGCCCACAGTGGGCCGGTCCTCACCAAAAAGCCCGCGAGCCCGGTACCGACGCCTGTCGGTTCCGGGCTCGCGGGCTTAGGCCAACGGTCAGAATTTTAAAATGTAGCCGTTGGCCTGTATTTTTAGCCGTTTGACACTTTCAAAAATAGCCATTTGGCCCCCAAACTTTGTTTTAACCCAAACTTTTTATAATTATATTTTTTTTCCTATTCTCAACTATAAATACCCCCTCATGCTTTCATTTTTACTCACAAATTCATCAACCTCTCTCTAATTTTCTTCTATAATTGCTTACTTTATTATTGCAATTTCGTGAAAAATTGTGAAGTTGATGAATTGAAGTATTCAAGTCTTCAACGATATTCAATTTTCAAGAAGTTGTTCGTCAATTCGGTAAACTCGTTCCAACTCTTAAGTTTTAATATTATAGTTTTGTTTGTTTTAGTTAGTATAATTATAGTTAATATGGACTTTTCTTTGAAAAAAATATTTGGTGGTAAGGGTAAGGGAAAATCTAAAATTGGTGAATGTAGTCGCCAAGCTACTACTCTTCCCTCGGCTCCCCGACCCAGACCTGTTACCCGTCCTCCTCCACTTGTTATTCTTGATAGTGATAACCCTTGCTTTCAATTTTCTGATAGTCAATTTTGTCATGATGTTGCACCAGGTCAACAATTAAATGAAGAAGTTATGAATGCTCTTTATCCTAATCAAACTATCTTTGAAAATGATGAGGAAAATGATGATTTAGATGAAATGCAACCGGATTTAGATGATACACCTACTAGTCCTGTTAATAACCCAACTGATGCCTCGCCTGACCCTCCTGTAGTAACCCCTACTTTTAATAGAAAACCTTCTAAACGGCCCGAAACATCTCTTGTTTGGCACTTTTTTACTAAACTAAGAAAACAAAATAAGGCTAAGTGTAAAACTTGTGGGTCTTTGATGGCTCATAAATATACTGGAGACCGTAGCGGTACGGGTAGTTTGATTAGACACATATTGAAACACCCTAGAGATAAAGCTAGATATTTACAAATGAAAGTTGCGCAAGAGGGGACAAGTGTAGATACTACGGTTAACCCTAGTACAGGGTCAAATCTAGTTTAACCGGGAATTAACACTGTTACTGGTGACATTTTATATTATAATCCAAATAAAGATCGTGAAGAATTGGCAAAAATGGTTACTGTTATGTGTTTACCCTATAGTTTTCCTTCTAACCCTCATTTTGTGCATTATATTAGAAGAGTTTTTAATCTTACTTATAAAGGATGACCTCGCGCAACCGTAAAGAGCGATATTTATAAATATAAACATGAATATGAACAATATTTGCGCTATTTATTTACTCATATAGATTGTCGCATTGCTATTACTACTGATATTGGTAGAAGTGGTAATGACTGTGATTATCTAACTGTTACAAGTCATTGGATAGATGAGGAGTGGATAATGCAAAAGCGCATTATTGCTTATAGAATAATTAATTCACGCCACACAGGTAAGTTTATTGCTAACAAAGTTGCAGATATTTGTAGATATTTTTGCATTAGAGATAAAATAATGTCGGTTTCAATGGATAATGCTTCTAGTAACACTAATGCTATAGGCTTGCTTACAACTACACTAAATCCTGCATTTAGTAATATTTTTCATGTTAGATGTATTTGTTATATTTACTATTTAATCGTCGGTGATAGTATGAAAGTTTTAAGTGTAGAAATTGAAAAGGTTAAAATGGCTCTCAATTGGCTTTTTTATTCAAACGTAGAAGTAGACTTAGAGACTATTTTAAAAAATGTGATGAATTTGGCTTTAGAGAAAGAAAAGTTCCTAAACCTTGTCCGACTAGATGGAATTACATGTATGAAAGTTTAGCTGTTGCATACGAATATAGAAATCCAATAAGCGCAATGTATAATGCTCGTATAGGTGATGATGATGATGATGATGATGAGCATCTTACAAATCAAGATTGGACTAATGTTAAAATGCTTGTAGACTTTTTAGAACAATTTCATGTTGCTACAAATGAATTATCTAAACGATATTATCCTACTATTTCTAACTGCTTAGTTTATATTGCAGCACTTGCAGATTTATTTACTCAATTTTCAGAGGGTGGGATAATTTATCAACAAGCTATTAATTCTATGAAAGCTAAGTTTAAAAAATATTTTTCCCCTATCCCCCTATTTTTGGTGTTGTTGCAGTGTTAAATCCTACAATGAAATTAGGAGGTCCTCACTTTTGGTACTCAAAAATTTATAACGTTTTATTACTTTCAGCTGAAGAATTTGCTACACTTGGAGATGCAAAAGCCTCAGTTAAAATAAATGCTCAAACAATTTATAATGCTTATCAACTTACCTTAGATCATGCTAGACCAAATGTTCCAAATCCTACTTCGTCTAGTTCGCAATCATCTAAAAGAACTGCGGGCGTAAAAGCCTTTAGTTCTTGGACGGAGTTCAGGGGTTCTCAAGGTGATAATATTGGTGATAGTTCACAACTAATGAACTTCAAGTTTATTTGTCGCAGGGACTTGAATCAGAGAATCCCGACGGCTCCTTCGATGTTTTGGAATGGTGGAAGGACAAACAAAAACACTATCCAGTTCTTTCAAGGATGGCTCGAGATATTTTAAGTGTTCAAGCTTCAACAGTGGCATCGGAGAGCGCTTTCAGTCAAACGAGACTTCAAATAGGTGATCATAGAGCGTCTATGAGGGAGAGCTTGGAAAAATCAGTACTCTTCAGAGATTGGATCCGTTCGGAAAGAAGAAATTTTGGACTTGCAGAATCACAACCGGAGATAGACTAAGCTTATGAAGAAATGCTAGCGGAACTTGCGCAAGATGCTGCTTCGCTCGGAAGCGGTGATGAAAAAGCTTATTTTCCACCACCACCAACGGAAATTCCTCCGGACCTTGAAGGATTTATGAGATTTGTTAGAGATAATACATAGACTAATATGTAACTTGTATTTTGGCACATCTTCCTTAGTTTTTTTTCCTTTTAATGGTGGTATTAGTACCTTGTTGTGCTAATTCCGTTGGAGGGAGGAAGACTAAGAAAGATATTGCCATTTTTTGTTAATGTCGTAATAATAAAAATTATAAGACATTCCCTTGAATATTTCTTTGCAATTTATTTTGTGTTTAAATTTGATATAGTATATATATATATATATATATTATATATCTAATACATATAAACTATATATATATATATATTGGAAATAGGGATAAATTCATTCATAAAAGGCACTATATATATCTCTAATACATATAAACTATATATATATAGTTTACAAGAAATTGCCTTAGATAAAAAAAATTTAAAAAAAATAGCGTGGAATGAAAAAGCCCGTTTAGGCCAGTGAGCCCGACCCATTTAGCCCGGACCATGTTGTCTTAGGCCCACAGTGGGCCAGTTCCACCCATTTGGACCGTTAGGCCCGGGCTCGTTAGGCCCGTCCCGTTTAGCTCATTTAGGCCCGGGCCCACCCCAAAATACAGCCTTACTACAAACTTACCCAGTCACCTAGTCTATCGGGAATGTTTCTATGCTCCAGAAGTATTACAGCGATCCGTCTCATGTGTTGGATTTCAACTCAGTCCAGTTAGACAAGGATTTATCTTATGTTGAGGAGCTGGTGGCTATTTTGGATAGGCATGTTCGAAAGCTGAGGTCAAAGAACATTGCTTCAGTAAAAGTTCAGTGGAGGGGTCAGCCGGTCGAGGAGGCGACTTGGGAGACCAAGCATGATATGCGTAGCCGTTATCCTCATCTTTTCACCACTTCAGGTATGTCTCTATACTCGTTCGAGGACGAATGATTATTTTAAGAGGGGGTTGTAACGACCCGGCCAGTCGTTTTGAGAGTAATAGCCCCGATCCCCTATACTGTTTTCCCCATATCTTTTTCTGCTTGTGTGGCTTGCCAGGAGGTTCTGTTTTTGGTTTCGGAGTATTTTGAGACACTTAGTCCCTAAAAACGGAAGCTTAATTTCTAGAATTTTTTACCATAGTTAGAACTGTGTGAAGACAACTTCGTAATGGAGTTTCGTTGGTTTTGTTAGCTCTGTTGGGTATTTTGGACTTAGGAGCATGTCCGGATTGTAAATTGGAGGTATGTAGTTGAATTAGGCTTGAAATGGCGAAAATTGAATTTTTGGAAAGTTTGACCAAAAGTGGACTTTTTGATATCGAGGTCGGTTTCCGATTTTGGAAGTTGGAGTAGGTCCATAATGTCAATTATGACTTATGTGAAAAAATTGAGGTCAGTCGGACGTGTTTTTATAAGTTTCGGCATCGGTTGTAGAAGTTTGAAGTTTCAAAGTTCATTAAGTTTGAATTGAAAGGTGATTCATGATTTTACCATTGTTTGATGTGATTTGAGGGCTCGACTATGTTCGTTTGATGTTTTATGACTTGTAGGTACCTTTGGATGAGGTCCCAGGGACCTCGAGTTGATTTCGGGTGGTTAACAGATCAATTTGAACTTGTTGAAGTTGCAGAATTTTTGGTGTTTCCAGTTGTTGGTTTCCTTCTTCGCGTTCGCGAAGAGTAACTGGAGGTAGGAGGAGATTTGTGCTTTGTTTTTGCGATGGAGGCCCCGCATTCGTGAAGCTCTAAGGTAATTGGTCTACGCGTTCGCGATGAGGGTCCCGCATTCGCATGGAGGAAGTTGGTCAACTGAGTCTCCAGGCCATTTTGCCTACGCATTCGCGATGTTGGTCCCACTTTCGCGTAGGGTCGAGCTAAGTAACCTTCACGTTCGCAACCGTGTTCGCGATGAAGGATGTTGGACTGAAGCAATTTTGTGCTTCGTGAACGCGAGGGTTCTTCCGCGTTCGCGAATAAGGGATGCCTGGGCAGAATATAACATTTCAAAATCGAGGGTTAAGCCATTTTGGACATAACTTGAGATAGAGAGCTCGGATTTGGATGGAATTTTGGGGGATTTTCAAAGGAAGCTATTGGATAACGATTCTTGACTCCTTTATGATTATATTCCATTAATGTATAGTTGATTCCATCCTTTAATTTCGGATTTGGGTTGAAAAATCTGGAAAAAATGGGAGAAGTTCTTCAACTAAGTTTTTGAGTTTTGATTCAAATTTGGATAATTTTGGCGAGTGAACTTGTGAGTGAATGAGTGTTCATATTTTGTGACTTTTACCCGATTTCGAGGCATGGGCCCGGATCGACTTTTTGGGGCGAATTTCTAATTTCTTGCTAAAGTCTTGACTTCATTAATTAGATTAGTTTCTTATGGTTGTATTTATGGTATGTAATTGCTTCTGGCTAGATTTGGGTCATTCGGAGTCGGAAAAATCACGGAAAAGACATTCTTACTGATTGATTGAGTTTGGTTCGAGGTAAGTGGCTTGCCTAACCTTGTGTGAGGGAAATTCCTTTAGGATTTGGTACTGTTGGGATATGTGAGCATCGTGTACGTGAGGTGACAAGTGCGTACATGGGCTATTTGTTGTAAAATCTAATTTTTTACTGAGTAGTAACCTATTTTCATTTTAATTGAGTTATACCAGCTTGTGTAGTTATCATGTTTAGCCTAATATCGCATATCTACGTGTTTTAAATTCTTATTTGAACTCTGTGCAGCATAACTAGTTGATTTTCTATTTTTCCTTGATCTTTATCAGTCTTAACTGTAGAATTCTTGTTGTTAATTATTGTATTTATTGGTTTGAGCTGTGTGTTTACTTTTGGGACTACGAGGCGGTATCTCGGGAGATCCCCCTGCACATTTACTTTTGAAACTACGAGGCGGTATCTCGGGAGATCTCCCTGCACATTTACTTTTGAGACTACGAGGCGGTACCTCGGGAGATCTCCCTGCACATTTACTTTTGAGACTACGAGGCGGTACCTCGGGAGATCTCCCTACATATTTACTTTTGAGACTACGAGGCGGTACCTCGGGAGATCTCCTTGCGTATTTACTTTTGGGACTACGAGATGGTATCTCGGGAGATCCCCTACTATTTTATCCTGTGTGTTGTATTGTTATTTTGCTGTATTTCCTCTTTGTTAAATTCCAGTCTCTTATTACACTGCAATACTTTTTCTGACTTATTTATTATATATACTAGTGGGGCACTGACCTGACATCGTCACTATTCGATCGAAGTTAAGCTTGGCACTTAATAGGTACCGTTGTAGTGTACTCATGCTACTCTTCTGCACATATTTATGTGCAGATCCAGGTACTTCGTATCAGCCTCGTCATTAGTGAGCAGCGAAACTTTAGAGACTTCTAGGTATATCTGCCGCGTCCGCAGACCTCGGAGTCCCCCTATACTCCCTCCTATGTCATTTAACTTTTCGTACTTTTTCTTAGACCCTGGTGTATAGAGATACTAGTTTTCTTCCGTAGCTTGTGACTTATGATGTTCCTATTTTGGGAATACTTTGTATACTAGAGTGTTGGTTATTGTACATGCCGAATGATATCTTTATCAGTTATTTAAGTATCTGTTGCAGTTAGTTGTTAAATTTTTACTTTCGTTTCGTTATTTTCGCTCTTTGTTAGACTTACCTAGTTGTAGAGACTAGGTACCGTCACGACATTTTACGGAGGGAGATTTGGATCGTGGTAGAAATTAAGCCAATCTTAGATTTTTGAGAGTAACAAAGTGTTAAAGATTGTACCATTTTGAGAACATTTTCATAGCTTGATAATGTCTCTGCACCTCTATAGCTTAATGGTCTCAATCTGCTATAATATTCCTAACCTTTAGAGAAACACATAAATATAAAATCCAAAAGCTAAATCACTACTATAAATTCGGCCAAAACCGATCGCGGCCGACCAACCGACTTCGGTCGGCAAAAAAACCGACCAAAAATTGGTCGGTTTTCGAAATATTTTATTTTTCAATTTATTTTTATGAAATCGGCCAACTTCGGTCGGTTTGTTTTGTTGCAAAATGCGGGAAACTATTTTGGCATCCCGCAAAATTTATTTTTTAAGAAGCCGACCAACTTTATTCGCTTTTTCATGTAAAATAAATTAAAATTAATATTCAAAAAACCGACCGAAATCGGTCGTTTATTTTAGTCGATCATTTAAAAAAACCGACCGACTTCGTTCGATAACTTTATATTTTTAATAAAATCGACTGGTGTCCCTTCAGTTATTTTCGCACGAAAATGCAATTAAAGAGTAAAAATAAAATAAAAGAAAAGAAAGTCTTAAACCAAAATGTACCAATAGTTTAGTGGTAGAATAGTATCTTGACACAGTACAAACCCTGGTTCGATTCCCAAATGGTGTTTTTTTTAATTACATAATTAAAAATACCGACGGACTTCGGACGGTTTTTTGGGCATATTTTTTCTTTTTTGGTTGTTTGTGAAATTTAATTGACCGATCGAAATTGGTCGGAAATTACAACTGACTTCAGTCGCTATTTATTACCGACCAACCTAATTTCGACGGATTAAAGTAGGTAGGAAATCAGTTGGTGTTTTCAGTTTTCCGACCAATTTTGATCGATATTTCTGGACGGTTTTAGGTAGTTTTCTAGTAGTGAATACTTAGGCATCCAATCAGAACTTAAGAAAACTAAATCTATTTGAAAGAATCAAAGCAAGTGAAAGTACCTGCAGTACTATCCCACAATCTCAAATTGACAATTAATTTTCCCATCCATAGTCGCATTAGCACTAAAATTATCAAACACAGTAGGAATATAATCCTGCAAAAACGCCACAAATAGATTATTAAGACAAACAATTTTTCAAGAGTAGCTGCATTTTTAGTAGCTTGCTTCAATAGTTCAATGCTTCCCATGCCAAACAAGAACATCAATTCCCAAGAAAAAATAACTAAAAATGAAAATTTGGAGGAAAAAAACATGAAATACCACATTTGAAAATTCATAAATATGTTGACAAAAAAAACTGTACAATCTATATATATATATATAGATTCTGAGGTATACAAGAAGAAAAGAAAAGTGTGTATGTGTGTGTTGTGGGGAGGGGGGAGGGGGGAGGGAAGGAGGATTGTAAGGGCTTTGTTCTAGTAGTAAGAGTACATTACGATGTTGTGTAACTTACATGTATGTCAGGAATCTGACAATAGCTTGATATAAGTGGAAAAACTTAGAGGGGCTGGCCCATTATCCTCCGAGTTTTGAACAGTACGCCAATGCCCATAAGAAACTTTTGGTTATAAAAAATCAAAAAAAAAAGACTGAAAAATTATAGGATTCTTTTGTATGGCAAGAAAGAAACTCACGGTGGCGGGGGCGGATTACTCCCCAATATGTGGGGCACGTGATGTCTTTCTAACAAACTAGGTATTTTATGTATATGTTTTCTAAAATTAATATGATATCATCTGCTGGCTCTCATGTTCCAAAAGACTGAATACTGCATTTAGTTGAATATAGAGTTATTTACCGAGAGGAATATGGATCAATTCTCACTTAATATATATATTTTTTTCTTTCTTTAGTGGTGCACCCATATTTAGAATTCCTAGATCCGCCTCTATCAGTGGAAAACCTATTCTAGTGTAACATATTAGCATACAGGTTTTGCCAACAGTATCTCACTTGATGTTTCAGAAAGAAAACATTAAATAAACTAGTAAGGAAGAGAGATTATGAGAGATGTAGAGAGGAGTCAAAGGGTGATTAAATTCAAAATCGAGGGTTTGAGTCCATTTTTCATATTTTGAGCTAGAGATCACGGATTTGGGTGATTCTTGAAGGGATTTTTGCGGAGTTGATTGGGGGTAAGTGTTTCCTGCTTGGTTTTGGTTAAATTCCATGATTATATCTTTGATTTTATCAACTAATTGGTGATTTGGGGTGAAAAATTTGGGAAGAAGATGAAGCTGTAACGACCCGATCGGTCGTTTAGAGCTTTTGCACTTTGATCGCCAGTTCTCAGGCATGATTTGCCCCGTGTGATGTATTATGACTTATGTAAATCGTTGGTTTTGGTTTTTAGGGTAATCAGAATGAATTTGGAAGAACAGTTCTCAGTTAAAGCTTAAAATTTGAAAGTTTGACCAAGATTTGACATGTTTGTATATGAGCTCGGATCAGAGTTTTTATGGTTTGGTTAGCTTCGTTAGGTGATCTGGGACTTAGGAGCGTGATCGGGATGCATTTTGGAGGTCCGTGGAAGGTTTATGCATGAATTGGCGAAATTGAGATTTCGGCGTTTCGGTTGATAGGTGAGATTTTGATATTGAGGTCGGAATGAAATTCCGGAAGTTGCAGTAGTTCCGTCATGTTATTTGGGATGTGTGTGCAAAATTTTAGGTCATTCGGACGTGGTTTGGTTGGGTTTTTTTTATCAAAAGCGTAATCTAGAAGATTTTGGGATTCTTAGGCTTGAGTTAGATGCAATTTGGTATTTCGATGTTGTTTTGAGTGTTCCGAAGGTTGGAACAAGTTTGAATAATGTTCTGGGATATGTGGGCATGTTTGGCTGAGGTCCCGAGGGCCTCGGGTGAGTTTATGGAGGTGAAACGGATCAATTTCATGTTTTGAGAGTTGCAGAATTTGCAGGTTTCAGTTGCAGGCATTTTGTTCATTGCGATCGCATAGGTTCTCTTGCGATCGCATAGAAGCTTTGGAGGGAGCAGTTCAATTGTTCTTCGCGTTTGCATAAGTAGAGATGCGATCGCATAGTAGGGTGAAATTGTTGATTGCGAACGCGTAGGGAAGGTCGCGTTCACATAGAGTAAAGTGGACCTGAGGTCTTAGTTGGATTTTGTTCATCGCGAATACGGAGTGTTGTCTGCGATCACGTAGAGTCATATGCCAGTGTATCGCGTTCTCATGGATATTGTTGCATTCGCATAGGGTTAAATATGAGAGCTGAGTTTTTGTGCTTCACGATCGCGAAGGTTCTCCCGCGATCGCATAGAAGGAATTTTGCCTGGGCAGAATGTTTTTAAGCTCGTCTTGTCCGCGATTTTGAGGCTTATTTCCTCCATAGTTTATCATTTTTGGAGATTTTTGAAGGAGATTGAAGGGGGTTTCAAGGGGAAACGCATGGAGGTAAGATTTTTGAACTCAATACTCGATTATTATGTGAATTCCACCTAGAAAAGCATGAAATCTAAGCCTAAAATTGAAGAACTAGGGCTTGAAATTGGAGACCTAAAATTTGGGAATTTAAGGGTCATTTGTGGATGGATTTTGATGTTCTTGGTATGTATGAACTCGTGAGAGGATGAGGATTCCATTGATGATAATTTTATCGAGTTCTGAGTTGTGGGCCCGGGGGTCGGGTTTGAGCAATTTCGGGATTTTGATGTTAAATTGGATATTTTCGAGTGGGCTTCGTTTCCTTGGCATATTTTAATGATTTTGTACTGATTATGGCTAGAGTTGGAGAATCCGGAGGTCAATTCGTGCGGGCGAGGCATCGCGGGCTAGAGTTTGAATCGGCTCTAGGTGAGTAATGATTGTAAATGATGTTCTGAGGGTTTGAAACCCCGGATTGCACATCGTAGTGCTATATTGAGTTGAGACACACGCTTGATGACGAGCGTGAGGTCGTGCACTATTGGGGATTGTGACTTGGTCCGTCCCGATTGATGATTTTACCGCGTATTTGACTGAAACTTATTTGTTATCATCATGATTTGGGTTGATTTCCATATTTAGGCTTCGTGCCAACTATTTGAACCCTTCAGGGATTTTTATTACTATTTCCTCACTGTTTTAATTTATTAATTGAACTTAGTCATGTTATTTTCCACTGTTTTACTACTCATCCATTTTTACTCAGTTTTGAGACTTAAATGATATTTTAAATGATGTTTTGGGCTGAGAAACACTGTTTTACTAATGCCCGAGGGGCTTGTAAGTATTTTTGACTGAGTAAGGCCGAGGGTCTAGTTGTGAGGAAACACTGACACTGATTTGAGGCCGAGGGCCTGAGATATAGACGCCACGAGGTGGCCTGTGATATTGTTTATGAGGCCGAGGGCCTGAGATATATACGCCACGAGGTGGCTTGACTGATATAAGGCCGAGGGCCTAGATTTGATGCCACAAGATGGCTTGATATTGCGCTTGGGCCGTAAGGGGCCCCTCCCGGAGTCTGTACACCCCTAGTGAGCGCGGGTACCCATTGTGATGTGAGATATAGCCCGAGGGGCTGATATTGTTCCATGTGATAGCACGAGGGACTGGTATTGTTCTATGTGATTGCCCGAGGAGCTGGTACCGTTCTATGTGATTGCCCGAGGGGCTGGTATTGTTTTGAGATATTGCCCGAGGGGCAGAGTTGTTGACATTGTGCCCGAGGGGCAAAACTTTATGTGTTTATCTTTCATATTTACTTGTCATTCACCTGTTTACTATGGTATTTGTGCCCGAAGGGCGGATTTCTGTGCTTATCTGCACTAACTATTTTGCCTTCATTTGCGTAACTGTTGAAAAAGTCATTTTCAAAGAAGTTTAAACTGAGCTAAGATGTTTCTAATAGATTTCACAGCTTCATTGCTTTTCTCAAAAGGTTTTATACTGCTTTTATACATCATGTTGATTTGCTTTACGTGATTTCTTACTGCTCAGTTCTTATTTACCTTTGTTACTCACTGAGTCGGAGTACTCACTTTACTCCCTGCACCTTGTGTGCAGATTCAGGTATTTTTGAACCCGGTAGCGGGTATCAGTTGATCAAAGGCAGAGTCTTCGGAGTTTAGCAAGGTAGCTGACGTCGTCCACAACACTGCTTTTCTCCCACTTTATTTCATTTATCTGTACTCAGTACATTTTAGAATCTTCAGTTGTAGTTAGACCCTAGTAGACGCTCATGACTTTTGACACCCCGATGTCGGGCTGTATTTATTTCCGCAGTGTTTATTTAAACTCATATTATGAAATATCTGATTAATTGAAAAGACATTATACTAACTCATTTAAATGATTGAATTGAATTGAATTGGGAATTGTGTCGGCTAGCCTTGTCTCCACGAGAGGCGTCATCACGGCCGGATCCGGTTTGGGGTCGTGATAGAAGTGTTCTTGAGTTAGAATTTTGGGTCTGAATGGGATTTTTATCGGATTTGAGTAAATTTGGTATGACTAGACTCGTGAGTGAATGGGCTTTCGGGTTTTGTGACTTTTGTCGGATTTCGAGGCGTGGGCCCGGAGGCCGTGTTTGAGCCAATTTAGGATTTTTTGCTATAATTTGGTACTTTTCTTGTGGAATTGATTCCTTTCGCCTATATTGTCGCATTGTATTGCTTGTGGCTAGATTCGGGGCGTTTGGAGGCCTATTTGAGAGGCAAAGACATTGCGGAGTAGGATTTTTCTCGGTTTGAGGTAAGTAACGCTTTCAAACTTGATTTTGAGGGTTCGAAACCATAAACTATATGTTATGTGATTAGTAATGAGGTGACGCACATGACAAATGACGGGCGTGCACCGTGAGAATTGTGACTTGTGTGATTCCATAGTACCGTTTAGTGACTCTATCCTGTCAATATCCATGTTTCTATCATGTGACAAAGTAATTAAGCTGCAAGTCATGCCAGATATCATGTTTAGGCTTTATACCGTTATTGTTGGGACCCTTAGTGGTCATTTCTTGCTGTCGTCTCACTATTTTCTTTAATATTCCGTACTCAGTCATGTATTTTTATATTATATCTCGGTCTCAGTTATTTGTTGATTCATCATATCTTTGTTTCGGGTTGTTTTCATGATATTGTGAACCCGTGGGTGAGACTTAAGAAATTGATGGCTGAGTGAGGCCGAGAGCCTGATTATGAGTGACAGTTATGAGATCGGGCTGCACACCACAGTGGTTATATTGATGATTATGATAGCGTTTAGGCTGTAGGATCCCCTCCGGAGTTTGTAACACCCCCCAGTGAGCTCGAATGATACTATTGAGGGATGGATTTCCCTGGATATGGATTTTTCCGAAGTACATATTACCTGGAGATGGATTTTTCCACAAGATTGGATTGCCCTTTTTCCTCGGTACTAGGTGACTTATAGTCAGTATTGTATATGTTACTGGATGGATTTCCCTTGGCTGGATGGCGATATACAATACAGAGTGGTTGAGCACTTGAGAGTGGGAGCACATGGTACATTTCATACAGGATGTGCATTTTCATGTAGAGATAGCTGAGTTATATACCTTACACTGCTCAGATCTGTGCTTACCTTATTTCTTTGAGCTGTCTATTTAACTTGAAAGCATGCCTATGTTTCTGCACATTTATTTTGGTTATATCTGTTGTTGTTGAGTTCGTCACTACCTTTCAGTCCAAAGTTTAGACTCGTCACCTACTGAGTTGGTGTACTCACGTTACCCCATGCACCTCCTGTGCAGATTCAGGCGATACCGGTCGCAGTGGCGGTTGCTGATTGAGTTTATCAGAGTTTGGAGACTATCGAGGTAGTTGCACGCCATTCACAGGCCTTGACTCTCCTTCTTTATCATTTGTCGCATTTCAGTTTATTTTTCTAGATACTATAGTGGACTGTATTCTGGTTTAGACATTATGTACTCAGTGACACCCCGGTTTTGGGCTGAATTGTATCATAAATTGGGATTTCTTATGTTTTCAACAGTTTTCTTTAAATATTTAAATGCTTCCGTTTCTACTTTTAAACTTATTGTTGTTGTGTTGGGTTGTTTAGTTGAGGATGGACTAGTTCTACGATAGACGCCATCACGACGGTAGATTTTGGGTTGTGACACAAACAATTCCCATAATTAATAATTGTAACCTCACAAGCCACAAAATAATATCAAGTATGATTAGGCTCCAAATATTATTAAGCACGATTTATGCCGAGGTCGTTCGGCCCGATCTAAAATAACGTGTACACTGTTGAGGGATGTGCGACACGATCCATAGATGCATCTATTTGACCGTCGATGCGTTCGGCCCACTCCACAAAAAGAGAGGATACTTTATAATCACTTTTGACTTAAATGTTATAACAAGGCCGATGCACAATGTAATACATTCATTATTGGTCATGTAATCCGCTCAAAGTTTAAGCAAGTGAAATCTGGTCTTTTACAATTCCTCTAACAAGTTAAAATATAGTTTAGGCACTTAAATTAATAAGCAGGTGCAAATAATACAAGTAATTCATAATTTGGGACCTAAACTACCCGGACATAAGCATAAATAGTAGCTATGCATGGACTCTCATCACTTTGTGCATACGTAGCCTCCACAATTAGAAGCAAATATAATTTAAATTGCCTATGAGGTAAATTCCCTCTTACAAGGTTAAGCAAGAGACTTACCTCGTCTCAAAGCTCACTTTCCGGCCACAAATTCACTCTAAAGACCCCACTTGGTGCCGAACAATCTACAACTAGTCAAATATTATATAAACTAATCAATACATGTTCAAAAATTCATATTCTAGCTATTAGAGTGATAACCCAACCCAATTGAAGGATTTCTAAAATTCATCACAGGCTCACGTGCCCGGATTCCGAAAATTTTCGAAGAAAAATATTACCCATAACCTCACGAACTCAAATATATAATTTTCACACAATTCCACAACCATTTTCGTAGTTAAATCTCATTTTTTTTAATCAAAATCCAGGTTTTTCATCTAAACCTATATTTTCACAATTTTATATGTTAAAATCTATCTAAAACCTATGTTTGAAACTAATATTGTATAGAAATTACTTACCTCAAAGTGCTAAGTGAAAACCCTTCTCAAGAAGCTCCAAAATTGCCCAAAAAGTGAGAGAAATGGCTAGAAATGGCTTAAGTCCCGTAATAAATGAAGCTTTCTGCCTCCAGGACTTCCGTATCTGCGGTCGCTGGGCCGCATTTGCAGTACCGCATTTGCAGCACTAGGCTCGCTTCTAGGGAACTCCACAGGCCCAGCGTTGGCTGCATCTGTGGACGGGTTTTTGTTTTTGCGGTCTCGCTTCTACGGCTCCTCATCGCAAAAGCGGTGTCGCTTCTGCACACACCCCTTCACTTCTGCGGACCACTGGCCAAGTCTTCAAAGCCGCTTCTGCGGCTAAAATTGTACATCTGCGGCCAAAAGCTGACAGGTGCAGGCACACCAGAACTGGTGCACCAGCAGCCCTTTTGGGTCCTAACTCAATACGCACATCGCCCGAATGGCATCCGGGGACAATAAATATACCAACAAGTTTGAAATCATAAAACGGACTCGCTCACACCCTCAGAACGCGGAAAGCAGCATCAAAACTAAAAGTCACAACCCAAAACCAATAGGATCAACTTATTAACTTCAAATTCTTCCAACTTACTTCGAACACGTCAAAACATACTTAAACAATTCAGAATAATACCAAATTGTGCGTGTAAGTCTTAAATCACCATATGTAGATATTCCCAGATTTGAAATCCCAAACAGACTTCGATATCACCAAAACCTACTCCAAACCAAATTTAAAAAATTTTAAAACCTTTAAGGTGCCAACTACCAATATTAAGCGCCGAAACGCCATCGGGTCATCCAAAACCCGATTCGAACATACGCCCAGATCCAAAATCATCGTACAAACTTATTGGAACTGTCAAATCCCGGTTCCGAGGTCGTTACTCAAAATGTTGACCAAAGTCAAACTTAGCTTTTTAAAGCCAAACCAAGGAACCAAGTATTTTGATTTCAACTCGAACTCTTCCAAATCCCGATCAACCATCCCCGCAAGTCATAAAACAGTTGATGCACATACGAGGAATATTATTTAGGGGAACGGGGATCTAGAAAATAAACTGACTAGTCTGATCGTTACATTTTTCACCTCTTAAACAAACATTCGTCCTCGAACAAGTCTAGGATTATACATGGAGTGCTGAATAAGTGTGGATATCTGCTCCGCTTCTCCTACTCGGCCTCCTAAGTTGCCTCCTTGACTGGTTGGCCCCTCCACTGAACCTTCATCGCGAAAATCTTCTTGGACCTCAACTAGTGTTTTCAAAGGCGCTGATGGGGCGCGCCTTGAGACGCGTCTTTGGGCGAGGCGATGGTAAATCGCACTGAGGCGAGAGTTGGGGGCGCATATCCACGGAACGCACAGTCAAACCACTCGGGCGTACGCCTTGGCGCACCTTGCGTCCCACCTGCGAGGCGCACACCCAGAAGATCTGAAGCAAATTAGTTAAAAATCAATAAGAATCATAAACATGAAATAAAGGTAGACTAAGAAATAGAAGAGAAATTGCATATTTTTATTCATAAAACTAAGAAAAAGATTCTTATCAGCGATTTCATAAATATACTGCTTATTTCAGAAAATCTCAGAGCTCCTCATTTGCTTGATACGAAGAGTTGTCATTTCTGAATAAGTGAATGGGTATTTAGGGATGAAGATGAAGCCCTTTGTGACTTTGAAAGTAAAGTTTTTCATTTTTGTCTGTTTCACAAAAGGGGCTCATTGGAAAAGCTGTAAAGACTCATCCCACTCCTATATGATCAGAGTCGGATCTAGAATTTTTAGTACATGGATGCACTACCAAAAAAAGTGAAAAAAATATATTAAGTAAAAATTGACCCATTTTTCTCTTAGTAAATAACTCAACCTTTAACCAAGTGCACCATCAACTTTTTTGAAGCTTGAGTGCCAACAATTAGTATTATACCAATTTTAGAAAATATGTACATAAACTATTTAATTTTGAGAAGAGACCATGAGTTCACGTACCCCACATTTTACCCTGTAAATCCGCCCCTCCAAATGTTGTTATCTCATGAAATCACGTGTATGATTTTACCTTTTTCTTTATTTTCTGTTTTATGTTTCTATTGTTTGGTTTTTTTAATTGGTTTTATCTTGCTATTTTATTTTCCAAAGTAAGTCTTTTATTTTTCTTTTAGAATTTATTGGCTGGTCTAACTCGTTCTAATATTGGCCATCGGAGTAATCATAACCAAGTTAAAGATCCGTGGGGCTTACGCCCCATGTCTCGAGGCTTACGCCTCGCCCCATACGTAGTAAAACGCCTCACCTTGTGCCTTCTCCTTTTAAAACACCGACCTCAACTGGCGAATCTACCTATTAACAATGGCAACTAGCTCCTCCTCATAACCCAGGCTCTCATCTAACTGAATCGTGTTAAAGTCTAACACATGCGACCCGTCGGCATGATACCTCTAGAGCATAGACACGTGAAAAGCCGGATGAACTCCCGATAGACTGGGAGGCAAAGCAAGCTCATAAGCAACCTCCCCAACTCGTCTTAACACCTCAAATGGGCCTATAAACCTTGGGCTCAACTTGTCCTTCTTCCCGATCCCCTTCATCGACGAGACCTTCAAGAGAACTTTCTTGCCCACCGTAAATGATAAATCACGCGCCTTCCGATCCGCGTAACTCTTCTGTCTGGACTGTGTTGTGCAAAGTCGCTCCTAAATCAACTTTACCTTTTCCAAGGCATCTTTCACCAAATAAGTACCATATAACGTAGCCTCGCTGGGCTCAAACCATCCGATGGGCAACGATATCGCCGACCATATAAAACCTCAAATGGAACTATCTCGATGATGTACTGATAACTGTTGTTGTATGCAAACTCAGTTAAAGGCAAGAATCGATCCCACTGCCCTCCGAAGTCACTCCCATATGCTCTGAGCATATCCTCCAAGATCTGAACTGTCCGCTTCGATTGCCCATCGGTCTGCGGATGAAAGGCTGGCTGAGCTCTACCGGATCCCCAACTCTCTCTGTACTGCTCTCCAGAAATGCGAAGTAAACTGAGGACCTCTATCTGATATAATGAAAACAGGTACGCTAGGAAACCAAAAAATCTCCTAAATATAAATCTGGGCCAACCTCTCTAAAGAGTATGTGGTCACAACCGAAATGAAGTATGCCGACTTGGTCAAATTATCGATAATGACCCAAACTGCATCAAATTTCTGCAAGGTCCACGACAACCCAACTACGAAGCCCATCGTAATGCGCTCCCATTTTCACTCAGGTATAGTCATCTGCTGAAGTAGGATACCTGGCCTCTGATGCTCATACTTAACATGCTGGCAATTTAGACACCTCGCAACATACTCAACTTGTCCTTCTTTATCCGCCGCCATGACTAATGTTGCCTCAGGTCGCGATACATCTTCGTAGCACCTGGATGAATAAAATATCGAGAACTTTGTGCCTCCTCTAGGATCTTCTCCCTCAAGCCATCAATATTAGGAACACATAGGCAACCCTGGAGTCGCAGAACACCATCCTCACGGATAGTAGCCTCCTTGGCACAATCCCGTATATCACGACCCAAAATCCAACTAGTCGTGATGACACCTAAACCATCCCGCTAGGTAAGCCAATTCATCAAGTCCAATACAAATATAACTTACTGAGAAAAAATAAATGATCTTTTATACACCTCCCAAGGACTGGTAGTACAAATCATGGGCTTCTAAGAATAGAGTTTACAAAACTGGTATGAAATAAATACATCATCTGTTTGAAATATACATATATAGAGTTTTATAGATCTAAGGCTACCATTGAAAAGATGCAGGGACACACGTACACCTTCAAATCCAGCTTCCACCATGCACAACAACATCGACATCCGAAATCTGCACGCAATGTGCATGAAGTGTAGTATGAGTACAACCGTAACAAACCTAACCTTAGGTTGAAAGTAGTGATAAGCTGGAACAGGGTCGGGTTCAACACCAATATCCAATAACAATTCATAACAACGTAAACCATATAATTAAGAAATTAACTCAGAGATAAAATCCTCAGCTTTTTCACAGTTTTTCGAAAACAGTTCCGCCTTTCAAGAATATCAGTAAAAGCCCAAATCCTTTACCGACATCGTCGAAAAATATGAGATAGTTTGGAAACGGCAATTTTTCTAAAAATCCTTTCCAAATAGCAAGCTCTCTATGTCCATATATCAATGTGTGTAAAAAGTCATGAATGACGTGATACCGTACAACATGAGGAAAAATGTATCTCTATGCATGTATGTCATGTGTGCATGCCAATGCCATGTATCTCAAAGATGAATCATGTACTCACACTCTCATAGTACTCAATCTCACTGGCTCACAATTTTCACTCATCATGCTCAATCACTCAGTACTGTATATGACCAATCCAACCCAGGAAAGATCCATCCCGGAATATATACATCAACTGACTGTGAGCACGTGATTTTTGCTTCACGGAAAACTACTCCAAAAGAAATCGAAAATAAAATAAAAATAAAACAAGTTACCTTCGGGAACAATTTTGAGAATTTGCGTGACATTTTAATAATTGTTCTGTCCGTAAATACTCACCTTGCAATAGTTGAAAATACAAAAATACATGTTGCATGCATTTAGGAATTAATGGTACATTTAGAAATTAATTAACCATAATTTGGTTAAAAGAAAATCACAAAAAATATGCATGTGTGTTTCTTGTCATTGTGTGATTTTATTTAATGTTAATTTGTGTGTTAATTATTAAAGGTGTTAAATAATATGTGTGCAATTTTATTTTTAATTTTACAATTTATTTAGGATTTTTTGTTTAATTTTGGTAATTAAAGAAAAAGAAAAAGAGTTGAAAAAGAAATGAAAAAACTCGGATGGGGCAGAAATATAAATGAAAGGTCAGGCCCAAATCAATTACCACAACCCAGTCCAAACCCAGGCTGCCCAGGCACGGCCCCAAACGACGCCGAATCAACATTCCCATCATGAGCCATTGATTGATTCAAATGAACGGTCCAGATCAGGCAATTCACTTACCCAAACGACGCCGTATAGGGCTATCTGATCTCAACCGTTAACCCAACCCCATCCAACGGCCTCAGAACATCCCCATATGCCCGATCCATTTAACCCCGGACCAACCTGATCCCCTCTTAAGTGGAACGACACCGTTCTACATTAGCCAAGGGATCCTGGCCATTGATCACTCTTTTTCCAACGGCCAGGATCAAACCACCCCCCTCCGTATATAAGCTCCCCAGCACACCCCACGCCCCCAAACCAAACCCCACCCTTCACCACTGTACACCATCGTCCCAAAAACAAACCCAAGCCCCCGTTCCAAACCCTAGCCGCCACCATACACTCTCACCCTGAACCCGGCGGTCCTGACGCCGGTGACCACCAAAGTAACACCCCTGATGCACCTCACCACCCTGAACACGGATCTGCTACCCCTTGCCTCGAATCATCCCCCATCATCTCGAATCTTAATTTGAAGATTCAAGCCCAACCCTGACCTACACCAACCCACCCCAGTTTCACACTAGTCACCACCCTGGCCTCACTCGTGACCAAACCAAGCTTGGTTCGGTCCGAATCTACCCACAAATCCTCAAGCCCCAAATCGGACTATTTCGAACCCTAGAACACAAGAACCTTGGAATCCGGCCAGTTTAACAGAGGGTTGGGGTCTAATAGACCTTAATCAAGGTGTTCTCGGTTGAGAACACCCCGATTAAAGTTTGTTCGACCTCTAAATGGGCAAATACGGTCAAAGCTGGGGTCGACTGTGTCTAAGCTTTTCAGAGTGAGTTCCCCCTTTCTTTTCTATTTTTGTTTAAAATGTTGTTTTAGTTTGTCAGCATGTTTGGTTAGTTTGTTTGGTATTTCTAATATTTATTTTCCAATTTGTTCTCCGTCTTCGTAAGACCTTTTATTTGGTCGATTGTTCTTCTATTTATGTTTGAACACGTATGATAAGATGCATGTTCAATTTGATTGATATCGTCTGGCAGATAATTCATATGGGTTCCTAGTGTCATGCAAAAAATTGTTGAAGGCAATTGATGCCATATTCGTTTGTTTGTTTGTTCAACTGATTGTTCTATGTTATAATTAGTGTAGTCGATTTGATAAACGCCGTCGATTAGTTTTTATAGGACTGAATGTGCAACTATTCTGATTCGTATGGTTTCTTATGACTGGTCGAATCATTGTCGTTTAGCTAATTGATTGACATATCTGTGAATGGTTTGTAGCTGCAATGTAACAGCTAGAGTTTAGTTTAGGGCAATTTGAATTAGAACTTTCAGAAGTCCAAAATTCCTGCTACTGAAGTAGGGTAATACTATAATAATCAGGGTTTAGCAGGGTTAGTTTGGGGGTTTGAAAAGATCAGAAATGTTTAGTTTAAGCTAGGCTGACAATAGGGTACTGAAATAGGTTTAAACTAAGGCAATAGTGGGGAACAAGATTAAATTGAATGTGGGAGGTTAATTAAAATAAGTAGACACCCATAATTTTGATTAAAAAAGAGAAAAGCATGCGGTATGGGGAGCTGTCAGGAATATCATGGGCTTTTTCTGATTAATTTAGTATGTTTTAGGGGTATGGGCAGAGTTAAGATGGAAAGATATCAAGGCTTGCCTATTTGGGATATATATATATATATAGGTTCATTTAGAAAGAAGAGAGGGATCAGAGTTTAAGGGAAGAAAAATCAGATACTAAGTTAGAGGAAAAAGATTTCAGAATTGAAAAGGAAAGGAACAAGAGTGGGAGGGCTGTTTGATCCTCATTCTAGGTTAAGCTTTACATCAAAAACTTCAACTTGTCCTTGACTTTGAGTGTTTAACAAAAATCAGAAATCCCTGTTGCTTGCCCCTGTTTAGTTTTCTGCTTGCTGAGTACTGTTCCATTAGGTTACTCCTGGTGTTCTGTTTTTTGGTTCACACCTGTCGCTGGTTTCTCTGTTTGGCTGTCATTGGATTTTTTCGGCTGGGGTTTGTCTTTTGGTTCTTGAATCTACCTGCTGGGTTTTGTTTGGTTGCTGAGTACCGCTTGTGTTGTTGCTGCACTACTGCTATCATTGCTGACTCCTTTTCCACTGTATCTTTGTTCTTCTACCAGGTACACAACTTTGTCATGGCTGTTGTAGGTCTGAAAATCTGAAGCATGAATATGAGATGAAGAACTGAAATTTTTACGTTTGGTTTCATGTATTCTGAAATTTTAAGTTGTGTAAAGGATACATAGTTTCATTCGTTAGAAGCATGTAGTAGTTTTGCTATGTAAAATTGAGTATTCAAGCAATAATAGTATATAGAACTCCTCGCATGCTATTCTACAAGAACCAATAATCTAATGATAGCATTCTGTTATTTCAGCTCATTTCTGTGCAAAGCATGTTTCAAATACGTATAAAGGCTCTAGGCTAATTAATCAGTAGTTTAAACTGTTCAAATTAACATGCTTGTTTATTTAGAGGCATAAAAGGAGTTTTGTAGTTGTCGATTCCATTTCTGCCTTCTTGTGAATACTAAAAATGTAAAAGTAAGCCGCAGGTCGGACGTAAAAAAGTATATATAGAAATGGCCCCGGTCCAGTTCCGTGCCCGGTATGCTGGACCTGGGCCCCTAAAATTGTGCTAGCCCTCATGTTCCCGTCTATCTTCGATGTTAACTATTTAGGTCCGAAATTTCTTTTAATAATAACTCTCAAGCATGTAAATAAATCAGGTATCTTTTTCTTTCATTATTAGAGACAAATTCAATAGAAAACATAGCCACTATAGGACGACCTTTTTAAATAAAACGAGACAAGCCTCGCCAAAGAAAAATACAAATTGCGGGGCCCTCAATAATTGGTCATAATAAATACTTAGAATTTGGGATGGACTGTTTAGTGAATTTCGCTGCCTTCCCCAAAGATAATAACGCGTTAGCCTCTTTAGACGCGATTTAATTAAATTACTTTCTTAAACTCGGGTGCACATTTATGTGACCCAAATCCAAATCTCAGCAGAGTTGAAATGTGTCTCTAATCACGGGTACATTGACTGTGACGTGGTTCGAGATGCGTGTCCATGACGTTGCAAATTCCTTTTAAAAAAATAAGAATGAGATGAGCCTCGCCGAATAAAAAAATACAAAATTACGGGGCCCTCAGTAAAAAATTTGTTTTAAAATTGCTTAGACTTTGGGATGGACCGTTTAGCAAAATTCCACGGTCCTACCCAAAGTAAATGATACGCTAGTCACTTTAGGCGCGCCTTTAATAATTTAATTTTCTTAAACTCGGGTGCACATTTATGTGACCCAAATCCAAATCTCAACGGAGTCAAAATGTGCCGACGACCACGAGTACATTGATTGTGACGCGGTTCGAGATACATTTTTGCAATGTTGCAATTCCCTGTAAAAAATAATAATAATAATTATGAAAGCGGTAAAAAGTTAAAATTTGCACATAAGTTCATATTTGTATAAAATCAGATAATCAAGCCGAATATGACAGTTGAGCGACCGTGCTAGAACCACGGAACTCGGGAATGCCTAACACCTTCTCCCGGGTTAACAGAATTCCTTATCCGGATTTCTGGTGCGCAGACTGTAATATGGAGTCATTCTTTTCCTCGATTGGGGATTAAAATTGGTGACTTGGGACACCCTAAATCTCCCAAGTGGCGACTCTGAAATAGACAAAAAAATCCCGTTTTGATTGTCCTTTAATTGGAAAAAACTCTTACGCCCCTCGCGGGGCGGAAAAAGAAGGTGTGACAGCTCTGGCGACTCTGCTGGGGAGAAAACCCAGAACCACTGGTTCAGGGTTAGAAATTCGAGCTTAGATAAATTGTTATATTTGGTTTTATCTGATTTTGTTACATGTTTGGGCTCAATGTGCTAAATGATGCGTTTACCATTTTGATATTATGTGAACTGTATATAAACTGTGCCGAAACCCTTCTCTTCTTACCTCCGGGGAGAAGCTCGCTGGTCGAGACTCCCTATTCTGTTAGTGTCAATACCTGAAATAAGAAAGAGGCCGGACAAGTTACAAAGCCGGACGATCCCGCGGGTCCCCGGTACGTAGCCCCCTCCTCGACTCGAGTTGTCCGCTCGGGTACACAGTCTAGAACAAATACCCAGGTTATGAACTTAGAATAACTCAGCTTCATGTCGGATCCCTAGTAGGAACGTTTGTTTGCATCACGTGCATCTGACTTTGGAGGCTCAACACAGGGGTTGGGTCTGTCTAGGACAGGAGTACCAAAAATAAAAATGACCATCCTGGTGCATCTTACTTGCTGCTACTTGTGCATTTATTTGATTCGGACTTGTGTGTTTACCGGCTTTCGAATATCAGGACTATTGTGAAATTAAAAAAAAAATAGCAGTTAGGGAATTGATTGTTTATTTTTGAAAAAACCCAATACCCAAATACAGTCAAAACTGTGCCGAAATTTTGAGAAAATGAAAAAAAATGTCTTATTAGTTTGTTTTATTAAAAGCAAAGGAAAAATAGAAAAAAAAAAGTCGTTGTTCTGTCTTGTTTTTCAAAAAAAATAAAAAAAATAGTTTGTCTTGCCATGAAAATGAAAATGAAAAAAGAGTCTTGTTTTTAAAATGGTTTTTTTATATTTATTTGTTTATGAAAATGCCAAAAATTAAAAATAAATAAAAAGAGTCACGCGTTGAAAGTGGTTTCATTATTTGTTGAAAATATATATATATATGTTGAAAGTAGTTTTATTATTTGTTGCAAATATATATATATCCAAAAAGTTTTTCTTTATGTCCAATATATATATATATATCTTTATTTGTTGCAAAAAATATTTGTCTTGCCAAAAAGTCTAGAAAAGTTTTTTAGACCCCCAATTTTCAAAACAAAAAATCCAAAAATATTTTCCATTATTGACTTCTTTAGAAAGTCTTTTTAATTATTTAAAAAATAAAATAAAAAATATATAATAAAATAAAAAATCCGAAAATATTTTCCTTCTTCT
The DNA here is from genome assembly GCF_000715075.1 of Nicotiana tabacum. Lineage (NCBI taxonomy): Eukaryota > Viridiplantae > Streptophyta > Magnoliopsida > Solanales > Solanaceae > Nicotiana > Nicotiana tabacum. Next base: position 204,178,829 of record NC_134087.1, on the reverse strand, counting down.
TTCAAAATTGAAAAGAAAATTCAAAATTCAAAAAATACTTTTAGAAGCATTTCTTTCATTGAAAGTAAAATTCCAAAAATATTTTCTTAGAAATCCTTCTTTGCAAAAATGCTCCATTTCTTCTTTATAAGTCTTTCCTTCAAAAAATAAAATAAAATAAAATAAAAAAAGTTAGTTCATTTACTTATTCATGATCTTCCCGAACTACGCGGGTTTGATTCTCACCGGATGTGAGATACGTAGGCAACCCTCATCGGGTCCAACCTCCCTTTTTGCTAAAATAGCCAAAAACAAATAAATAAACAAAATAAAAAGAAAAAAAATGTCAAAATTTTAATTTTGTCATAAATAAGTCGGGTGATGTTGTTTTGTCAAAAATAGCCAAATGTTCCCGAAAGGGACGCCGGAAGGCTGACTTTGCATAAACAACCACTTTTTGGGTCATGTTTAAGATTGGGTCCAGTTGACCCACACAGCCTTAAAAATCTTCGTCCCCGAGGCGATTAAAGGCTGTGTATGTAATATTGAGTTTTCTATTTTGAAAAAAAAACGATAAAAGAGTCATAAATAAGTCAGGTGATGTTGGTTTTTCATAAATAGCCGAATGTTCCCGAAAGGGACGCCGGAAGGCGGACTTTGCATAAACAGCCACCTTTTGGGTCATGTTTAGGATTTTGGTCCAGTTGACCCACACAGCCTTAAAAGCTTTGTCCCCGAGACACTGAAAGGTTGTGTTTGCAACAGCAGGTCTTTTATTTTAATTTTTTTAAAAAAAAACAAAAAAAACAACAAAGAGTCAGCGGTCAGGTGAATACCGTTTGAATTTTTAGTCAAAATAAGCCGAGCCAGCTTCGGCAGTGTCTTAAACCGTTCTTGCCGAAATAGCCTTAGAGTATCTTTCAGTTGTCGAAAGGCTATTTTCGTAAAAGAACGGACAAGTTTGTAAAGTGTCATAAAATAATCCTCCCCGGCCTCAGAATTCATGTGAAATTTGGAAGGGTCCACATTTGCAAAAATAACCGTTTGGTTGCATTTGTCGAACAGAGAAAGGGAGCTGACCGTTTGTTTTTGAGTTCGTAAAACTTTTGATTAGAATATGTGGGTCGTTTGATTTTCAAGTTTGTATGTCATCTTTAAACCTTTGAAACCCAGTTTGTTTTATTATGAAAATTGATAATTCCAAAAAAAAAATGTTTCATTGTTGTTACCTTTCATTGGGCAGAACTACGCCCGGTCTGATTCACGCGGGGACGTGATACGTAGGCAATCCACATAAGATTCGACCACCATTAAAAAAGAAAGGAAGAAAAAAAAAAGAAAAAAAGAAAAAAAAGAGAAGAAGAAAATATAAAAATAAAATACAGGGTTCCCAAAATACTTTAAAGGGGAAAATAAGCGAGCCGGGATGACGCATTTGTTTGAAGCAAAGCATGTTAGAAATGGTTAACTGCCTAGGAGCATTGCATCCTCAATGTGCTATCATCAAATTTGTTAAACTCTAACGCTAACAAGTTTGTTGTTTTCAACAAATATCAGACAGTTAGTTGTTAAAGCATTCTTGCAACACACCCTTACCAAACCAGATCCAAAGGACCGGTAACAACGAGCATGACTACTTCAGAAAATAGTACCGAGGAAGAAAGGCCGTTGAGCTAGTTGTTAAAAGAAGCGATGGAGAAAATAGAAAGGATGGGACTAGAGATGAATGCAATGCAGTTAGCTCTGGCCAAAGCACAAAAGAGCCCTGAACCACTGGGGCATATGCCGGAATACCCTCACTCTGGCCCTTCAACAAGCCTCCCGAATCACCGTGATCTTCAGGAGAGAAGCCCCCATGATTCCCAAGCTCCATCACCCCATCAACCTCTCCCAACACCAAATGTTCCCACTTTTATGGGACCCACATCAGCCACCCTACAAAGATCAACCAACGAGCCGTTGTTTCAGGCTCACGATACGCAATACTATCCCCCTGAGAACATATTTCATGCACCAGAACCCCATACCTACAATCCGCAATTGGAGGTACCGGCAGAGATTGAAAAGCCGGTTAAGGTCCCAGAATAAGATGAGGTAATGAGGAAGTTCAAAAGCCTGAAGCAGTCCTTCAGGAACCTGCACGGATTAGGCAACCAGGTCAGCGTGGCCTACAAGGATCTATGCCCTTTCCCGGACGTCTAACTCCCGGCTGGGTTCAAGATGCCTAAGTTTGATTTATATGAAGGGCACGGTGATCCCATGGCACATTTTCGGGGCTTTTGTAGCAAGATGAGAGGGGCAGGCGGTAAAGACGAGCTACTGATAGCTTATTTCGGTCAAAGTTTGAGTGGATCGGCACTGGAATGGTATACCAGGCAGGATTCCAGCAGATGGTACACTTGGGATGATCTGGCGCAGGCTTTCGCGGGTCACTTTCAATACAATCTCGAGATAGTCCCTGACCGTCTCACATTGCTGAGGACCGGAAAGAAGCCTGGGGAAAGCTTTCGTGAGTTTGGTTTCCGCTGGAGAGAACAAGCAACCAGAGTTGATCCTCCCATGAGAGAGGGATAAATGGTGGACTATTTCTTGCAAACACTGGATCCAACTTACTTTGGTCACTTGGTGACGACGGTTGGAAAATCCTTCAATGAAGTAGTAAAGATAGGGGTCATGATAGAGAAGGGTCTGAGGTCTGACAAAATCCTGAATTACTCGGTGCTCAAGGCAACGACCCAGGCTATTCAGAGCGGCACGGGAGATGCGCTGGGAAGGAGGAAGAAAGAAGAAATTGCCACGATTGAGGCAAGCAGTTGGTCGAGGTCCGGCAAACCATACTACAACCAACCCAGACCCCACAGGCCAAACTACCCATACAGCCCACCACAACACTACTATCCACCTCAAGAACCACACTTCTCCGTGCACCAAGCCCAGACATACACTCAGCCTCCGGCTCGCCCACAATGGCGCGCGCCGGCTCCCCAGAACACACATGCACCACCGCAAAACACCTATCCTCCACCAAGGTCATACAGAAACCCTCCAGGGGCGGGCTTTCGGGGAAATCAAGCTGCTAGAAATGACAGGCTACAGAGACATAGAGTTTTTACTGAGTTGGGAGAAACCTACACCGCCTTGTTCCACAAATTGAGGCAATTAGGTTTGGTTAGTCCTGTCGAGACTAGAGGACCAAATCCTCCACCCCAAAATTTGGACCGATCAATAAGCTGTGAGTACTGCTCAGGAATGCTGGGGCATGATATCGAAAAGTTTTGGAAGTTAAGGCATGCAATACAAGATCTTATTGATGCCAATAAGATCGAAGTCCAGACACCGGAGGCGCCCAAAATCAACCAAAACCCATTGCCAGTACACCACGAAGCTCACATGATCAAGCTGGTATACGAGGTAGGAGAGCCAAAGAAACCCTCACAGACAGTGATGACAATCCAAGCCGCTCCGAAAGAAGAATCGATCGCTGTAAGAGCGGACATACAGTTTGTGGGGCCTGAGGCCAAAACCAACAAATGGACGGTTACTCCTCTTCCTATCTGGGAGGAGTCCTGGTAGTAGGCTTTGATTTTTGCTTTCTTGTTTCGGATTATTCCAGGGTGTAATCCAACTCTTATTTTGTTTTGTAAAAGTGTGAACCCTGTTATCCCGCAATTTCAATAAAATTCTTTTCTTTTGTCTCGTTTTTATTTTGTTTTGTTCTTTTTCTTTCTGAACAGTTCTCTTTTTACTGGTTCTAATGACATGGCATGCACAGCGGATCTTCGACCTAGTCTAATAAATCAATCCGACTCCGACTTAATGATACAAGAGATCAATTGTTACGATGAGTCTGAATATGACGGGGATGAAGCCTTCGAAGAAATAAACCGAGAACTGTGCCAATTTGAAGAGAAACCCAAGCCTAATCTGAATGACACTGAGGCTGTGAATCTAGGGGATGCAGATAATGTCAGAGAAACCAAAATCAGCATCCACATTGAGCAAAAGGCAAGTTCGCCCCAAATTGGCAAGGGCCTTATATCGTGACCAGAGTGTTGTCCAACGGTGCTTTGTGTCTAACAGATATCGAGGGAAGGTGTGTCGACATGGCTATCAATTCTGATGCAGTCAAAAGATATTATGAGTGATTTCTTTAATTATGGTGGCTATTGGTTCGTTCGTTTGTATTTAGTACTTATTGGATAATGAAATGACGGAGGCAATTCTTTCTTCTATCCAAACACTTTTAACCTTTGCTTCCCCCCTTTGAGCCTTAAGTTATTCTTTCGTACCCCTCTTTTGGAATCACTAATGGGAAAAAGGTATGAAAAAGGGAAATTAAAAGAAAAATGAAAAAAAGAGATAAAAATCACAAAAAAAAACAACAAAAGCGTTAGGAACTACGTTTGACCTGATTCCTCAAAGAGGATACGTAGGCGTCTCACGACTCGGTCATAGTATGCATAATATGCATAGCTCAACATAGTGTAAATATAAAATTCCCCAAGCAAGAAAACTGGGGCAGGAATTATGTTTTTGAATATCCAAAAAGGGTTTGATTCCAAGAGTTGTAACACTTCACCCATCAAAGTTAAGTTAAATATTTGACACACAAAACCAACATCGATGCCTAAAAAGACCTCCTGATCAATATCCGAGAAGTGCCAAGCCAGGCCAATGGAAGCCGAGAATAATACGCTGATCTCCAGCAAAGAAGAGGGTCATAAACTGGAAATGAATTGATGGCCGAAAAGAATCTTCGAAAGAGAGATTCATATCGGCAACACTCCAATCACCCGTTGAAAGATAAAATGAGAGAGTCTTAATCGGTGAAAACCTTTGCGGGCACCATAAGGCGATGAAAGATGAGAGAGATAAAACGAGAGAGTCTTATCGGTGAAAACCTTCACAGGCACCGTAAGACGATGGGAGCTGAGAGAAAAGAGAGAGTCTTATTAGTGAAAATCCTCGAAGGGCACTGTAAGGCGACAAGACAGATTGGCAATAGGATCCGCATCTGCGAAGAGGTGGGCACCTATCTATCCCCAGCAAGTAAGGCCATCAGGCAGATTGATGAATACAAATAGACTGGGTCGGGAATCTGTAGTGCATGACATGATCATAGGGACCAGTCATACCATCCAGATAAGTTCTTTCCTTTTCTTCTTCCCCCCCAGCATTTGTTCAGAAAGATTCTTCTCCTTTTCTATCTTTTTCATTTCTTTCTAGAAATTTGTTTTGAAAAGGATTTTTCAGAGTTTACTACCAGGGACCAAAGTGGTACAAAAGCAAAATACGAATGGGACAGGCCAAAGATGAGGCAACAAGACAAAAGGCGTTTGTTGCAAAACCAAAGGACAAATTGGCTGAGAAAGTTAAGGGGGACGTGAAGAAAAGCGGAAAACGACGGATGAGGGACTTATGGACCAAGTTCCAATAAGATCCCTCAGCAGAACGTCGATAGATCATGGACCGAGGTCCAAGGTAGCCAGACACCATAGAAAGAGGGAAGGAGGCAGGGAGAATTGATCCGCCGCAAGACAACCCTAACAGTCCTGTCCCAAATAAGGATATCCCAGGTGATAACATCCTATGCCCTGCAGTTCTGGGAAGGAATAAAAATTTTAAGAGAGTAGTTTTGGAATTAAAGAGGACTCCCACAGCTCGTTCTGAAACAAGAAGGCGGGGAAGGGATAAATGGAAAACCATCCCCAGCAGACATATCATCCCCAACAAGCAATTTTATCCCCAAACCAGTTTTTGGGAGCACAGAGCAAGGAAAAGGGAAAGGAACAATCATACCCCAGCAGGAGGGACACGATCACTCACCATGTTAAAACTAACAAGAGTCTCTTTGATTTTTACAGGAAAATAACGGTTGATGGTGGCGGAAAAACACGCCATAAGAAAGGTCACCAAAACCGGGGCAGAAAAATTTTCTGCCGTTGTTCAAAAATTTTCTCGGAAGAACGAGGAAACAAATTCATATACAAATCTGTTCTAGATCGCCCACTAGTATAATGCGGGAATACATTTCTGTCTTTTCATTTCTGTTCTAGGTCGCCCACCAGTATAATGCGGGAATACATTTCTGTCTTTTCATTTCATGTTCTAGTTCGCCCACCAGCATAATGCGGGAATACATTTCTGTCTTTTCATTTCTGTTCTAGGTCGCCCGCCAGTATAATGCGGGAATACATTTCTGTTCTAGGTCGCCCACCAGTATAATGCGGGAATACATTTCTGTTCTAGGTCGCCCACCAGTATAATGCGGGAATACATTTCTGTCTTTTCATTTCATGTTCTAGGTCGCCCACCAGCATAATGCGGGAATACATTTCTGTCTTTTCATTTCTGTTCTAGGTCGCCCACCAGTATAATGCGGGATTCTGTTCTAGGTCGCCCACCAGTATAATGCGGGAATACATTTCTGTCTTTTCATTTCTGTTCTAGGTCGCCCACCAGTATAATGCGGGAATACATTTCTGTTCTAGGTCGCCCACCAGTATAATGCGGGAATACATTTCTGTCTTTTCATTTCATGTTCTAGGTCGCCCACCAGCATAATGCGGGAATACATTTCTGTCTTTTCATTTTTGTTCTAGGTCGCCCACCAGTATAATGCGGGAATACATTTATGTTCTAGGTCGCCCACCAGTATAATGCGAGAATACATTTCTGTCTTTTCATTTCTGTTCTAGGTCGCCCACCAGTATAATGCGAGAATACATTTCTATTCTAGGTCGCCCACCAGTATAATGCGGGAGTACATTTCTGTCTTTTCATTTCTGTTCTAGGTCGCCCACCAGTATAATGCGGGAATACATTTCTGTTCTAGGTCGCCCACCAGTATAATGCGGGAATACATTTCTGTCTTTTCATTTCATGTTCTAGGTCGCCCACCAGCATAATGCGGGAATACATTTCTGCCTTTTCATTTCTGTTCTAGGTCGCCTACCAGTATAATGCGGGAATACATTTCTATTCTAGGTCGCCCGCCAGTATAATACGGGAATACATTTCTGTCTTTTCATTTCTGTTCTAGGTCGCCCACCAGTATAATGCGGGAATACATTTTTGTTCTAGGTCGCCCACCAGTATAATGCGGGAGTACATTTCTGTCTTTTCATTTCTGTTCTAGGTCGCCCACCAGTATAATGCGGGAATACATTTCTGTTCTAGGTCGCCCACCAGTATAATGCGGGAATACATTTCTGTCTTTTCATTTCATGTTCTAGGTCGCCCACCAGTATAATGCGGGAATACATTTCTGTCTTTCCATTTCTGTTCTAGGTCACCCACCAGTATAATGCGGGCATACATTTCATAATTTTTGCACTCAGGCGCCCACCTGTATAACGAGAGGAATGTTTTTCAGTCTTATACTGCAGATCTTGAAATCAGTAACCCACCAGAAGGCAGAAGGTTACAACAGGAATCCTCAGCAGGAAACAATAAAAACCCCCAGCTCCGGAAAGCGGAAGGTCGCAATAGGAGGTCCAGCACAAATTCAAGCGCATGAGTCAAAAGGAAGAAAAGACGCATCTTGAAAGAAGCGGCTTGTGAACATTAAACTATGCCCAGCATAACAAATCTGATGAAGAGAGTCGTATCCCCAGAGGAACCACCGAAAAGCTTAATGAAGAAAGCCATATCCCCGGCGGACCGAGCAAAATGATGAAACTGGTATTCAAAAAGGCAAAAGGCTAGTGTCATCTTATCCCCGGCGGACCGAGCAAAATGGTGAAACTGGTATTCAGAAAGGCAAAAGGCCAGTGTCATCCCCAAATTCACGGAAGAAAAGCACCGGAGGAAACACAAGCCGACAAGAAAGCAATGCAACAAGAACAAGTTGCAGTCTAGCCTAGCTTTTTGTTTTCTTTTAAGCACGGTGTAACAAGGAGATCGGTAAGCAGTGGTAATAGCATGCAACAGTAGTAACCTTGCAGTCCCACGGTAGTCCCAGCTACCAAAACTTCCCGAACTACATTAACCTGATTCCCCTTTAGCCAGGGATATGTAGGAAACCTTTGAAGCAAAGGTTCGGTTAAATCTTTTTCAAAAAAAAAAAAAAATACTTCACACGGAGTACTCGGATGGGCAAAAATTGCTCACTTTATCTTTGCACGAACACCCTTCGTGTCTTCGGGAAAAGAGGGGCAGCTGTGAGAACGTGATTTTTGCTTCACGGAAAACTACTCCAAAAGAAATCGAAAAATAAAAGTAAAAATAAAACAAGTTACCTTCGGGAACAATTTTGAGAATTTGCGTGATATTTTGATAATTGTTCTGTCTGTAAATACTCACCTTGCAATAGTTGAAAATACAAAAATACATGTTGCATGCATTTAGGAATTAATGGTACATTTAGAAATTAATTAACCATAATTTGGTTAAAAGAAAATCACAAAAAATATGCATGTGTGTTTCTTGTCATTATGTGATTTTATTTAATGTTAATTTGTGTGTTAATTATTATAGGTGTTAAATAATATGTGTGTAATTTTATTTTTAATTTTACAATTTATTTAGGATTTTTTGTTTAATTTTGGTAATTAAAGAAAAAGAAAAAGAGTTGAAAAAAAATGAAAAAACTCGGATGGGGCAGAAATATAAATGAAAGGTCAGGCCCAAATCAATTACCACAACCCAGTCCAAACCCAGGCTGCCCAGGCACGGCCCCAAACGACGCCGAATCAACATTCCCATCATGAGCCATTGATTGATTCAAATGAACGGTCCAGATCAGGCAATTCACTTACCCAAACGACGCCGTATAGGGCTATCTGATCTCAACCGTTAACCCAACCCCATCCAACGGCCTCAGAACATCCCCATATGCCCGATCCATTTAACCCCGGACCAACCCGATCCCCTCTTAAGTGGAACGACACCGTTCTACATTAGCCAAGGGATCCTGACCATTGATCACTCTTTGTCCAACGGCCAGGATCAAACCACCCCCCTCCGTATATAAGCTCCCCAACACACCCCACGCCCCCAAACCAAACCCCACCCTTCACCACTGTACACCATCGTCCCAAAAACAAACCCAAGCCCCCGTTCCAAACCCTAGCCGCCACCATACACTCTCACCCTGAACTCGGCGGCCCTGACGCCGGTGACCACCAAAGTAACACCCCTGATGCACCTCACCACCCTGAACACGGATCTGCTACCCCTTGCCTCGAATCATCCCCCATCATCTCGAATCTTAATTTGAAGGTTCGAGCCCAACCCTGACCTACACCAACCCACCCCAGTTTCACACCAGTCACCACCCTGGCCTCACTCGTGACCAAACCAAGCTTGGTTCGGTCCGAATCTACCCACAAATCCTCAAGCCCCAAATCGGACTGTTTCGAACCCTAGAACATAAGAACCTTGGAATCCGGCCAGTTTAACAGAGGGTTGGGGTCTAATAGACCTTAATCAAGGTGTTCTCGGTTGAGAACACCCCGATTAAAGTTTGTTCGACCGCTAAATGGGCAAATACGGTCAAAGCTGGGGTCGTCTGTGTCTAAGCTTTTCAGAGTGAGTTCCTCCTTTCTTTTCTATTTTTGTTTAAAATGTTGTTTTAGTTTGTCAGCATGTTTGGTTAGTTTGTTTGGTATTTCTAATATTTATTTTCCAATTTGTTCTCCGTCTTTGTAAGACCTTTTATTTGGTCGATTGTTCTTTTGTTTATGTTTGAACACGTATGATAAGATGCATGTTCAATTTGATTGATATCGTCGGGCAGATAATTCATATGGGTTCCTAGTGTCGTGCAAAAAATTGTTGAAGGCAATTGATGCCCTATTCGTTTGTTTGTTTGTTCGACTGATTGTTCTATGTTATAATTAGTATAGTCGATTAGATAAACGTCGTCGATTAGTTTTTATAGGACTGAATGCGCAACTATTCTGATTCGTATGGTTTCTTATGACTGGTCGAATCATTGTCGTTTAGCTAATTGATTGACATATCTGTGAATGGTTTGTAGCTGCAATATAACAGCTAGAGTTTAGTTTAGGGCAATTTGAATTAGAACTTTCAGAAGTCCAAAATTTCTGCTACTGAAATAGGGTAATACTGTAATAATCAGGGTTTAGCAGGGTTAGTTTGGGGGTTTGAAAAGATCAGAAATGTTTAGTTTAAGCTAGGCTGAAAATAGGGTACTGAAATAGGTTTAAACTAAGGCAATAGTGGGGAACAAGATTAAATGGCATGTGGGAGGTTAATTAAAATAAGTAGACACCCATAATTTTGATTAAAAAAGAGAAAAACATGCGGTATGGGGAGCTGTCAGGAATATCATAGGCATTTTATGATTAGTTTAGTATGTTTTAGGGATATGGGCAGAGTTAAGATGGAAAGATATCAAGGCAGCATGGGGTTTGCCTATTTGGGATATATATATAGGCTCATTTAGAAAGAAAAGAGGGATCAGAGTTTAAGGGCAGAAAAATCAGATACTAAGTTAGAGGAAAAAGATTTCAGAATTGAAAAGGAAAGGAACAAGAGTGGGAGGGCTGTTTGATCCTCATTCTAGGTTAAGCTTTACATCAAAAACTTCAACTTGTCCTTGACTTTGAGTGTTTAACAAAAATCAGAAATCCCTGTTGCTTGCCCCTGTTTAGTTTTCTGCTTGCTGAGTACTGTTCCATTAGGTTACTCCTGGTGTTCTGTTTTTTGGTTCACACCTGTCGCTGGTTTCTCTGTTTGGCTGTCATTGGATTTTTTCGGCTGGGGTTTGTCTTTTGGTTCTTGAATCTGCCTGCTGGGTTTTGTTTGGTTGCTGAGTACCGCTTGTGTTGTTGCTGCACTACTGCTATCATTGCTGACTCCTTTTCCACTGTATCTTTGTTCTTCTACCAGGTACACAACTTTGTCATGGCTGTTGTAGGTCTGAAAATCTGAAGCATGAATATGAGATGAAGAACTGAAATTTTTACGTTTGGTTTCATGTATTCTGAAATTTTAAGTTGTGTAAAGGATACATAGTTTCATTCGTTAGAAGCATGTAGTAGTTTTGCTATGTAAAATTGAGTATTCAAGCAGTAATAGTATATAGAACTCCTCGCATATTATTCTACAAGAACCAATAATGAAATGATTGCATTCTGTTATTTCAGCTTATTTCTGTGCAAAGCATGTTTCAAATACGTATAAAGGCTCTAGGCTAATTAATCAGTAGTTTAAACTGTTCAAATTAACATGCGTTTTTATTTAGAGGCATAAAAGGAGTTTTGTAGTTGTCGATTCCATTTCTGCCTTCTTGTGAATAATAAAAATGTAAAAGTAAGCCGCAGGTCGGACGTAAAAAAGTATATATAGAAATGGCCCCAGTCCAGTTCCGTGCCCGGTATGTTGGACCTGGGCCCCTAAAATTGTGCTAGCCCCCATGTTCCCGTTTATCTTCGATGTTAACTATTTAGGTCCGAAATTTCTTTTAATAATAACTCTCAAGCATGTAAATAAATCAGGTATCTTTTCTTTCATTATTAGAGATAAATTCAATAGAAAACATAGCCACTATAGGACGACCTTTTTAAATAAAACGAGACAAGCCTCGCCAAAGAAAAATACAAATTGCGGGGCACTCAATAATTGGTCATAATAAATACTTAGAATTTGGGATGGACTGTTTAGTGAATTTCGCTGCCTTCCCCAAAGATAATAACGCGTTAGCCTCTTTAGACGCGATTTAATTAAATTACTTTCTTAAACTCGGGTGCACATTTATGTGACCCAAATCCAAATCTCAGCAGAGTCGAAATGTGTCTCTAATCACGAGTACATTGATTGTGATATGGTTCGAGCTGCGTGTCCATGACGTTGCAAATTCCTTTTAAAAAAATAAGAATGAGATGAGCTTCGTCGAATAAAAAAATACAAAATTGCGGGGCCCTCAGTAAAAAATTTATTTTAAAATTGCTTAGACTTCGGGATGGACTGTTTAGCAAAATTCCACGGCCCTACCCAAAGTAAATGATACGCTAGTCACTTTAGGCGCGCCTTTAATAATTTAATTTTCTTAAACTCGGGTGCACATTTATGTGACCCAAATCCAAATCTCAATGGAGTCAAAATGTGCCGACGACCACGGGTACATTGATTGTGACGCGGTTCGAGATACATTTTTGCAATGTTGCAATTCCCTGTAAAATAATAATAATAATAATTATGAAAGCGGTAAAAAGTTAAAATTTGCACATAAGTTCATATTTGTATAAAATCAGATAATCAAGCCGAATATGACAGTTGAGCGACCGTGCTAGAACCACGGAACTCGGGAATGCCTAACACCTTCTCCCGGGTTAACAGAATTCCTTATCCGGATTTCTGGTGCACAGACTGTAATATGGAGTCATTCTTTTCCTCGATTCGGGATTAAAATTGATGACTTGGGACACCCTAAATCTCCCAAGTGGTGACTCTAAAATAGACAAACAAATTCCGTTTCGATTGTCCTTTAATTGGAAAAAACTCCTACGCCCCTCGCGGGGCGGAAAAAGGAGGTGTGACACTGACCATCAGTCACTTAGTGCCGAGGAAGGACAATCTGGCCCATGAAGAAGATCCATCTCCGGGTATATATAAATGCTCAACCACTCGGTGTTGTATATGGTTCATATGACTCAGGGAAGATGTAACGACCCAACCGGTCATTTTGAGTTATAGCGCATCGTTTAACAGTCTGAGGCTATGAGCAGCTTCATTTCAGGTATTATGACTTGTACGCGTGGTCGGAATTTAATTTCGGGAAATTCAGAGTTGATTTGGAAAGAGAATTCTCATTTTTGAAGCTTAAAGTTGAAGGAATTAACTAGGATTGGAATTTTGAGTAAACGACCTCAGAATTGGGATCTGAATGTTCCAACAGGTTCGTATGATGATTTTGGACTTGGGCGTATGCCCGTATCGGGTTTTGGATGACCCGAGAGCGTTTTGGCGCCTATTGTGGAAGTTAACATTTTGGAAGAAATTCATAAGTTTGGCTTGAAGTGCATTTCAGTATTATCGATATCCGTTTGAGATTCTGAGTCTAGGAGTAGCTCTGTATGGTGATTCTGGAGTTGGGAGCGCGATCGGAAGGATTCGGAGGTTCGTAGGTCATTTTGAAGTCATTTGGCTAAAGATAGAAAATTGAAGGTTTTTGAAGAAGTTCGACCGGAAGTGGACTTTTAGAAATCGGGGTCGAAATCCGACTCCGGAAGTTGGAGTAGGTCCGTAATGTCAAATATGACTTGTGTGCAAAATTTGAGGTCAATCGGATGTGATTTGATAGGTTTAAACATCGAAAGTAGAAGTTTGAAATTCTAAAGTTCATAAAGCTTGGGTTGGAGGTTGATTCATGATTTTAGCATTGTTTGATGTGATTTGAGGCCTCAAACAAGTCCGTAATGTGTTATGGGACTGATTGGTATGATTGAGCAAGACCTAGAAATTTGATATTCTTGAATTTTGACCATGATTTTGGATATGAAATTAAGAGAAAATCATATATTTGAGTTCTTGAGTTTATGGGTAAATATTATTTTCAAAAATTTTCGGAATCCGGGCACGTGGGCCCAAGGGCGTTTTTGTCAACTTTTCGAACGGGGTTAGGAATTGTTATAAATTGGATTATAATGAGTACCTTAGCATATATTAATGGGTTTACTTAATTATTGGCTAGTTTTGGAGAGTCGTGCATCGATTCGAGTCTTCAGAAAGGCGTAGAATGCCGGTTATGGACCTTCAGAGCGAGGTGAGTCTCCTTTCTAACCTTATAAAAGGGAATTGTCCCCATAGGTGAGTTAATTGGTTATGTGTTCCTATTTGTGGGGACTACGTACGCACGAGGTGACGAGAGTCCGTGTGTAGCTACTATTATGCTATTGTCCGGGTAGTCTAGAACCAAAAACATGCTATACTTGGATTAATCGTAAACTTATTGACAACTTGAATTGCTTAAATCACATTGAATTAGTAAATAAATTTCTAAAATGATTAAACTTCATTTTTTCTTAAATGGTTAAAAGAGTATTGATCTTTCTTTGGATAATTGCTCTATGTTGACTTCTTGATTGACTGTCTGTCTGTGTGTGTTTATTTTTGAACGGTTCGAATGCCTCGGTAGATTAAATAGATGTATCTATAGGCGCGCCGTTGACCCTCGGCAAGTGCACAGTTTATTTTTATTGGATCGGGCCGTCGCCTCGGCATAATTTGCGCATGCTTGCATTGCTTACCTTGAAACTTATTGAAGTTGATATCGCCTCTTTATGGCTGCTATAAACTAATAACGATAATGAAAAGTGAATCTTGGAAGTTTCCTTATTATTTGAGAAGGTGTTACCTGTTTCCCTGCTTTATGAGTTAAAATTTCTAGATAAATCCATGTTTCCTTACATCTTCACCATATTATTATTTGACCACTAGCAAGTGTTGAAGTCGACCTCTCGTCTTTGCTTCTTCGAGATTATACGGGATACTCATTGGGTACACGTTGTTTTCGTACTCATACTATACTTCTGTGTATTTTTGTTGCACAGGCTCATGCATCTCTAGTGGCCTACTGTGCGTAGCAGCACAGATGATACCAGGACTAGTTGAGTTGCATTATTCGAGGCGACCCGCAACTAGTATAGTCCCTTCCAGTATATTGTATTACTTTCTGTCCACTGTATTCCGGACGGATGTTGTATTTTATTTCCTTCTTAGTAAATGCTCATGTACTTGTGACACCGGGTTCTGGGATGTATTTGGGTTTATTCAAAAATTTTAAAAGTTTTTTAAATATTTCATTATTCTTTCGGAGGAATATACTGAGTATTGTTTTAATTGTATAAAAGAAGTGTTTTCAAAATTATTAAAACAAGAATTTAATTAAGTATTTCAGTTGGCTTGCCTGACAGCGGTGTCCGGCGCCACCACGACCCTTAGTGGATTTTGGGTCGTGACAATATGGTATCAGAGCACTAGGTTCTTGTAGGTCTCACGAGCCATGAGCAAGTCTAGTAGAGTCTCGCGGATTGGTACGGAGACATCTGTACTTATCTTCGGGAGGCTACAGGGCTGTTAGGAGTACTTTTCTTCTTGATTCCTCATCGTGCGATTTGATTTCCTTGAGACTTATGCCCTTGTTTCCTTCCTACTCAATCTTACGCGACGCGAATCGCTTGATGTAAATCGAGAATTTAATAATCTTAATGGTACTACGAATGTGGTGTGGGGTGTTTCTCCCTGCGGGGTTGTGTGAACTATTATCGTTGCCTTATGGAAGGATATTCTATTGTTTCAGCTTAGTAGCGGTACTTCTGAGAGCCTTGAGGCTAGGCACAGATTGCCATGATGCTTATGAACGATTATTTTGTAGTATTGATATGATGGTAGGATGTTTACCTACGTGTCGAGTCAGTGAATAACTTGAAGGGAGGTTTACTCAGTGCATGATCTAGAGATTCAGTGTTTTATTCCCGGTAGGGGAAAGGCAATCAGGCAGAGAATGTTCAGGTTTGGGTTGTTGAGGTATCGAGACTCGGTATTTGCTAGCGTGGTGGAAGTTTCCTTCTATGATGAGGTGTTGTTGTCCTTATTGAATGTACTAAATTCGCCGGTGTTATGATCTTCTACAATTCACCTTTGGAGCAGGATATTGCGGGTCAATATTGAAGAAGCGACTGTTAGATATTGCGGGGTGCGGCGGTGCAGGATTTAATCAGTGTTCCTAATGTCGGCGGCTCGAGAAATATGATCTTCGAAAAAGTTTAAAGTTAGTAGCGATTTGTGGGTTCAAATGCTACGAAGATAGATTTTATCCAAGGCAACAATTGAGCCGCAAAGTATGAGGAAGGGCATGTGGGAAGTGTCAGACGATGTTTAAAACTTCTAGAAGGCCAGGTATAAGAAGCACAGGTCGAGTAGTTGATTAAAGAAGCAAGTTTGCCCAAAGTGGGAGAGTGACAGAGTTGCATATGGGCTTGGCAGTAGGATGACTACGAACCTTAAGTAGAGTTTGGAATGATTTGGGGAATTTCAGAGATTAGTGATTGGGGCCTACGTGTTTAATTTGAAGTATGGGCTATCATGCGACAGGAGATTTGATACGACAGAAAGGAGCCGCTTAAAATGAAGAAGGATACATCATAATTATGAATTGGAAGGATGATGCCGCACATTTAATTGATGTCCACGAGGGGTGAATGAACTAGTGCAGCCGGAGAGTGAGCTCGGACCCAGGATGGGTTATTGGTGTTATAAGTGA
Source organism: Nicotiana tabacum (assembly GCF_000715075.1). Lineage (NCBI taxonomy): Eukaryota > Viridiplantae > Streptophyta > Magnoliopsida > Solanales > Solanaceae > Nicotiana > Nicotiana tabacum. Next base: position 204,162,619 of record NC_134087.1, on the reverse strand, counting down.
TTGTACCCCGTGCAGCAGCGTTGGAAGATGTCGGGAAGTGATTTCTACTGGTGGGTGATTCCCGGTGGGTAGGTTAGCGGTCGCGTAGTTGGTGAAGCTTCTACAAGGAATTCTATTGGTTGTGCAGCAAAGAGATCGGTCGTGCAAGTGTGGTTGATGATTCAAAGTATAAAAGGGGTTTCTACAGAAAGATTCTGAGAATTTGGGCGGTTGATTGCGTAAGGTTATGTCAACAAGAAAAGAATTCTAGTGAGTTTCAGAGTTGTGTAATGGTGGCTTCAAGCTAAGTGGGAGAGTCCCACCGCCTATGATTGGGTTGCATAGTTAGCTACTTGCGAGGTTTCTGATTATTAGCATTGTGATGGGCTATTTCAGCTACGGAAAAAGAACATAAGTGATGATTTGAGCAAGGAATGGTTAAAGGTGTGCTATGGTTGGCCTTGTTGGCTCATGCTCAGATTTGGGAAATGATTCAGGATTTGTGCCTTGTATAGATGCGGGTTCCAAGGGAAGTGATTCTTCCAGGTTTTTCGTCGAGAGGGTATTCATGTGTTAGAAGATTCATGAAGTTGATTATATTCGAGGCCAAGTCAGAGCGGGTGGCTCTCAACAACGGTCTTAATGGATTCAAAAGGGGTAAGGTATGGTGCCTAATGATTTCGAGCTTATGGGTGCGGTTGAGAATTCAAGCTTTTACAACAGCTTATGAGAAGAGGCCCATAATGTTCTATGATGTTTTGACTTGAGGTGTAGCATTTGAGAGATATGAAATGGTTTGTGGGATTTGAGACAATATGGTCTCGTGATTCAAGGTCACTTAGGATGAGTGCAGATAGAGTGTGGTACATGTTGAATGGAGTTATTATTATTTCCATTGAAATCAATGATAAATTGGAAAGAAGATAGGTTGGTTAGTTGAATTGGCATAATGTTGGTAGTGATCAGTTCCTTCAGCGTGATCAAGTTATGCAAGTGATTGTGAAGGAACGTGTGAGGCTTGTCGGCCGCCGTAATTGATGTTATTTAGAAGCGTTCTATTGTTATGGCCTGTTATGTGTAAGCGGATCCCAGAAGGGTTATGGTGGCTTAGACCACTACTTAGAGATTTGCATACTCTACGGTTATAAGACTTCACCTGTGTGTTGCTATGGTTCTCCTGAAGTGAGTTAAGTGAAAAGTTTTTATATGATGAAGTGTTAATCTATTAGTAGTTCCGGAGTTATGATAAAGGTCATGTTCTATCGTGTATTGGCATGTTGGGGTGCAGTGAGTGGTAAGGAATTTGAAGTGAGGATCAAGGTGGCAGTTCGGTGTTGACAAAGATGTCACGAGCTCGGATGAGCAGGAAAGGAGTTTCGATGTTTAAAGTAAGTTGGTGTTGTCTTAAGCATCACATGAGGTTGGTGTTTTATGAAAGAGGTTTTTCACCCTGGTTAAGGATTCTTGATCGCTTTACAGCGTTAGTGCGGTCGGTGGTTTGGATGTACAGACTTGTTATTTGTTATGGTAGGTTGTGGGAGCGTGTCCCACAGGAAGATTGTATAAGTGTGGCATGTAGTCACTTGACTGATTAAAGATTCAAACCAAGTATGGATATTGCGATGAAATTGTCAATTTGAGAATATATGCCTGGAGGGCACCCAGCTTATTGGGTTGTGGACTGTGGAGGATTACTCCGGTTATGATGATTGTTCTTGTGTGTTATGATAAAAGGGGGCGTCATTATGGACCTTTGCCAGGCTATTAGCCTAGTCAGTGTGATTGGAATCAGCTTGGGGTCTGTGAATGGATTTAAATGTGAATATGGGCACTATATCAGGCCCGATGTGTTCATTTCAGCAAAGCGCTCCTTATGGAAGAGTAGTCGGGGTGTTATTTCGTCGTCAGCTATTTCATGTAATGATGTATTGCGTCGTGCGAGTTGTGAGACGGCTTGGTGAATTTCTTATGTGTTGAGGATCCGCGTAGAGATGATGTTGTATGAGCAAATTGGCTTTTGAGATTCAGATCGTATATCGCACCTCAGTTGTGCTTGAGTTTTGTAGCTTACCGCGCGATATGTCCCTTCAGGGATGGTATTATGCACTTAGCGTGTTTATGACCAATATTCGGTATTTTGTTTTAATAAGAAATTTAGTTCGAGGTATATCTCCTTATGTGAGTTCTATATGTGGATCGGGTGGCACGCCGCCATGGGCATGTTATGTGGATCGGGTGGCATGTCGTCATGGGTATGTTATTTGGATCGGGTTGCACGCCACAACAATGTGATATTGAGTACAGTTCCCTATGTCTGTTTCATGTGTTTTGTTTCCTATTTTTCCAAGGAAAGCTCATATTAGCTGTGTGCCCACGTTGCATGTATGATTCGCGAGCGGGATGTCTGTTTAATTATGTTAACTGCGTCGCATGTACTATTTGCGAGCGGGGTAATTGAATTTCCTTTTCGGAGTTCGTTTTTCTTTTTGTATCGCATTCGAATTGGTAGACTATTGGCACATTGTGGCATCATATGAGACTTTTGATGATGTTTGAGGGGCTTATTGCCTGAGCAGTTCGTACTGGGTGAGACGAGATTATTGGATTTAAGATCCGTGCAATCTGAGTATATGAATTACATTAAGGAGCTAAGGCCATTATTCTTCAGAATGCAGTGATGGTTCTTGACAGGATTATAGACCCAATGAATTGTTGATTCGGCAGTTGGTTATGAATTTCTGCACATCTCTTCCGTCGTGGCGGTATTGTAAGAGTTAGAGTAAGACCTATGTCTGTCATGAGGTGCAATGGGAGCATCAGGTTCATGGAATTTCGACTAAGTTGATCAGAAAATGTTATTGTGGTCCGATGAGTAAAGTGATGCAAGGTGTGAATTCAGCAAAATTGTGCAGTCATGTTTAGGTACAACATGTAGTGATTGATATGGTGAGCGTATGTTGGAAGCAGGTCTGGCATAGAATTCTGGATGTTGGAATTGGGCTCTAAGGCCTATTTGCTTGATAAAAGGGAATATCTTCGGAATTTACCGAGCTAATGTGCTCAACTAAGTTGTGGTAGCACGGGAAGGTGCATGAGGTGTTAAACAGAGATTTCAGACTACTTTAGTATAGTTCTCAGCACGTTCGAGGACGAACGTATGTTTAAGTGGGAGAGAATGTAACGACCCGACAGGTCATTTTGAGTTCTAGCGCATCGTTCAGCAGTCTGAGGCCATGAGCAGCTTCATTTCAGGTATTATGACTTGTACGTGTGGTCAGAATTTAATTTTGGGAAATTTAGAGTTGATTTGGAAAGAGAATTCTCATTTTTGAAGCTTAAAGTTGAAGGAATTAACTAGGATTGGAATTTTGAGTAAACGATCTCGGAATCGGGATCTGAAGGTTCCAGCAGGTTTGTATGATGATTTCAGACTTGGGTGTATGCCCGGATCGGGTTTTGGATGACCCGGGAGCATTTTGGCGCCTATTGTGGAAGTTAGCATTTTGGAAGAAATTTCATAAGTTTGGCTTGAAGTGCATTTCAGTATTATCGATGTCCATTTGGGATTCCAAGTCTGGGAGTAGCTCCGTATGGTGATTCTGGAGTTGGGAGCGCGATCGGAAGTGAATTCGGAGCTCCGTAGGTCATTTTGAAGTCATTTGGCTAAAGATAGAAAATTGAAGGTTTTTGGAGAAGTTCGACCGGAAGTGGACTTTTTGATATCGAGGTCGGAATTCGATTCTGGAAGTTGGAGTAGGTCCGTAATGTCAAATATGACTTGTGTGGAAAATTTGAGGTCAATCAGACGTGATTTGATAGGTTTAAACATCGAAAGTAGAAGTTTAAAATTCTAAAGTTCATAAAGCTTGGGTTGGAGGTTGATTCATGATTTTAGCGTTGTTTGATGTGATTTGAGGCCTCGAGCAAGTCCATAAAGTGTTATGGGACTGATTGATATGATTGGTTGTGGTCTCGGGGGCAACGGGTGGATTCCGGATGGTTAACGGATCGAATATAGGTTAAAAGCTGCTGCTGTTTTGCTGGTATCTGGTTTCCTTTTTCGCGAACGCGAAGGGAGTCCTGCGTTTGCGAAGAGGAAGATGGGAGGCTGCTGGTTTTAGCCTTCACGAATACGAGGTGGAGGTCGCGAACGCGAAGGAGTCGAGCTGGTTACTACGCGAACGCGAGGAGGAGATCGCGAACGCGTAGAAGGAAAAGCTGGGCCTGGGTCATTGGCCTACGTGAAAGCGAGTCCTGGTATGCGAACGCGAAGGGGCTGGGTAATTGGCCTTCACGAACGCGAGCGAGAGGTCGCAAACGCGAAGAAGGGCGGACCTGGACTGGGCAGAATGTTTAAAAATCGGGGTTTGAGTTCATTTCACCCATATTTCTCTTGGCTTGGGCGATTTTTGGAGCTTTTGAAGAGGGGGTTCCGTCATTCTTCATGAGGTAAGTAATTTATGCTAATTTTTAATTAAATACAAGGTTTATATATGTATTTAGACCTGGAAATTAGTGGAAATTTGGGATTTTGAGTAAGACCTAGAAATTTGATATTCTTGAATTTTGACCATGATTTTGGATATGAAATTAAGAGAAAATCATATATTTGAGTTCATGAGTTTATGGGTAAATATTATCTTCGAAAATTTTCGGATCCGGGCACGTGGGCCCCAGGACGTTTTTGTCAACTTTTCGATTGGGGTTAGGAATTGTTATAAATTGGATTATAATGAGTACCTTAGCATATATTAATGGGTTTACATAATTATTGGCTAGTTTTGGAGCGTTGTGCATCGATTCGAGTCTTCAGAAAGGCGTGGAATGCCGGTTATGGACCTTCAGAGCGAGGTGAGTCTCCTTTCTAACCTTATAAAAGGGAATTGTCCCCATAGGTGAGTTAATTGGTTATGTACTCCTATTTGTGGGGACTACGTACGCACGAGGTGACGAGAGTCCGTGCGTAGCTACTATTATGCTATTGTCCGGGTAGTCTAGGACCCAAAAGCATGCTATACTTGGATTAATCGTAAACTTATTGACAGCTTGAATTGCTTAAATCACATTGAATTAGTAAATAAATTTCTAAAAGGATTAAACTTCATTTTTCTTAAATGGTTAACAGAGGATTGGCCTTTCTTTGGATAATTGCTTCATGTTGACTTCTTGATTGATTGTCTGTCTGTGTGTGTTTATTTTTGAATGGGCCGAACGCCTCGGGAGATTAAATAGATGCATCTATAGGTGCGTCGTCGACCCTTGGCAAGTGCACAGTTTATTTCTGTTGGATCGGGCCGTCGTCTCGGCATAATTTGCGCATGCTTGCATTGCTTACTTTGAAACTTATTGAAGTTGATATCGCCTCTTTATGGCTGCTATAAACTAATAAAGATAATGAAAAGTGAATCTTGGAAGTTTCCTTATTATTTGAGAAGGTGTTACCTGTTTCCCTGCTTTATGAGTTAAAATTTCTAGATAAATCCATGTTTACTCACATCTTCACGATATTATTATTTGACCACTAGCAAGTGTTGAAGTCGACCTCCCGTCTCTACTTTTTCGAGATTAGACGGGATACTCATTGGGTACACGTTGTTTTCGTACTCATACTACACTTCTGTGCATTTTTGTTGCACAGGCTCATGCATCTCTAGTGGCCTACTAGGCCTAGCAGCACAGATGATACCGGGACTAGTTGAGTTGCATTATTCGAGGCGGCCCGCAGCTAGTATAGTCCCTTCCAGTATATTGTATCTACTTTCTGTCCACTGTATTCCAGACGGATGCTTTATTTTATTTCCTTCTTAGTAAATGCTCATGTACTTGTGACACCGGGTTCTGGGATGTATTTGGGTTTATTCGGAAATTTTAAAAGTTGTTTAGATATTTCATTATTCATTCAAAGGAATATACTGAGTATTGTTTTAATTGTATAAAAGAAGTGTTTTCAAAATTATTAAAACAAGAATTTAATTAAGTATTTCAGTTGGCTTGCCTGACAGCGGTGTCCGGCGCCATCACAACCCTTAGTGGATTTTGGGTCGTGACAGAAGATCCACCCCGGAATATATATACATTACTGACCATCAGTCGCCAGTACCGAGGAAGGCCAATCCAGCCCCATGGAGAAGATCCATCTCCAAGTATATAAATGCTTCAGACAAGATCCTTGTCCAGGGAAGATCCATCCATCAATATAATTAATCGCGCTCACTGGGGGTGTGTATAGACTCCGGAGGGGCTCCTTCAGCCCAAGCGCCATCATAAATCAATATAACCGTTGCGGCGTGCAGCCCGATCCATAACTGTCACTCATAATCAGACTCTTAGCCTCACTCAGTCATTAATCTCTCCAGTCTCACTCACGGGCATACAATGTCATGAAACTAGCCCGACAACAATGATATGGTATATCAATAAATAACAACTGAGACTAAGATATGATATGAATGCATGAATATGACTGAGTACGAAATATCAATGAAATCAGTGAGATGACAACAAGAAACGACCATTATGGGTCCCAACAATATCTGCATAAAGACCAAACATGATATCTAGCATGATTGACAACTCAATTACTTTATCACATGGCGAAAACACAAATAACACAAGATAGAGCTACTATACAGTTCCATGGAAACAACAGAGTCGCAATTCACCGGGTGCACGCCCACATGCCCGTCATCTAGCATGTGCGTCACTTCAATACCAATCACATAACACGTAACTCAGGGTTTCATACTCTCAGCACTAAGTTTAGAAGACTTACTTATCTCAAACCGTGTAATTCTTTACTCTACTATGCCCTTGCCCGTCGATTCGGCCTCCGAACGCCTCGAATCTAGCCATCATTAATTCGATTCAGTCAACACAAGTTATATGAATTAATTACATAAAGAAATACTAATTTTTCAACAAAATCCAAAATTTAACTCAAAATCGTCTGTAGGGCCCACGTCTCAGAATCCGACGAAACTCATAAAATCCAAAAACCCATTCAGTTATGAGTCCAACCATACTAGTTTTACTCAAATCCGATTCCGAATCGACATTCAAATCTGAAAAATTCATTTTATGAAATTTCTACAATGTTCCCCAAATTTCCATCTCAAAATACTAATTGAATGATGAAAACAATGATATATTCATGTATATTAACCAAAGAGTTAGAATCACTTACCCTGATGAATTTCTTAAAAATCCCACGAAAACTCTTCACAAATCGAGCTCTCTAGGTCCAAAAATGAAATAATACCCTAACTCTCAGTTAAATAGCAAACTGTCTTACCTCTGAATGTGCGGTCCGCACATTTTAAAATGCGGTCGCACATTTCCAAGTTCTGCGGACCGCACAATTTTGAGTGCGGCCGTACTTCCAGCCTGTCCACTACCCGACTTCAGTAAATTGGCCATAAAATTCTCTATTGATGTCCAAATGACTATTGATATACTTTTATGGAAACTAGATTCAAAGGTCTACAACTTTTGTTTTTGAGTCATACTCAAATTCCTTGTATATCAAAAGATATAAGCTTCCGAAGTCAGACCAGCGAATCTGCGAAATCGCATTTCTGCGGCCGTGGGAAGAATTCTGCGGACCGTACAATTTCAACTGCGGCCCGCACATCTTCAAGTGTGGTCCGTACAATCTCAGCTGCTGCAGCACTTTGGGGTGTGCGTTCGCAATTCTGCCCTCTAAAAGGTGCGCTCCGCACTTTAGCTATCCTATAACACTGTCAAAGTGTCGAAATGCCCAAGCTCTTCCAAAACTCACTCTGGAACTCACCCGAGCCACTCGGGATCCTGTTCAAATAAACCAACAAGTATTGTAACATAATACGGACTTATTCGGAGTCTCAAATCACACCTAACAAAGATAAAACATGAATATCACATTGATTCAACCATAAGAACTTATGAACTTCCAAATTCCACATTCGATGTCGAAACCCATCAAAACACGTCCGATTGACCTCAACTTTTTCACACAAGTCATAAATGATATAATTGAGATATTACAATTTCCAGAATCAAATTTCAACCCCGATATCGAAAAGTCAACTCCTCGGTCAAACTTCCAAACTTAAATTTATGTTTTAGCCATTGTAAATCTAACTAAACTACAGACTTCCAAATAATTTTTCGAACGTGCTCCTAAGTCTAAAATCACCATACAGAGCTGTTGGAACCATCAAAATTCTATTCCAGGGTCATTGCACATAAGTCAACATCCGGTCAACCTTTAAAATTAAGCTTTAAACTTTGAATTTCATTCTTCCAAACTGACTTCAAAATACCTGAAAGCCAAAACTAACAATTCGCACATGCTATAATACATCATAAGAAGTTATTCAAGGCTTCAAATAGTTGAAAGGAGTGTAAATGCCCGAAACGACCGGTCAGGTCATTACACCGTAGTACCGTCTCTCTGAGAACCAACAAGTGCGGATCATCAAACTGGCAAGCCTTGATCTAATCGAATATTGAAGACTGAGCAACGACGCATGCAAGAACTCAGTTGGGCTCTGAAATATCCAACCTCACAAGTCTGTTAGCCAAGGACTGAATGTCTGAAGCTAATGGCCTCTCCTCTGCTGAAATGAAGGCCAAACTGCCCATACTCTCCGACTTTTTGCTCAAGGCATCCGCAATTACATTAGCCTTGCTCGGATGATAAAGGATGGTAATATCATAATCCTTTATTAACTCTAGCCACTTGTGCTGCCTCAAATTGAGATCCCTCTGTTTGAACAAATGCTGCAAGCTACAATGATCGGTGTAAACCTCACAGGACACCCCATAAAGATAATGCCTCCAGATCTTAAGAGCATGAATAGTCGCGGCCAACTACCAAATCATGCATAGGTAATTCTTCTCATGGGGCTTCAGCTATTGTGAAGCATATGTAATAACTCGCCCCTCCTGCATTAATACACAACCCAAACCAATGCGTGAGGTGTCACAATATACAATATACATCCTTGAACTGGAAGGAAACACTAACACCGATTCTAAAGTCAATGCTATCTTGAGCTTCAGAAAGCTCACCTCACAATCATCGGACCATTGGAATGGAGCACCCTTCTAGGCCAGTCTAGTCAAAGGTGTTACAATAGATGAGAAGCCCTCTATAAACCGGTAATAATAACCTGCTAACCCCAAGAAACTCCGCATCTTAGTCGCCGTAGTAGGACAAGGCCAACTCTAAACTACTTCGATCTTCTTGGGATATACCTTAATACCCTTTCCTGATACAACATGCCCCAATAATGCTACAAAATCTAGCCAGAACTCACACTTGGAAAACTTAGCATATAACTTCTGTTCCCGCAAGGTCTAAAGTACTACTCTCAAATGCTGCTCGTGCTTTTCCATGCTATGCGAATAGATCAGAATATCATCAATGAAGACAATGACAAACAAATCAATATATGGCCTAAACACCATGTTCATCAAATCCATAAATGTCGCTGGGGCATTAGTCAAACCGAAGAACATCACTAGAAACTCATGATGGCCATATCTAGTTCGGAAAGCAATCTTCGGAACATCTGAATCCCAAATCTTCAACTGATGGTACCCCAATCTCAATTCAATCTTAGAGAATACCCTGGCACCCTGCAATTGGTCAAGTAAATCTGCGGTAACGGGTACTTGTTCTTGAAGGGCCCAAAAGCATACTTTACTTGTAATATTTCCAACCTTGTTTTCAATTTAAAAATGCTTAAACTATACTGAACATGTAAATAAATTTCTAAAAGGCTAGACATCATTTCTTGACTTTTAAAAGAGAAATTTGCCTTTTCCTGAATAATTGCTCCTTGATGAATTCTTGATTTGACTGTTTGAATGTGTTTATCTATTGTGAAATGGGCCGAACGCCTCAGTAGATTAAATAGATGCATCTATGGTTCGCTTCATTCTACCCTCTGGCAGTGCACAATTTAAATATTATTGGATCGGGCCGCACGACCTCGGCATGATTTGCGCATGCTTGTATTACTTGCCTTGACATTTATGAATAATGATATTGCCTCTCTGGCCCGAGATAAATTGAAAAATGAAGAAATACAAATTTTGGAAATTTCTTATTATTAAAAGAATCGTTTACCTGCTTCATGCTTTGAGTTTGAAATCACTTTATAAAATCCGTGCTTCTATATTATTGGTATATTATTATTAGACCACTATTAAGTATCGAAGTCGACCTCTCGTCTCTACTTCTTCGAGATTAGACGGGATACTTACTGGGTACACGTTATTTTTGTACTCATGCTACACTTGTTGTGCATTTTATTGCACAGGCACATGTACGTCTAGTGGCCTCATTGGGTACAACTCGGCATGGTTGATACGAGGACTTAGGTGAACTGCACTTTTCGAGACGTCCCGTAACCAGCAAAGTCTCCTTTAGAGTACTGTATTGTATTTTCTCTACTGTCCAATTTATATTCTGGACGGTTATTGTATTACATTGTTTCCTAGAAATTGCTCATGCACTTGTGACACCCGGGTTCTAGGATGTCTATGGGATTATTCAGTATTTTTAAAATTGTTAAAGGTATCACTATTTGTTCCGTGAAATTTATTATTTATTGTATAATGTATAAAAGAAATGATTTCAGAAATATTTAAAACGAGAAATTACTAGTTATTTGTGTTGACTTGCCTAACAGTGGTGCCCGACGCCATCATGACCCTTAGTGAATTTTGGGTCGTGATAATGTGGTTTCTCGATGTTTTGACTCCTAATGGCCCAAATCTAGCCAAAAGCAATTTCATATCATAAATATAACTATAAGAAACTAATCTAATTAATGAAATCAAGACTTTAACAAGAATTTAGAAATTTTCCCCAAAAAGTCAACCCGGACACACGTCTCGGAATCGGGTAAAAGACATAAAATATGAACACCCATTCAACCCGAGGCCACCCATACCAAAATTACTCAAATACGGTACCAAAATCTCAATCAAAACCCCAAAATCTGATTGAATAACTTTTCAACTTTCCCCCCAAATTTCTCAACCCAAATCCTTAATTAAATGATAAAATTAATGGTAGATTAGTGTGATATAACCAAAACTAGTTAAGAATCATTATCCAATTGTTGTCTCTGAAAAGCCCTCAAAATCTCGCCTAAATCCGAGCTCTCTAACTTAAGTTATGAAGAAAATGGCAAATCCTTGATTTTCAAATGTTTATATTTGCCCAGGTGAATCCTTCTCTGCGAAAGCGGAATATGCCTCGCGTGAACAAAATTCCCTCTTACGCGAACGCGTAGACCTAATACCTCAGAACTTCGCGAACGCGAGACCTAAATTGCGAATGCGAAGAACAAAACTTCGCTGCCCTTCAAAATACCTTACGCGAACGCGATGAAGGAAACCAGCAACTGAAGTACCAGATTTTCTGCAATTCCAACAAGTCCAATTCTAGCCCGTTAACTACCCGAAATCAACCCGAAGCCCCCAGGACCTCAACCAAACCTACCAATAAGTCCTAAATCATCATACAAACTTAGTCGAGCCTTCAAATCATGTCAAATAATGCTAAAAACATGAATCGCACTCCAATTCAAACTTAATGAACTTTGAAACTTTAACTTTTAAAACTGACGCCGAAACCTATCAAATCATGTCCGATTGACCTAACATTTTGCACACAAGTCATATTTGACATTACGGATCTACTCCAACTTCTGAAATCAAAATACGACCCCGATATCAAAAAGTCTACTCCCGGTCAAACTTCATATAAATCCAACTTTCTCCATTTCAAGCCTAATTCAACTACGGACTTCTAAATCACAATCCGGACACGTGCCTAAGTCCAAAATCACCCAATGGAGCTAATGGAATCATCGAAACTCTATTCCAGAGTCGTCTTCACACAATTTGAACTATAGTAAAATTCCTAGAACTTAAACTTTCATTTTAGGGACTAAGTGTCCCATTTCACTCCAAAACCTAAAACAAATCCTCCCAGCAAGTCACATAAGCATAAAATGATACAGGGGAGACACTAAATAGAGAATCGGGGCTAATACTCTGAAAACAACCGATCGGATCGTTGCAACTATATATAATATATAGTCCATAATTTATATTTATATAATTATTAATAAAAGAGATTTCAAATTTTAATAATTTTTTAACATTTGGTAGACGTAATATTGAGTGAGTTAGTTAGATAAATGTTTCTTACTAAATTAAATAATATATTTACCTGCTCATCAATTTTATTTTTCTTCCTTTATGTATAGTCTTTTTTCATGGTTCTCACGATTTTACTTTCTAATTTCAACTCAAATTCTTTAAATTAACTATTCCTTTTCGTGACATTTGATTGATCCACATACCAGAAAGAAAGTTTTTTGTGTCTCATCTTTTTTAACTAAGAAATCCCCGAGGCAAATGTCGCAAGGTTCAAAACACAATGGGGAATTGGCTCACCTTTTACCATTTTCACTTAAGGAAAGAATTCAATACCAAATGACGTGCGCTTAATTCATACATCATGAGTTGCGCTCACCCCACTAGATCAAAGTCATGTAGGTTTTTTTTTGTGTCTCAATATTATATGGATTTTATAAAAGCAATTTCAGGATCTTTTTAATATATATTTTTTTAGGCCACCAGTTCTATTGGGCCACCCCTCATTGATGACCAATAACTATTTACAGACTATTGTCCCACCATGAACGTATTATTTAACCATCTTCATTCACATTTGGTAACTGAATGACAGTGTAACGACCTGACCAGTTGTTTCATGAGTTACTGCTCTTTTTCCCCTATTTCTGTTTTTTTATATGTTGTTAAGTGGTATTATGTGGTATAGGGTTGGTTGGTCCGGGTTTAGAGTGGGTTTGGAGAGGAATGTGACACTTACTCTCTTTTGAGTAAGCTTAAGTTGGAAAAATCAACCGGATGTTGACTTATGTGAAAAAGGTCTCAGATGTGAATTCCGGTGGTTCGGATAGCTTCGCTAGGTGATTTGGGACTTAGGAGAGTGATCAACATGTATTTTAGTGGTCCGTAGTAGATTTAGGCTTGAATTGGCGAAATTGGAAATTTGGCATTTTCTAGTCAGCAATGGAAATTTTGATATCGGGGTCGGAATGGAATTCCGAAAATTGAAGTAGGTCCGGTGCGTCATTTGTGACATGTGTGCAAAATTTTAAGTCATTCGTGTGAGGTTTGATAGACGTTTTGATCGTTTGCGGAATTCGGAAGTTTGGAAATCCTTAGGCTTGAATTCGATGGTGATTTGATGTTTTGATGTTATTTTGAGTGTTCCGAAGGTTGGAACAAATTTGAATGATGTTATCGGATGTGTTGACATATTTGGTTGAGGTCCCGAGGGCCTCAGGTGTGTTTCGGATACTCAACGGGGCATTTTTGGACTTGAGGAGATAGCAGGTTTTTTTGGTATTCTGTTGCAGACATTTTGTTCTTCGCGATGGCGTAGAAGAGTCCGTGATCACATAGGCTTTGTCGGGCAGAGGTGAAATTTGTTCAATGTGATCGCGAAGGTCAGTATGCAATCACGATTGGTTGTGAGGTTATGGTTCGCGAACGCGTGGCCAAAGTCGCGTTCACATAGAAGAGAAGGAGCTGGTGTAAAGTGGTAAGGGTTTTCTATGCGGTCGCGTGGGAGAGGCCACGATCGCGTGAGTTAGCAAAGGCAGTGCTCCGTGCACGTGGAGTTTTACGCGATCGTGTAGGGTTAAAATGAGGGCAGTCAATTTTTGTGCTTCGCGATTGCGAGGGTCTTTCCGCGATCGCGATTAAGGAAAATTATCTGAGCATAATGCATATAAGGCCATCTTCGCAATTTTTAGCTCATTTCTCACCATTGTTGAGCGGTTTTGAAGCTTTTGAGAGGGATTGTTTGTTATCATTTGACAAAAAAAATATTGAATAAAAATATAGTTATAATTAAATAATTATTTTATGCTATGCGCTAATATTAATAATTTAAATCCTCAAAAAATAAATTATTTCGATTAGTGATTAAAAAGGATAATTAAGTATTTGAATTAACTAACTAGAAAAATAATCTAATTTTATTCCTTTTCAAATTCATCATATAAGTAAAATTATTTTTTAAGTTTACACAAATCTTAGAGTACATAAATTATTTTTCAGAATCAGCAATAAAAGAAATCAGAATATAAAATAAAATTTAATTAAATTATTAAGAGTTAAATTGGTTAAATGCAAACTTTAAGAAAAAAAGGATGAAATAGTAGAAGCCAAAATATATTTATAAAGAGATGTCAGGTGAAATACAATTTAACATATTTGTAAATAATATTAGTATAAGATATGTATAGTTACAAAATAATGTACAACTAATTTAACTAAATTCATCTTCTATGCATATTCAGAAGATATTTAATACAATTACTATGGGAAAAATTATTTTTATCATCTAAACAAATATTGCAGTTTATTTTAACGTCGTGTACATATTTTTAATTGATAGACACTACACACACGTGCAAAGCACGTATACTAAAATTAGTACTATATTAAAAGCACGAAACCTTTAGCGAAATGTCGTTCGCTTTTTTTACCCTTTAAAAATATATTTTATATTGGACAAAATAGTAAGTTGTTTATCTTCCTAATATCTAGGACTTCTAAATCAACTAATTTTTTTATTTATTATATCTTTCCTTATTTTATATATATATATATATATATATCTATCTATCTCACCACGTTGGAAAATATTGTAAGGAAAGGATTCAGCGGCAATAATGGTAAACAAATAGTATAACTAAAGTGAATTTTCAAGCTAAGTGATTTTGGCCAAACAAATTAAAATACTCTTAGTGGAAAGGAAATTGATAGCGTAGATTTATGAAAATAATCCGCCTATTCTATTCCTTTTTTTCCTAAATATTACAAAAAGTATAGTTATAGTTGTGTCATAATTAAATTAAATAATTAATGTAAGGTAAATTTTAGTTAATATTAAAGTTATTTTCTACAGAATTCAAATAAGAAAAGATATAATAAATAAAATTTTAGTTGATTTAGAAGTCCTAAATATTAGGAAGATAAACAAATTATTATTTTGTCCAGTATAAATATATTTTTAAAGAGTAAAAAAAGCGAACGACATTATATAAATATTATACAAATTAATAAAGAGAATAATATATTGTTCGAGTAGGAAAAAGTTCAAAAATAATTCGCATCTTCTATACTATCTTAAAAAGCATGAAATTTCAACAAATAATTAAGTCTTTGCATTAATAAATTAGCAAAAAAAATCAATTCAATATTTTTCAAAATCATTATGTAAGTAAAATTATTTGTCAAGTTGATAAAACTTTTAAGGTACATAAATTTATTTTTCAAAATCATTATGTAAGTAGAATTTTATAGTATTAAAAATTAAATTTGCTAAACATACTAAGTTAAAGCATTAAGAATGTAACATAAGACAAAAGATATTCAAAAGAAGTGTCGATATCATTTTTCTTTATTTTTATATTTATTCCAATAAATGATAATTTCCTATATTTTTCAATATAGTATTATATATTTTTGCAATTCAATATTAGTTACTTAAAACTTTTATGGTTATTTATTAATATTTTTCCATGAGGAGTTCTACCTCATCACTCACAAATTTCTACAATACTAAAAGATTCAAATTTTTCAATTGTTTTGTTATCTTTAAATAATTGTGGTAAAAGTATTTTTGTGTTATTTGCTTATAGTATTTAGTAACAAAGATAACAATAATTTTCATAAGATATTTCACACCTCATAAATCATAATAAGGGCATATAAAACTTACGTGGAGTATGATTTCTTTGTTTTATTGAGTTAGCTTAGTGAGATTAACATTCATTATTTTAGGAACTTACATTTTTTCCTTTAATATTTTTTCAGTAACGAAATACATTATTTAATAATATTTACTTAATTTTTAAAAAATTTATATTCATTGACACGTGTAGGACACGCGCAAAGCGCGTACCCTAAGACTAGTTATTAATTAAAAGAATTAGTGTACACACAATTTACAATAGTATTTTTGATTTTTATAGTTATTTTTCGTCCTTAATTATGGCAATTTCCTTCTTTTTGTAGGTTATTAGTATTTCCTTATTATTAGTACTTGGTTCGTTCTCATATTAAGAAGTTTTCCTCTTAATTAATACCCATTAATTTTTTTTCCATTTTCCTATATGGAGATTTTCCTCTTACTTAATTAGGTTACTAGATTTTCCTTAATTATATTATTACTTGGTAATTAAGGATTTTCCTATATGGAGATTTTCCTCTTAATTTAGGTTACTAGATTTTCCTTAATTATTACTTGGTTCGTTCTCAGATTTCTCTCTTAAATCTTAATTTATGTAGGTTAAAAGTATTTCCATACTTGGTCCGTTTTCATATTACGTAGATATCTCTCTTACTGCTTGTTTGGGTGGTTGTTACATATCGTTTTATAATGTATCGTATTGTATTGTAATTGTATTGTATTATATTGTTTGATGAATACAACATTTGGATAGATTATATCATTTGTCGTCGTTTCATGATGTCACACACCAACAATATGAAGAATAAACTTGCAACATTACTAAGAAAAAATTAGATACATAGTAGAATTATTACATTAAAAGGTAGAATAAAAGATAAAATATGATTATTTAATAATAAGGAAGGTCAAGATGAGAGAAAAAAGTAACGTAACGATACCACCACACCAAATCTGTCGTTACATAAAGTGACACTTTTCGTCGTTACGTAACGACGAATTTAATAATACGATACAATAAAATTTAAGTAACAATCAAAATAAATATTGCATTTAAAGTAACAATACGATACAATACAGTAGGTAACAACCATCCAAATATACATTACTAGTATTTCCTTACTTGTGTATATTTTCTTTTTTTCTGATTCTTTTATTTCCTTTTCCGTCAATGCTCTCTTTCATGTATAAATCCCATCAATTGTACCAGGGGTGGCTAAATTCCAAAACTTAATATGCGGCCTTAAATAGTGACAGGTTTATGAATTTCAAAATAATTTGACCTATTTTTTCTTCTATATTTACCTTTAATTAAAAAAATTATAATTATACAAATGTTATGATCTGTCTAGTAGTTTGTTTGGATGGTTGTTACCTATTATATGGTATTGTTACTTTAATTATAATGTTTGTTTTGATTGTTATTTAAATTTTATTGTATCGTACAGTTAAATTCGTCGTTACGTAGCGATGAAAAATGCCACTTTATGGAACGACTGATTTGGTGTGGTTGCGTTGTTACCTTATTTTTTCTCTCATCTTGCTCTTCCTTATTATTAAATAATCCTATTTTATTATTTACATTACTTTTTTATATAATAATTTTACCCTGTACTTTACTTTTTCTTTATAAAATTACAAATTTATTCTTCATATTACTGGTGCATGATATCATAAAATAACAACAAATAATATAATCTGTCAAAATATTATATATATCAAAACGATACAGGTGGTACGACAATTATAATTTTTATCAAATTTTCAGCTATGCATATGCTTACATAGGTCGGCCGCTTCCTTACAAGAGTAATACTTGTGTGGCTTTTCTTGTCTTTTAATGAGAAAAGTTAAAATAATTATTTAATTACAGACTTTTAACTATTACAGACTGTTATTTAATTATTCGTTTGACTGAATCAAGTCCAAATAAGTCGAGGGGATAGGTTACGGTGGATAAAAACTTAATGGTTCGAGTTCTTAAATTAAAAATTAATATATACATAACATATGTTTGTATATTATTAATTTAAAGTCGTTTGTTACGTTGCTTGTTGCAAATGTGAAGCACTAGAATGTAATACGATCAACGGTCAAAATAATCTTGAAAAATAACTAAAAGTTTTCTCTGTTTTCTAATATTATCAAAATATGGAAAAATGGGAGTAACATATGTTATTGATATGTAATTGCGATTATAAGTTTAATTGTCACTAATAAGTCGCATTTCTTAAGTGCGATATATAAATCGCATTTAATAATTGTTGTTTATAAGTCGTGTTCAGTAATTGCGATTAATACATCGGATTCTCTTGGGATTTTTTGTCTCATTCACTGCTTGTGTCTTTTCTATATCAAAAAAGTTACGAGGTAAACAATCAGCAATAACCCAAAACAATCAGCATTCAGTAATTGCGATTTAAAACTCATCCTTTATTTCTTAAATTTCATGCTGAGAGAAATTACATCATATAAACAATCAAAGAAGAACAATGAAAGAAACAATTAAACAAAATAAACGAAAACAAATTAAATGTCCAAGAACAAGAAAAAAAATTCATGTGTAATTTTTTTTTTTATGTATTGCGACGGGATTAACTGTAAACACCTCATAGCCAAAGCAACCGAATTAATGTGATGCAGCGGATGAGGCTGCTCTTTCCTTAACTAGAGGTCTCGGGTTCGAGTTCTGGATATGGAAAAATCCTTGGTATGGAGCACTTTCCCACGAATAGAGCCCTACACGGCGCAAATCCGGATATAGTCGGGCTCCAATACATATCGAACATCGGGTGGGAAACCAAAACAAACAAAAAAAAGCGACCGAATTTAGGTACCTTATAGAAAAGGAAGAAAACAAAGTCACTAGTTCCATAACGATTAAAATTGGCTGGGATTCCTCCAAACAAATTGAATAACACTATGGGACAATGACTCATTGATATCAACCTAGCTGATATTACAAAGCAATTGCTCTATATTATTGACATATTAATAAACCTATACGACGAGAATTCGGATTAGTCAGATCAATAGATCTCGAATACATACTGAGTGTTAATCTTTTTGCATAAGGCAAAAACAAACTGTTATTTAGAGAAGCTGAACAAAAAGCTCACTTTGTTCTCTCATTCTCATAAGTTTTACTTAGCAAAAAAGAAGACTTTTTGAAACATATATAGTTATGGAGAGAAAAGGAAGTTCTTCAGATTTAGTGAAGACTTCTGAGGATGTCTCAAATGGCAAGAAAGGTGGCCTTAAAACCGTGCCTTTTATTATCGGTATGTAATTTCATACTTTTTAGTCCCTTGGTATGAATTTTTCCTCTTGAATTAACGTTTTGTTTGGTACGACAGAAGTCATTTTTAAGTAAAATATTTTTCATGAGAAAAGTCATTGATTTTTGGTGTTTGGTTATCATCAAAAAGGGGAATACGACTTCTCTAATCACTCTTGGGTAGAAGTCATTTTTCTTATAACTATCGTAATGATTGATCACTGCATATTATTTACTCCAACTAACACTTAAACAATATTATTAATGTTCATTACTCAAAATATTCTTGAAAACACTCTCCGATTTACAAATATTAATGTTAATATGTACATCATACACAAACATACACATTCTTTTTCCACCTCCAACCAAACTCCGAAAAACATTAAAAAGTGCAAGGACAACAGTTCGGTGCAGAAAATATTCCGTATTTACGTACGGTTCGAGGAAGGGTCATACCCTTAGAAGTGTGATGTAGACAGCCCATCCTAATGCAAATATTAATGGCTGCTTCCACGGCTCAAATTCGTAACGTATAAGTTATACGAAGACAACTTTACCGTTGCTTCAACGCTCAATTTCAAAAGCCGAAAAACATTGTTTGGGAAAAAACTTTTCTATGAAAATTGACCTCCATCGTACCAAATACGCTTTTATTTTTTTTTTATTTTTTTTTTAAAGAATATTGTTTATGGTTTTGATGATGACAGCAAACGAGGCATTGGAGAGGCTTGCAAGTGTAGGACTAAGTGCAAATATGATCATGTACCTGAAAAATGAGTATCACTTAACTAATGCTAGAGGCCAAATCACTCTTCTTTGGTGGGGTGCCATTTCCAATTTCACACCTATTTTTGGAGCTTTTCTTTCTGATTCATACTTGGGCCGATATTATGTGATTGCTTTGGGGACATTCATCAGCTTTCTTGTGAGTACATTCTCTCCTTTACTCTCCTAGTTCTTTATAACATTTTTCGTCGAAATCAGCGGCGAAGTGAAACTTATACGTTCAGGATTCTAACTTAAAAGGATTCTAACTCTTTAAGGTTATTGGATTCTAAATTAGTAATTTGTACATACAAAGCTATTAAGTTTGGTCGAATCCGCAACAAAAATTCTAGCTCCGCCCCTGATTGAAATTCATTATTAGAAGCGAATATAGGACAATGATGTGGATTCAACTGAACTCACTGCTTTTGGATTTGGACTCTGTATGCATAAACAAACAAAAAAAGGGATCTTTACACAAATATAGCTAATCGAATTCACCGTTTACTTTTCTAGCCATGATTTGAAACTTACACGTTCAGAATTCTAATTCTTAGGATTATAACTCTTTAGGGGTCGTATGGTTGAGAAACAAGTTATCCCATGATTAATTATCTCGGGATTAGTTATTCCAGGATTGTTATCCCACCTTCCCATAGGGATAAAGAAACACTACAATCCCGGAATCCTCCGATTAGTTATACTACGATTTTACCCCCACCAATTATGAGATAAACACATCTCAAATTTAATCCCGGGATTAATTATCCGTTATTCCTCGTACTAAACGAGCTCTTAAAGTTATTGAGTTCTAAATTAATAAGTTGTACATACAAAGCTATTAGGTTTGGACAAATCCGTAACAGAAATTCTAGCTCCGCCCCTGATATCCATTCATTATTGAAATTCATTATCATAGGCGAATCTAGGACAATGATGTGCATTCACTACTTTCAAATTTGAAGTCTGTATTGTTGAATTTGGCAAAACATTTTGTCCCACATCGGTGGGAAAAGAAGGGTTGGGGGGATTTTTCCCCTATAAAAGAAGGCTTAATGTTTAGGATTTAAACACACCTCTCATTTGCCTTCTCATCTGTTTAAGGCATTTGTATTTCTCTCTTTAGTATTATTTTACTTGTATTTTTGGAGTGAAATAAAATATTGGTTGTGTCCGAGGAGTAGGCAAAATTAGCCGAACCTCGTAAATTCTGGTGTTCCCTTTATTGTTGCTTTATTGTCTTATTTATTATTTGGTGGCTGTCATAATTTTTGGTATAGTAGTTGTGACTTATTCATACTATATACATTTGGCTTCCGCAACAATTGGTATCAGAGCCAAGGTACTGTCTAAGTATGCTCTGTGGTTGCAGCATAATCTGATCTTCCACATCAGAAAAGATTTATCTTGGTAACTGAGTCAAGGTTCTGTCTGAGTATGCTCTGTGGTTGCAGCTTAGTCTGATCTTCCACACCAGAAAGGAAATAATCTTGATTTTTGTCGTCAGCTATTAAATAATATTTGTGTCAAAGATGGGAGACAATAAACAAGAAGAATCTACATCAAGTGTCAACAATACGTCATCATTGGCATCTTCCCTTATGACAAGAATTGTGTCAAATGCGAAATTTGCGGTAGAAATATTTGACGGGTCCGGACATTTTGGGATGTGGCAAGGCGATGTTCTAGATGTCCTTTTTCAACAAGGGCTAGATCTGGCCATTGAAGAAAGAAACCAGATGTTATTGGAGAAGAAGATTGGAAGATTATCAACCATGTTGCTTGCGGTACCATTCGATCCTACCTTGCTAGAGAGCAGAAATATCCATACACAAAAGAAACTTCTGCAAGTAAATTATGGAAAGCACTGGAGGATAAATTTTTGAAGAAAAACAGTCAAAATAAATTGTACATGAAGAAGAGACTGTTTCACTTCACCTATGTTCCTGGTACCACGATGAATGAACATATCACCAGTTTCAATAAGTTGGTCACAGATTTGCAAAATATGGATACAACTTATGATGATGGTGACTTGGCCTTAATGTTGTTGGCGTCACTTCCTGATGAGTACGAGCACCTTGAAACTACACTACTCCATGGAAATGACGAAGTTTCTTTCAGAGAAGTTTGTTCGGCTTTGTACAGCTATGAACAAAGAAAGCGAGAAAAACAGAAGGGCGGAGAAGGAGAAGCACTATTTGTGAGGGGTCGTCCTCAAAATCAAACGAGGACAAAGAAGGGAAGATCCAAGCCAAGATCCATACCCAACAAAGATTAATGTGCCTTTTGTCGAGAAAAAGGGCACTGGAAGAAAGACTGTCCGAAGTTGAAGAATAAGGCCAAACATAACAATGGAAAGGCCATTATGGATTCAAATGTAGCTGATTGTGATGATTCAGACTTCTCATTAGTTACAACAGAGTCATCAACATCATCAGACATATGGTTGATGGACTCAGTTTATAGCTATCATATGTGTCCCAACAAGGACTGGTTCGTGGAATTTCAAGAAGGAGAATATGGAGTCGTTCACACAGCGGATAACAACCCTCTTACCTCATATGGCATTGGTTCAATACGATTAAGGAACCATGATGGAATGATCAGAACATTAACAGATATTCGATATGTACCGGATTTGAAGAAGAATCTCATCTTTGTGGGAGCCCTAGAATCAAAAGGGTTCAAAATCATTGCAGAAAATGGAGTGATGAGAGTATGCTCCGGTGCACTAGTGGTAATGAAGGCTAATCGGAAGAATAATAATATGTACCGCTATTGTGGCAGTACAGTTATTGGGACAGCGACAGTGACATCCAGTGACGACAAAGAGGCAGAAGCAACCAAGCTATGGCACGTGCGCTTGGGACATGCTGGAGGAAAATCCTTGAAAACTCTATCACATCAAGGATTGTTAAAAGGAGTAAAGGCTTGCAACTTGGAGTTTTGTGAGCATTGTGTCAAAGGGAAACAGACAAGGGTTAAATTTGGTACATCGATCCATAATACTAAAGGCATTTTGGATTATGTACACTCTGATGTTTGGGGTCCTTCCAAAACACCTTCATTGGGTGGGAAGCACTATTTTGTAACCTTTGTTGATGATTTTTCTCGAAGAGTGTGGGTGTATACAATGAAAAACAAAGATGAAGTGCTGGGAATTTTTCTCAAATGGAAGACGATGGTGGAGAATCAAACAGGCAAGAGGATCAAGTGTATTCGCACAGACAATGGAGGTGAATACAAAAATGATCATTTCAATAAGGTCTATCAAAATGATGGCATCGTCCGACACTTCACTGTCAGACATACACCACAACAAAATGGAGTGGCTGAACGTATGAACCGGACCTTGCTGGAGAAGGTACGGTGTATGTTGTCCAATGCTGGCTTGGGCAAAGAATTTTGGGCTGAGGCAGTTACATATGCATGCCACCTCATTAATCGCTTACCATCTGCTGATATTGATGGCAAGACACCATTTGAAAAATGGTATGGAAAGCCTGCTGTAGATTATGACTCTTTGCACGTGTTTGGCTCAACTGCATATTATCATGTGACGGACTCAAAATTGGATCCAAGGGCAAAGAAGGCTATTTTTATGGGAATTACTTCTGGAGTCAAAGGATATCGCTTATGGTGTCTTATAACAAAGAAAGTAATATTCAGCAGGGATGTTACCTTTGATGAATCTGCTATGGTAAATAAGGTAACAGAAGATACCAAACAAAATAAAGGTGCTTCTAAGTAGGTGGAGTTTGAGGGAAAATTTATTTTTCCTACACAAGAAGCAGAGGAGGAAACAAATGAAGATTACCCTCTGGAAGGAGAGCCAGTAGAGGAGATTCCAACTCAGGAACCTCAACAACAACTTGAATCAATAGCAACCAGCAGGCCAAAAAGAACAATAACGAAACCTGTTCGTATCATAGAGACAGTTGCTTGTGCAACCTCAATTGTAGCTGATGATGTTCCTACCACTTATAAAGACGCAGTCCAAAGTTCAGAAGAAGATAAGTGGAGGATTGCCATGAATGATGAAATACAGTCCCTTCATCAGAATCATACATGGAGATTGGCCAATCTCCCGAAGGGAAAGAAAGCAATTGGGTGCAAATGGGTATTTGCAAAGAAAGAAGGATTTCCTAACCAAGCAGATGTTCGCTACAAAGCAAGATTGGTGGCCAAAGGATATGCTCAAAAGGAGGGAATTGATTACAATGAAGTGTTTTCTCCAGTTGTAAAACATTCCTCCATTAGAATTATGTTGGCTTTGGTAGCACAACTGGATTTGGAACTAGTTCAGATGGATGTAAAAACTGCGTTTTTACATGGAAACTTGGAGGAGGAAATCTACATGACTCAGCCAGAAGGATTCAAAGTTGCTGGAAAAGAAAATATGGTGTGCAAACTTGAAAAATCGTTGTACGGATTGAAACAATCTTCTAGACAATGGTACAAATGATTTGACAAGTTTATGTTGCAGCAAGGGTACAAGAGAAGCAAATACTATCATTGTGTGTATTTGCGCAGGCTTAAAGATGGTTCCTTTATATATCTTCTCCTATATGTTGATGATATGTTGATAGCTTCCAAGAATTCAGAAGAAATTGATAAGTTGAAGATTCAACTGAAGAAGGAGTTTGAGATGAAGGATTTTGGCGAGGCAAAGAAAATTCTTGGCATGGAAATAATTAGAGATAGACGTTCAAAGAAACTCTGTTTATCTCAAAAGGAATATTTGAAGAGAGTACTTCAACGTTTTGGCATAGATGACAAGACTAAGCCAGTTAGTACTCCACTTGCTTCCCATTTTAAGCTAAGTACTATTATGTCGCCAATGGATGAAGCTGAACGAGAGTATATGTCAAAGGTACCATACGAAAATGTTGTTGGTAGCTTGATGTATGCAATGGTTTGCACAAGGCCTGACATTTCACAAGCTGTTGGAGTTATTAGCAGATATATGCACAATCCAGGAAAGGAGCATTGGCAAGCTGTGAAGTGGATTCTACGGTATATTCATAATACTGTAGATGTCGGGTTAGTTTTTGAGCAGGAAGACAATCAGTCTGTAGTTGGATATTGTGACTCCGATTTTGCGGGTGATCTGGACAAACGAAGATCAACTACTGGTTATGTGTTTACTTTTGCAAAGGCACCAGTTAGTTGGAAGTCTACTTTGCAGTCAACAGTTGCTTTGTCTACAACAGAGGCAAAGTACATGGCTATTACAGAGGCTGTGAAAGAGGCAATTTGGCTTCAAGGATTGCTAAAGGAGCTTGGTGTTGAACAAAAAGGTATCACAATTTTTTGTGATAGTCAAAGTGCTATTCAATTAGCGAAGAACCAAGTTTATCATGCAAGGACGAAGCACATTGATGTTCGGTATCATTTCGTACGAGAAATCATAGAAGAGAGTGGAGTCACAGTGAAGAAAATTCATACTACGGAGAATCCTGCTGATATGCTGACAAAGGTGGTGATTGCGGTCAAGTTTCAACATTGTTTGGATTTGATCAACATTGTTGAAAACTGAAGATTGAAGATGAAGACACAATCAAAATTTGTTATTGAGAGAAAATTGAAGATGTGGAATTTTGCTAAGGTGGAGATTTGTTGAATTTGGCAAAACATTTTGTCCCACATCGGTGGGAAAAGAAGGGTTGGGGGGATTTTCCCCCTATAAAAGAAGGCTTAATGTTTAGGATTTAAACACACCTCTCATTTGCCTTCTCATCTGTTTAAGGCATTTGTATTTCTCTCTTTAGTATTATTTCACTTGTATTTTTGGAGTGAAATAAAATATTGGTTGTGTCCGAGAAGTAGGCAAAATTACCCGAACCTCGTAAATTCTGGTGTTCCCTTTATTGTTGCTTTATTGTCTTATTTATTATTTGGTGGTTGTCATAATTTTTGGTATAGTAGTTGTGACTTATTCACACTATATACATTTGACTTCCGCAACATGTATAGATAAACAAAAAAGAAATTAGCATCCGCATATATAACAAAAATAAAATCAGACTTATTTTGAATCCACTGGCTTTAAATTCTAGATTCGCTTCTTTTCTTTATCATGATCAGATTTAACACCATATTTTCTTTGTTAGGGAATGGTGGTCCTATGGTTAACAGCTATAATAAAAGAAGCAAGGCCACATCGTTGCAAATTAGACTCAGGAAACTGTCAAAAACCAGACATTGGCCAACTTGCACTTCTACTTTCATCATTTGCATTAATGGCCATAGGAGCTGGTGGAATTAGGCCATGTTCATTAGCCTTTGGTGCTGACCAAGTTGACAATCCTGAGAATCCCAATAATGGACGAATCTTGCAAAGTTTCTTCAATTGGTATTTATCACGTAATCTTGATGTACTTGTTTTACTTACTCTATCTCAATTTATGCGATGCAGTTCATTACCATGAGTTTTTAAATATGTAATCCTTAGCGTAACTAGTAAAATTGTTGTCATGTGACCAGGAGGTCACAGATTCGAATCATGAAAATTAGGGCTGTCTAAGGGTAGGGTAATACCTGTACCCGTATGGGACCGTACTAGTACCCGTATCGGACTGTACTGCTACGGTGGGTGGGTAGGGGTGAGGGATTTGAGGCGAAGGGTAAGGTAATGGTAGGGTACCCGATATAGTACCCTTAGTACCGGTACCCCAAGTACCCTTAAGGTATCGTACTGTACCGCACTGGTACCCTACCGTTTTTTTTTGTTTAATTTAAAATATGGCCATTTTTTTATTTAATTTAAAATTACCCTTAAGTACCCGTAAGTACTGATAACCCATCCTTAAGTACCGCACCTTTAGGACCGGTAGGAGTACTGGTAGGGTACCCAAAAAAATACCCTTAACCCATACCCTTAAATACCATTAAAAAAAGTACCCTTAAGCAACTCTCCCCTTATCCTTACCCTTAACCTCCTTGTACCCTTAACCCTTCTTTTCCGAGTACCCTCCCCTTAGACAATCCTAGTGGAAACAACCTCTTGCAGAAATGTATGGTAAGACTGAGTACAATAGACTCTTGTGATCCGGCCCTTCCTCTGATCCCGCGCATAGCGGAAGCTTAGAAAAATTTGAAGATTCTATAGCAGAATTTGCGGCCAAAATTAAGAAGCTTTATTCTCGAGATTTAAAGTGCATCACATAAATTAAAACGGAGCGAGTACTTTTTATTTTCATTGTTTACTATGTGTTGGTGTTCGTTCTTTATTTCTTATTATTTACCGTGAATATTATTTTTGTTTTTTAATTCTTACAGGTATTATGCATCAGTGTGCATATCAGTATTGATTGCAGTGACAGTTATAGTGTATATTCAGACACAATTTGGTTGGGTGGTGGGTTTTGGAGTACCTGCAGGTCTTATGTTGTTAGCAACAATTTTTTTCCTTTTGGGTTTTGGACTTTTTATTAAGATGAAGGCAAAAAAGAGTTTGATTCCTGGTTTGGCTCAAGTTGTTGCTATGGCTTGGAAAAACAAACACCTCTCTCTGCCTCCTGTGGATTCAAATGGGTGGTATCATCGTGAGAAGGATTCAACATTTACTTTTCCAACACATAAACTAAGGTACTTTATTCGGATTTAAGCTATATATATTGAAAATATAAAAATATTTATACTACTATCTAGTGCTATTTGATCGGGTATATATAGCAGGTTATTACTCTTTCTTTAATTATCATACTAAAATCGCTATGAGAAATTACACGTTATAAGGTACATAAAGTATTCAGCATTCACGCAGGATTCGGCGAAGAGTCGCACCCCTAAAGAGTGTGATGTAGGCAGCCTATCTTAATGCAAGCATCAGTGACTATGAAAAATTACACGTTATTATATAAATTAACTTAATCTAATAGTGTAAATAATTTATACACTCTCAGTACACAAAATTGAAACTCATTCTATTCACATGCTATATTGACCAATTCTTTGTCATAAATCATGCTGATTTATACTTCTTGTGCTTAGAGTTATTGAATATTTTATGATTAAAAAAAATTAGCACTGCCTAGACGTAGAATGCCTAATATTAGGTTGTTACTTAACATGAATAACTAGATTTCTTGTTGGCGATGCCACCAAAGAACCTCTTGTCCTCTCACACAAGAACTTTAGCATAAGAAAAGGTTACAAATGTATTCTAAGTGGAACAGAGATGATTAAGGACAAACCGCTAAACACCACATTGTTGGGTAACGCCAACATCCTGCCTAAATCGCCCACGAGGGTGTTAGGGTAGACTAGGTCAGAGTCATGGTCGAACATGGCGCTTGCTTGGTGAGCTTTGGTTAAGAATAAAGTTGCGCCTTTATTATCAACATCTTTTGGCATGACGGTAAGCGCTTGATCCTAACAGGCAATAGCACTATAATTAATCAAACAAAGATCTTTATATAATACTCTCCTCTCTTACTGATGATTGAAAAATAATTTGTTAGTAGTTTGTTTTAATATTGAATGAACAAGCATATTGATAACCATTTTTTGGTCATATTTCATAGGTTTCTAAATAAGGCATGTATCATTAGAAACCCTGAGAAAGATTTGAATCCAAATGGAACAGCTTCAGATCAATGGAATCTTTGTACAGTTCAACAAGTAGAAGAATTAAAAGCCTTAATCAAAGTAATACCAATGTGGTCTACAGGAATTATGATAGCAGTAACACTAAGTCAACATGCATTTCCAGTATTACAAGCAAATACAATGGACAGACATTTGAATAGTCACTTTGAAATTCCAGCAGCTTCTTATGGTTTATTTGCGATTATTACATTGACAATATGGATAGCCATTTATGACCGAATCCTCGTCCCCTGGATGTCAAAATTCACCAAAAAACCTCGCAGATTGACTTTCAAGCAACGTATAGGGATCGGGTTGTTGTTTTCTTGTGCAGCACAAGCGGTAGCAGCATTAGTTGAAAGAGAAAGACGAGCACGAGCACATAGTGAAGGACTAGAGAAAAATCCGTTTTCACAAGTGAATATGTCAGCATTTTGGTTAGTGCCACAACATTGTTTAACTGGTCTAGCTGAGGCATTCAACGCGATTGGACAAATAGAATTTTACTATTCACAATTTCCTAAGAGTATGGCTAGTATTGGTGTTGCACTATTTTCACTAGGATTGGGATTTGGAAATTTGGTTGGAAGTCTAATTGTGGAAATTGTTGATCATGTTTCAAGTAAAGGAGGGAAAGTGAGTTGGGTATCAAATAACTTGAATTTAGGTCATTATGATTATTACTATTGGGTTCTTTGCTTGTTGAGTGTTGGAAATTTGTTCTACTTCATTGTGTGTGCTTGGGCTTATGGATCTGATGAAGATACAAGAATTTGGGAGGAAGATCAAGCTGAAAAGAAAGGAGAAATTGTCATGTTATAGACAATTTTTAGTATCAAAAGTTGTTGACATATACTCTGACGTAATGTAAAATTCTGGATACGTCACTACTTCATCCCTGTGTTCGAAATAGAAAATTTTCTGTATAAATAAACAAATCTGATATTTTGAATTTTGCACAACAATATTTTTATGGAACATTTTGAAGCTGATCTTTGTAATTGTACCTTGCTAATAAATTCTCCCTTAAAAGCTATGGGAAGCATATTTTCTTTATTTCCATGTTTCCATCATGATATTATTTTTTTGAACATTTTATTGGCCTATTTTTTACGTGTTCTTTGTATTAAAGATATTTTTCTTTGCCCACTAGAACACTTCCTTAGTCTGTTCTTATTTGAATTATACACTTTTCTTTAATCACCACCAAAGCGGGTGAACGAGAAGGGTGTGATTCATCTATCCTTAATCAAAGTTCTTTGGTTCGAGTTTGAACAAACTCTAGTAGAGAGCGTTTTCCCCTTAAAAAGACGCTACACGATTGTATTAATTGATACAGTGAGTTCTAGAAAATATTACTTCAATTTAAATGACACACTTTTCTTATTAGTTCGTTCAAAAAAGAATGACATATTTATGTATTTGGAAACAATTTAAATTTAAACTTTTCATTTTACCCTTAATAAGAAGATTTTATAGCCACACAAATGACATGGACTCATAAAGCTTTTGCCCCTTAATCTTTTAGGACCACATATTTCAAAAGTTTTCTTTTCTTTCTTAAATTTTCTGTTAAGTCAAACTAAATCATCTAAACTGAAACAGAGGGAGTATATTTTTAATGTGTGCACTTTTCTACTTCTCATTTCTCTCAGATCATCATAAGAAGGAGTACGAAATTCGTGTTGCGACTATAGGTTTGTGTCAAAACCCAAACAAGGGTATGTACACTAAACGCATGGGACAAATCAGCTCACTTATTCAAGTTAATTAGGCTGTAATTATCATTTGATAATAGTTTATTAATTTGAGTAACGTAATTAACTAAGTCAAAAGAGCTAGATATACAATGACAAATAACAAATTAGATTCGAAAAGTAAATTTAACTAGATGCCGTACGTAACTTTAACAATTTATTTTCATGACACTCCGTCTAGTTGTTACGTTGTACTAATTTAACCACACTTAGACAAACTTCCAAAGCCGAATATAAGACAGTGACTGATTACATCAACTTAGCTGAGATTACAAAGCAGTTACTCGATATTACGGACGTCTTAATGGACCCTACGCGGTGCAAATTACAAAATCTAAATTAGTCGAGTCAGTAGGTCTCAAATAACGAGTGTATAAAGCTATAAAAGATTATATTGACATCATAAGTCATGGCGCGTTATTGGCTATACATGGCATTTTTGTTGAATTTGTGGAAATGGAATTTTTCAACGTATAAAGGATCATCG
Organism: Nicotiana tabacum; assembly: GCF_000715075.1. NCBI lineage: Eukaryota > Viridiplantae > Streptophyta > Magnoliopsida > Solanales > Solanaceae > Nicotiana > Nicotiana tabacum. The sequence continues at coordinate 204,131,960 of NC_134087.1, read as the reverse complement.
TTTTATGCATAAGGCAAAAACAAGCTGTTAAAGAGGCCACTAAACAAAAACTACTAATCTCATTAGCTTTCTCTCTATCTTTCTCAACAAAAACCCATTTTTTCCTATCATTCTCAAGAGTTTTGCTTAGCAAAAAAGACTTTTTTTTAGTCATAGTTTTGTGGAAATGGAGAAAAAAGAAAGTTATTCAGATCACAAGAAAGGTGGCCTTAAAACAATGCCTTTTGTTATCGGTATGTAATTTCATTCTTTTAATTAGTTCTTTGTTATATTGAAAAAGAGAGGGGTAGCCTTGACGTAACTGGTAAACTTATCATGTGACAAGGAGATCACGGGTTCCAGCCGTGGAAACAGCCTTTTGCAGAAATGCAAGGTAAGGTTGTGTACAATAGAACCTTGTGGTCTTGCCCTCCCATGAACCCGCGCATAGCAGAAACTTAGTGCACCGGGCTGCCCTTTTTTATATCGAAAAAGAATGACGATTTTTTTATATTTGAAAATAATTTGACTTTAAACTTCTATTTATTCTTAATGTAGTGCTTTTTTATAGACATAGAAATGTCATGATAGGTTCAAGACCACGAACGGTGAAAGTCTTTCTTTCTTTGTTAATCCGTATCCAGTTAATAAATACCATCATATAAAATGAAATAGAAGGAGTACTACGCATTTGAATGGAAATGTTGAAACTGATAACAAGCAATTTTTCGACGTTAATGATTATGTTTGTGGTTTTGATGATAACAGCAAATGAGGCATTGGACAAGGTTGCAAGTGTAGGACTGCATGCAAATATGATATTGTACCTGAAAAATGAGTATCACTTAAGTAATGCTACAGGGGCAAGTATTCTTTTCTGGTGGAATGCCATATCCAATTTCACTCCCATTTTTGGAGCTTTTCTTTCTGATTCTTATTTGGGTCGTTATTATGTCATTGCTTTAGGGACATTCATTAGCCTTATCGTGAGTACACTATTCTCCTCTCTATTTTTCTAGTTCTTCGTCGTTTACATTGAAATTTATTACTAGACGCAGGGTTAGAACGGGTTCAACTGAACATATTATTTTTTATTTGAATTATTCATATAGTGCGAGTTTCTCATCCTTTACCATGTGGCGAGGGATCGAATACCACCTATATGTAATGTTCCCCTCCCCATCCCCGTAATAATAACAATTTTTTTAGAATGTCTATATATACAAAAAATATGTGTCTTACAATATTTGGTATCTATATAGCATTTGGATTATATTTGGTCGATTTTTTTTTAAAAAAGCATTTGAAGTTGAAATTGAAATAAAAGTATTTTGAAGTTGGAATTGTGTCTGAACGATAAATTTAACACTATATTTTCTCTGGTAGGGGATGGTGGCTCTGTGGTTAACAGCTATACTAAAAGAAGCAAGACCACATCCTTGCAAATTAGAATCAGAAAATTGTCAAAAACCAGACATTGGCCAGTTAGTATTTCTGTTTTCATCATTTGCATTAATGGCCATAGGAGCTGGTGGAATTAGGCCATGTTCATTAGCCTTTGGTGCTGACCAATTTGACAATCCTGAGAATCCCAATAATGGAAGAATCTTGCAAAGTTTCTTCAATTGGTAATTCTGTTGTCCTTGTTTCTCTTATTATTCATGTTATTCACTGTATCTTAATATGTTCGTCAGAATCGAAACCAGGATTTTAACATGACGGGGCACCACTATTTAGCTCAACCAGTATCCTCTAAAGGCTTTTAGTGTTCAGGGTGTCAACTTATTTATATAATCATTTTAAGGTATATGCATATACTTATACAAGATTTCTGCCGAAGTTTATGGGGTCCGGTGACCCCTCAACACTACACATAGGTCCGCCTTTGATGTTCGTCCTTTATTCTCTATTATTAATTATGAATATTCTCAGAATCTAGATAGATCTAGATAAAAGATAGAAAATGACAGAGTTGAAATCCGTGTACAATATGTAACAACTGAAATGTACCCCTAGTGTTAGATTAACCTTATTATGATATTGAGATTCATACAGTCGATCCAACTAGCTTGGTGTTAAGACATAGTTATTATTATTGTTATTTACTGTGAATATTATGTTTATATGCTATTTTCGCGACAGGTATTACGCATCAGTTGGGATATCAATACTGATTTCAGTGACAGTTATAGTGTATATTCAGACACAATTTGGTTGGGTGGTGGGTTTTGGAGTGCCTACAGGACTTATGTTTTTGGCAACTATTATGTTCCTTTTGGGTTCTGCACTTTTCATTAGGATAAAAGCAAACAAGAGTTTGCTTACTAGTTTTGCTCAAGTTGTTGTTGTGGCTTGGCAAAACAAACACCTTTCTCTGCCTCCTGTGGATTCTAATGGGTGGTATTATCATGAAAAGGATTCAAGATTTACTTTTCCAACCCATAAACTAAGGTACTTTCCTCGGATTTAAGTTATATACACTGACGTTGTAACAAAATTTTACAATTTATTTTTTGTCGTATTCCATAGGTTTCTAAATAAGGCGTGCATCGTTAGAAATCCCGAGGAAGATTTGAATCCAAATGGAACAGCTTCAAATCCGTGGAACCTTTGTACAATTCAACAAGTAGAAGAATTCAAAGCCTTGATCAAAGTTATCCCAATGTGGTCTACAGGAATTATGATAGCGGTAACACTAAGCCAACATGCATTTCCTGTGCTACAAGCAAATACAATGGACAGACATTTAGTAAAAGGTAGTAATTTTAAAATTCCAGCAGGTTCGTATGGTGCATTTGGGATTCTCACATTAACAATATGGATAGCCATCTATGACCGAATCCTCGTCCCCTGGATCTCAAAATTCACAGAAAAACCTCGCGGATTGACTTTCAAGCAACGTATGGGGATCGGGTTGTTACTTTCTTGTGCATCTCAGGGAGCTGCAGCGTTAGTGGAAAGAGAAAGACGAGCACGAGCCCTTAATGAAGGGCTCGCGAACCATCCCTTGTCACAAGTGGATATGTCAGCAATGTGGCTAGTACCGCAACATTGTTTAACTGGTCTAGCTGAGGCATTCAACGCGATTGGACAAATAGAATTTTACTATTCACAATTTCCTAAGAGTATGGCTAGTATTGGTGTTGCACTATTTTCACTAGGATTGGGATTTGGAAATTTGGTTGGAAGTCTAATTGTGGAAATTGTTGATCATGTTTCAAGTAAAGGAGGGAAAGTGAGTTGGGTATCAAATAACTTGAATTTAGGTCATTATGATTATTACTATTGGGTTCTTTGCTTGTTGAGTGTTGGAAATTTGTTCTACTTCATTGTGTGTGCTTGGGCTTATGGATCTGATGAAGATACAAGAATTTGGGAGGAAGATCAAGCTGCAAAGAAAGGAGAAATTGTCATGTTATAGATAATTTTTAGAAGTCGAATTGCTTAAATAGCTGGCCAGATTCACTGTTTATTTTTCTACCGGTATACGTCGATTATATATTGGTTATATACTGTTATACACTTATTCTACATATGTATACATTCGCTTGCTACTTTTAATTTAAATGGTTGAGTGAGCGACTATTATACTCGGTTGCAAATTTTGTTCAGTTTCACACTTTCATGCCTATGTTCGTTTTCTTGATCTCTTATGAAAAATGTGGAAATGTCATTGTAAAGTGACGCCTTTTTGTATTGACACAGATAAACTTTTATTTTCAATTTTAAGATCAGAGTCAAACAAAAGTCTATTTCTTCCCATATGTATAATTAACAGAAATTGTTAAAAGGTCTAAAGCATAAGTTTAGTAAAGAATTTGCTCTTAATTGAGGAGGTAAGGTAAACATGCTCCCTCCAGATTGCTAATATTCTTCTCTTCAATTAAGCTTTATAAGTCTTGAGTGAAGAATTTTAATGTCTTCAACTTGACTTCCGTACATATAATTAAACAATTTTTAAAAAATTATTAAATATTATATTGAGTGTATGTAATGGTACTTTACACTCCTTTATAGTTGTGGAGCTACCTCTACCCAGCTATAAAAAAAAATGTAGCTCTTAAAATATCTTGCTAATTGAACGGTACGAGAATTTTAATCTTTTTTAAGTTACTGAGTTTTAAATAAATAATTTGCACATATTCAATGAATTTCTTAAGACAAATATAGAATCTGGACCAAATTTACTAAGTTCGTCCGAACTTGAAATCTACACATTAACGTCGCCAGTAATTACTATATTGTTCTGATTAATTAACAGCATCGGGGTGGTGGCGCAGTTGGCTAGCGCGTAGGTCTCATAGCTAAAGAGTAATCCTGAGGTCGAGAGTTCGAGCCTCTCTCACCCCATTCATTATTTTTCTATTTCTTTCTTATATTCGCATTTCTGCTTCTTCTCGCTATGTGTATCGGAAGTCTGGTAAGATAAATGAAACCCTTGCCATACGCCTCCAAATATTAAGGGCCCCAAAATTATAAAATACTACTATATCACTATTATATTACATATCAGGGGATCGGGGAGATTGACGAGGATGTCACATACCGTATAAGGGTGGAGTGGATGAAGTGGAGGTTAGCATCGGGAGTCTTGTGTGACAAGAAAGTGTCACCGTTACTAAAAGGTAAGTTTTATAGAGCAGTGGTTAGGTCTGCTATGTTATATGGAACTGAATGTTGGCCGGTAAAGAACTCACACATCCAGAAGATGAAAGTAGCAGAGATGAGGATGTTGAGGTGGATGTGCGGGCATACAAGGATGGATAAGATTAGGAATGAAGATGTTCGAGAGAAGGTGGGCGTGACCCCATGGAGGACAAGATGTGGGAAGTAAAACTCAGATGGTTCGGGCACATTCAGAGGAGGAGCACTGATGCACTGGTGAGGAGGTGCGAGCGACTGGCTGTAGTGGGCACGCGGAGAGGTAGAGGGCGACCTAAGAAGTATTGGGGAGAGGTGATCAGACAGGACATGGCGCGACTTAGGATTACTGAGGACATGGCCCTTGACAGAGAATTATAGAGGTCGAGCATTAAGGTTGCAGGTTAGGAGCTTTACCTGCTAGTTTTTACTATACCAGTCATCTATTTCATATTTCGTATTGTGTATTTCATATTTCTTATAAAGCTATTATTTTATTATGCATTTTTATGGTACTAATATATCGTCTCCTGATGCTTTTTTTGAGCCGAGGGTCTCCTGGAAACAGCCTCTCTACCCTTCGGTGTAGGGGTAAGGTCTGCGTACATATTACCCTCCCCAGACCCCACTTGTAGGATTATACTGGGTCGTTATTGTTGTTGTTGTTAAACAAATATTATTATTAATAAAATAAATAAATTTTTACACTTTTTAAATTTGACTGAGATTGCATGATTGAGTAAGTAAAAACAATCACAAATTTTCTCTATCATTAAATTATACGGATATTTACCTTCTCATTAATTCTAACTTTTTTTCTCTTTTATGTACACTCTTTTTGTCCTTCATATGTTTAACAATTTCACTCTTTAATTTCAACTCAAATTATCTGAATTTAGCTATTTCTTTTTATCATAATTGATTGATCAATATATCAGAAAGCAAGTTCTTTTGTATCTTATCTTTTATAACTAAAAAATTCTTGAGGGCAATGGCACAAGATTCGAACTCGATGGATAATGTATCCACTTCTCTACGATTTTTCACTTAAATATCATACTCTTGTCCATGAGAGAGTTTGAAATTGTGATGTCAGTCTAACCTCATCATGTGTTGCGCTTTATCACTAGACCAAAGTCATGTGGGGTTCTTTTGTGACTCATTATAATATAAATGTTATGAAAATTTAAGGGGCTTTAATATATTTTGGCTTTAGATCACCAAATTCTTTGAGCTGCTCTTGAATTCAACATATAGTGTATATAAAAATAAAAAAAATAAAAATTAAAAACTTATCTACACAATATAATTTTTGGACGAAAAGTCGTCAAAAGTGGTTCCGCCACTCTAATTGAAAAATATTTTGACAATTGCTCTAACATATCCTCCCATTGCATGCTAATTTTTGACTTGGTTCGTAAGTTGTTCAAGGTCTTCCATTATGCCAAAGACTTGCTAGTGGGATCATATATATATATATATATATATCATGACAAATTTGAACTTCAGCATTTCATATTAAGATTTTGAGTGCCAATTCAGCATCTTACACACTTTTGTGCCTTAAAAATATTCAAATGATGACATCCACTCAAATAGCACTCTTATCTTCTCTCTTTTCTCATGTTCCAAAAATGATAAATATTCTACCAATGAACCATATCTTTTCGTCCTTTATTTGGTGGTTAAAACTTAAAATCCACAAGACTTGGGCCCATTTTAACTCTCAAATTGCTTCAAGTTGTTGGTATTGACTATTGTGACACTTTTCACAAGGGAAAATTCTTTTTTGGCTTTGGGAATTGAGAGATCTTTTACTTTCAAGATTTTATATTCTATCTAGAGTTGAGAACAAATCCAACAATCGATCCATGGATTCAACAGAATTCAGTGCTTCGAGATCAATCTTTATATATATGTAAAGACAAGTATATATAAAACTAGATATATATTTTAGAACTCATTTTCTTAAATCAGAGCCACAACTTATAAATTCTGAACCTGACACCATTGAATAGTAACTTTAGGCATGAAGAAACTATCCCATAGACAATTTTAAGGCATGCTACAAGAATACTACTAATTTTTTGGTTGTTAAATAATTATCCTAGTAGGGTTCTTGCCAGTCTGCAAGAATTTCTTGTCCCTTTACTTCAATCCTTTTATTTTGCCCACCCCTAAAAAAAACTACCTTGTAACTATTATTGGAATTTCTAGTAAAAAGAAGTGAATCACATCAAATTATTAAACTTTTCCACCTCTGCCCATCTTCTCATTCTTTGACATTCACCATTTATATTACTTTTCCCATAATATACTACAAGTAAATTTGTCATGTCACTCAAAAACAAGATACAAGTGGAAGTCAATAATACATTCATATGCTTTTATTTATGTTGTAACCATTATCTTTGGCTGTGATAAAGACTCATAAGAGTCTGGTACTTTTCCTCACAAAAGCTTTTGAAAATCTCATGGTACACAGTACATTTAGGAGTTACTAATAAAAATATATTGGATTTATCATGTGACAATTCCTGGCTAGGGAACACACAACATTGGCTTCTTATTCTGAGGGGCTGGGGTAGTGCTGGAGCTATTACCGAAAAATTATACTGCGTATTTTTTATGTATTTATATAACTAGTTGAATTCACTTTACATAAAGAAAATTTTTAATGTACTATTTTTTGAATCCCCTTGTTATTTCTGACTCCGCTACTAAGCTAAGGTAGTTCGCAATCACAAATTTATTGACAATGATACTAAAAAATGGACAGCTCGATGCATGAAATATCTCGCGCTCATGCAAGTCCGGGAAAGTGCTACACCCCGAGGGGTATGAGTAGGCAGCCTACCCTAAATCAAACATCAGTAGTTAATTCCACGGTTCGAACTCATGCCCTGTAGGTCACATGGAAACAACTTTATCGCTGCTCCAAAGCTCCCGTCATTACTTACAATGGTACTCTAGTAAGTAATAATTAGAATGCTATAAGACATTGGACCTCTATATTGCATATCTAACAATTGTAAAGCAAGTGAATGCACCGACAACAGATGCATTTTTAAGCAGTGTGATGGGCCAGCAACTTCAGTGAAAACATTCAAGACTTGAGAAAATGTTACATCCACGTAAATTTTATCACATTGTCTGAGAGAGATTTCCTTAGTCTAATACAAGTTAAAAGAGAGTTCTGAACACTCGCATAAATTTAAATTCTGGATCTGCTTCTTAGCTTGGTAGTAGAGAACATTCACTTTCTCAAGCTTATTGCTCGGCAGAGGTGGTTTTTTTATCGTGTTTCGTGGTTATCTTCGGCTTACACTATATATACATATACAAAGAAAAAATGTACGTACATAAATTATAATAATATCACACTTATTTTGAACTAGCTTAAAATTATGAATTTGCCTTTATTTCTATTGGTTGTTGGCTATAAGAAAAAGTGTTAGTTTTGTATTTTCTTATTCGTAGATTTCTGTTACTATTTGTTGTTTCTTCGGTTTGGTTTTTATATTGGATTGTCGGTGTTACGACTTCTTTTTCATTTTTCTAGAGCCGAGTCTACTGAAAACACCCTCTCTACTTTCCCATACCCCAGAGATTATACTAGGTTTATTGTTGTTGCCGCCTCTATTTCACGTTTAATTTAGAATTGGACAATTTTCCTTGGCAAATACTTGAAGTAGCATGGCGGCTATGTCCAAGTTCAGTTGATCAGCTGCTCAGTTCAAATAACTTTTCAATTGCTTTAACATTCCAATAGTGTCCTCCACTAGCAATCTTCTTGTTAGATATTTCCCAATTGCTATGACAATTTCTTATTATTAAAAGTCCCAAATTAGTCGAGGTTGAATGTTTAAAATCCCGAATTAGTGAATTTAATAGAGAAAATTTAGGTTTAGGATAAAAATTAGCTATACGGTTGGATCTGCCCTGATTGAAATATTTGCAATAGGAATCCATAAAGTTCAGATCTTGGATCAACCTCTATTGACGACCACTTCGGTTCAGCATAAAACATCTTGTAAATAGCTAGATTTGGACGCGATATACTTGCATGATCGTGGTCTCTCGACTCTTTGTGCGTGTGCGCGCGCCCATGTATTTTATGAGTAGCTGTGTTTTTGTTTTGTTTTGTTTTTCTATTTTTTTTTTTTGTTGCTAAAGTAGCTGTGATGAAATTGACACAGCAACATGATGTTTCTGGTGGGACTTAAAGTTAGGATTCTTCATGTTTAATCAAATCTCAAATGGGGTCAATTCATGTTGTTTCAAGATTTATCTTGTCCCTTGTTTTTAACTACCCAAAGTCTTCCCCTATGAGGCTATGAATATGACATCCATTTTTCACACACTCTATGGCTGGTAGTTGTGGCACCACTTGGAGCATATACAGTATTTTTCCGTTTCAATTAGATGAAGTAGTTTTGACTCGGTATAAAGTTTAAGAAAAAGAAAAAATTAAAACTTGTGGTCTTAAAAGCTAAAGGGGCAAAAGTTTTGTGGGGTCATGACATTTTTATGATTGTAAAAGCTTTTCATTAAGGGTATAACAGGTAAAATGAAGATTTTTAAGTTGAATTATTTCCAATTATCGAAATGTGTCATTCTTTTTGGAACGAACTAATAAGAGAAGTTTGTCATCTAAATTGAAACAAATGGAGTATATTTTTAGTTTCCAAATGGAAGTCCGATATTCGCTTTAGAGCTCAATTATATAGTTGATCACAATTTGTTTGGAAAAGACGTTGTTAATTTGCTATCATCATCGTGGTTGTTAATTTACTTTGGCAAAAGTGACAAAGTAATTGTAATCAAGCAGTATAAATATTAACAATATAACAATTAGACATCAATTCCAAACCAATTAGAGTCGATCACGCCTTATTTCAATAAGGGTCATAACATTATTGTAAAACTAAATTATTTGGATGTTACTCCAATGTACACCTCTTATATGTGGGATTCTTAATTATCTCACTAAAATTCAAAAATAAAACATCTCCTCACCTAATTTGTGAAGTATAATTCTTGAAAGGTACTAATAAATGCATATAATGGATTCACACCAAACATTTTGAAGATTTGAAGGACCCGTTTGGCTATAAATTTTGGGGCATTTGTATCTATACCCATTTTTTGGGTCACGTTTTAACTTGTACCCCCTTTGCAAAAAAATTTGCAAGCGTACCCACTTTTTCGTGTAACTTCAACATACAGGGCTGAAGTAGCAAAGACAATCACGCAAAACTTCAACATTCTAGTAGACGGGCCTGAAAATTGCAAGCGTACCCACTTTTTCGCGTAACTTCAACATACGGGGCTGAAATAGCAAATACAATCACGCAAAACTTTAACATTCTAGTAGGCGGGCCTGAAGTAGAAAGTGTGTTGAACCAAGTGTGCTGAAGTTTTTATTTGTAATTGTTGAACTTAAGCATAGTAGCTAAAGTTTTGTTCTCTATTTGCTGAAGTTTTTTGTTTGTAATTGCTGAACTTAAGCATAGTAGCTGAAGTTTTGTTCTCTATTTTGCTGAAGTTTTTGTTTGTAATTGCACTAAATAAGCTGAAATTTTTTTGTCTTGGATTCATTAGTTTTGTCATTAAGCTTTTTCAAAAACTTCAGCAGAAGAAGCTCAAGTTGTTTAGTTCATTTATAAAAACTTCAACACTAAATAAACTGAATTTTTTTTGTCCTGGATAAGCTTTTTCAAAAACTTCAGCAAAAGATGCTGAAATTATTTAGTTCATTTGTAAAAACTTCAGCACTAAAAGCTGGAGTTTTTTGTCATGGATTCATTAGTTTTGTCATAAAGCTTTTTCATAAACATCACCAGAAGATGCTGAAGTTCTTTAATTCATTTGTAAAAACTTCAACACCATATAAGCTGAAGTTTTTGAAAAAGCTTTTTAACATACTAGATAGATAATCAAATTGCCAACAGTATCTAAATCATAAATTTTGGAAACAATAAACGTAAAAAGAACAGAATTATTATTGTCTACTAACTTACGTACTTGGAAATATTCACAAATGATTGTCTACTAACTTACGTAATTATTTATAATTTATTTTTAAATAATCTGATAAACATATTTATGGCAATCATCCCATGAACTAAAGTTTCATAGCAACACCAACAACAGCAGCAGCAACAGAAGAAGAAGAAGAAGAAGAAGAAGAAGAAGAAGAAGAAGAAGAAGAAGAAGAAGAAGAAGAAGAAGAAGAAGGAGGAGGAGAAGGAGGAGAAGGAGGAGGAGAAAGAGGAATGAAGTTGTTTAAAAAGTGGGTACAAGTTAAAACTTTTTTAAAAATGGTTATAGGTTAAATGGGGGCGACCAAATAGGGAGTCCCGTGCAATTTTTACATAAATTTTGCCAAAATAAAATTCGATTTTATTTGGCAAACACATGTTTGGTTATAGATTTTGCCTATATTTTGGCAAAATCCCAAATCTCAAATTCCAAACCAGCTCAATAGCTGATTTTGGGCCAAAATATTTACAAACACTAATAATATACATGTGTTTTCCAAAATAAATTTGGGAAATATATTTTGAAAACTGATGTCCAAATACATTTTCATCTTCAAACCAAACTTCGCCCAAATCAAATTTTTCAAAACAAATTTTAAAATCTATGGTCAAACGCTAGCGAAGAGTGTGATAGAAACAACACGAATTGTCAATTTCCAAGAATATGGAACACTAACATAAGCTTGTGTACCAATGTGACAAATGCACCTTAACCCTTTCCTTTTGCATATTTTACTTTATAGTTTTCAATGTGACAAGTACTTGTCTAACACAAACGAGTGTTATTTTTTTGTTTGACTAGTATTGAATCCAAAGGTATTAGTAAGTATCTATCTAACACCACCCTCGGTTATGATAGAAGGAAGAATGTAATTAAAAAAATTCGGATAGAAAGCGTTTTCCCGCGGCATGAACTTTATTTGTTAGGACCGCAATGCGAATATTGGATACAGTAGAGAAAACAAAAAAAAAAATAAGATTCCCATATGTCTAGGGCCGGAGCTAGCCTTTCGTGTATGGTTCGATCGAATCAGTAACTTTCGTCCAAACTTTATATTTATCTTATGAAATTTATTGAATATGTACACATTATTAATTTAAAATTCAGTAACTTAAAAAAAACTAAAATTTCGAATCCATAAGCTTCAAATCCTAGCCCCGTCTATGCATATATCATCTGCATCTATGACTCAACAGTCCTCACACTTCACCTTCTCTTACTCAATTGGCAAATATCCAAGAAATTTGTTATTCTGCAAATTACATAGATATTATTCCATCTGTTCCATAATAAGTGACTTTTTAATCTTTGGCATACTTCTTAAGAAAATATGAACTCCTAGAGAGAAAAAATGTACTCACTAAATTATCCTTAATTAATTGTTACCTTGACACATTGAGATATGTAAATAAGAGCAAATTTTGGAAAAATAAAATTAGTTTCTTCTTATTATATAAAAGGACACTTATTTTGGACTAAATAAAAAAGCTAAAAAGTTGGGTGAAATTCAAAAATAGCCAGATTTACAAGTGGTAATTGGAAAATAGCCACAGTTTTAAAAGTAATCGAAATTTAGCTACTTTTCATGTAAAGATAAATCTAAACGAAAACACTGTTCAAAATTCGAAAAATATTCCAGCATAATATACTGGAGTTCGAATTTTTTACATGTGAACTTCCAGCATAATATACTGGAGTTCCAGCGTAATAAACTGGTCCAGCATAATATGCTGGAAGTTCATACACATGTGCTCCAATCTCCAGTATACTGGAACTTTCATGTGCTGGAGTTCCAGTATAATATGTTGGAAGTTCATATACAGATACACCCAGGGGCGTACGCAGAAATTTTTGTAAGCGATGTCGAAATTTATAAAAGAATTAAAATATAACTTTGATTATCATAAAAATAACCTTAGTCTATTGATTTTATTGAGTCTTACAAAAGGTCATGAGTATTTGCGAAAGAAAAATGTGCTAGTTGAGGTTTGAATCTTTGACCTCTTAGAGAAAAATCAAGCACATTACCAACACACCAAGACACAATTTATGTCAAGTGGTGTCATTTTTTCCTAGTTATCTATTTCCGTACAGAATTAATACATATATTTAGTAAAATTTTCCGACGAAGCGGTGTCGCGTGACACCGCTTCGGTAAGCATAAATCCGCCCCTGGCTACACCAATCTCCAATATATTATGTTGGAACTTTTCGTGTTTCAGCAAAATAGTGATTATTTTTCAATGATTGTGCAAATGCTAGTTATTTTTCAATTAACAATCCGAAAACTGGCTAGCCCTGCTATTTTCACTAAAATGCCATTTATTATGGACCGGGGAGTATAATATCAAGTGCAAGTACACAAATCCACTAGCTAATTAATGACATTTTAATGTAAAAAAAGCACGGTATAGCCAGTTTTCGGACTGGTCATTCAAAAATAGCCAGCGTTTACGAAGTCAATGCAAAATAGCCATTATTTTGCTGCAACAGAGACCGGTCCTGCATAATATACTGGAGTTGAGTGCACCTGTGTATGAACTCCATCATATTATGTTGGACCGACATACTTTGCTGACTGCAGTATAATATACTGGAGACTGGAGCACCAGTGCTCCAAACTGCAGTATATTATACTGGACAATTATTCTTGCTGGAACTCCAGTATATTATGCTGGAGTTCTAGTGTACTTATGCTGGAACCCCATCATACTGGAGTTCCAGCATACTTATCCTGAAACTCCAGTATAATATGCTGGAGTTCAAGCATACTTATGCTGGAACTCCAGTATAATATACTGGCGTATTTTCCGGGTTTTGAATAGTATTTTCGCTCAGATTTATCTTTACATGAAAAGTAGTTAAATTTCGATTACTTTTGAAACTAAGCTATTTTTGAACGACCGGTTGTAAATCTGGCTATTTTTGAATTTCTCCACATTTTAATTGCATTGTTGAGTTCCTAAAAGTTTGTATTTTTTTCTCTGAATTAACAACATAACGCCGTCTTGTCTCCCTACAACCAGACCCTGTATTTTAGGTATATGCAGTTTTCCCTATTATTTAGGCGAATTAATAATAACTTTTTCTGAGAGAGAGGGATAGATAAAATGAGTTTTTTCTGAGAAAAGTGCGACCATGCTGATGAAAGGGACATTTATTTATTTTTTGGACACAATAAAATGGTACATTATTCAAGTAAATAAAAAGAAAAAGAAATTCTCGATCAATTTCATATTATTTTTTCTTTCTTGATCTTGTGCAGCTTAAAAAAAATATATTCTTGTCTCAATCATAAGAATGAGTGTCTAAATTATCACTTTTTTACCTTCAAACTTTTTTCTTAATAAACACTCGACTATTTGAAATAACAATAATATATTTCAAAAAAAAGTTTCTAAATGACTTTTTAAAAATAAATTTTATTTACTAAAATGAACCAAACTTATTCCCTTTACGTCATAAGAAAATTGTATTGTTTCAGAAATTTGTTTAAGATCACATGTTTTTTTAGGTTTTAATAATATATAAGATCTTTTGCTTCTATTTATCGGATCCGACTCCTTTCCTTTTCTTCTTTTTTCTATTTTTCAATTTTTTTACTTGGATGAATAACAAGTGTCATATTTTGATATTAATATTTTAAATTTAACTAACAAAAATAATTTAAATTATTGTTAGGATAATAAAATGAGAGGGAAGTTTTTTAACGATAGCAATTATTGCTACTATACGTGTTTACCCTAAAAACTGGATAACAATTAAACTTAATATGTGGTTTTAAAGATACGTGATTTCACCTAATACCAATTGATAAACGCAAAGATAAGTGATGGAAATTGACAATAAAGTAAAGCAATCTCCTGATTCAATCCATTTAGTGAGCTCCTCGAGCATCTTCATAATGTCGGGGTCAGTTCCCGATCCATTATCATTCAATTTCTCCTGTACAGGTTCGACCCTAAGAACAACTTCCTATGATGTATCGAGATCGATTCTGCTTGGTGCCCGATTCTGATTTTGGAGTTGTGCTATCGCAGCCTACTGAGTTTGTAACATTTCAAATATCACTCGAAGGCTAATCCAGCCTTCTTCACCACTCTGTGCATTCTGATCGGCTGCCCGGGCATCTCTGCGGACGCTATTTTCAGCGTCGGCGCCTAAATTTCTATGAATCGCAACACGAAAATTGACATCGATTGGATCTACGACGTGTGGTCCATCGGGATTGATTGGACGTACTCCGTTTTCCGGGGCGACTACGTGCTCATTCTCACCATGAAGATCAAGGTCGGTGTCTGTGTGAGTGACTGCTTGAGAGTTTGACATGTTGATTGCTGAAATCAAAGACACTTACGAGAACAAGTGTAAAAGCAGTGTGTGTTATGAGGATTAATACTAGCAATCACTATTATCTTTAGCTCCACGGTGGGCGCCAAACTGTTTACTCTAAAAACTTGATAACAATTAAACTTATAATGTGGTTTTAAGAATATGAGATTTCACCTAATACCAATTGATAAACGTAAAGATAAGTGATAGAAATTGACAATAAAGTAAAGCAAACCAATGTTTGAGCAGAGCCCTCGAGTTGGAATACCCTCAAGCTTAGTAGAGCAAGAACAGTTAAAAAATAGCAAACCGATAAACAAGAGAATTAAAGAGAGAATATTATATTGCTTTGATCTGCGTGAATGTAAGCTGCTTACAAGTGATGGGGACTTCCTTTTATATAGTAGAAGAATCCTAATTATGGTACAATTCTAATTACGGAAGTAAATCCCATGATTGGCACAAACAACTGCCCTTGATTTGATATGTTTCGAGGTTTCTGCCGTGATCTCTGATCGGTTATGGATATCTCGCTTTTCCATTATTGTGCTTCGTTCAAAGTTTGTCATATATAGCATCGGTCACTGTTGGCCTCGATCTCGGCATGCACTTCGATTTTTGGACTCGACGCCTGTTTCGAGCTCGGGTCCGATTCATTACGAGGCTATCCCGATGCAGTTCCCTTATCTCGATCTAGTAGCACAATCGAGTAGGCCTAATTTTACCCGTATACAATATAATTACGAAGTCATGAATTAAACGATAATATAATCTTTTACTATTGAAATAGGGATTATTACACAAATATGTAATATTTTTTTTTTTAGTCGGTATATATGTTTAAGAGAATAGGTTTATGGTTGACCCTATACTGACACTCTAGAGATTAAAAAAGGTTTAAATAAAGCAAGAAAGAGAAGGCACTTTTTTAACTGTGTAAGTTTTGTCCCTCTTTTCACGGCTTTTCTTGCAACAATTGTAATTCCATTATTCCTCTTCAGTTCTATCTCTTTCTATTACAGTGGAAACAGAAACTGTGTTTGTTTTTCGTGTAAGTGAGAATCAAACATACCATCATTGTATAAAATTATGTAAAAAGCTACAGAAAAGCCAAAAGAACCCTCTCTTTTTTCCTTCTACAATCAATAAATCAAGAAACACTCTCATTATTTTCTCTAGTTGTTTTTAACATAATTCACTTGCTCTGTACTTCACTAACTGCCAACATTTCTTGAATTTTTATGTCAATACCAATAGAGAACCATGTTTCTTCAATGGAAAGTGAGAACAAAAGCAAAGACTTGAACTTTAAAGCCACTGAACTGAGACTAGGTTTACCTGGTTCTGAGTCACCAAAGAGAGACAATAGCAATGGAGTTAAAGATTTGAAATTTTTTCCTTCTGGAGCCAAAAGGGTGTTTTGTGACACTATAAATGGTAATTCTGAGACATGGGGTTTTGGTTCTGAGGTTAATTTGGGTAAAGATTGTGGCTTTATTAACTCTCCTAAAGGTGTCAAAGTTGGAAGCAAGATTCTTGGTTCTAATGCTGTGAAAGAGGCTGCTCCAAAATCACCAAAATCAGTTCAAGAGAAAAAGGCTATGAGTTCTAGTAATAATGGTCATGGGGTTGCTCCAGCTGCAAAGTAATCTTTTTTTACCTTACCTTATAACTATATAGCATAGTATGATTAGTGTTTTGTATGTCTTTTATTTCCTCCTTAGACTTATTGTTTCCTTATCTTCAGTGTAGAAACTGTTTTTGGTTGATCCATTAGAATATAGTTTTTAGGATCGTGTCCAAAATTTTCTTTTGTTTTGCTTGTACAACTTTTAAGCATCACAATATTTTTGTTGGAGAATCCTATGATTTATTTTGTACTGTGAGGATTCAACATAGAAGGGGAGCCTTGGCGCAAAAGTTGCCGTGTGACCAAAATTGCCACCGTGTGATCAGTTAGGGTTCAAGTTTCGGAAACAGCCTCTAGTAGAAATGCAAGGGAAGGCTGCGTACATCACACCCAATGTGGTTCGGCCCTTCTACGGATCCCACTACATAGCGGGAGCTTAGTGCATCGAGATGCCTTTGTGAGGATTCATCAGAAAATTTTGACTAGTTTTATGCTATCGCAATCCTCTAGTAGTTTTTATTTCTATTTTTATGTTTGGTATTAGTATTGGTCTTAGATGAGCTTAACATGGAGCAACATGGTTAGTGAGTATTCATATAGTCGACTCCAACTCGCTTGGATTTGACGCATAGTTGTTGTTGTAATCCTGTGATTTATAGTAGCCATGGCTTTAATTGAATCTCTGATAAATTGGTTATACTGTTATCTCTTTTCTCTTTGTTTGGTTGACATGTAATCCGCCCTGCCGCTGGCCTTAATCTTTGCTCTAATTTGTATCTAGCTATTCAGTTTTGACCTTAAGAAGCAAGATAATTAGAACAAATGAATTGAAGCTTCTTTTATTATCTGGTCAGGGCACAAGTAGTAGGATGGCCACCGATTCGATCTTTTAGAAAGAATATGGTTAGTAATAATCCTCCAAAGACCGAGGAAGATGCAAATGGTAAGCTATTAGCAGGTTGTCATTATGTCAAAGTTAGTATGGACGGTGCCCCATACTTGAGGAAGGTTGATCTTACAATCTACAACAGCTATAATGTTCTTTCTTCAGCATTGGAGAAAATGTTCAGTTGCTTCAAAGATGGTAATGTTTTATGAGAGCATTACATGTTAATTATTGGTTTTTGTTTGTTACGACTTTTACCTGTGAGGGCGAGCGCTTTGTGAGATTGTTCTTTTCAACTATGAAATGTTTGAATGAATTGTGATGGTAGTCTGATGAGAAGTTTTTGACTGGATAAATGTAGTTATGTACTTCCAGATAGTTCGTTGTACTGAATTTACCATCTTCTAGAGGACTAATTGTTGAAGGGGAGCCTTAGCGTAACTGGTAAAGTTGCTTCCATGTGACCAGGAGGTCACGGGTTCGAGCCATGGAAATAGCCTTTTGCGGAAATGTGGCGTAATGCTGTGTACGATAGACCCTTGTGGTCCGGCCCTTCTCTTGATCCCGCGCATAGCGAGAGCTTAGTGCACCGAGCTGCCCTTTGTTTGTTTTAGAGGACTAATTGTTATATGTTGTCACTGAACTGACTTTAAAAAGCTCAAACACAAATTGATACCTTCTGTTGTTGAAAATATATTCTTTTTAGTTCTCTGAAATTTCAATATTCTTTATCTTGATCAAGGATTTAAGCCCTTAAAAGCAGCTAAATATGCCGCTTGGGTTGGGATGTGTATGTTTTTAATTGCTTGCAAATCCTAAAAAGCTGTTCTTTTGCAGCGTAAAGAAAGATAATGTGCTTAAAAAAGTGGAAATCTATAGCTGAGTAAAATTGTTGGTATCATTTATATGCAGTTTTGATCGAAAGAATAGTATTATACAGAAACCAAATTCCGCTGCATCTTACTATCATGAGTTTTCTTTTTCCTCTGCATTAAGGGCTGTTAGTTTTGACCTTTATTTATAATTTATTTAGGTCAATGTGGAACTCAAGGCATTTCTAGCAGTGATGGACTAAACGAAAGCAAATTGGTGGATCTTCTACACGGATCTGAATACGTTCTTACTTACGAAGACAAGGATGGTGATTGGATGCTTGTCGGTGATGTACCATGGAGGTAAGTCTGACATCTAATCTTAAATTCTAAAAGTTTCCTGAAAATTTTCTTATAGCTTACAAACAGGTTAGTTCATTAGAACTCTAATGCATTAATCTGATTTTGAACCTGTCTAAAATACGGAGGATTGATGTAAAACTGTAAACCCCTGTGCATAAACCCCTGTGCACACTACAATTCATACTTTGCCTCTCAAACTTCATAAATTTATTATCAAAGTTAACCTATATTTTTCTGTCCGTGAAGATCCCACCGGACGCCTTCTACTTCTAACAGGCCATGAGCTAGATCAGAATCATTCTCTTTGAGTCTTAAGATATATTCCAAGAGAGTTTAATTGATCACTAATCCTATCATTTCCATCAACTTGCCGGTTATCTACTGATTCTACTCCAATGAATAGGTGTTGACTTAGTCGGTACACAAAGTATCCTGCATTCACGCAGGATCCGAGGAAGGGCCGCGCCCCAAGGGGTGTGATGTAGATAACCTAGCCTAATGCAACCATTAGTGGCTGCTTACACGACTCGAACCCGTGATCTATAGGTCAGACACAACTTTACCGTTGCTCCAAGGCTCCCCTTCAAATTTTGACTTAGTATTGAACAATAATATCAAGGACGCAACAGATATTGCTACTATGCTACTTGTAGTCATGCAAGTTCAATGTCCACGTGCTTTTATTTAGGTCACATTTGTGATGCTGTTGTGTTTGAACTACTAGATCTTTAGTATTCCTAATAATTCTGGTTCCTCTCTATAATCTGGATTACTAGAGCAGCCTGTGTCGTTGACCTATAACCAGTTTTTACTACGTAATTCCTATTTGTCATTTTTGGTGTTTGTAGGATGTTCACAGAGTCTTGCAAGAAGCTGAGGATCATGAAGAGTTCAGATGCAAATGGTTTAGGTAATTGCATTTTGCTCACATTAGACAATCTCTTTTCAGTGGTGATTTGCATGAATTCAATTTCATCTCAAAAAATGCACGTGAGTTTGTCTGGTACATCGACTACTTTCCAACTAAGATCTATGTGCTCGACTCTCTGAAAATGTAACCAGGCGCGTGTCGGATCCTCCAAAAGTAGTGTATTTTTGGAGGATCTGCGGCAACATTTTGGAGAGTCCGCACATCATAGACTAAGATATTCCAAACTAAACAATCTGAATGAATCTTATATTGTATGACATATAACATGCAGTATGTTCATTTCCTGCAGCTCCAAGAGCCATAGAGAAATGCAAAAATCGTTAGAATCTGCAGACGCTGCAAACGTTTCAATCCTCTACAAGCAATGAGAAATGGAAATTCTGGTGTCTAGCTTTCTGATATATGTTAACTAGAACACCAAATTTAGATTTGAAGGTGGGCACCAGGATTTTGAGTTCCTCTGTCTTAAGTGTATTTTAGTGTACTGGGAAATTAACTACTATTTTGAGGTAACATATTCATAATATCCAAGAGTATCCTAGCCTTTGTAGGTGTGCTATGTTATTTATCTCCGTATTCTTACTGCTTGAGTCTCCAAAACTTCAATAATAAGATATTTAAATGTTCTAAGTAATTTATTCTCCCTCTCTTTTCCCCTCTCTGTCTATATCTATGTTGCTCGGGCTCTCTGAAAAAATTGCCGGATGTGTGTCGGATCCTTCAAAAGTAGTGCATTTTTGGAGGATCCGATACGGGTGTAACAACATTTTGGAAAGTCCGTGCAACATAGGTCTTTATTAGTGAAATTAGTAAACTGAAAAATAAGGCATGTAACCTTGTATAACATGTTAAATTTTATTGGTTGTGTAAAAATTCATTTACATGGGGGTGGATATAAGATAAATCTTTTCTCATTTGATCACTTGTTTAGAAGAATGATGGTTGTTGAGGAGACATTAGTGGTTTGATCTTCAAGGTTAACATCGAAGTAACAAATGCTGAGAGTAATGGGAATTGAATACACGTCATGTAAAATAAATATAACATAAACTCTATCGATCTGATAGAGAAACGTTGAAGAGCAATAATTGTATGCGGATTCGGGGGCCATTTTTTTTACAATTTTGGGGACATTTGGCTAAGACCAGCTCCTTACGGCGCTATTCCTGTCAATCACCCTAGGTTTCTAGCACTTCAAATTTCTCGTAAAAATACCACGGGCTAGCCAATTTTCGGACTGTTCATTCAAAAATAGTTAGAGTTTTCAAAGTCATTAAAAAATAACCATTATTTTGCTGCAACACGGAAAATTCCAGCATAATATACTGGAAATCAGTGCACCTGTGTATGAACTTCCCGCATATTATGCTGGAATTCCAACACGCGGAAAATGCTAGTATAATATATTGGATATTGGAGCACCGATGCTCCAATCTCCAGTAGATTACGCTGGACCGGTATATTATACTGGAACTCCAGTATATTATACTGGAGTATTTTTTCGGATTTTGAACAATGTTTTCGTTCAAATTTATCTTTACATAAAAAGTGGCTAAATTTCGATTACTTTTGAAACTGTGGCTATTTTTGAATGACCACTTGTAAATCTGGCTATTTTTGAATTTCTCCCAAATTTCTTGTGAAAATAGCACGGTATAGCTAGTTTTCGAACTGGTCATTCAAAAATAGCCAGCGTTTACCAAGTCAATGAAAAATAGCCACTATTTTGCTACAACAGAGACCGGTCCAGCATAATATACTGGAGTTCGGTGCACCTGTGTATGAACTCCAGCATATTATGCTGGACCGGTATACTTTGCTGGCTCCAGTATAATATACTGGAGACTGGAGCACCGGTGCTCCAAACTCCAGTATATTATGCTGGACCGGTATACTTGCTGGAACTCCGGTATATTATACTGGAGTTCTAGTGTACTTATGCTGAAACTCCATCATATTATGTTGGAATTCCAGCATACTTATCCTAGAACTCCAGTATAATATGCTGGAGTTCAAGTATACTTATGCTGGAACTCCAGCATAATATACTGGCGTATTTTCCGGGTTTTCAACAGTGTTTTCGCTCAGATTTATCTTACATGAAAAGTGGCTAAATTTCGATTATTTTTGAAATTGGGCTATTTTTGAACGACCAGTTGTAAATCTGGCTATTTTTGAATTTCTCCCAAATATCTCAGCTCAAAGTCAGCCCAGTAAAATCCATATCTTTAGCCTGCTGAAGAAGCCCAATACTCGAGAAAAATCCATACACGCTTTTGCTTGACTTATTTACTGTGACAATCCCTATGCGTAAAAAAGCTTTACACACATTAATTTGATGGATTCTAATATTTTCTTTTTATGCTACCATTTAATACTATGTAAGTGAAATGATATGAGCAACTAACTCGAAACATAGGCAATAGGTGAAATAACGTTACACCATTACAAACCCTTTGAAAATCTTTATACAATCAAGGTATTTTTGTTTTGTTGCTAATTACACAATCAAGGTAGAACGCATATATTTTACTAAAAGTTTTTTTTACTTTTAAGCATATTTTTTCCTGCTTAAAGGATTTACTTCTGTTAAATTAAAGAGTAAGCTAGTATAGATCTTTCGATTAGACAAACGAAAACAATGTATTTGTGGTGGATGAGAGATAGCAAGTAAATGCAGACTTACCCTTTGGGTAGGGGTTTCATATGCAATATATATATATATATATATATATATATATATATATATATATATATATATATATATATATATATATATATATATATATGTGTGTGTGTGTGTGTGTGTGTGTGTGTACATATTTTGAATAGAACCCTAAAATTCAAATCTTAGGCAGCTACAATATTAGCCGATTTGGGGGCACAATTTGACTTTTAGTGTGCTGTCTTGGTCCGATTCCAAATTTTTATTCGATATCTCTCATCATAAAGCTGCAACAATAATTCTTTACGCAAGACTTAGGGCTCATTAAAAAATGAACCATAAGAAAGTTAAGCTACAGAGGATAAAGAGAGGGGCGGACAAGAGTTCTAATAATTCTCTTCCTTCCATACATGTATGCGAGGACAAGAGTTCATACGCAGGTGCACCAATCTCCAGTATATTATGCTGGAACTTTACGTGTTGCAGCAAAATAGTGGCTATTTTTCAATAACTGTATAAACGCTGGCTATTTTTTAATTATCAATCCGAAAACTGACTAGCCCGTGCTATTTTCATGTGGCGGATTTACATGGACACTTGTGGGTGCTCACAAGTGCTATGAATCTGCCACTGAATTGGTCGAGGTGCATACAAGTTTGTCGGACACAACCGTCATATTAGAAAAACGTGTGAGACAACAAGATGCTTCAACTACTACAACTTAACTCGGACTTTTGTGAGCTGCATGAATGCTGAGTTTTCCCAAGCAAGTTGGCTAATAACTCTATTACAATGATCAGCTTTAGTGAGTTGCAAAAGCAAAGCTACAACAGATTCTATTATATAAATAAAAGTTCGTATAGGGAAATTTCCTTCTTGGTACATTGATACCATTTTAAAGTTTAAACTACTAAATATAATCCCACCTGCTGAATAAAACTAGAAATAGACCATCCAAAAGAACAGCAACTTGCTTCTTTTGCTACCATCACTCCTGAGGTCAGTACATCTGTACATATGTTACTGAATATTTCTTGTTATGGAATATGGTAGACCATATTCGAGCCGTAGAATTAGCCGCTGATATTTGCATCAGGGTAAGGTAACTTAATCACATCCCTTGAGGTACGGTTCTTCCCGGACCCTACGTAAATACGAGATGCTTCATGCACCGGGGTGCCCTTATAGAATATGGCAGCCTTTCTAGTGAAACATTTGCTTAGCATATATATTAAAAGAAAAAATCAACCCGATATACTAAGTTTTCGCTGTGCGTGGGAACGGAAGAAAGACTAGACCATAAGGGGCTTGAACCCGTGATATCCTAGTCACACGAGGACAACTTTTACCGTTGCTTAGTTTCAGAGGCGGACCCATGTGTATGGGTGAGGGGCCGTAAACTTCGACCGAAATACTGTATATATACACGTATATACCTTGAAAATGGTCAAGAGGTTGAATCTTTTCGAAACTAGATAATTTTAATTATTTCACCAAATGTGCTAGATTTTTTTAAATACTTGTTGATAGAGTTGCTGACTAGAGATGAATATTTCTCAGGACGTTCTTTGATAAATGTTTGATCAATTTACTCAGAGACTTACCTTGGTTGGCAAAATTACTCAGTATACGGTAATAGTGAAAACTAGCGATCGAGTAACCAAGAGAAACAATCGATCAAGATGCATAGAAACTGATCCGAATATTACCATTATAAAAAAAATAGTGACAAAGACGCTTATAGCAGGTATATATTAGTCATAAAATAATTAAAGGATTATGAATAAACATTATCATATTAAGAATTTGATCTTTAGATTACTGGGGATGTTGGTTTTTAAGAATGATCATAGGATAATTTTTCCTATGTTGGAGACGATCACATTACTTTATTTTTCTCAAGGTCTTCATTTTAGTCAAAAGTGGGATCATATTTTATCTTAAGGTTTTCATTTCTTTATTTTTCAAAATGTCTTTCAATATTTTCCAAGTAAAACCAGGTGTGGATCAAGCTAGCTATGTAGCATCTTAACACGTGAATCAGAACTTTCTTTGTGATTTCCAAGATTCCATTTTCTTGGCCTTTCTTGGACTTAATTAAAACATTTTAAGTAATTCTTTATTTTTCTGTCAATGCAGGAGGAAATATAAATCTTCGATTCCATGGCTACTAAAGAAAATATTTAATGTCTATCAATATTTAAACTAATAGTTAAATATGTTCCTTCCATCCTTAATAGCGGTCTCGGGTTTGAGCCCTGATAAATAAAAAAACTCTGGTCAGAACGACTTACCCTTTTGATAGTTCGTACATAGTGCAAATTCAGATTAATCGGAATCCTAATATTCAAAATCGGACATAAAAGATGGATATGATCCTTTCATCCTTAATTATAGTTCTCGGGTTTGCGTCCTGATAATAAAAAAAAAATTGTGGTTAGAAGCGCTTACCCTTTTGATAGGCCTTATGCAGTGTGAGTCCAAATTAGTCATGGATCTTAATGCAAATACCGAACATCGAGGAAAAAATAAAGCAACACTTGCTTATATAGTTGCATATGAGATCTAAAAATCCCTAAGGTTCTTAGAATTAATAATGCACTAAACTATTTCTTCATTTTTGGTTATAACATCCAAACTATTATAATATGCTCCCACATGATTCCACCAAATCCCAAGTCCAATCAATGACTATATACAAAAATAAATAAATAATATTATAACTTCAAAGTTGCATGCAAATGTTGTGGATAGACTTCTGTATTCATGTCAAATGGGGTGGGCGTAGGGTGACGTGTTTGGGATATAAACTAATTAATATAATTTAATTTGTGGAGAATTATGTTTCTTTTCTTCTTATAGTCAATAAAAAAATGATCTAAATATTTTGATAATTAATCTTCACGCGTATCAAATTTCACTATGTAAAATGAAACGGATAGACGTCTATATATATATTTTAATTTGAAACGATTATTAGATTCAATTTTGGTGCTTAACTAAAACCACCTTTTTAACAAGTCATTTAAAAAGATAGAGTTCTTATTAAACAAAAGAAGGTCCAATTTTAACAGAAATTGAACATTCTTGTTCGATGTCAAATGTTAATTAGTACTAATTACTCCATTCGGTCCACTTTAAATGATTTTTTGACCTTTTTTTTTGTGATCCATAATATTTGTTTTTCATCAAGAAGGAATTAACTTTTTCTTTCTAAATTTGTCCTTGGAGAAAAGAGTCTAGGAGTAGTTTGTTATATTTTCCATAAGCAAATTAAGGTTAATATAGTCAATTTCATTATTAATTAATGCTAAAAGGTGAATTCATTAATATGTGTGAAAAGAGCCAAAAAATCACTTAAAGTAAACAAGAGAGAGTAACATATCCAACAATGCCTAATATGATTTTTTGGTTAGGTGTTTGTCCAAATTTTCTTACCATAATTGGTTTTCCTATCTCATGAAGGAAAGGACAACATATTTACCATAATTGAGTTTTTCTTTTCCTAGAAGGAAAATATAATTCTTCCATATTTGGCTAGTCCCTTTTCTTATAGGAAAAGGTTTGAAGTTCTATAAATTGAAGATCCGTCCTTCTCATTCAATAGCATCCACAATATAGCCACATGGGGTTTGAGAGTCATGTTTAGGGGGAGAACTTTACATGTGTTTAGTATGTCACTTGTGTTTGCGTCTTCGTGAGGTTTTTCTCTCGATGTTTTGTACTCTCTTTTTATTATAGTGGATTGCTCATCTCCGATGTGGACGTAGGTCTGTTGACCGAACCACGTTAAATGTTCTCTTTTGTTGCATGATTTATCGTCGTTCAAGATTTGCTTAGCTAAATTTCACATGACACTTAATTTTTCCGGTTCTAAATTTTTTTAATAATATATCTATGCATCCAATAAGTAATAACTAAAAGAAACATAAGTTGTGTAGCAAGAGAAGTAGATAAATTTATTAATTTAATTTATTTTTGCTTTTTCGCTCGACAACATCAAGTTCTAATCACTAACTGTCTATCTTTTAGTGTATTTGAACTTTATTTCACTTATAAGCACTTGATTAATTCATTGAACGAGGCCTAGATTGCAATTTTTTATACAATATATGGCATTGTATTATTTAATAAACAAGCACTAAGATAACATTTTATCAATTATTTACAATATATTAACGACAGACAAACGAAACATAGTGGACCTCAACATCACTAATTAATTAGTCCATTCAGAAAAGAGGAAGTTACACCTTCCAAACTCTTTGAAACTCCACAAAAAACGTTGGAGCTTAAGCCATAATAGCCAGGGGCGGAGCTAGAGGGTAGATACTGGGTTCGGCCGAACCCAGTAGCTTTGGTTCGAACCCTGTATTTATCTTAAAAAATCCATTGAATATGTATAAATTATTAATTTAGAACCTAGTAGATTAAAAGATTAGAATTACGAACTTATAAGCTTGAAATTCTGGCTCCGCCTCTGATTATAGCTAACACCAACTTATGTAAAAATAATAACAAGTGCATAATATATTAGTCCAAGCTAAAGTAGGTGAAAGGGGAGCTTACAACATTCACATCTTTAAGCTTACATAAATTGATCACAGTACAATATGATTATGGGTCAATCGACCGATGGTTAACAGAAAGGAAAAAAATCGACCGATGTTGATCGGTAATTGGCAAAAATGACTGAAAACCGATCGATTCGTGGCGGTCGGTAATAGTATAGTCGGTAGGTTAACCGATCAAAGTCGGTCGGTTGGTTAATAAAATTTCACAAACGACCAAAAAAGAAAAAATTTGTCAAAAAAATCGATCGAAGCTGGTCGATATTTTAATTATGAAATTAAAAAATACACCATCTGGGAATCGAACTGGGGTCTGTATACTATTCTACCACTAGACCATTGGTATATTTTGATTTAAGACTTTTTTATTTTATTTTATTTATACTTTTTAATTGCATTTTTTCGTAAAAATAACCGTCCGATTTCGGTCGGTTTTATTAAAAAAATAAAATTACTGACCAAAATTGGTTGGTATTTTAAAATGACTGACCGATTTCGGTCGATTTTCTGAATATTAATTTTAATTTATTTTAAATAAAAAAACCGATCATAGTTGGTCGGTTTCTTGAAAAATAAATTTTGCAGGGCATAAAAATAGTTTTACGCATTTTTGCGCCAAACAAAACCGACTGAAGTCATTGGTCGTTTTGGTAAAAAAAAAATTATTTTTAAAAAAAAAAACAAACGACTTCAGTTGATTTTTTGATCGACCGAAGTCGTTCGGTCGTCCGTGGTCGATTTTGACCGAATTTCTAGTAGTATAAGTTAGGCTAAATATTCATTCTTTTATATATACAGGTCATATACATCTATATTCTTATAGTTTACCCAATAATCTTATGTTACATTATCTTCCAGATACTTAGCCTTATGAATGCACAGGATGATAGAGTGTCCTACATTTTAAGCTGAGGGAATGAGTTATTTTTTTCTCATATCATTTTTGGACAAAATTCTTGCCTCGGTTAGTTTTTGATGTTAAGTTAAACTCAATAATATTAATTTTCTTTACATTATAGTAGAGAACCAAACACATCTTTATCTTAGTTTACTCGACATTAATTTCCCGTATATTATAATGTTCACGCTCCAAATATTTCCTGTAGTCTACGTATATATTGAGAAAACGAGTTATTACCATCTTATATGACAATAAACGATATCCACACAGACCATGAACTGACTTTTGGTATTGAGTTAAATCCAATATTTTTTTCCTTTACAAGCTGTAGTCTTTCAGTCTTTGCTTCTCCACTATCTTATTTTTTCCCTAATCACTGTTCTGAGTATGCTTTTCTTGAGTCGAGAGTATATCAAAAACAGTTTTTTTACAAGGTAGGAGTAATGTCTGCATATATACTACCCTCCCTAGACCCCACTTCTGAAGTTACTCCGGGTATACTACCCTACCTTATCATAATTTTTACTGATAAAATGGGAACACAAAATATAGTTGCATGACAATCTAATCCTAGAGTAGAGGAGAAGGAACACAATGACCCTCAACCTTTATAGGAGGGTTTGGTAAAGGTCCCCTTTTGTAGTTTTAACAACATTATTAACTATAGAATTTCATTATTTTATTAGATTATGCTTGATATGGTGTCTAGTTGGACTGATATGGAAGTGTTGGGTATTCTCTTTTTCTTCTATTTTTATAATTTTTCTTTTTCCTAGGGATTTGTTTAGCAAATCGTGTAGAGTAATGTATCCTGTAGTTTTGCATGTGCCCACAAATCTACAGTAGATATTCTCCCACCATTTTTTGCCTTTTGTTTTTGTTTTTTAAATTTTTTTCCTACTTAATATTTTTTAATTACTATACAAATCAAATCATTACTACTAACAACAACATCAAATCACCACCTAATCAACATAATCCCTTGTTTCCTCCTACAATCTCTTTAATTATTTGTTTATTAATTACTGTATTTATTGAACCTTTATTATAATTACTTTTTACAAGGTAAAGAATTAGGATAGGTCGTTTAGTGTTGTCCTTGTCTAACAGTAACTTTAGTACATGAGTTAGCATTATTTATATATTTTCGTATTCCTTGGCTCCTATGTTTACTTATCATTACTCTCGTTCCGACCTTCTGATTATTATACTCAGTTTTAGTTTGTGTCTTTATAATTTTGCTTCGGTTTTCTAATTGGTGTACTTGTTGCAGCCCTTCTTTTATTTTTCCTAAGCCGAGGGTCTTCCGGAAACAACCTCTTTGCTTTCTTGAAGGTAGGGGTAAGGTCTGCGTACATCATATCCTCCTTAGACCCCACTTGTGAGATTAAACTGTGTTTGTTGTTGTTGTTTTGTTGTCGTTGTTGTTATTGTATACAAAACTTAGTTTCTGCAGAACCATATTTTTTTTAGTTTAACTTATATACATAGACCGTATAAAAAAAATTATATTATCAGGATTCTATAAAAGATGGGATTTGCGTTCTTGAAATAAGGCAAATTACCTGTTACACATGCAAAAGTGACATGATAGATTAAAAATTAGTTAAACTCATTTTTTAATCCTGATTATGAATGAAAGAAAGGTGATTCTCTAATGCTATTAATTATGCTTTAGGGAGACAAACTTTGGGCTCTACATGTCTAAGCTAATCCACTTTAATAAAATATTCTATTGTGATTTTGGAGAAAAAGGAAAAGGGCACCTTTATTGAAGCAACCTGAGAGAGAAATCACCCAGCTATATGTTTTTTATTTATTTATTATTTTATGTTTCCAGCTTTACGATAAAGGGAGCTTGGCGTAGTTGGTAAAGTTGTTGCCATGTGACCCGGAGGTCACGAGTTCGAGCCATGAAAACAGTCTCTTGCAGAATTGCAGGGTAAGGTTACTTACAATATACCCTTGTGGTCCAGCCCTTCCCTGAACCCCGCGCATAGCGGGAGCTTAGTGCACATGATTGCCTTTTATGTTTCCTTTATGAATAAAATATAGAAGCTAACTTCTAGAAGTAAAAATGCAAAAAGGCATTATTCTCCTTCCTTTATTTGGCCTAATTAAACACCATTCTTTTTTGTGATGTTATCTAGCTTTCAACAAATTTTGGTGAAATTAGTCAAGTTTGTCAATATTATATTGATGATACATAATTTTTCTTTAAAAAATAATTTTTGGAAGATCTTTTCTTCGAATAAAATAATTATTGTCAGAAATTGTTTAACTAGCAGATTTGATCTTTTGTTTATATATACTTTTTTATTGCTACTAAAGATTATATTTTATACATTACTACATCAAAATACAATTAGGGACATTTTTACTGAAATTTTTCCCTTTAAGGTTTAATACATATTTTTCCAAAACAAAAGGGGGAGGGGTTTCAATACACAAAATCTTCTTGTTTTATCTTCAATAGACTACCTTTTTTTTTATTTTATAAATAATCGTGATGTTTAAATTACCTTTTTTTTTACTTCAATTATATTTAACATGTACTTGTTATCTTTCACTAGTACAGATACTAAATAATTTTGTTGTCCAATAAACTGCTTCTAGCCATGCCATCAACAATTTAGTTTTCTTCCCAAAATATAATAATAAGATGTGGATTATAGTTAGGCATTTAAGTGACCAAGGAAATCCATGTCTTCTAAGTCAATCCAAGGAAAATAAGATCATTTTAAAAATTTAGTAAAAAATGTTTTTCTTGGTTTTAGGGAATTTATGCTTCCCGTAGTCAGTCATAATCTTTGAACTATATAAAAATAGTATCTTCCTGGGTGTTAGGGCGTGGCTCCTTCTTGAACGCAAAAAATAAAATAACAATAAAATAAAAATAAAATGATATAAAAATTTAAAAACATAGGTGGATTAATTAACTATCATTTAATAATACTAAATGAATTTTAAATAGCTAATGTTAAATTAAAATTACTATTCGTGGAGGCAAGAACCATACGCATTTGAAAATGAGTTATAGAAGACCTTTATTTTTATATTATTAGTTAGGATCCAAGTTTGACTAGTAAAACTTAAAAAGAAAACGAAATATTATGCCGAATTGAATTCAGTGTATACACATATAGACATATTAATTATCTAATGTTGATAATTCAAACTCAAGAAAAAAAACAGAATAAAATAGGGGAATTGCAAGTTCAAAATAGTTGAAATATTGAATACGAATATAAATAAACTGAGGAATAATTGGACAAAGTTTTATTTTCCTATTATTATTTTTCTGACCTTGTGCCTGCATACTAATTTATATTAACCTCAAAAATTGACATCGTTTGGAAAGAGAAAACCATATAAATATAAAATTAAATAAGAAAATGAAATCCTTTTTAAGGAATTGATGGTTTGTTTTGTAGTAATTGCTTGAGTTCACATGTCTGTTTAACAAATGAGATGATTCTCTCTTTACACCACAAAACAACTCATAATATATGACCCACATTTGATAGCGTGTAACAGCTCGATTTGATATGGTTTGCATGCCATCACCCCTACTCTTTCTCAGTATAAAATATTTATTCGCTCTCGATATTTATGCACATAAAAATATAATAAGTTACGAGTTCGAGTCATGGTCTTAGCTACCGATGCTTGCATCATAGTAGGTTGCTTATGCAGTCCTTCCCCAAACCATACGTGAACACGGGATGCTTCGTGCTCCGGGACAAATGCACCATAGAACTGTTGGGTTCAACTGGACCCAGTGCTTTCGATACGAAGCTTAAATTTATGGGTAAAGAATCACTAAAATTGCAATAAATAGTAGATATGAACCCATATAACTAAAATCCTAGATCCACCTCTGTAATCATACACTAGGCTGCCCTTTTATATATACAATATTTTTATTGTCTATATAAACTTACTTAATCACTTTAGACCTAACCATAGTAAATTATATGTATTATTACTTTAATTTGTGACTCTTAAAATTAAATTGTTTGGTAACCACAGAGATCACAGATAAGTATTTTCCAACCCGGTATTACTTCTTTTATTTATTTTTTCTTTGTTATAGGAGTAATAAATATTATCACTAATAAATATTTAAGCTGTAAATCTGGTAGACAACTGCATTGAAAACAGAACTAGAAATCCACATAGATGGAAGGAAATTTTCTGTATAGAGAATCACTGGATCAGACATGATCATTTTACAAACTAAATAACATTATAACTTGATTGTCTCTTACCTAAATGATTCACCAACCAAATTCCTCTAGATTTTCTCTCAAGTTTTATCAAGAACACATAATTATGAAAATATTATAATTGAATTATTAGGGTATTAAGCACGCTACTTGGAATCTTTTATGCAAATTTGAAGTTTATTAATTAGGAGAATATATCGTGACCTAGAAGATTAGGTTAGATGCGAAAGGAAACTTGTTCACTAAATAATCTAATAATGTAGAATCAGGGGCCTAGCTACATTACATGAAAGGGATTCAATTGAATATTCTTTGTCTATACATGAATCGTTGAGTTCGATCTCTTGACATAGTCAGATAATTTTTAGTTTAACAGAAAAGGTGGCTCAAAAATTACTTTAGGTCATAGATCGATTAGATCCTAAGTGAGCATTTTTACTGTTTTTTAATCTTCTTGTTAAAATTCCTTGTTTAATTCGTTTAGTAGATATCAATAAATAGAGTAAGATTTCCTTTTTTTTAAAAGAAAAAAAGGTAAATAATAAAGAGAATTTACAAATCTTAAAAGGAAAGAAGAAGAAAAACTTATTTACGTTAGGTGTTTATATCAAACTATATTAATTTAGCAATGGTTAAGTGCTATATTAATATGAGAATGTATATTAATTAAATATGATTTAATGTATATTAATTAAATATGATTTAACAATAACCATGTTTGTGAAGTCATGCGTCATGTATTTATTGGGTTGATATAAGCATAGCTGATGCGTGCAACCTTATCATGAGGGTAAAAACTTACCTACACCAGATATTTACACTAAACCATACTAATTTGACACAATGTTTTAAAAGGCGAGGGCGTGAAGCGAGGCATAAGCCCTGAGACAAGGGGCGTAAGTCCCACGGATTTTTAAATTTTACTAATTTTAAGAATTTTTAAGATAATTTAAAATAAAAATAATTACAAAAATTACATTAAAATCACAAAATTATAACAAACAATCTATTTAAACTATTCATAAATTATAATTCAACTATGAATAATACAAAAAGTTTGACATATATCATAATATTCAAATAAGCTGCAACATCGTTATAACTCAAACATCAAAAGTATGTATTCGATGCGAAATCTTTGTAGGCATATGAATTTTACTTAAAATTAAATCCATAAAATAATTTGGATTATATTTTAAATTCAAGATAATATTGGTCCAAATAAATATTATGGGCTAATATAATTGAATTAATTATATAAATCAAATATATATGGATTAAATAAATAGGTCTTAATCCATTGGACTAGCCCATTTAATTGGGCTAAAATGATGAGTCCACTTCATTAAGCCCAAGATGACATCTTCCTAGAGGCCCAGTTTGATGCCACATGTCAAATGACGTGGCGCGCCAAGTCAAATGGAAGAGCCAATAGGATCATGACACGTGTCAAAATGACAAGGCATACCAAGTCACACTAAAAGGCCAATGAAATCGCGCCACGTGTGCAAGTGACATGTTCTGGCCAATCGAATGCGGCCATGTCACACTGCAATTTGATTGGTCGGAAAGAGTTTGTTCTTATCATAACTCCTCTCTTCCACAACTATAAATATGGGTCTTCATAACTCAGAAAAGGGACCAGAAGTTATAACAAGAAGCAAGAGAGAGCTCGTGGATCAAACGCCGCAAATTTCTCTATAAGTTTCAGGCTTCAGTTCAAGCAATCAAGTTCAAGCTCAAGAACGAAGAACAATTCAAGTATTCAAGAATCAAGAACGAAGTCAAATCAAATACAAGGCGTTCAAGATCAAGGCTACTTGTTTGTGATAAAATTCGTGGCAACAATCAAAGTGTTCGCGACGGATAAATCAAATTACAATTCAAGATCAAGCTCAAAGGCCCTTGAATTTATACTAGAAAAGTAGAATCAGAGGATTCATAGAGATTGTAACACTCAAATATTCGAAATAAAATATTACGATTGTTACGATATTTTCGGTCTTGATTTTATTTTCTAGACGCGAATTTATTGTCTACAAATTCTGGCATGCCCAGTGGGACAGTCTCTACCTCTCATCTCAACTTTTCATTCACCAAATACCAAGAACATCGAAATGGCTTCAAAGAAAATCAACTCCGGTTCAACTTCCACCAAGGCTGCTAACTCTAGGTTCTATGCTGATGTGGAAAGCATCCTCGATGCTACCTTTGGAAGCTTTGGACCAGTTACGAGGAGTAAAGCAAACTTTTTAGGACAACAAGCACCCCAAGTGTCGTCCGCGTCAACCCCTGTTTTCAGATCTTCAACCTCAAAAGGAGCAAGATCTTCCACAAACGTATCTGAAGGAGGAAGCGATGTTGCTGAAAAGATCGAGAAAACTCTTGCTCTACTTGACCTTTCCGGATCCAAGAATTCTGCTATGAAGGAAGATGATGATGCTTCAAGTGATGGATCCTCCCCACTTACACCACATAGCGTAAGCCGATCAAGGATCAATCTGTGTGAAAATCCATGTTTCTCTCCGTCGTCCATGACAATCATGCAAGCTATGGTGACAAATACTTCATCCGTAGAGGAGCAGTTGGCAAATTTGATGGAAGCAATTGCTGGCTTGACCAAATGCATGCAAAATCAAGAGGCTAGAATTGATAAGCTAACAGACAGGGTGGGAATCTTGATGGAAGAAGAATCCAGCCATGCACCCGGCAAGCTCCCAGAAGTTCTAGAGAGTGACTCTCCTCCAAGACAAGCAGCATCCACTAAGGCTATCCCTGTCTCATCTGAAGGGATGATTCCAATCGATCAACTGAAGG
This sequence comes from Nicotiana tabacum, assembly GCF_000715075.1. Lineage (NCBI taxonomy): Eukaryota > Viridiplantae > Streptophyta > Magnoliopsida > Solanales > Solanaceae > Nicotiana > Nicotiana tabacum. The sequence continues at coordinate 204,097,158 of NC_134087.1, read as the reverse complement.
AGTTCATCGAAGGAACCATTAAGAACAAATATGAAGTTGCTGCCAAATACTCCCTTACATATGCAAAGCCGTACACTGCAAGGGTCGATATGTTGAAGATGCCTGCTGGCTATCAACCCCCAAAGTTTCAACAGTTTGATGGTAAAGGTAACCCAAAGCAACATATTGCGCACTTCGTGGAGATGTGCAACAATGTTGGGACTTATAGAGATTACCTCATCAAGCAGTTTGTCCGCTCGCTAAAAGAAAATGCTTTTGACTGGTACACGGACCTCGAGGCTGGATCTATCGATAGCTGGGATCAACTAGAGCAAGAGTTCCTCAATTTCTTTTGTAGCACAAGATGCACGGTGAGTATGATAGAGCCTACGAATACTCGTCAACGAAAGGGGGAACTAATTATTGACTTTATCAATCGTTGGAGGAATGCAAGCCTCAACTGCAAAGACATGCTCAGTGAAGCTTCAGGCATAGAGATGTGCATCCAAGGCATGCATTGGGGATTGCGCTACATCTTGTAAGGTATCAAGCCTAGCACATTTGAAGAACTTGCAACTCATGCCCATGACATGGAATTGAGCATAGCCTCCGCTGGAAATGAAAGGCTACCCATTTATGAACCTCGCAAAGTGAATGACAAGCAAGAAGTCAGGAAGTGGGGCAAGTTCATACCCAACTCTGAAAGCAAAGAAGCTATGAATGTCAATATGTCACCTATGAAGTTCACGACGAAGGTGAGCAAGAAGCAGAGTATGAAATCCACTTCTTTTCAAGACAAGCCAAGTGGAAAGTTGACTCTTAAAGAAATGCAAGAAAAAGAGTACCCATTCCTGGATTCTGATGTGCCAGCCATTTTTGAAGAACTCCTCGAGTTAAATCTCATTGAGCTTCCGGAGATGAAGTGACCAAATGAAGCTGGGAAAACAAATGACCCAAACTACTGCAAATATCACCGACTTGTAAGCCACCCTCTTGAGAAGTGCTTTGTCTTCAAGGATAAAGTTATGGATTTGGCTCGCAAAAAGAAGATCGTGCTTGAAGATGAGAAAGCAAGCGCAAACCAAGTCTCTATCACCTTTGACTCATTCAGTCAGGATGACTTATGTGGTTTTAAAGAAAGTAAAGATGAAGAATTATTGGAGAGCGACAAAGCTGAAGTCAATCAACCTGATGATGATGAAGGTTGGACACTGGTGACTCGTCGTAGGCACCACAAAAGGAGCCCACGAAAAGAATCAATAGAACAACCGACAAGGAAGATGATGGTAAAAAGACCAACGAAAAAGAATCCAGTTAGGCATTTGAAGAAAGCAAAAGTGGAGATGCACCATTCTCAAAAGCCACAAAATCCAGTGACCTTGGAGGAGTTTTTGCCAAGTTGGTTCCGCACGAAGATTTCCCATGAGGGCATTGATGCCTCTTGTTGCCATGCTGACAAAGGGGAAGAAAAGAGTGATGACCTACCGTTGGCACCATCTTCGGAAAAGACCATCGAGTCCACTCCTCAAGAAGTTAATGCTTGTGAGGAAAAGGTCACGTTCACAAATGACGATCTTTTGCTAGGTGACACTCCTCATAACCGCCCATTGTACCTAGTTGGCTATATGCGCGATGAAAGGGTAAATCGGATTTTGGTTGATGGAGGATCCTTAGTGAACATTTTGCCAATCCACACTGTGAAAGAACTTGGTATTCCCATGAACGAACTCTCAGAAAGTCGTGTGATGATCCAAGGATTCAACCAAGGGGGGCAAAGAGCCATAGGTGGATCAGGCTGGGAATCACTATTGAAGATATGCAATCAAGTGCATGGCTGCATGTGATCGACGCGAAGACTTCATACAATGTTTTTCTTGGGAGGCCTTGGATACATGAGAATAAAGTAGTTCCATCTACCTACTATCAATGTTTAAAATACTACGAGGGTAAAGTCGAGAAGACAGTGGTTACTGATGATGAGCCATTCACCGAGGCTGAGTCACACTTCGCCGATGCAAAGTTCTACTTGAAGAACCGTATTGTGAAGGAGCTGAAAGCTGACGATGGCATGAAAAGCAAGAATAAAGAGCCCTCAACTAAAATAGAAGAGGTGACTACTAGTGAAGCCAAAGCTGCTAGTAAGGAGGTACAACCCAACGCGAATAAGTCTTATAGAGGGAATGTTACGTCTTATGGCAAGAAAGTGAGTCCGACACTCCAATATATCCCTAAAAAGACGAAAAATGAAAGTGAATCATCTAATCGCCAATCCAACATGCTAAAGGAGTTAACGCTTCCGATCAAACGAATTGAGGCAGTAAAGTCGTCCTCAATGTCGCTTTCAGGGTTTGTAGCCCAAAATCATTTGCAGAATGTGGCACTCCATACAAAGCGAACAGATGAAGGTTTTGACCCTAATGCTTACAAGCTATTTGCAAAAGCTGGATACAATCCCAATGAGCCGTCAAAGTTTGGGAAGCTCCCATCAGAAGCTGCAACGAGGCAACCACGTGAAGGTTTGGGATACAAGCAACCGTCACCAGTGCGCATCTCAATAAGAAGGGCGAGCAACAATTATATCACTGTAGAAGATGAATCAGCCGCTTCTAACAAGCCTTCTGTCTTTGATCGACTTGGAAAATCACCTGTGAGGACCTCTGTATTTGAAAGATTGGGTCCACTAAAGAAGGGGAACAAGTTCCGGATAAACTTTCAAAGCATAAGAACACCCGCTTCACCCAAAATCCAGGAGATCTCTAAGGATTTCCAAAGTTTGGTTCCTTCTAGAATGAGGCAACAAACAAAACTGGTGGTTTCATGTGAAGAAGTACTGAAGGTAAAGCCATATATTGTGATCTATACTAAGGAACGTGACAAAGATGAAGAAAGTGTAGGTTCTTCATATCATGTCACTGTACAAGGTCGAGAATGGCATTCCATCTTCAATGGAAGATAATGCAGAATTGGAGGATGTTTCGTTGTGTTATCACATATCCTTCAATGATGGGGACCCTCAAGAAGATGAAGATGCGAAAGATGCTCCACCTGAACTTGAAAAAGGAGTGAAGACGACAGTTGATGCCTTAAAAGAAGTTAACCTTGGCACCGATGAGGAACCAAGACCCACCTACCTAAGTACTTTACTAGAAGCGGATGAAGAGAGCACTTATATTGAGTTACTCAAAGAATTCAGGGATGTCTTTGCTTGGAGTTACAAAGAGATGCCTGGCTTGGACCCGAAAGTAGCAGTCCATCACCTTGCAGTCAAAAATGGTGCTTGCCCTGTTAAACAAGCTCAAAGGCGTTTTAGGCCGGACTTGGTTCCCCTGATTGAAACTGAAGTTAACAAGCTCATTAAAGTTGGATTTATTCGAGAAGTTAAATACCCGACATTGGTTTCAAGTATTGTCCCTGTAAGGAAGAAGAATGGCCAGATTCGAGTATGCGTTGACTTCATGGACCTCAATAATGCATGTCCCAAAGATGAATTCCCGCTTCCTATTCCAGAGATGATGATCGATGCTACTACTGGTTACGAGGCAATGTTTTTCATGGACGGTTCGTCGGGCTATAACTAAATTCGCATGGCACCAAAATATAAAGAGCTTACTGCGTTTCTCACCCCTAAGGGTATTTATTGCTACAAGGTAATGCCTTTTGGCTTGAAGAATGCTGGTGCTACTTACCAAAGGGCTATGCAGAATATTTTCGACGATCTTCTCCACAAGAATGTTGAATGCTATGTTGACGACTTGGTGGTGAAATCAAGAGAGAAGGGAGACCACATGAAAGACTTGAGGATGGTATTTGAATTGCTTCGGAGGTACCAACTTAGGATCAATCCGTTGAAATGTGCCTTTGGAGTTACTTTTGGAAAGTTTCTTGGTTTCATTGTCCGACATCGAGGGATCGAAATTGATCAAGCCAAAGTGGATGCCATTTTGAAAATGCCTGAGCCTCGAGATATCCACGAATTGAAAAGTCTGCAAGGAAAGCTAGCATACCTTAGAAGATTCATATCAAACCTGGCTGGGAGGTGCCAACCGTTTAGTCACCTCAGAAGAAAGGCGTTCCTTTCAAGTGGGACCAAGCTTGTAGCAATGCCTTTGAAAGTATCAAAACCTACTTGATGAAGCCTCCAATTTTAGCAGCCCCTATACCTGGAAAGTCGTTGATACTATACATTGCGGCACAGGAAAGGTCTGTTGGAGCACTGTTGGCCCAAGAAAATAGTGAGGGGAAAGAAAACTCTCTTTACTACTTGAGCAAGATGATGGCACCAATGAGCTGAATTATTCGCCAATTGAAAAGTTATGTTTGACGCTAGTATTCTCAATTCAAAAGTTGAAGCACTACTTTCAAGCTCATGTCGTTCGTTTGGTTTCTAGAGCAAATCCCATCAAGTTTGTGATGTCAAAACCTGTCCTTAGTGATCGACTAGCAAGGTGGTACCTCCAGTTTCAACAATTTGAAATCGTGTACATTCCTCAAAAGGCTATAAAAGGACAAACGTTAGCAAACTTCTTGGCAGATCATCCGATACCTGATGACTGGGAGCTAACTGATGAACTACCTGATGATGACGCAATGGTCGTTGAAGTTCAACCTCCATGGAAGATTTACTTTGATGGTGTTGCGCATCGTGGGGGAACCGGGGATGGCGTAGTATTTGTCACTCCTCAAGGTGAAGTCTTGCCCTACTCCTTCACATTGACACAACTCTGTTCCAACAATGTTGCTGAATATCAAGCATTAATACTTGGGCTTGAAATGGCTGTTGATATGAAGCAATTACAATTGCAAGTCTTTGGTGACTCCCACTTAGTGGTCAATCAGCTTTTGGGTAGTTACAAGGTCAAGAAGCCTGAACTACGCCCATATCATGATTACGCTAAAAATTTGATGAGGTGGCTCGGTGATGTGACTATTCATCATGTGCCAAGGAAAGAAAATAAGAAGGTTGATGCTTTAGCTGCTCTAGCTTCATCATTAGCCCTGCCTGACCAAGCGCAAGTTATCGTCTGCCAAAAATGGGTAGTACCGTCCCAAATGAGGCTGAAGGTGAAGAAAACGAACTCAAGCATCTTGTTGCTATTTCTGAAGTTGAGAAAGAAGAATGGCGACAACCCATTATCGACTACTTATGCTATGGGATACTTCTAGAAAATCCGAGGAAAAGGACTAAAATCCGTCGTCGCGTACCTCGCTTCCTTCACTAAAAGGATACTCTATACAGAAGGTCATTCGGGGAGTACTCTTGCGATACCTAGGAGAAGAAGAAGCACTCCAAGCTTTGCAAGAGGCACATTCTGGAGTATGTAGGTCACACCAGTCTGGACCAAAGCTCCACTTCCATATAAAAAGGATGGGATATATGGTAAAATATTGCTTGGACTACGCCCGAAGATGCAAGGCTTGTCAATTCCATGCGAATTTTATTCATCAACCTCCTGAAGTGTTGCACCCGACTATTGCATCCTGGCCATTTGACGCTTGGGGATTGGATGTTGTTGGACCACTGCCAAAGTCCTCTGGTGGCCACCTATACATCTTGGTTGCAACTGATTACTTCTCAAAATGGGCTGAAGCTGTTGCTCATAAAGAGGTAAAGAAGGAAAATGTTACAAGTTTCATCCGAGTAAACATCATCTATCGCTTTGGCATTCCCCGTTACATAATAACGGATAATGGCAAGCCGTTCGACAACAGGTTGATGGATAAGATTTGTGAGCTCTTTGGCTTCAAGCAACGTAACTCTTCGATGTACAATGCTACCGCCAATGGTCTAGCTGAGGCATTCAACAAGACTCTATGCAACTTGTTAAAGAAAGTCGTCTCCAAATCCAAACGAGATTGGAATGAACGTATGGAAGAAGCTCTATGGGCATATATGACGACTCACCGCACGCCAACACAGGCGAATCCTTATTCACTCGTTTATGGAGTTGAAGCCGTCTTGCCATTGAGCGTCAAATACCTTCATTACGACTGGCTATTCAAGAAGGGATCACTGATGAAGAAAATGCTCGACTGCGATTAGCAGAGTTGGAAGCTCTTGATGAAAAGAGATTGGAAGCTCAACAGAGTCTTGAATGTTATCAAGCTCGATTGTCTCGCGCCTTCAATAAAAGAGTTCCTCCGAGATCCTTTCAAGTAGGAGATCAAGTCCTTGTTGTACGAAGACCCATAATTACTTCCCATAAACCTGTAGGCAAGTTCACTTCAAAATGGGATGGGCCATATGTCGTACAAGAAGCTTATTCAAGTGGGGCTTACAAGCTGGTTGATGCAGATGGTATGAGAATCGGCCCTATCAAAGGCAAGTTTTTGAAGAAGTATTATCCATAAAGTTGCAAGTCATGACGCTCCTCGACGTACGAGCCTAAACTGCAAGTCATGACGCTCCTCGACGTACGAGCCTAAACTGCAAGTCATGACGCTCCTCGACGTACGAGCCTAAACTGCAAGTCATGATGCTCCTCGACACATGAGCCTAAACTACATATTGCTACACTCCTGGCCCGCAAGAGTATAAACTGTGTACGACCCAAAAAAAGTCCGCTAGGTTGAAAATCTCGAAAGATGCGGCCTAGGCAAAAGTTAGGATGTAAAAAAAAAAGTCCGCTAGGATGAAAATCTCGAAAGAGGCGGCCTAGGCAAAAGTTAGGAATTTAAAAAAAAAAGTCTGCTAGGTTGAAAACTTCGAAAGATGTAGCCTAGGCAAAAGTTAGGATATAAAAAAATCACCCAGTCTGAACTACGGAATGACTTGATCCTCTTCACTGAGGTACGTAGGTAGCTTAGAGTTTCATTCTAAGTTCAGTCGCACAAGTTCAAAAGATACGTATTGCCCCAATTGTTGTCCGAGTGAAGTATGGAGGAATGGAAAATCAAGCTGAAATGCCATCCTCTTGTGGAACTTTGATCTCATTTGATTTAAAAGGGTAACCCTCCATGGTAAACTGATATCTTCAAGTCTGTCGGTACTCAAGTTGAAGTCCCCAAGTTGAAATCTTCAACTCCGTTGGTTTTCAAGTTGAAGTCTTCAAATTCACCGATCTTCAAGTTGAAATATTTAGGCCCTCCAAGTCTCAAAGTTGAAGTCTTCAAGTCTGTCGCTCTTCAAGTTGAAGTCTTCAAATTTGCCGGTCTTAAAGTTAAAATATTTAACCCCCAAGTTGAAGTCTTCAAGTTCGTCGGTCTTCAAGTTTCAGTCTTCAAATTCGCGGATCTTAAGGTTAAATTGTTTAAGCCCTCTGAATCTTCGAGTGGAAGTCTGCAAAGTCCGCCAAATCTTCAAAGTTTTCCAAGTGTTCAAGTCGATGTCGTCTTCAAGTTGAAGCTTTATAACTTTCCAATCTTAAGGTGGACATATAAGTCCCTTTGAACTTTAAGTTGGCCTCTTCGTGAGTTTGTCCTTAAAGGAACTATAACTTTCCAATCTTAAGGTGGACATATAAGTCCCTTTGCACCTTAAATTGGCCTCTTCGTGGGTTTGTCCTTAAAAGGGACTATAACTTTCCAATCTTAAGGTGGACATATGAGTCCCTTTGTACCTTAAGTTGGCCTCGCCGATAGTTTGGGCCACATTGAGAGTAATCTCTCCGGTAGTGGGGCCATTTTGAGAGTAATCTCTCCAAGAATTGGGCCACATTGAGAGTAATCTCTCCGGTAGTTGGGCCATTTTGAGAGTAATCTCTCCAAGAATTGGGTCGCATTGAGAGTAATCTCTCCAAGAATCGGGCCATTTTGAGAGTAATCTCTTCAAGAATTGGGCCACATTGAGAGTAATCTCTTCAAGAATCGGGTCATTTTGAGAGTAATCTTTCCAAGAATCGGGCCATTTTGAGAGTAATCTCTCCAAGAATTGGGCCACGTTGAGAGTAATCTCTCCAAGAATCTGGCCATTTTGAGAGCAATCTCTCTAAGAATTGGGCCACATTGAGAGTAATCTCTCAAAGAATCGGGCCATTTTGAGAGTAATCTCTCCAAGAATTGGGCCACATTGAGAGTAATCTCTCCAAGAATCGGACCATTTTGAGAGTAATCTCTCCAAGAATTGGGCCACATTGAGAGTAATCTCTCCAAGAATCGGGCAAGGATGAGTACCCATCCCCTCACACCCCAAGATTGTCTTCTTCATGCGTAGATCATCTTGTTGAACAAGAGCATATCTTTATCGCTTGACCTACAAAAAAAAAAGAATAACAAAGGAAGAAAAGCACAAGAAAGGAAGAAGAAATTACCTTCGCGTTAGTGCCTCTAAATCATCAAAAGTAGACTCAAACCAATTTGCAAACGCTGAAATTGATACTGATGGAATGAAAGGTGTATGGTATTTATAGATGACGGAGGTCGACAGTCAAGGATTTGTTTCGATGTGGGATATTAGTAATCCATCCCCGAGACGAATTTGAAGTCTATTGAGGCGGCGCTCCTTTTCCTAGGCAGAGTAGAATCCTTTTCTTGTTATAATTTCAATTGGAATATGATTTGGCTCTCTATCTCCAATTTAATTGGTTGCTGCTAGCAAACGATTCGGCCTTCCATTTTTGCACGAGACACTGTGCGTGAATATAGCTTTATAAGTATATACTTCCTTAAATAAGGAATGCAATATCTTTGGCTAGATGGATTGTGATTTCTACGTTGGCCTACAAGTCAGAACATGACTTTTATTGACATTCTGCCAAAGTCCACGTGAACCCTTCTAGAAAAGAACCAAGTGTTTGGATATTTGTCCATATGTATTGAAAGCTCATTCATGAAGAATCTACTATCTCAATTCTTTTGAAGTAATGCATGAGTACATCTACAGTGAACTTTAAATTATATATAATATATTAGTTCGTGATACTTCAAGTCTGGTCTTCGAAACTCGACATATTTATGCCCGACAAGTCTTGAAGTAGGGAGCATTTGTAGGCATATGAATTTTACTTAAAATTAAATCCATAAAATAATTTGGATTATATTTTAAATTCAAGATAATATTGGTCCAAATAAATATTATGGGCTAATATAATTGAATTAATTATATAAATCAAATATATATGGATTAAATAAATAGGTCTTAATCCATTGGACTAGCCCATTTAATTGGGCTAAAGTGATGAGTCCACTTCATTAAGCCCAAGATGACATCTTCCTAGAGGCGCAGTTTGGTGCCACGTGTCAAATGACGTGGCGCGCCAAGTCAAATGGAAGAGCCAATAGGATCATGACACGTGTCAAAATGACAAGGCATACCAAGTCACACTAAAAGGCCAATGAAATCGCACCACGTGTGCAAGTGACATTTTCTGGCCAATCGAATGCGGCCATGTAACACTGCAATTTGATTGGTCGGAAAGAGTTTGTTCTTATCATAGCTCCTCCCTTCCACAACTATAAATAGGGGTCTTCATAACTCAGAAAAGGGACAAGAAGTTATAACAAGAAGCAAGAGAGAGCTCGTAGATCAAACGCCGCAAATTTCTCTACAAGTTTCAGGCTTCAAGCAACCAAGTTCAAGTTCAAGTTCAGGCTCAAGAACGAAGAACAATTCAAGTATTCAAGAATCAAGAACGAAGTCAAATCAAATACAAGGCGTTCAAGATCAAGGCTACTTGTTTGTGATAAAATTCGTGGCAACAATCAAAGTGTTCGTGACGGATAAATCAAATTACAATTCAAGATCAAGCTCAAAGGCCCTTGAATTTTTACTAGAAAAGTAGAATCAGAGGATTCATAGAGATTGTAACACTCAAATATTCGAAATAAAATACTACGATTGTTGCGATATTTTCGGTCTTGATTTTATTTTCTCGACGCGAATTTATTATCTACAATCTTATATGTATCTCTTAAGGAGTAATGAATCTTGAAAGAATTTCGATATTATAATTCAATATTTTTTTAAAATACTATTTTTATTTAATATGCTTTCTATTTAAAAGAGAATTTATATCAAAATATTATTCAAAATTTAAATATGATTCTCTTACATCATTTATTTTTAAGTTTCAACAAGTTAATAAAATGACACATAATTCACCATACTATATCATGAAAACTAATTATTTGTAAATACTAGCTAATACTGAGCTATTAAATTAATAAGTATTGTATTTCGTAACATGAAAAATAATATTTAGGAAAATAATTATAAAATAATTATGGACTAATATAATAAAGACATAACAAAAGTTAATAAATATATACTTTTAAATGAAAGCTTTATTTAAAATTTACTATCATAACAATCTTAGTGAATGACATGCAATAAATTTTATTTTAATTATGACATAAAATACTCTCAACTTAATGATTTATGATTAAGAAAAAAATAATTTTGAATAGGTAACGATTTATTAAAACAATTTGAGGATTTACAAGGTTAGTTACACACAATTGTATAAAGTTCTATAAGGCAAGCCCAGTACGTAAGGCGTTGGGCGTGTCTGGGGCGTAAGCCCCAACGGCCGAGGCGTAAGTCTCATGGAACTAAGCCCCACACATAAGCCCAGGGGCGTTTTACGAGTGCCCCGCCCCAGGGCGAGTCCCAATTCTGCCTTTTAAAACAGAGATTTGACATGGTTATGATAAATTAAGGTAAGAATATAAATTAATTAACTATGATTTAGTAGTAACTATATTTTGCCGTGTATTTATTAAGTAGGCGTTTGGACATAAGAATTATAAAATTCCGAAAAAAGTAAAAAAAATACTTTAAGTAAAAATGGTATTTGAAAATTAGAGTTGTGTTTGGACATGAATACAATTTTGGATTATTTTTGAATTTTTGTATCTGAAGTGAAATTTTAAAAAAAATAGTTTTCTGGAGTTTTTCAAATTTCTAAAAATTTTCGAAATTCATCTTCAAGTAAAAAATTAAAAATTCTACGAAGGAGGGGAGATAACGTGGGAGTGAAGCGCGTAGGAAAGATATGATTTGGAATAATTGCATAATTTAATGAGTTAATGAAATCAAAGGGACAATCACTATCAAGTCTTCTTCCAAGTCCATGACTAAGACAAATAAATAATAGAGAGGCAATTTTTATAGAAGTTCACAAAAAATGAGCTAGCAAGCAAGCAAAAAGTAAGGGCATAAAATCCAATTAATATAAGGATAAATCAAATCAATCTTCATAAATCTAAATGCAATCTGATCCAGCTATGCAATTATTGACATCTTAAAAAAAAACCAACCCCTTTAATTTTTGAAGATCTCTCTTTCTCTTTAACCTACTCAGTTTAGCCTTATAATGCTACAAAATTTTTGAGCAAAATCATCTCAATTCTTGATTCTTGGTTTTTAATTCTTACTTCTTCTTCTTCTTCTTCTCAAGTTTTTTTTTTGTTGAAAAAAGAGAGATGGGCAGTAATTATTTTGGTGAACCAAATTATTTGGGAAATGAAAGATCATCATCTTCATCAGGATCATCAAGAAAAAGCAAGAAAAATAATTCAGAGAAGCAAAATAAGCAGCCACAAAGAGGACTTGGTGTTGCTCAATTAGAGAAAATTAGATTACATAGTGAAATGGGTTGTTCTAATTATAATCTTCCTTCTTCTCTTCACAATAACCCTTATACCACCAATCTCACACAGGTTTGTTTCTCTCTTTATCATTTCTAATTCTATGTGTTTTCAGTGGCAGATCTAATCATGAGTTCACGAGTTCGATAGAATTCCGTCTTTGGAATTCAGACTTTATATTAAAAATAACATGTATATGGAGTTTCAACGCTACTTTGACTATATCGGAAATAGCCTCTCTACCTTCACAAGGTAGAGTAAGGTCTGCGTTTACGCTATCCTCCACAGACCTCACTTGTGGGATTACACTGAATTTGTTGTTGTTGTTGTAACATATATATGGAGTTATATTTATACATTTCAGAATCCACTCTTATGGTTTTCAGGGTTTTGATTCTTTTTTTTTTTGGAATTTGTATATTTGCAGGAGGAAATGAGACTACAAACAACATATTCATCATCTCCATCATTTTCATACTCATCTTCTTCATCACCATCTTATGGTTTTCCTGGGCACCAAGGCATTATGGTATGTAGTTATAAGATATAGTATTGGATATGAACTATTTTTCTTGAAATCTTAAAGTTTTTCTTTATTATTACTATTCCAATAATGTGGGAAGGTGTCCCAAGACATAAATATGTATGTTTTTTCAAACTTTGAGTTGCCTGTACTGCTTGTATTGATGTGCAGAGATGATTTCTTGTTCTTTTTTTTTTTTACCCTTTTTTCTTCCATTAATTTTGTTCTATTAAAGAGAAATAATCTTGATTTCTTTGTGTAACTGAGAAAATCCATTTTCATTCTTAATGTGATAGTCTGAAGTGAGCTTTATCAACTTTCCCTTTCCCATAAGAGAGATTAAGAATGAGTTTCTCCTATTTTGTTTCTTTTTTCCTTTGGAAACCCTTTGAACCTGAGGAGGTCTTGCTTCTTGCAAATTTGTCCATAGTGGATTAAAGGGCAGCCCGTGCACAAGGTATTCCGTGTTCACGTAGAATCCGGGAAAGGGCTGCACCCAAGGGATGTGATATAGACTGCTTACCCTAATGCAAGCATTGGTGATTGTTTTCACGGCTCGAACCCGTGACCGATAAGAACATATAAGTTCTTTAAGAGTAACTTTTTAAAGAGAATTCTAATATGTGTATTCATTTTTACATGACTGGATATATATGTATCTGAAATATAGAGAACATTTATGCACTTTCACTTTCATTTTTCAATTTCCTTCTTAATTTCTTGGGGGTATTTTGATATTTGTTTTCTTGTGATTGAAATTTTCATGTTTTCCCATTTGAGTTCGATTTGGGTGTGGCTCTTCCTCGGGCCCTGCGTACGTGAATATAAAATGTCTTGTGCACTGGGCTGTCCTTTTTAGTTAGTTTTTGCTGTAACATTATCTTTAATTTGACTCTCTTAAAATTACAGATGGGGTTGAGTGGCATTGAAGGAGCAAATATCAGATATGGAGATTCTCAGCCTACTTCTATAGCAAGGTACTTACTCCTTTCATTAGAACCAGTTTTATGGACAATTCAAAACTCAGTTAGGATTTAAATACATACACCGATAGCATAAAAAAAGTTTGCACTATCAATTTCTTTAACATTCTTCGGAACTGCGTGAAAACGGAATATTTTTTGCACTGAGCTGCCCTTTTGTTGTGGCAGCTAATCTGCCTTATTTTCTAAATTGCTAGTTCACATTCTATGTGACATGATAGTGTAAAAGTTCTTTCATCGTTGTCTGTTTGTGTATATATAAAAGTAAAACTCTTTTAACTATTCTCCCCATTTACTTTCATCAAATTACTATAATTTTGTCATTGTACTTGGCTACCGAAAACAGCCTTTCTACCTGCACAAGGTAGAGGTAAAGATGTGATACACTGTTAAACTTGTTACGATTTAAGTTACATACACAGACAATACAAAGAAATTTGCATTATTAACATTTTTCAACCTATTGTGATTGGTAATCTACTTTATTTTCTAGATTACTGGTTCCTGTTCTATGTGACATGATAGTGTAAAAGTTTTTCATCGATCGTTGTCTGTCTATGTATATATAGAAGTAAAATTCTTTTAACTATTTCCCATTTATTTTCATCAAATCATAATGTTATCATTGTACTTGGCTCTGATAATTCTTGCTTTTGTGTTAATTCCAGTACTTGGCATCCTGGCACAGTGTATGAACCTCAACATTATGTTCACCCTAATATGACTAGACATCTCCATAATGTGCAAATAGAGGTATTTTCCTACATTATTAATTCAATTTTACCATGTAACATAATTTGCAATTAGTTTATGTAAATACAATAATAAATTAACTACAAATTTTTGGGTGGTAATTAATAGGATTCAATGGAAAGGAGGAGGAAGAAAGACAGAAGTGACTCTATTGGCTCAAGTAGCCAAAATTCTGAATCAAATGGCTGTCAAGAGTTAGATTTGGAACTCAGACTTTCCCTTTGATCTACTACTACTGCTACCTCCTAGGGAATTTGTTCGGTGTCTCGGAATTATAATCTTCCTATTAATGATTGTGACAGTTTTTATAGGATATGTACTATCTTGGGGTCAGATGAATGAATTGAAGATATATGTTATGATACATAGCTAATAGTTTTCAAAAAATAGAGCACCCTTTGGTTTGGATTTGTACAGTTGCACAAAGTCAATTTGAGCAGCTTATTGAAATTCGGTACTACTGGACTGAGACGAGCTTAGCTGGAACAGCATGAACAGTAAAGATTCATACAACCGACTTAAACTTTCGGGATTAATGCATAGTTGTTGTTGTAGTTTCTTTCAAAAAAAAAAATTTTGTAATTGAAGGGAATTGACTTTCCATTAAAAAAAAGTGGAAAAAAAATATCCATGGCCTCATGTGTTAAAGTTCCATTAATTAATGGAAGGATTTATGATTTAATCAGTAAGAAATTAAATTATATCTCATTAGGGTACATATGAAGCAGAAATTAAAGCATCTAAGAATGATTTTCTTTAATTATCTTTTTTTTTTTGGTAAATAAGTACCTTAGGTTATCCGAATACTGTTATTGAACAGTTTTCAACTTTATAAAAGAAGAAAAAGAGGGAACAAAAACCAAAGATTTTCCCCATAAGGTAAAAAGAGGAAGAAATTGTTGCAAATTTCCTCTTTTTTGTATTCATATTGTTGGACCTTTTTGGTGTTAAGATGTTCTTTTGATTTGGTACAATGTATGAATGATGTTTATTTACTATCATTACTTATCAATAAAGGTTAAAAGATCAAATTTAATGATAGTAACTATTGTAAAAAATGGGTTAGAAATCGTACCTTATTGGTTATCATAGTTGAATTCATGCTTTTGGATATCTTGACTAAGTTACTTTCTCGTAAAACATGAAATGATAAGAAATAAGAGACATTCCTACAAGATTTTAGATCTGATGGATGGGACCTCAACATAACTCTCTATTGTTCTCCTCGTATGGTCTTGAGCAATTTTGTCTTTGGAAATAGTTTTTGAAATTATGTTAGATTCAAGATTTATTTCTACACTTAATACCATATCCAAACACATCCTAATTATTGGTTTATTTGACGTTGGGCCCATATATTTTGTTGTTCACGCTCCAATTGACAAGCATGAGCATGAGGGATGTTAAATTGTCCAATATTGGTTTGGGGGATATCGCAGTGGTTTTCTTATAAGTTTTGAACAATTCTCCGCTCATGAATTAGCTTTTTGGGTTGAATTACACTCAATGTCCATTTCTTCACATTCTCACTCTACTCCATTTTGATATTACATTTTCCGGATTTATTTATTTGGTGTTCTAAACTCAGCGGCCCAATTAATTCAGAATCACACTGCATATAACTCATTAAAGAAAAAAAAAATCTTTGTTTACATGGCTTGAACCCGAGATCACGGATTATCTGGGGAAAATTCCATATATGCATAGTACTAGTCGATATTACCTTGTTATTTGATTAGTAAACAAAGCTAAGATACTACATAATTAGCAACCAATAATTTTTTATTTGGACAGATAAAATTTGTATTCTTTCATGGTCTGTCTGGCATTTTGGCTAATGTCAGTTTTGATTGTGATGAATTGGAGGTAAAATTGACTAAAGTAATTCCATGTTGCAAACAAGCTTTACCTAATAACATGTCGGCTTTAGTCACCACTTGTCATTTCCATGCCTTAAATATTAGTAATATTTCTTTGTCCTCTCTCTTGTCTCTCTGAAAATCATGAATAGTTAGAAAATTATCCAGTTTATCTAACACTTTTAACTTAACGAAATTCAAATTTCTTATTTTTAACATAAAAATTTTAAATTTTCTGAGATAAAATTTACGTATTTGAAAACTACGTAAAAAATACTATATAACTCACAATAATTAGTAATTTAACTATTTAGAAGGCATATTAAAAAAAATGGTGATTAATTAAGGATTCGTTTGATTTCCGAAACACGAACACCTTTAAATAAATTGAAACAAAGGAAATACTACTTAGTTATGTACTCATTTTCGAAACAGATAAGCAGGGGCGAATCTACCTTATTAGATAGGGGTGTCATGCCACCCGCTCGCTTCGCTAAATTTTTTTCTATTTATGTAAGATATCGCTAAAATAGGAGCACTATTTTTGCTTTTTACTCTTTCTTCCTGATTTTCCTTTTTCCAAATTTTTGAGTTGCGCCCTAAGGCCTCACCCCTTTTTCTTTATTTTTTTCTTCGTTTTCTTTTCCTTGTTCCTTCCTTATATTTGCTAATTTCTCTCTTCTTCTTTATTTTTTAAACTTTTGTATATCAATCTCCATTTTGTTTCTATTTTCTATCTTTATACGTTACTTCATGAGTAACTTTTTTCGATAGGTAATTTGAATTGATTTAATTAGCATAGAACTTATTTTTATGACACCATATTCATTCATATATTAGAGTGTAATTTGAATTGTATTTTTTATTGGCTTTTGAAAAAAAAAAAACTTGATTAATAGTTGATTATCATAGGTTAAACGTTGAATGTTTTGCTTTAAAAATAATTGTCATTCAACATTTGAAGAAGTGAACTAAACAAATTATTATAGTGACAAACAATGCCAATTTTTGTATTTATACTCAATATTTTTATTTTATTTATTTATTATATATACATATCTAGTAAAAAAATCGACAAAGCGGTGTCCGATGACACCGCTTGATGTTATGTATATCTGCCTCTAGATATATTATATGCATAAAGTAGTGGCACCCATAACCTCCGAATCTTGGATCTGCTTCGCAGATAAGCAGATACTACATATGCTGACTTAGAGAAGATAACAAGAATATTTTCACCTCATTAGTGATTTACAAGATATCTTCATATATACATATGCTGCCCAAGACAAGCTTGATATATAATCTTAATAAAAAGTTCCTTTTTCATGTAAAAAAAATGGTTTCTTTTCATGTCTAAGTCTGACATCCTATATGTATGTGTATTCATTTTTTGGGTTATTAATATACAGATAAGTATTAATTAAAGCCAAATCTCCTGTCAACAACTGACGATATTAAAATTTTAAAAAAATGTCAAAGTCATACCCAATATTGTACGGATTATTATTATTATTATTATTATTATGATTAAAATTTTAAAATTATGTCAAAGAGCAAGAGAATAAATAAACAAACGATAAGTTGGGTCATGTCGAACGGGTTAGGATTATAACTCTATGATCTGACTCATTTTGATCCGATCCATATTGGCCCAAAAAGTTAAACTTGGGAAAACTACGCGGTATAATGGCTCCCAAATATAATTGCTGATAAATTATATATATTTTTTGTATTTTAATGTATGGTGTACATATAATATACATATTTTTTTATATTTAGCTAGTACATATAATTATATTTGGTCGTTTGGGAGAAACTTTGAATGAGTTTGAATTATGACCCATCTTTTAATTTGATCCATTCAAATTTGACTCAACTCTCCTATTTGCCCCCTTTATTTATTCTCTTGATCTTGATTTAAAAAAAGTCTCAAACATCTGATAATAAAACCAAAATTTCTAATTCATAACACATCGGTTTTCTGTGGATGACTTCTTTAACCACTCTATGGTTTATGACACTATTATAGTGGGCCTTTGGACGTAAGATTGGTAAAGTTCCGAAAAAAGCGAAGAAAAATTCAAGTGAAAATGGTATTCGAAAATTAGAGTTGTATTTGGACATAAATATAATTTTGGGCTATTTTTGAATTTTTGTGAGTAAAATGAAGTCAAAATTTTAAAAAACAACTTTTTGGAGTTTTTCAAATTTTTGAAAAATTCTAAAATTCATCAACAAGTGAAAATTAAAAATTTTATGGCCAAATACTAATTTCAGAAAAAAATGAATTTCTTTTTAGAAAAAAGTGATTTTTTTTATTATGGCTAAACGGGCCCATAATATCTGGGTTTTAAATCGGGCCTTGACATTCAACTTCCAGGCTGCACTCTCTGAACTATCCCTTAGTTTTGGCCATTTGTTAAAGAAGAGTTAACCTAAATAGTCGCATCTCAACCGTTTAAAGTAAAAATAGTTGGCGGTTATACAATATAAATATAATCCATATAAAATGCATGTACAATCGTGTCTAATTAGTATCTGATTATGTATACTAACTAAGAAAAATAAATAGTGAATCCGATCGGTTATTTGTGTAAAGATTTCTCTTGCAAAACTGAACGAGCTAGAAACCTTTAGTAGCCCAAAATAAATGACAATAACGATATATTATTTATGGATAATCTACGCGGTACCATTGAAAATATCAGTTAACACCACATACAATTAAAATATTTACTTTACTCTCTATACCTACGTTATAAAATTATTTTGCCATGTATACCTATTGTATTCTAAAATATAATATTGTATATTCCAAATTAGAATATTGTGATATATTTAATTTGGATATTCTATTCCAAATTAGAATACTGTAGCATGTTTAGTTTGAATATTTTATTCCAAATAAAAAATTATTGTATATTTGCATTGGATACTATATTTCAAATAAAACGTTGTTGCATATTTGGTTTGGATACTGTATTTCAAATTAGAATAGTGTAGTATGTTTTGTTAGAATATTATGATATGTTTAGTTTGGATATTATATTCGTCATTAGAATATTAGGGTAAGCTAGGTTTGGATTTTTCAAATTAGAATATTGTAGTATCTTTAGTTTGAACAATATATTCCAAATTAAAATATTATGGTCTGTTTAGTTAGAATATTGTATTCCAAATTAGTATATATCGTAAATTACGTTTGGATTGTATTGCAAAGTAGAATATCGTGATATATATTAGAATATATGGAGGTATAGCGTGTAATATTTTTGGGATATTTGATGTCATTATAAAACTTAGGTATATCATAAAAGTGAGTTTTATAAACGGGTATATCATGTAACTTTAACTTGAGTCCCAAATTACATGACGTGGCTAAAAAGATGACGTGATTAATTTCAATTTAGAAACAATTTATCATCATATATTGGTTGATCCTTTTTTCTTTGGAAAATAAATAGATAGATGAAATAACGTTAAATATAAATATTTAAGAAAGATCTAGAATTACTTAAGAAACGCTCTTAACTATAAATATTTTAACTTCTAATCACACTGAAAATGTTGCTCATTCTAATGGTGATTCGATTGAGCACAAAAAACTTGTAGAGTAATAAAAGATGACTCAAATGCCAAATTCCTCTCTCTAAAATTAGAAGGTCCCTATTTATTTATTTGTATAATAAAACAATAAAAGTAGAAGAACAATATTGCAGAGAAAGAGAGAGAAGAAATTCTTATTGAATTTTGGGATCATTTACAATGGGGTAGGACCCTTCTATTTCTATTTATAGGGGGAAAATGACTTAGCCACAAAGTAAAACTCTCTACAAGATAGACATTCACTCTAAATAGAATTCTATTCATAACACTCCCCCTTGAATGTCTACTCGATAAGTAGTGTGCCTCATTAAAACCTTAACTAAAATAAAACCCAATGGGAAAAAAATTCTAGAAAAGGAAAAAGAGTACACATATCTAACAATACGCCTTTTGGTTGCCTCGTTAAAAACCTTGCAAGGAAAACCCAGTGGGACAAAACCTTGTAAGGGAAAAAGAGTGCAACGTGCATTAACTCCCCCTGATGAGAGCATCAATTCACATCCTTGAGCCTTCGCATCCCAATCTTGTGCACTAGCTTCTTGAAGGTTGACGTCGGTAGAGATTTTGTGAACAAATCAGTCATATTATCGCTTGAACGAATCTGTTGCACATTAATATCACCATTCTTTTGAAGATCATGTGTGAAAAGTAATTTTGGTGAAATGTGTTTTGTCCTATCTCCTTTTATGAATCATCCCTTCAATTGAGCTATGCATGTTGCATTGTCTTCATACAAAATCGTGGATAGTTTGTCACATCTCAAACCACATTTGTCTCAAATAAGATGTATTGTAGACCTCAACCACACACACTCTCGACTTGCTTCATGAATAGCAATTATCTCGGCATGATTAGATGAAGTAGCCACAATTGATTGCTTAGTCGATCGTCAAGATATGGCAGTGCCTCCACAGGTAAACACATAACCTGTTTGAGATCGAGCCTTGTGTGGATCGGATAAATACCCAGCATCAGCATAACCAACAAGATCAGGACTGCAATTATTGCCATAAAATAAGCCCATATCGGTAGTCCCTTTTAGATACCGCAATATGTGTTTAATTCCATTCCAGTGTCTCCTTGTGGGAGCAGAGCTATATCTTGCTAAGACGTTAACTGAAAAAGTAATGTCAGGCCTTGTAGTATTGGCAAGATACATTAATGCACCAATTGTACTAAGATATGGTACTTCAGGACCAAGTAGATCTTCATTCTCTTCTTGAGGTCGGAACTTATTCACATCAAGTGATCGAACAACCATCAGAGTACTTAATGGATGTGCTCCATCCATGTAAAACCGTTTCAATACCTTTTCTATGTAGGTAAATTGATGAACAAAAATTCCGTTTGCCAAATGTTCGATTTGCAAACCAAGACATAATTTTGTCTTTCCGAGATCTTTCATCTCGAATTCCTTCTTTAAATAATCAATTGCCCTTTGGAGTTCTATAGGAGTTCCAATAAGGTTTATGTCATCAACATATACGGCAAGTACAATAAATTCCGATGTTGTTTTCTTTATAAAAACACATGGGCAAATGACATCATTTATATAGCCTTCCTTTAATAAATACTCACTAAGACGATTATACCACATTCGTCCTGATTGCTTTAGACCATACAACGATCTTTGCAATTTGATTGAAAACATTTCCCGGGACTTTGAATTATGTGCGTTTGGCATTTTAAATCCATTGGGAATTTTCATGTATATCTCATTATCAAGTGAGTCATAAAGGTAGGCGGTAACCACATCCATTAAATGCATGTCAAGCTTTTCATGGACATCAAAACTAATGAGATAACGGAAAGTTTTCGCATCCATAACGGGTGAATATGTCTCTTCATAATCGACACCAGGCCTTTGTGAAAATCCTTGTGCAACAAGGCGTGCCTTATATCTTTGTACCTCATTTTTCTCATTTCTCTTAAATACAAAGACCCATTTATAGCCAACAGGCTTAACACCATTAGGTGTTTGGACTACAGGCCCAAAAACTTCACGTTTTGCAAGTGAATTCAACTCTGATTGGATTGCTTCTTGCCATTTTGGCCAATCTAGTCTTTGTCGACATTCTCCAATAGATTGAGGTTCAAGATCCTCACTTTCTTGCATAATGCTAGATGCAACATTATATGCAAAGACATAATCCACCACTATATCCACTCAATTCAAATTTGTCTCAATATCGATTGAATTTATTGATAGTTTCTTATTTCTTGAGTCTCGGGATCAGCGGTTTCCTCATGATTCTTAGAATATATTAAATCGTGGATTTCTTCGTAAGATTCTTTCATAGTGTCATTTTGATCATTTATTTTCCTTTTTCTAGGATTTCGATCCTTAGAACCTAATGGTCTACCACGTTTTAGGCGTGCTTTTGACTCATTAGCTATGACACTAGAAGATTGTCCAACAGGGACATCAATACGGATTGGAACATTCTCTGCAGGGATATGTGATTTTGTTATCCTTTTCAAATCCGTAAATGCATCTGGAATTTGATTTGCTATTCTCTGCAAATGGATAATCTTTTGCACCTCTTTTTCACAAATAGAGGCACGTGGATCAAGATGAGATAATGATGGATTTTTCCACAAAATTTCCCGTTTGATTTCACCAACTTCTCCCCCTAATTTTGGGAAAAGTGTGTCATCGAATCGATAGTCTGCAAATCGAGCAGTGAATAAATCCCCCGTTAATGTTTCAAGATAACGAATAATGGAGGGCGATTCAAACCCAACATATATTCCTAACCTTCTTTGCGGACCCATTTTGGTGCGATATGGCGGTGCTACAGGCACATATACTGCGCATCCAAAAATTCTTAAATGGGATATATTAGTTTCATGACCCAAAACTAGTTACAACGAGGAATATTTATGATAATTTGTCGGTCTGAGACGAACTAGCATTGCTGCATGCAAAATGGCGTGACCCCAAACAGAAGTGGGCAACCTCGTTTTCATGAGTAACGGTCTTGCTATCAATTGCAGACGTTTAATTAAAGACTCTGCAAGACCATTTTGAGTGTGAACATGAGCTACATGATGTTCCACTTTTATCCCAATT
Organism: Nicotiana tabacum; assembly: GCF_000715075.1. Taxonomy (NCBI): domain Eukaryota; kingdom Viridiplantae; phylum Streptophyta; class Magnoliopsida; order Solanales; family Solanaceae; genus Nicotiana; species Nicotiana tabacum. The sequence goes on along the minus strand of NC_134087.1, from coordinate 204,074,856 downwards.
GATAAGCAATAATCGTTAAATGCTTGGGATGAAAACTCAGCAGCATTATCAAGTCTAATAGACTTAATTGGATTATCGGGAAATTGTGCCCGTAGTCGAATTATTTGTGCCATTAATTTTGCAAACGCGAGGTTGCGAGATGACAATAGGCACACATGAGACCATCTAGAAGATGCGTCTATTAAGACCATAAAATATCTAAACGACCCACTAGGTGGGTGAATAGGTCCACAAATGTCCCCTTGTATACGTTCCAAAAATGCAGGGGACTCAATTCCAACCTTTGTTGGTGATGGTCTAATAATTAACTTGCCTTGATAACAAGAAGTGCAAGAAAATTCATTATTTAAAAGAATCTTTAAATTCTTTAATGAATGCCCATTTGAATTTTCTATAATTCGTCTCATCATAATTGATCCAGGGTGTCCCAATCGGTCATGCCAAAATACAAAAGTATTGGAATCAGTAACCTTTTGGTTTACGGTAGAATGTGCCTCAATTGCACTAATTCTTGTCCAATACAGGCCACAAGATAAAGATTGGAACTTCTCAATAACCCTCCTTTGGCGAGAGAAATTCTTGGTAATGATGAGATATTCAAGATTATTCTCATCTATTGTCTCAATTTGATATCCATTTCGACGGATATCTTTAAAACTCAACAAGTTCCTCTTGGACTTGGAGGAGAACATTGCATTCTCTATGATAAGTATTGTTCCCTTAGACAAAGTTATAGTAGCTCTTCCAGAGCCTTCAATTAATTTACTACTACCAGAAATTGTAGTAACATCTGCCTTACACATATTTAAATGATAGAAATATTTCTTCTCTTTGAATATTGTATGTGTCGTACATGAATCAATTAAACAAATATTTTTACAACTGAACTTTGATCCCAGTTTGCTTTGTGGAATATCCATATTTGCTTCCCATTGTTTGACATACAAAAGAAATATACGAATAAACATTAGTATTTTCAGGAAGAAAAAAAACGTACTATTATCATAAACACAGACAAAAACACTACCATAATGCTTTTAAACATGTTTAAAATATTCACACAGTGATTTTGAAAATAATTCTTCTAAAGTACCATGTACCTATATGAATTTAAAGCAAAATAGAAGTGGGAACACGGTATACCATTCGGTCTATATCACTGTTAACAACGTGAATACTTACATGTTCGATAAATATATGTTTTCGTTACGTTAATGTTCTTGAAATCATATGTTCCGCTGACTTATTACATTTTAGTTTTAGTAGGATAGTTAATATTCTATTTTAAATCAAATTACCTATAAGTTAGGCCATTCCAATATAAGAAACGATAAGAAAGGTATTCGTACCATTATTGGAACATTGTATAAAACGAATACTAGAACTATATTTAATCAAAATGAACTAAAACTATTCCATAAAATAAATAATATTAATTGATACTAATGACTACTACTCGTGTAAAGAATTATGATTACATGATATTTATTCACTAACTACTATGAATAGGCAAAAATAAAAATTAAACTACTCAATCATCTTTAACCACGGATCCATCACCGATCAAGTAGTCTATTTTCCCATCATACTAATGGTCTATAAACATTAGTATTTTCAAAATCTTTATCAGAGACAAAATTAGCTTCAGGGCCTTTGTTCTTTAGAGATGCTTGATAAAGCTCAACCAAATATCTTGGTACACGACAAATATTTGCCCAATGGCCTTTTCCACTGCAACGATAACATTCGGTTTCTGAACCATTTGCCTTTGGCTTCTCATCTTTCCCTTTCCACTTTTGGTGGTTATTTTTCTTTGGGGGTGATTAACACCAGGAAAATTTCTTCCTTGTCCACGGCCATGGCCACGACCATGACCACGACCACGAATAGGGCCACGGCCTTTTCCACGCTTAGTATAATGGGAATACACCTCATCCACTTCATGCAATGGTGTAGACCCAGTGGGTCGATTTTCGTGATTTTTCATGAGCAAGTCGTTATTTCGCTCAGCCACAAGGAGAAGAGAAATCAACTCAGAGTACTTCTTGAAACCTTTCTCTCTGTATTGCTGTTGCAAGACCATATTGGAGGCATGAAACGTTGTGAACGTTTTTTCAAGCATATCATAATCAGTGATAGTATCTCCACAAAGTTTTAATTTAGAAGTAATTCTGAACATTACAGAATTATATCCAGAAACAGACTTAATGTCTTGGAGCCTCAGATGAGCCCAATCATATCGTGCTTGTGGAAGAGTGACCAACTTTAAGTTGTCATATCTTTCCTTTAAGTCATTCCACAAAACAAGTGGATCTTTGACTGTGAGATATTCTATTTTCAACCCTTCATCAAGGTGATGGCGCAAGAAAATCAAGGCCTTAGCACAGTCTTGGGTGGATGCTTTAGTTTTGTCTTTAATGGCGTCTCCAAGACCCATTGCATCTAAATGGATTTCAGCATTCAACACTCATGCCATATAGTTCTTGCCCGAAATTTCAAGGGCAACAAACTTTCTTTTCATAATGTCAGTCATAATTAAAAAGAGGAGAAAAGCTACCTTAATTTTCTCAAAGAGCTTCTTGAGATGGTAGAGTCTCGTGCTGATAACGTGTAATAAAACAATAAAAGTAGAAGAACAATATTGCAGAGAAAGAGAGAGAGGAAATTCTTATTGAATTTTGGGATCATTTACAATGGGGTAGGACCCCTCTATTTATAGGGGAAAAATGACTTAGCCACAAAGTAAAACTCTCTACAAGATAGACATTCACTCTAAATAGAATTCTATTCATAACAATTTGTTTATTTTTATTTATTTTTATTTTTTTGTTGGAGAGGGTGCCTGAAAAAATAGAAAGAACCAAATGGGGAAGTTTGGAAAAACATCTTGCTATATCATAGATATGTAACGAAATATAGATTATACTCATGAAGAAATATCTAATATTACGCATTTTCATGCGACAAAGTGTGGATTTCAATTTTTTTTTTAAAAGCTACGTGATAATAGGGGTGGGCGTTCGGGCAGTTCGGATTGGATATGAAAATTTCAATTTGAATTGTTGATTTTAAGATTGAAGAAATGACAATCCAAAAGTTCGGATTGATCGAATTTTTTAAGTTCGATTTCTGAGTAATCGGCTTGGATATTTTGGATTTTCGAATTTGAGCTTATAAGTTGAAATATCTCTTCTTCTTACAAAAATGAATATCCAAAATGAAGTACTCATGTTAAATTACCTGAAAAGTTCCTCAGTCTCGCCGTAAATCATCCAAATAAAGTATTCAAGTGAAATTATTATTAAAAAAATACAACAAAGACATTAATATTGTTGATAAGAAATAACAATAGTAAAATCATATCTAAATAGAAAAATATTTTTTCGGTAACTTAGTAATTAATATTAAATATATGAGATAATATCTAATGGGTAGGTTATTGAATTTATTACTATTGGCATTGGGATAATGGACTAAATATGAAGTATATAAATTTTGGATTTTCGAATATCCAAAAATTCAAAGTACCAAATCCATTAATCAATCCGAAATTCGAAAATTTAAAAAATTAAATCCATAATCTAAAAATCTAAAAACTTTGAATTTCGGTTTGGATTTCGGATTTGCCCAAACTATGCCCACTCCTACATGTTAAAGCCAAAACGTACCAAATATAAACAAAAATTGCAAATATGACGCAGTTTGGCATATTTTTAACTTTTGACCTCGGCTTGCCCCATGAGCAGAATCTCAAGGTCAAAAGTTGATAGATGGAACTTCGGCCTAACTCAACCCCAAAAGCTAGCTTATGAGGTGATGATTAACAAAGAGCATATAAGGAGACCAAGGACCTCAAATCCCTTTGATGTGAGACAACTCAACACCCCCTCACGCCCAGGACTGCAAACTGGAGCATGAACAACATAAATGGAGGCCCAACAAATGGACCTTGGGCCTAACTCAACCCCAAAATCTAGCTTATGAGGCGAGGATTGCCCAAGACCATATAAGGAGATCAATGACTTCAAATCCCTCCGATATGGGACAACTCAACAAAAGTTAAAAGTGTTGCCCTTGGAGCAAGCGAGAGGCAACACGGGTTAAACTTGAAATTCTACTTATAGGGTAAGCTGAGATAAAAATTCAAGACCATCCACTTTAAGGGCTATCTGTGTACTTCATCCGAATATAAAACTACCGTAAAGAAAGATGTAGTAGGAGATGCAAATTAGACAGTACACAATTTAATTTGGAAAATATGTCCAAAAAAAAGTTGATCGTTCTCTCTATCAAGCCACACAATATAAATAGATCAATACTTTGAGACACAAATTTTTTGGGTCACTCTCATTTGATGTTTATATAGTTCTCCCAATACAAAGAATTTAATGTTATGGTCTGCACGTCTAGACCTAGTTTGGAGATAATCACTTCTCATATTGAACAATAGCCAACTTGTTATCTCAAAATCTTTTAGTCTCATGCACGTTATTCAAAACCCTAAATCCAAACTCTTCACATTTTCAAAATAATTTGACATATATAGCTGGGGAAGAACTTATTTAGCTAGTTAATTAGCTTTCAAAACTCACATCCCTGAGTAGAGTGGCAAACTGGTGGGTCGGATCAGATATGGTTTGGATCGAAAATGGGTAATGAAAAAATGGATCAATTATCCGACCCGACCCATATTTAATACAGGTAAAATATGGGTTAACCGATGGATAATATGAGTAACCATATTATCCATGACTTCTTGCATATGATTATTTTTGGTAGAATTCATAGTCTCCCTAACTTGAAGAAGCCCCAATTTGAGGCTTTACAAATGTAAAATTTAGACTCATTGGTTATTCATTGGTTACCCATTGGTTATCCATTTACTAAATGAATAATATGGTTCTTATCCATATTTGACCCGTTTTTAAAAAGTTCATTATCTAACCCATTTTTTAGTAGATAATATGTTTTGCCACCACTATCCCCGAGCATTCTTAATTACTAGAAATTTCTAACTTGAAATTAGATACTCATCTGTTCGTTAAAATTTTTGCACACCCCTTAAGAAAGATATTTTAGTTAATATTCTTAATAATTAGATCATTTGTCTAAACTAGTGTTTATTTTTCTTAAAGGTCTTATATACATTTTTACGAGTGAATTTGAAAGGAAAAAAAAAAGTAATAAATTCTTTTTGCTTTTGAAAAAGGTTAAAATATATAAAACAAAATCAGTTCGTCAAAACAATTAAAATTTGAGACCAAAAACCGTACTAATCCTGAAGCCACTCAAAATGGTCTTTGTTGCTGTAAGTTTCGAGATATATCTATATCAAATTTCAATTTTTTATTTTATTTTTTTCCTTGCTCAGAAGCTAATAGATACAACATACATGTAACCAGATTTTTTTAGTTTATTGCCAACTGCGTCCACTCGGTATTTAGAATGTCAACCTCAGACATGGTCAGCACAAAATACATAAAAAAACATTTACAAAGTAATTGAAAGGGTCTTAATTTTCAGCTATATAAAGCGTACACAGCCTAAGAGCAAAACGTGCCATTTCAAGTTACTCACAAATTTATAAAGATGGCCAAATTCATAGCTTTTAATTCCTTGGTTTTGATCATTGCTACAATTGCTTTTCATTGTGCTATAGTCAATGGAAAGATTTCAAGTAGCATGTATGTTAATTGGGGTGCTCATCATTGTCAAATGCTAGGGGATGATCTTCAACTTGTCCTTGATAAATCTGCAGGCAAGTTTAATTTTCTTTTCATATGTATAATATATGCAAAAATTCTTAATTACTTGTGTAGCCTTCCCTATAACAGCCTCGTTTGTTCCGATATTTTTTGGCTGCTATAGTGAAGTGCTGTTATAGAAATGATATATTATAACATTACACAAAACGGTTCCGAAAAATTTTGGCTTTTATAGTGAATAGTTGTTATATATAGAGATGATGTTATAGAGAGGCGTGACTGTATATATACATATTTTATATATAGTTTGAGTCGAAAATAATGGTTTCGATTGAAACCACAGAACCTGCTCTATATTTACCTCTGGCGGGAGGGGAGTGCCTCCCCAAATAATTAAGTGAAAAGGGGTGCCAAAATAAGAATGACATTTTTGTTTGATTGAGAAAAAGAAAAAAAAAAGCAGAATTTTTAAATTTTTAGGTTGACAATATTATTGACTAATTTGGTTCTAACTTTCAGGTTCTGGTGCGCAATCAAAAAGAACATTTCTCTTTGGTAGCTTTGAAATGCTTATCAAGTTGGTACCTAACAACTCAGCTGGAACAGTCACAACATACTATGTTAGTATATATATAGGCAAACCTCTCTATAACAATCTCGTTTGTTATGATGTTCTTTTGCTGCTATAGTGAAGTGTTGTTATAACGGACATATATTATAACACAACATAATAATCTTTTCCAACAAAAGCTTGACTTTTATAGTGAGTGACTGTTATATGGAGATGTTGTTATAGAAAGGTATGACCGTACAATATTCAAATTTGAATTTCTTAATAAGCAACTAACAAAATCAAAAAGGATGTTAAGAGTCAATCAATTGTACAAAAATTATTAGAATTCTATGTACTGATGATATTTTTATTTATTTATCATTTGCAGTTATCTTCTACGGGTACCAAGCATGATGAAATCGACTTCGAGTTTTTAGGAAATGTATCAGGACAACCTTACATTCTCCACACAAATATTTATACCCAAGGTGTTGGAAATAGGGAGCAACAGTTTTATCCTTGGTTTGATCCAACTGCTGATTTTCACAACTACACCATTCATTGGAACCCTAATGCTGTCGTGTAAGTCGATTTTTTCAGACAACTTTCTTCCATTATACGAAAACCAGCTTATATGTCAACTTTCCCTACTCTTAGTATCTATTTATTTATAAAAAAATTGGAGTGTATTTTGTATCACGAAATATACTTTTTGGAAAATAGTTTTTTCATAAAATAATCATTTTTTCGGTATTTGGTTGCAAATCCAAAAGGAGAGAATTGACTTCCCTCACTCTAGGAAGGAAGTCATTTTTCTCCAAAGATATCTCAATTCTTAAGTTTCAATCACCACCACTTAGACATTATTATTATCAATCTTTAATAAATATGATTTTTCGAAAAATATTTTTCACCATCCATCCGAATATGATCAAAAGCAATTTTCAGAAAGTAAATCATTTTCCGGAAAATGACTTTCATTATTCCAAATAGACGTGCAACCATATACAGTCAAACCTCTCTATAACAACCTCGTTCGTTCAGATATTTTTATTGGCTGCTATAGTGAGTGTTGTTATAGAGGACATATATTATAACATAACATAAAAATTGGTTTCGAAAAAAATTTAGTTTTTATAGTGAATAACTATTATATAGAGATGTTGTTATAGAAAGGTTTGACTGTATCTAATTAGAAAGCAAGAGAATCTTGAAATTTGATATGTCACTACTTTTTTTTTCCAGATGGTATGTTGATGGTATTCCAATTAGGGTATTTAGAAATTATCAATTCAAAGGAATTCCATATCCAAACCAACAAGGAATGAGAATATACTCTAGCCTTTGGAATGCAGATGAATGGGCAACAAGAGGTGGACGTGATAAAATTGATTGGACAAATGCACCATTTATTGCAACATATCGTAAGTTTAGGCCAAGAGCTTGTTATTGGAATGGACCATTGAGTATTGTTCAATGTGCTATTCCTACTAAATCCAATTGGTGGAATTCTCCTTTATACAGTAAATTGAGTGCTCCTAAAGTGGATCAAATGAACTCAATTAGGAGCAAATACATGATTTATGACTATTGCAAAGATACTACACGATTCAAGGGAGTTATGCCTATTGAGTGTTCATTGCCACAATACTAGAAGGACGTCAAAATTGGAACGATACAACGAAGATTAGCATGGTCTCTGCCCAACGATGACACACATCATGAATCGAGAAGGACGTCAATGTGAAAGCTGCACTTGTTCCATTTTCTTATCGGAAATAAAATCTTCAATGTACTCCCTTTGAGCTTCAATATTTTACTTCTCGTGTTTGTTATTTTTGTTCTCCAAAATATTTTGTTTTGGTTGTTTTGAGCAAGAAGATCTTGCTGAGTTGATCTCTAATTTATGTACTCCATTCTTTTTAAGTAAAAATTTGGTTGTTTGTATTATGCTCCCAAGGTTCAAATTCTCCTTTCTTTCTTTTAATATTGCTTTCTTTTATCTTTACTTTTGTAAGGCATCAGCTATCAACTCAAGGCTATTTTGCATTTATTTTCTTTTCATTATTTTGAATGAACAACTCTTTCAAAAAACTCGTGTTAGTTGTAAACTATGAATTTTGAATGAGGTGAATATTTGTCCATCTAAGAAAAAACCATAACTACTCATCTCTAGTATAAAGAATGAAATTTAAAACAGATATTGTGACACTATTTTCTTATTAGTCCATTTTACAAAAAAAATTATATTATTTATATATTTGGAAAGAACTTAATTTTAAACTTTCTTGTTTAACTTTAATGGCATGCTTTTATAAATACAAAAATCTAATGGCATATGACACAACTAAAAAAGGGGGAAAAACCGACCGATATTGGTCGGTAAGTGGCAAAAATCGACCAAAAACCGATCGATTCGTGGCGGTCGGTAATAGTAACATAGGTAGAGCTAACCAACCGACTTTGATCGGTATTTTTCTACCGATTTAGGTCGGTCAATTAAATACAAAAAAAATTGCCGAAAAAACTGACCGAAGTTGGTCGATTTTTTTCGACCAAAGTCGGTCGGTATTTTAACTATGTAATTAAAAACTGTACCATCTGGGAATCGAATCGAGATCTATACTATAGCAGAATACTATTCTACCACTAGACCATTGGTGCATTTTGTTTTAAGACCGTCTTTTATTTCATTTATACTCTTTAATTGTATTTTCACACGAAAATAACCGTTTTATTAAATAATAAAATTACCGATCGAATTCGGTCGGTTTTTTAAAATGACCGGCCGAATCGGTTTGTTTTTTAATATTGATTTTAATTTATTCTAAAAAAAACAACCAAAATTAGTCGGTTTCTTGAAAAATAAATTTCACGGGATTCAAAAATAGTTTTCCACATTTTGCGCCAAAGAAAACCGACCGAAGTTGGTTGGTTTCGTCGGTCAACCGCAGTTTATTTTTGCCAAATTACTAGTAGTGTGAAAGACTAAAAGTCTTTATTTGTTTTCTTAATTCTCCTACACTAGTCAAACTGTACAACATAAATTAAAGAGGAGTATATATTTATATAAAAATATTTATTGTACTATTAGTGTAATTTAACATATGGTAACAAGTTATTGAAGTAATTCAAATATTATTCATCCACATTTATTGTAAACAATTAACTATAATTGGATTTTAAGTAACTTGATAGTGTAAAATTTTTTGCTATAATTTGTTAAGCATAGCGTTAATTTCTAACTAGTTAACGAAGGAATTACACTTTCACCGGACTAAAAAGTAAAAAGGTGAAAGGAGAGAGAAATACCAACATCTCTCTAACTTGAAACTAACCAAACAGCCACCCAGAAATGGCCACTTCTCCACTCTTACATAGAGAGACCTCATCGGAATACCACCGGAACCTCCTGATATATAAATCCTAGACCTAAGCTCCGCTATGGATGAGGACAACACGGTGAAGAATTCCTTCAAGAAAATCATACTAGAAAATTTTTTAGTTTCCTCCACAAACTATGAGCCATACCAATCCGGGCTACAAAACCAAGTTTTTGAACTAAACCCTGAGAACATATACCCATCCCATTATCAATTGAAGACAAAATCAGGCTCTACAAATATTGGAAATACTCCTTGATTATCAAATTGTTTGGGGGAAAAATTTCACATCATCTATTAAAGGCTAAACTTACTATTCTGTGGAAACCAAACGAACCACTCACCCTAATTGATTTAGGATGAGACTTTTTCATTGTCAAATTCAATAAAGAGGAAAGCATGAGCAAAGTCCTAAGCGATGGGCCATGATTTGTAGCTGGGTGATCGCTGCCGACTCGACACTACGCTATGGTAGGAAGAGCGGATCGCAATAGCTTTTGCCCGAATAGAAGTCCGGGATCGAATTTCCACGGGGAGCTAGTAATGGAGTTGTATTTTCTGTCTAGCCTAGAGTTGCGGTTGTGCTTCTAATGTCACTTCAAATATTTTTTTAATTTTTTTATTTATAACTACTATTATAAAACTAAGGATTAAAGCTAAATTATGCTAAGAGAATATTGCTAAGTTGTAATTAATGGGTAGAAGAGCACTAGGGTCGTAGCATCACCTAGATGGCTAATTGACGGGTAGATGTTACTAAGGATAGATAGACATATTTGGGGACTATGCTGTAACCGTTGCACAATTGCACCCACTCTTACACCTCTCAGTAGAGAGAGTGATTTTGCCCAATTGACTCTCTCGAAATCAATTGGGCAGGCCAATGAGACCAAGCAACTAGGGTTCAAGTAGGGTGATTACTCTCTCGAGATTTAACCCGTTAATTGGGACTACCATTTCTCATGGGTCCATCCTAATTCCTTGTTGGGTCAATTTTGGGATCATAAACTCTCTCTTTCGAGAAGAGTTAAATCTACTAAGCTTGAATCAGTGTTTGCAACCATCAATTCTTGAATAAAAATATAAAATCAACCCAAATAGCAAAAAACCAATATCAATCCAATCCTAGATGGCAACACCCATCAATTACCCACACTAGCGTTGAGCCACAACCCTAGCTAATGGGTTTAGCTACACATAATTATAGAAGACACTGAAGAAATAGATGAAAAACTAAACATATTAATTAATTACTAAGAAGAAACTACAATAATCTATTGTTAATGGGGAGCAAAAATGTCAAAAAAATGGCTACAATATCGGTCTCACGAGCTCAGCTGCGTTTCTGAATACAAAACTTAACCTAAAAATGGTAAAATGTCTTATTTATAGTGTCACACCTCCATTTTACCTGCGCCCGCCTCAAAGGGGCGCAGAAGGGGAGTTTTTCCAATTAAGGGACAATCAAAACGAGATTTATTTATTTATTTCAGAGTCGCCACTTGGGAGATTTATGGTGTCCCAAGTCACCGGTTGAATTCCGAATCGAGGAAAAGAATGACTCTGTTTAACAGTCTGCGCACCAGAAATCCGGATAAGGAATTCTGTTATCCCGGGAGAAGGTGTTAGGCATTCCCGAGTTCCGTGGTTCTACCACGGTCGCTCAACTGTCATATTCGGCTTGATTATCTGATTTTATACAATTATGAACCTACGTGCAAATTTTAACTGTTTACCACTTTGTTATTATTTATTCAAAGAATTGCAACGTCGTGAGAATGCATCTCGAATTGCGCCACATAAATATACCCGCAATTTTTGATACGTTCTAACTTCATTGAGATTTGGATTTGGGTCACATAAATTTGCACCCGAGTTTAGGAAAATAACATTATTAAATACGCGCCTAAAGACTAACGCGTTGTTATTTTGAGAAAAGTCGTAAAGTTCGCTATGCGGCCTGTCTCGAAATCTAAGCATTCAAAATAACTATCCGTTGAGGGCCCCGCAATTTGTGTTTTCTTGTTTGTCGAGGCTCGTTTATTATTTTTTAAAGGAATTTGCAACGTCATGGACATGCATCTCGAACCACGTCACAATCAATGTACCCGTGATTAGCGACACATTTCGACTCCGTTGAGATTTGGATTTGGGTCACCTAAATGTGCACCCGAATTTAAGGAGGTAAATTATTAAAGTACGCGCCTAAAGAGACTAACGCGCGGTTGTTTTGGGAAAAGGCCGCGAAGTTTGCTAAGAGGCCGATCCCGAGTTCTAAGTAATTAATACGTACATTTGTGAGGGCCCCGCAATCTGTGCGTTTTGCTAGGCGAGACTCATCTCATTTATTTTAAAAGGCAATCCTAAAGTGACTACATTTTTATTAAGTTTGTCTCTAAAAGAAAATCTCCAAATTAATTACATGCTTAAAAAAAGGGACGTGACTTATTAGTTATTAGTCTAAGACAAATGCAAATGAGAAATTGTAATCGAGCTTGTACAAAGGGAGATTATTTTGTATCTTATTCTATAAGTGAATATTACCAAAAAAATTGAAATTATAAATAGAAATACTGAATTGACGAACAATAATATCAAAAACGAAACTAATTACTCTTTACCAATTTTAGACCCACCTTACTAATTTCAGCTCAATTTATTTAATACAAGTGAAATTCAGGAATTCCAAAACACTTTCCTGTTTCAGCTTGCAGCTGGCCTCTAATCTCACAAATTATACTACGAAACAAAACTAAACTAATATGACTATTACATAATCATATTCCAAGATCCAAACAGTCCCGGTCCAGATTAATTTAGCAGTCCAACAAGCTCATTTTTAACTACAGGAACTAGTTACCAGATGCTAACATGTTTTAATAAAAAAATCTCTCATACAACTCTGTTTCAGTCCACTTACTACATACTAACAGGGATCTACCTATCATCAGCGACTGAAGAATTTAAATACACAAGTCATATTGAAACCAAAGCAGAATTTCAACTCTTCACGTATATTCAAACTTCGTGTTTTCAGCTTACAGATGCCAAAGTTACAGTTGTGTACTTGGTATTGCCAATACAAGAAGAGGAAGGTCAGCAAAGTATTATGTAACACAACAACAACAACAATAACCAGCAACAAACAGCGAACGGAATACCCAGCGACAGATTTGAAAACCAACACGATTCCAGCACACTCAACGAAATAGTATCAACACAAACCAATGCAGACCAGGAATAACAAACTCAAAAATCCACTTAAAACCTCAGTGAAATCTCAGAAATAACCAGTCTCTCTTTTACTCTCAGATTACTAAACTTTTTAAATGTTAAAAATTCGGCCTAGACTCTCTCCAAAATATCCCCAAAATCCTCTCCAAAAATCCCCTCTTTACTGCTTATTAATCACTCTATTTATAACAAAACTCTTGTCTTGAAAGACTTAAACTAATCCGAAATATTCTCCCCACACTTACATGCCATGTTCCCCACTACTACATGCTTTGTCTCCCACTATATTAAACAAATACATTAATTCCCACTACCACATGTCTTTTATTTATTTAATTCTCTTATTCCCCAGTACCGCATGCTTTGTCCTCCACTATATTAAACAATGTATTAATTTCCACTACCACATGTCTTGTTCCCCACTATGTATTAAATAATGTATTTTTAATATTATTAGTACTTAGTGAACAGAGCACTCGAATCAATCATTTTTTTTTAAATTTAAAATCCCGAAAATGCCCCTGAAACTACTGAAATTACTATTCTACCCCATCAGCTATATCCAATCCTCCTAAATCAATTAACCAAACTACAGTAGCTATAACCAAATCAAGCCTGACAATTGACAAATTAAACACATGAAACTAACTCCCAATTCCGTTTATCATGGTCAGATTCATATCAACAAACTTAATAGGACAAACAAGTAGATTCAAATCACTAAACTCAATCATCAGTTGACCTCAAACTAAATCAAACAACATCATAACAAAGATGAATGATTCAAACTATATTATGCTGAACTACTACGGTCAGATTTTAGACTACGATTGATACACAAATACATGGGCTGATTTAACGATTTTCTAAGTTAAACCTGTACAAAAAATGTAGGAATATTGAAAGTATATCGACATTAAATCGTAGTCTATATTCCTGGGTTCGAATTCAAACTAATACAAACTTCAAACAAAAATGAACATGAATTATCTATAATACAAACAAAGACCTGGGTTCGAATTCAAACTAACCCATCAGAACACAAACACAATCATAGAAAGAAGAAAAGGAGCGGAAGATGAATTCGCTGAACGAAAACTAAAAGAAAAGAGAACGGAAACCTACTAGTTTGAAGTCCGGGTTCGAACGGAACCTCGACGTACTGCCTCGACGTATGACTGAGTATAACCTCGAATGCATGACCTCGACGTACTGCCGGGAGATGGAGATGGGGTGAGCAGCTGTGGCTTGGAGATGGAGGGGTCATTTTAGGACGATGGGTGAGGCAGCAGAGGTGAAGCAGCAGCAGCCATGAAGGAAACAGCGGCCATGGCGGACTGGCTGTGTAGGTCGTGACTGGAGGTGAACGACGACGAGGATGGGCCTTTTTTGAGGTAGAAGCAAGCAGTAGCTGATGCGTTTTTGTCGCGTGACGTAGCTGTATTTTCGCTGCTTCTTTGAACTATTTTTAGGAGCTAAACTCTAGTTATTTCATGGTTGATTTTGCCCGGTTTAGGGTTGAAGCTTGTTCGTTGTGGTTGCTGGATTTATGGCGGTTTGGTGGTGAACGATGATGGACATAGTGGACATGAGGAGGAGCTGCATGTGATGACGATGAAGAGGCTGGGCTTTTTTGAGAGGGACATGATCGTTTGGACGAGCTGGTGGTCGACGGGCTTCGAGCTGGAGTTGCTCAGAAGCGAAGAAGAAGTAGCCGGTCGTTTGGGCTGTTCGTTGGTTGAAGGAAGATGGACGACGGGACAGCTGCTACGTCAATGGTGATGTGAGCTGAGTGGTCTGGTTTACGACGAAGAAAATGGAGCAGAAAGGGTGGTCGACGGAGGTTCGTCGTTTGGGGGACTGCTGGTGGTGAGGGGGAAGGGCAGCCATGGGAGGGATGATGGGGACGACGGGGAGGGCAGCCATGGATGGCGATGGTTGCTGATGGACGTGAGGGGGAAGGGGGTGGTTTGGGGAAGATGAAGAGGAGGGGGGGTTATTTGGTTTGGGCCTGGTTGATTTAATTTAAAAGGTGGCCCAGTCCGATTTTCTTTTTATTTCTATTGCTTCTTTTTCTTCTTTTATTTTCTTTAAATAAAACTAAAATTCTAAAAATCCTAAATTAGCCTATAAAACTAAATTAATTTATAGGAACGCTAATTAACTCTTAATAACAATTTACACACAATTAAATAGCAATTACGATAAAATCACACAATTTAGAAATTAAATGCTAAAAATGCAACGTGCATTATTTTTATAATTTTTTTATTCTTGTAAAACAAACTTAATTGCTCCTAATTGTAGAATCAAATCCTAAATGCAAATGCGACATATTTTTGTATTTTTTATTAATTTAAAAAATAAACATGCACGGACAAATACAAATAATTATCCAAAAATGCCACGAAAATTCTCAAAATTGCACACAAAGGAAAATTGTTTTATTTTGAATTTTTGGGAGTAATTCTCACATAGGGCAAAAATCACGTGCTCACAGCTGCCCCTCTTTGTCCGAAAACACAAAGAGTTTTCGTGCAAAGATAAAGTGAGCGGATACGAGCGATTTTTGTCCGTTGGAATACTCCGTGTGAAGCAATTTTTTGAAAAGATTTAACCGAACCTTTGCTTCAAAGGTTTCCTACATATCTCTGGCTAGAAGAGAATCAGGTTAATGTAGTTCGGGAAGTTTTGGTAGCTGGGACTACCATGGGACTGCAATGTTACTGTTGTTGCATGCTGTTATTACTGCTTGTCGACCTCCTTGTTACACCATGCTGAAAGAAAACAAGAGGCTAGAGTAAACTATAGTCTATGAATTACAAAATCTTATCTAGATCTTCAGTCGTGCTCTTGTGTCTCTTATTGCTTTGATGTCTCGGTGACTCCTCTGGTATTTCTTTACTTCTGGCTCGACTTGTGGTCTTCCTTCTGATTTCTGCTGGGGTTTTTTGTTGTAACCCTCCGCTTTACTGACTTCAAACTTTCATATATTCCTCTGTTATATGGGCGGGTTCCCAACTTCAAAACTTGAAATGTAAAGATTGAAATGTATTCCTCTGTTATATGGGCGGGCTTCCAACTTCAAAACTTGAAATATAAAGACTAAAATGTATTCCTCTGTTATATGGGCGGGCTCCCAACTTCAAAACTTGAAATGTAAAGACTGAAATGAATTCCTCTGTTATATGGGCGGGCTCCCAACTTCTTCAACTTAAAATGTAAATATTGAAATGTATTCCTCTAATATATGAGCGGGCTCCCAACTTCTTCAACTTAAAATGTAAAGACTGAAAGGTATTCCTCTGTTATATGGGCGGGATCCCAACTTCCGGACTTGAAATTTAAAGACTGAAATGTATTCCTCTATTATATGGGCGGGCTCCCAACCTCAGCCAACAAATTCAAAAAATAAATCGTCATTTCGTTCTTCAGGCGGGGCTCCTGACCTCAACAACAACTTCGAAAAATAAAACGCCATTCCGTTCTTCAGGGGGCTCCTGACCTCAACAACAACTTCGAAAAATAAATCGTCATTCTGTTCTTCAGGCGGGGCTCCTGACCTCAACAACAACTTCGAAAAATAAATCGCCATTCCGTTCTTCAGGGGGGCTCCTGACCTCAACAACAACTTCGAAAAATAAATCGTCATTCCGTTCTTCAGGAGGGGCTCCTGACCTCAGCAACAACTTCGAAAAATAAATTGTCATTACGTTTTTCAGGGGGGCTCCTGACCTCAACAACAACTTCAAAAAATAAATCGTCTTTCCGTTCTTCAGGAGGGGCTCCTGACCTCAACAACAACTTCGAAAAATAAATCGTCATTCCGTTCTTCAGGGGGGGCTCCTGACCTCAACAACAACTTCGAAAATAAATCGCCATTCCTTTCTTCAGGCGGGCGAGACTTCAACAACAACTTCGAAAATAAAGCGCCATTCCGTTCTTCAGGGGGCGTCATTCCGTTCTTCAGGCGGGGCTCCTGACCTCAACAACAACTTCGAAAATATAAATCGACATTCCGTTCTTCAGGGGGGCTCCTTACCTCAACAACAACTTCGAAAAATAAGTCACCATTTCGTTCTTCAGGGGGCTCCTGACCTCAACAACAACTTCGAAAAATAAATATTCATTCCGTTCTTCAGGGAGGGCTCCTGATCTCAACAACAACTTCGAAAATAAATCGTCATTCTGTTCTTCAGGGGGGGATCCTAACCTCAACAACAACTTCAAAAAATAAATCGCCATTCCGTTCTTCAGGGGGGCTCCTGACCTTAACAACAACTTTGAAAAATAAATCGTCATTTCGTTCTTCAGGCGGGGCTCCTAACCTCAACAACAACTTCGAAAATATAAATCGTCATTCCGTTCTTCAGGGAGGCTCCTGACCTCAAGAACAACTTCGAAAAATAAATTGCCATTTCGTTCTACAGGGGGGGGCTCCTGACCTCAACAACAACTTCGAAAAATAAATCCCCATTCCGTTCTTCAGGGGGGGCTCCTGACCTCAACAACAACTTTGAAGAATAAATCGTCATTCCGTTCTTCAGGGGGGGCTCCTGACCTCAACAACAACTTCGAAAAATAAATCGCCATTCCGTTCTTCAAGGTTGCTCCTGACCTCAATAACAACTTCGAAAATAAATCGCAATTACGTTCTTCAGGCGGGCCTCCTGACCTCAACAACAACTTCAAAAATAAAGCGCCATTCCTTTCTTCATGTGGGCGAGATTTCCACAACAACTTCAAAAAATAAATCGTCATTCTGTTCTTCAGGCGGGGCTCCTGACCTCAACAACAACTTCGAAAATAAATCGCCATTCCGTTCTTTAGGCGGGGCTCCTGACCTCAACAACAACTTGGAAAATAAATCGTCATTCCGCTCTTCGGGCGGGCTCCTGGCCTCGACAACAACTTTAAAAAATAAATCGCCATTCCGTTCTTCAGGCGGGGATCCTGACCTCAACAACAACTTCGAAAATAAATCGCCATTCCGTTCTTCAGGCGGGGCTCCTGACCTCAACAACAACTTCGAAAAATAAATCGTCATTCCGTTCTTCAGGGAGGCTCCTGGCCTCAACAACAACTTCAAAAAATAAATTGCCATTCCGTTCTTCAAGGGGGGCTCCTGACCTCAACAACAACTTCGAAAAATAAATCGTCATTCCGTTCTTCAGAGGGGATTCCTGACCTCAACAACAACTTCGAAAATAAATCGACATTCCTTTCTTCAGGCGGGAGACTTCAACAATAACTTCAAAAATAAAGCGCCATTCCGTTCTTCGGGGGGGGCTCCTGACCTCAACAATAACTTCGAAAAATAAATCGTCATTCCGTTCTTCCGAGGGGATCCTGACCGCAACAACAACTTCGAAAAATAAATTGTCATTCCGTTCTTCAGGCGGGGCTCCAGACCACAACAACAACTTCGAAAATATAAATCGTCATTCCGTTCTTCAGGGGGGCTCCTGACCTCAACAACAACTTCGAAAAATATAAATTGCCATTCCGTTATTTAGGGGGGGCTCCTGACCTTAACAACAAATTTGAAAAATAAATCGCCATTCCGTTCTTCAGGGTGGGCTCCTGACCTCAACAACAACTTCGAAAAATAAATCGTCATTCCTTTCTTCAGGCGGGCGAGACTTCAACAACAACTTCGAAGTTTAAATCGCCATTCCGTTCTTAAGGTGGGGCTCCTGACCTTAACAACAACTTCGAAAAATAAATCGTCATTTCGTTCTTCAGGCGGGCGAGACTTCAACAACAACTTCGAAGTTTAAATCGCCATTTCGTTCTTCAGAGGGGGGCTCCTGACCTCAATAACAACTTCGAAAATAAATCGCCATTCCGTTCTTCAGGCGGGGTTCCTGACCTCAACAACAACTTCGAAAAATAAATCGTCATTCCGTTCTTCAGGGGGGGCTCCTGACCTCAACAACAACTTCGAAAATAAATCGCCATTCCTTTCTTCAGGCGGGCGAGACTTCAACAGCAACTTCGAAAATAAAGCGCCATTTCGTTCTTCAGGGGGGGGGAGGCTCCTGACCTCAACAACAACTTCGAAAAATAAATCGTCATTCCGTTCTGCAAGGGGGCTCCTGACCTCAACAACAACTTCGAAAAATAAAACGTCATTTCGTTCTTCACGCGGGGCTCCTGACCTCAACAACAACTTCGAAAATATAAATCGCCATTCCGTTCTTCAGGGGGCCTCCTGACCTCAACAACAACTTCGAAAAATATAAATCGCCATTCCGTTCTTCAGGGGGGCTCCTGATCTCAACAACAACTTCGAAAAATAAATCGTCATTCCGTTCTTCAGGGGGGGCTTCTGACCTCAACAACAACTTCGAAAAATAAATCGTCATTCCTTTCTTCAGGCGGGCGAGACTTTAACAACAACTTCGAAGTTTAAATCGCCATTCCGTTCTTCAAGGGGGGCTCCTGACCTCAACAACAACTTCAAAAAATAAATCGTCATTCCGTTCTTCAGGCGGGGCTCCAGACCTCAACAACAACTTCGAAAATAAATCGCCATTCTGTTCTTCAGGGGGGGCTCCTGACCTCAACAACAACTTTGAAAAATAAATCGTCATTCTATTTTTCAGGGGGGGCTCCTGACCTCAACAACAACTTTGAAAAATAAATCGCCATTCCGTTCTTCAGGGGGGCTCCTGACCTCAACAACAACTTCGAAAAATAAATCGCCATTCCATTCTTCAGGGGGGCTCCTGACCTCAACAACAATTTCGAAAATAAATCGTCATTCCTTTCTTCAGGCGGGCAAGACTTCAACAACAACTTCGAAAATAAAGCGTCATTCCGTTCTTCAGGGGAGGCTCCTGACCTCAACAACAACTTCGAAAAATAAATCGCCATTTCGTTCTTCCGGGGGGCTCCTGACCTCAACAACAACTTCGAAAAATAAATCGTCATTCCGTTCTTCAGGCGTGGCTCCTGACCTCAACAACAACTTCGAAAATATAAATCGACATTCCGTTCTTCAGAGGGGCTCCTGACCTCAACAACAACTTCGAAAAATATAAATCGCCATTCCGTTCTTCAGGGGGGCTCCTTACATCAACAACAACTTCGAAAAATAAGTCGCCATTCCGTTTTCAGGGGGGGCTCCTGACCTCAACAACAACTTTGAAAAATAAATCGCCATTCCTTTCTTCAGGCGGGCGAGACTTCAACAACAACTTTGAAGTTTAAATCGCCATTCCGTTCTTCAGGGGGCTCCTGACCTCAACAACAACTTCGAAAAATAAATCGCCATTCCGTTCTTCAGGCTGGGCTCCTGACCTCAACAACAACTTCAATGATAAATCACCATTCCTTTCTTCATGCGGGCGAGACTTCAACAACAACTTCGAAGTTTAAATCGCCATTCCGTTCTTCAGGGGGGGATCCTGACCTCAACAACAACTTTGAAAAATAAATCGCCATTCCGTTCTTCAGGGGGGGCTCCTGACCTCAACAACAACTTCAATGATTCAAACTAGGAAGTGCGTCTCCTACGAATGAACTTAAATGAACCAGACTAGGAAGTGCGTCTCCTAGGAGAAAATCTCAATTTAGGAAGTGCGTCTCCTAAAGCAAAAATATAACCCGAAAGACCCAGACTAGGAAGTGCATCTCCTAGGGGTGAAACTTCAATGATTCAAACTAGGAAGTGCGTCTCCTATGAATGAACTCTCAATTTAGGAAGTGTGTCTCCTACAAGTGTAACTTCAATGACCAAACTAGAAAGTGCGTCTCCTAGTGGTAAAATCTCAATTTAGGAAGTGCATTGCCTAAAGCAAAAATATAACCCGAAAGACCCAGACTAGGAAGTGCGTCTCCTAGGGGTGAAACTTCAATGATTCAAACTAGGAAGTGCGTCTCCTATGAATGAACTCTCAATTTAGGAAGTGCGTCTCCTACAAGTGTAACTTCAATGACTCAAACTAGGAAGTGCGTCTCCTAGTGGTGATGTGTGATCTTCTCAATAGCCTTTGTGTAAGCAGAATTGGGGCATTACACCTGAAAATTTCAACCTTCCAAGCTTTGATATGAACATAGCTTTCGTCCCTGTTTCAAACAAAGAAAACTTGTGAGTTTAAACATGGTGGTTGGTTTGTGGCCTTGACTTTGCGGCGGCTGCTCCTTCACTTGCCATTATAACTTTGATTTCACCTTGAAAGACATTGCTCGCTTTAAAATTTGTTTTGCCTTCTCCCGAAAAACTGCTGGGGATACCGTTTTTCACCAAACTTGTGTTAGAGTTCCCGAAAATTTTCGAAATGAACGAAAATTTTCTGCCCCAGTTTGACAATCTTTCTTGTGGCGCATCTTTCCATCATCAGTAACATTCCCTGTCCCTGCTTTAAATCAAAGAAAATTTGGTCAATTTAAAACGTGGTGGTTGGTTGTGATACTCCTGCTGGGGATGTTATCAACCATTTTCCCATCTGTGCGTTGTCTGACCATCTTGAAGCTTGGCTGATACCTTCTGCCCTTTTTGGCGATTCCTCATTCACAAACCTCTTAACCATTTTCCCAGTCTCCTTATCTGACCTAATGTATTTTCATGACAACCGATTTCACTTGAAGATCTTGCATGTTCATTGATTAACCACTCCCTCCATCGTCTGTGTTACTGAAATACCTTTTCCCGGTGCAGACCCAATGTCTTCTTTTGCGGTACTGTCCGTGAACTATCATTTCCCCAACCTTTGAGTCTCCTATGAATCTCCCAATTATGTCCATTGCTTTCCGCGTTGTTCTTTCTTGATTTTCCGCTGGCCTTGGACTTATAACCCTCGATTTCCGCGGGGGATATCCTTCTTGACACCGGTCCATCTTTTTGTCAATCTCATCATTGAATATACCCTCGGTTCAATCCCCCTGGCTCTCTTTTTGTTGTACTGTGCCTTAATTGATATGGACCAATCTTGGGTATTTTGCGCGAACCTCAAAGCACGTTGACTATTACCAGCTCATTGCGCTTGTTCTTTCCTGACTTATACCACTTTGATGTACTAGTCAGATCTCGTCTTGCATAATTGGAAAGCTGATGGCAAATTTTGAAATCATTTCTCACTTGTTCTGACCAAAGAGACTCAAGAAGAAGAAATGACAAAGGTAAAAGGAACGGAGTAAAAGACAAAAGGAAGAGATGACTCCTAACGAGAAAAACTACAAAGTAAAACCTATCAGATGTGGATACCAACTCTATTGGCCATGACATGCACATGTGGCCTATCCTTCGTCGTTAATCGCCTTTCTCAATCTTCGTCTGGTGCTTTCCTATTGGATTCTCAATATTTATTCGACTTGTAGTGCCCGAAGGGTTTTCACTATCAAGCCTCTCTCATTTTGATTTTTCTCTCAACTTATAGCCGCTTCAAGGTGCCCGTAAGGGTTTTCACTGATAAGACTCATTTTATTACTTTTCTGTCGGGGATCAGAGTGTTATTCTCGACTTCCATTTGCATGACTTGGCATCTTTCGAAGACTGGTCAAAAGGTCTTTCTTTGGACCATAACGTGGGGTTTTGGATAGGGCTAGAAAGAAAGGGTATTAGCGGCTCAAAACGAATCAATTTGGGTTCAAAATTTACAACCTTCGGAACCAGATTTCTTTACATCAAACACGACTTCTGCCCCAGTTTCTTGCTTGAGGATTTTTTATTTTTGTTACACTATGTTACACTATGCACACTATATTATACTATGTTACACTATGACCGAACTGTGAGGCGCCTACGTATCCTTCTTTGAGGAATCAGGTCAAACGTAGTTCCCAATTCCTTTTTTCCACTTATTTATTATTTTCTTTTCTTTTCTTTCTCTTTCTCATTTCTCCTTTCTCCTTTGTCATTTTGTTGTTTTGTTGTTTCTGTTGTTTTCTTTTCTTTTTTTCTTTTTTTTCTTTTTCTTTATCTTCCATGCTTGTGTTTTCTAGTCTTTGCTACTGATTCCGAACGAGGGGTACGAAAGAAAACCAATAAGGTTCAAAAGGGTTAACGAAGGATAAAGTGTCTAGATAGCAGAATAAAATGCCTTCATCATTCCAATATTCAAAACATGCCAAGCACAAACAACATAATTAAACACTCGCCACATCTTCTGATTGTGCCGGATTTGATAACCATATCCCCACATTAACCTTTTTTATTTGTCATTTTTAAAGCACCGTTGGGCAATACTCTCCACTTTCGTTACCATGAATGGCCCCTTTGGCAATATGGCTAACTTTTTCTAATGGTTGTTTTTTCTTTATGTTTTACTTGCCCCAGTTTCACGTGGCTCGGGCTTCAAAGGATCTCAAGATGTTCTTATTTCCCTTAAGAGTCCCGAGCATCTACCAATGGCTTTATAATTAACTCTTAAGATTAGGCCCAAACTGTGCGCGCATATCATGTCACTAGAATCAGCGTTGAATAAAGACAAACTAAACAAAGAAGATGACTGGAGGTAACAAAATACCGGAATTTGCATTAGACAAGCGGTGAAACGGTTCGTATAACGAAACAAGCAAAACAACTGGGGTACAACCTTGGAACAAACCTAACACAATCCTAGACAATACTAAACAAACCACTATGACAAAATGGAAGGATAAGAGGGTTTGACACAAGACAATGTCTGGATTTCAACCTTGCAAATAATTCGGACAACAGAAATGATAACAAAATGAACCACCAAAACTCCTCCCTGACCAACCAAGAAAGGAGCATCTTTCCAATTGCCAAGCTCGACATCTTAGCCACTGAATTCGACATCAACATTATTGGGACCTCCACTAGCTTCCATCTCATTGTTCGTAACAAATTGCTCTTGGGTTCCCTTTGCGGGCTCAATCTTAGGAGCAACCTCTGATAGCACTGAAAACTCTGCAACGCGCGGACCTCCGAGGATCTCAGAAAACTTCTCATATTCCTTTTCAAAACAAGTCATATTCAACATATGCATCTCATTACGATTAGGCGACGGACTCTGGCGAGTGTCTGTTGCATCTGGATTTTGCATGACAATGTCACTTGCATCAATAAGCTTCTGAATTGCTTTCATCAGCTTCCAATACTTCTCTGTGTCATGCCCCAGGGCATCTGAGCAATATGCGCACCTTCGAGAAAAATCAAACTTCTTTGACAGAGGGTTTGGCATTTTTAATATGAATCGGCTTCAGCATGTCCAATTGCTTCAACTTTTGGAACAAATTGGCATATGATCCTCCAACAGGGGTGAAAGCCTTTTCTTTCTTCAGCAACCTCTCATTCTTAAATGCTTGATTGGGGCGTAAACATGATCTAGAGGTCTTTCAGTAGGCTTGTAAGGATGGATAGGCATTTTGTGGAGCTGGGTACTGGGAAAGTGAAGCATGTTTTTGGGAGTCCTGTGGAGAGAAGTAGCGTTGGGGAGGGGAGTAGTGTTGGGAGAATATAGTTGGATGACGAGTGATGGAGCTACTTGGGTGGCTGGGAAAGTTGTTATAAGCGGGTAGATATGGAGAGTATGGGGGATCATCCGTTATTGTGTTAGGTGCTTGGGTAAGGACAGAGTTCGGGAAGCTTAGGCGGTGGCGGGGGTGGTGCTTTCCCAGTCATCCATGCCCGATACATGTCTGCCACATGCTGTCTCAACATTCTTACCTCTTCTACCAACCCGTAGTCCTGTTCAACCAACTGTTTTCGGGCATCGGTACCAACCCGCTCAGTTCTGTTGCTCTCTGCCATTGTCTTTTGCCTTTGTGTTGCAGGGAAGCGTTACTTTAGAATCACAACCAACCACCTTTCTGATTATTGAAAGAGGACAAAATGGAAACAACCTGTTAGCATTAGGGTTTTCGATTGATAAGAAAACACACATTAAGGATGCAATGCAACTAGGCAATTGACCCTTTCTATCATGCATTTGCTTCAGTTATGTGCGTCATTCCGGCTTCTTGTAATTGTGCTCCCTTTTTCTTTTTCTTTTCTTTTTCTTTTTTTTTCTATTTTTCTTCTTCTTTTTTTTAGTGGTGGTCGAATCTTATATGGATTGCCTATGTATCATGTTCCCGCATGAATCAGACCGTGCGTAGTTCTGACACATAAATGCGAAAGCAAATTTTGGGAATTTTCCATTTTCTTTATTGAAACATTATAATACAAACTAGACATTTTTTGGAAAGGAGAACAAACCCGAAGTAAAACCAATTATGGACTAAAAAACTACTGACACATTTGATGCAAAAGAGAATATACAGACAGACAACAGACTCTATAAACAAAACACTGACTCGAACTATGAACACATTAAAGCTCCAAAAGTTGGTGCCCGTGAGGCATCGTTCGGCCTTGCCGCGGGCTTAGGTGCGAGATCCCTTTGTAGATCTTTTAAATCTTCCATAACCTGGTGGACATGAATCATTTTTGAAGCAAAGAAGGTGGTACAGGACATATCCTCACAAGCTAGGCACTTTATGGTGATGTAGTGACTGATATCCTCACAATCAATATTTCTGTCTTTCTGTGGAAACACCACAATGCCCCAGAATGCTACCATGAAGGTGAATCGCCTATGTTTATCCTATTTTGTCCGATTCTCTTTGCTGCAAACCCCATTTTTGGATCGTCGAACCCTCTTATATGTCCATGAACTGCAGAGTAGGGAAACTTTATCCTACTCGGGACTCCCTTGCTTATCTTTAGTAGATCCATGAACTGGTGCATATCAACGGCTCTTCGAGTAATCAGATATTTGTTCCTTAGCCCCTCAATAATGTCCTTATAACCTGCTACCTCTTTGGTTGGGGTGAGTTCAAAATCTGAGAAGTGGAATACATTGTGGGCCGTGTTCCCAAAATGTAACCAAAGCTTTTATGATATTCCCCTAGGATTAATCTTTAGCAACCCAGTGAGGTCTCCCAGGTATAGCTTGACCGTGTCGCGTCCTGATTCGCCCAAGTCATCCCACCACATGTGCAACTCCAAAGAGATCTTGTTCACTATTATTACGTATAAATTCTGACTTGTGCTCATTCTGCACATTTATTAGGGTGATTTAAGAAATAAAATTTATTTGACTCAACAAATTGACTATTTTTTTAATTTTTCACAGATTAAAAAGGAAGATCCGGTTCCGCACATGGCTTTTCAGCACTTCGGGAACGAAGATTTTAAAGCTGGGTGAGTCAACCGGTCAAAAAATCAAAAAATGACTAAAAGTGGCCATTTATGCAAAGTCAGCCTTCCGACGTCCCTTTTGGGAACATTCAGCTATTCTTTGCCAAAAACGGCATCACCCGACTTATTTATGTTGACAACTAAAATTCGACATTTTTTGGCTATTTTTGTAAAAGAGGAGGTTGGACCCGATGAGGGTTGCCTACGTATCTCACGCCCTGTGAGAATCAAACCGGCGTAGTTCGCCCAACATAAACTAAACTTGTAAACAAGACTCCTTTCTTTTGTTTTTCAAATAAATCAAACTAAAAAAGACAATTCTTTTTTCATTTTTCAAAATTTCGGCAGGGTTTTGACACTACTTGGACATTGGTTTTATTTTTCTAAATATAAGTATTTATCTCCCTACACTGCTATTTTTCTTTTTCTCTTTTTCACAATTTTTCAAAAATTCCCGATTTCAGAAGCCGGTCAGCATGCAGATCTGAAGCAAATAAATGTGCAAAACAAACAGGATGCAGCAGGATGGTCTTTTTTCATTTCAGGTTGCTTGTCCTAGACGGACCCAACCCCTGTGTTGAGTCCCCTAAGTCAAATGCAACATGATGCAAATAAACGTTCCTACTAGGGATCCGGCATGAAGTCAAGTTATTCTAGGTTCAACCTGGGTATATGTTCTAGACAGTGTACCTGAGCGGACAACTCGAGTTGAGGAAAGAGCTCCTTTCCGGGAACCAAAAGGTCAGCCGGCTTAGAAACTTTCCGAGCCTATTTTATTTTAGGGTATGACACTAACAGAATAGGGAGTCTCAACCAGTAAGCACATCCCCGGAGGTGAGAAAAGAAGGTTTCGACACAGTTTATATGTACAGTTCAAATAATATCAAAGTGGTAAAAAAACATCATTTTGCACATTTAAGCTTAATCATACGATAAAGCAAAATACAACAATTATTCTAAGCTCGAATTTCTAACCTGAACCAGTGGTTCTGGGTTGTCCCCAGCAGAGTCGCCAGAGCTATCACACCTCCATTTTACCTGCGCTCGCCTCAAAGGGGCGTGGAAGGGGAGTTTTTCCAATTAAGGGACAATCGAAACGGGATTTATTTATTTATTTCAGAGTCGCCACTTGGGAGATTTATGGTGTCCCAAGTCACCTGTTGAATCCCGAATCGAGGAAAAGAATGACTCTGTTTAACAGTCTGCGCACCAAAAATCCGGATAAGGAATTCTGTTAACCCGGGAGAAGGTGTTAGGCATTCCCGAGTTTCGTGGTTCTAGCACGATCGCTAAACTGTCATATTCGGCTTGATTATCTGATTTTATACAATTATGAACCTACGTGCAAATTTTAACTGTTTACCGCTTTGTTATTATTTATTCAAAAAATTGCAACGTCGTGAGAATGCATCTCGAATTGCGCCACATAAATATACCCTCAATTTTTGATACGTTCCAATTTCGTTGAGATTTGGATTTGGGTCACATAAATGTGCACCCGAGTTTAGGAAAATAGCATTATTAAATACGCGCCTAAAGACTAGCGCGTTGTTATTTTGAGAAAAGCCGTAAAGTTCGCTATGCGGCCTGTCTCGAAATCTAAGCATTCAAAATAACTATCCATTGAGGGCCCCGCAATTTGTGTATTCTTGTTTGTCTAGGTTCGTATCATTCATTATTTTTTAAAGGAATTTGCAACGTCATGGACATGCATCTCGAACCACGTCACAATCAATGTACCCGTGATTAGCGACACATTTCGACTCCGTTGAGATTTGGATTTGGGTCAACTAAATGTGCACCCGAATTTTAGGAGGTAAATTATTAAAGTACGCGCCTAAAGAGACTAACGCGCGGTTGTTTTGTGAAAAGGCCGCGAAGTTCGCTAAGCGGCCGATCCCGAGTTCTAAGTAATTAATACGTACATTTGTGAGGGCCCCACAATCTGTGCGTTTTGCTAGGCTCATCTCATCTCATTTATTTTAAAAGGACAACCCTAAAGTGACTACATTTTTATTAAGTTTGTCTCTAAAAGAAAATCTCCAAATTAATTACATGCTTAAAAAAAGGGACGTGACTTATTAGTTATTAGTCTAAGACAAATGCAAATGGGAAATTATAATCGAGCTTGTACAAAGGGAGATTATTTCGTATCTTATTCTATAAGTGAATATTACCAAAAAAATTGAAATTATAAATAGAAATACTGAATTGACGAACAATAATACCAAAAACGAAACTAATTACTCTTTACCAATTTTAGACCCACCTTACTAATTTCAGCTCAATTTATTTAATACAAGTGAAATTCAGGAATTCCAAAACACTTTCCTGTTTCAGCTTGCAGCTGTCCTCTAATCTCACAAATTATACTACGAAACAAAACTAAACTAATATGACTATTACATAATCATATTCCAAGATCCAAACAGTCCCGGTCCATATTAATTTAGCAGTCCAACAAGCTTATTTTTAACTACAGGAATCAGTTACCAGATGCTAACATGTTTTAATAAAAAAATCTCTCATACAACTCCGTTTCAGTCCACTTACTACATACTAACAGGGATCTACCTATCATCAGCGACTGAAGAATTTAAATACACAAGTCATATTGAAACCAAAGCAGAATTTCAACTCTTCACGTATATTCAAACTTCATGTTTTCAGCTTACAAATGTCAAAGTTACAGTTGTGTACCTAGTATTGCCAATACAAGAAGAGGAAGGTCAGCAAAGTATTATGTAACACAGCAACAACAACAATAACCAGCAACAAACAACGAACGGAACACTCAACGACAGATTTGAAAACCAACATGATTCCAGCACAATCAACGAAACAGTATCAACACAAACCAATGCAGGCTAGGAATAACAAACTCAAAAAATCCACTTAAAACCTCAGTGAAATCTCAGAAATAACCAGCCTCGCTTTTACTCTCAGATTACTAAACTTTTTAAATTTTAAAAATCCGGCCTAGACTCTCTCCAAAATATCCCCAAAATCCTCTCCAAAAATCCCCTCTTTACTGCTTATTAATCACTCTATTTATAACAAAACTCTTGCCTTGAAAGACTTAAACTAATCCGAAATATTCTCCCCACACTTGCATGTCTTGTTCCCCACTACTGCATTCTTTGTCTCCCACTATATTAAACAAATACATTAATTCCACTACCACATGTCTTTTCTTTATTTAATTCCCTTATTCCCCACTACCGCATGCTTTGTCCTCCACTATATTAAACAATGTATTAATTCTCACTACCACACGTCTTGTCCCCCACTATGTATTAAATAATATATTATTTTAATATTATTAATACTTAGTGAACAGAACACTCGAATCAATCATTTTTTTTAAAACTTAAAATCCCGAAAATGCCCCTGAAACTACTGAAATTACCATTCTACCCCATCAGCTATATCCAATCCTCCTAAATCAATTAACCAAACTACAGCAGCTATAACCAAATCAAGCCTGACAATTGACAAATTAAACACATGAAACTAACTCTTAATTCCGTTTATCATGGTCAGATTCATATCAACAAACTTAATAGGACAAACAAGTAGATTCAAATCACTAAACTCAATCATCAGTTGACCTCAAACTAAATCAAACAACATCATAACAAAGATGAATGATTCAAACTAAATTATGCGGAACTGCTATGGTCAGATTTTAGACTACGATTGATACACAAATACATGGGCTGATTTAACGACTTTCTAAGTTAAACCTGTAAAAAAATTTAGGAATATTGAAAGTATATTGACATTAAATCGTAGTCTATATTCCTGGGTTCGAATTCAAACTAATACAAACTTCAAACAAAAATGAACATGAATTATCTATAATACAAACAAAGACCTGGGTTAGAATTCAAACTAACCCATCGGAACACAAATACAATCATAGAAAGAAGAAAAGGAGCGGAAGATGAATTCGCTGAACGAAAACTAAAAGAAAAGAGAACAGAAACCTACTAGTTTGAAGTCCGGGTTCGAACGGAACCTCGACGTACTGCCTCGACGTATGACTGAGCATGACCTCGAATGCATGACCTCGACGTACTGCCTGGAGATGGAGTTCGGGTGAGCAGTTGTGGCTTGTAGATGGAGGGGTCATTTTAGGACGATGGGTAAGGCAACAGAGGTGAAGAAGCAGCAACCATGAAGGAAACAGCGGCCATGGCGGACTGGCTGTGTAGGTCGTGACTGGAGGTGAACGATGACGAGGATGGGCCTTTTTTGAGGCAGAAGCAAGCAGTAGCTGATGCGTTTTTGTCGCGTGACGTAGCTGTATTTTTGCTGCTTCTTTGAACTGTTTTTAGGAGCTAAACTCTAGCTATTTCATGGTTGATTTTGCCCGGTTTAGGGCTGAAGCTTGTTCGTTGTGGTTGCTGGATTTCTGGCGGTTTGGTGGTGAACGAAGATGGTCGTGGTGGACGTGAGGAGGAGCTGCCGGTAAGGACGATGAAGAGGCTGGGCTTTTTCGAGAGGGACATGTTCGTTTAGACGAGCTGGTGGTCGACGAGCTTCGAGCTGGAGTTGCTCAGAAGCGAAGAAGAAATAGCTGGTCGTTTGGGTTGTTCGTTGGTTGAAAGAAGATGGACGACGGGAAGCTGCTGCATCAATGGATACGTGAGTTGAGTGGTCTGGTTTACGACGATAAAATGGAGCAGAAAGGGTGGTCGACGGAGGTTCGTCGTTTGGGGGACTGCTGGTGGTGAGGGGGAAGGGGCAGCCATGGGAGGGATGATGGGGACGACGGGGAGGGCAGCCATGGATGGCGATGGTTGCTGCTGGACGTAAGGGGGAAGGGGGGTGGTTTGGGGAAAATGAAGAGGAGGGGGGGCGGGTGGTTTTTAGGTTTTTTAGGTTAGGGTTTTTTCAAAAAATGAAAAAATGAAAATGGAAGAAGGGGGTGTTTGTTTGGGGTTATGGGGCGGACCGGGTCGGGTCGACCCGGTGGGGTTTTTTGGGTTGGATAAGGGGTTATTTGGTTTGGGCCTGGTTGATTTAATTTAAAAGGTGGCCCAGTCTGATTTTCTTTTTATTTCTATTGCTTCTTTTTCTTCTTTTATTTGCTTTAAATAAAACTAAAATTCTAAAAATCCTAAATTAGCCTATAAAACTAAATTAATTTATAAGAACGCTAATTAACTCTTAATAATAATTTACACACAATTAAATAGCAATTACGATAAAATCACACAATTTGGACATTAAATGCTAAAAATGCAACGTACATTATTTTTATGATTTTTTTGTTCTTGTAAAACAAGCTTAATTGCTCCTAATTGTAGAATCAAATCCTAAATGCAAATGCGATATATTTTTGTATTTTTTATTAATTTAATAAATAAACATGCACGGACAAATACAAATAATTATCCAAAAATGCCACGAAAATTCTCAAAATTGCACACAAAGGAAAATTGTTTAATTTTGAATTTTTGAGAGTAATTCTCACATAGGGCAAAAATCACGTGCTCACATATAGTGAGCTGGAAAAATTGGACAAAAATACCCCTGCGGGGTCAGTGCGGGCCGCACAAAAGCAACCGCGGCCGCACTGGCTCTTTTGACTTCAACTTTAAGTTCTCTAAACTGGAAGACGTGGACCGCGTGAAAGTGCAGCGCGGCCACGTAGAGGGTCTGGCGCGGTGTGCACAAACAGGACGCGGACTGCGCGGCATGGTTTTGGTCCCTTGCCCAACTCTCTGAACCTTATGAACGCGGATCGCACAAAGCAGGAGTGTGGCCGCGAAGCTTCACCGCAGACCGCAAAAATCCTATCGCGGCCGTGTGACTTTAATCCTGAATATCTCTGAACCTCCTAGTGCGGCTGTGGTCTCTATTGTGCGGTCCGCACTAGGCCCTTTCTTCTTTAATTCTCTTGGTCTTTGATACTTGAACAGGTTTCACTCCTTTTTGAGCCGATCTTTGACATTTCGTTACTTTGTCGATCAAACCTGCAATCAAGCACAACTTGTGAGCATTTTGGGACTATTTTGTAGCAAAATATATTCAAAGCATAGGCAAGTAGAGGCATAAACACGTTAAAATCCTAACTTATCAACTCCCCCAAACTTAAGCCTTTGCTTGTCCTCAAGCAAACAAAATAAGACCCACCCCTTAAAGGAACATCCAAGTAATTCCAGCTATCCTAAACTAACCTCAACAAACATCAATTGGGACTAACAATTGCCTTCAATACGAATGCATCATTAACACATTTAAAACTTTGAAAACTATGGATCAAGTGTGACACAAGAGCATCAAGAGTTGACACATTTCATCAAAGAGCTTATCTCAATTACTTTGGTCATTTTGGAACCCAAACTCCCACATCCTCAACTCTCCCTAAGCGAGCCTCACCTTTTAAGTATTGACACATAAACTGAGGTTAATGGAATTTCACTCATCTCTCTCAAGAAGAAGGTCACAAGTCCGGCTCTAAGTACCTTATGCTTGCCCCTTATGTAAGTATCCACTAATGTAACTCCCTTCAACTCGAGATCAAATAGGGCTTTTGTGGAGTCATTGTGAAAGATTTTAGGTAAGGGTAGGACATATTTTTATTCAAGTGGGTTCAATCTTCCCTTAAGCACTTCTTTTGATTCAATTTGGCACAACTCTCTAAACTCTTTTAAGTATTTCACTTCTTTACAAGGGGTTAGAGAGACACATTGTCACTCTTTCTTATACAGTTCAAAACATTTCTCCTTTTTCTACTTTTTCCACACATCTTTTTCACTTTTGTTTTCCTTGAGTCCCTTTTTTATTCTTGTTCACATTGGACTTTCTTTTTGTCTTTTTATTTTCTTGCTTTTTCATTGCCTTCCTTTTCTTTTGCTTTTGTACCTTTTTACCACTTTGCTTCCTTTCTTGTCTCTCCCCCCAAACTTAGATATTTGCCATTACTCAAGGGAAGATTTGGGTTCCAAGAGAGGGTAATCATTTAGAACGGGTATAGGTTTGTAGCATTGGTTCTTGAAAGAAAAAGGTTTAAAGCTCAAAAGGGTTAACTAGGGATCATCTCATTAGTAGGCTATGGAATTGTTCAACTTAACATTTGAATCAATGAGAGCCTATAATCACTTCTCAAGTCAAATTTCACCTAGGATTTTGCCTCAACAAACATTCAGGGCAAGTTCTAGACCATTGGCTTGGGACTTGGACTCACATTTCGATTCCTCACCACACACGCTAGGGGATTGCTAAATACATCGAGTCGAGGGCCCACCACGACCTTAGTTACGATTCAAGCACACAATGGTCCGAAAAGACCACATGATGATTGTTTGGTCAACGCAAGAGTCTCAAAGCCACGACTTTCACCATCCAGAACACAACATTATGTCTTTGACCATGGGATCAGAGGCAAATGTGCTAGGCCCAAGCGAAGCTTTGCTTGAGGTACCTTTAACTACAACTATCAAAAACAAAGGAAAAATCAAAGAAACGGACTCAAACCCTTAAGAAGGTTATCATGCCATCTATCATTGGGAAGAGCCACCCGGTTCGCACAATACTCCACCCTTAGAAAGAACCGTGGCATTAAGAAAACCAAGGGCTTATTGGAAGCGTCAAAAACAAAACAAGAGGCTACGAGCCTAACTACAAAGCTTAAAACAAATTTTTTTTGCAAAAATAGAAAATAGAATGAATATGTACAATAGGGGAGTAGAATATACAATGGGGATGAATACATACAGAAATGTAAAGTTATATACAGCCCAAAATAAAAAAAATCAACAAAAACATAAACTAAGAATCTATATATACAGTCATCCAGATAAAAGTAGGGTGTACCCCCACGAATAAAAGCTGGCATTGTCCTCAATGCCAACTATCAAATAAGCATCAAAAACAAAGTAAAGGATATAGGAGCTCCCTAGGCCTGGTCCGTCTGCATGGGATCATCAGTGGTCTCCAAGTCCTCTATATGTACGGGAACCTCAGACTGGTTCCCGATCTCCTGCTGCTCAGCTGCTGGGAGTGGGGCCTGCTCTTGGACCGGCTGGATGATAGGTGCATCACTGGAGGGGGTCTCTTTTGGGTCTGCTAGCTCAATAACTGCACCAACTGAACTGGAGAGCTTCCTCTTCTTCCTTGGAGGCTTGGGTGCCTGCTCCTGCTCATGCTATGACTGTGGCACTGGTGGTGCTGCTGGGGCTGGATCCCCGAATAGCAAGTCTAAAGGCATTTGGTCTGCCAATAGCTTGTCCACATCAGTCCTTAGCACTTTCACCAACTCCTTGGAAGCCCTTGACTTCCTCATCTTCTTGTGCTCCTTGGCAAGCTTCGTCAAAGCCTTGCCATGTGAATCCACCACCTTAGTCAAGGCATCCTGAATCCTCATAATCTTCTCCTGATTGTCCAGGAGCTTTTTCAGTGTATCCTCAATGGACTGAGGAATTTGAGCAGTGGAAGGTGCTGAGTGGGCCTCAACTGTAGCAGACAATGTAGACAACTTAGATGTCGTAGCTGACATCCAGTTGTTCAAACTGGCTAGTGTCCGACTCAACTGATGGGCCGTGAAAGGATGAGTCCGGGAAGAAGGAACCCCCGGGCCAGCTGAAGTACTGGGGCCAGTAGAAGAGGAGGGTCATGGAGGCAAATCATCAACAGTGGTGGCAGCAGGCATGGTGGAAGGCTCTGTGGAGGGCTCAACAGAAGACTCTACCGCAACTGGCTCCTCAGACTGGCCAGCTGGGGTAGAAGCAGACGACTTGTAATTTTTGTTCTTGGGGTTGTTTGATCCCTTCAAACTGTACCAGGAGAACGGAGCCACAGGTTTGACCTTGACATCAAACAGTCTCTTCTCCACTTCCAAGTCCCGGAAATACATAGTGAGGGTGCTGGGAAAAAGGTAGTTCCGGTCATGCCCAACCCCCACTGCAGAAATAGTGTGGGATATCACATTGCCCATGTTGATAGGATAGCCTGCCATAATATAAGCAATAAGAACCGCCCAGGCAAGTGGAATAGTCTGATCATGGGTGGTTGGGTCGAGCCGACTACACACAAAGGTCAACCACCCTCTAGCCTCGAAGTTGAAAGTTCTCCGAAGTATTTTGGCCCCTGCTTGTAACCACTCTGGAACTGTACCCGGGATTGCCAGGTATAAAGCTAACCACGAACGAACCTCCTCGCCTATTGCTAACTTTTCATTGTAAAGGGACTCATCTTCATCAATAAACCCCAAGTATTCATTCAGTGCCCTCCCGGTGAATACCACATTTTTGTTTTTCACCTTAGTCACCTTAGTGCCCTTCAAGATATGGGCCACATTGCTGTAAAATTCCTTGACCATATGCTCATTCGCCTTCAAACAATTGTCTTTAAAGAACTCCCAAACCACTCGAGCCTGAAACTGTCTATGCACATTGGGGTGTAGGGGTAGAAGGTCATTGTCAATGAAGCTTCTCTCAAGAATCAACTTCAGTGACGACCACCATTCCCTAAACTTGTGGAACATCACCTGGCTGACAAATCGATCTTCCCAAACTTCAAGTTTTCTAGTTCGTTGAACACCCCCAACCTGGGGCACACCACTGTCTGGTACCTCATTATCACTATTAGTCCCACCTTCTGCACTCTCCCCAGATACTGAAGTTATGGGGGAGGTGGAGTATTCATCGCTGCCTGCTGCTGAGCCATCAGACGACTAAGAAGGTACACGTTGTAGGGCTTGGGCAGTATGTGAAGCTGGGACTGCAGGAGCTGGTCCAGAGTCAGAAGAGAGGTCTTGAGAGGGTCCGTACTCACTCCTCGATTGGTCATCTATAACAACTTGTTTCCTTGTTTTCAGTTTAGGTCGAGGAGTGAGTTTAACTTGTTTTCCTTTTCCTCCCCAGGAGGGGTCACCTCGGCCGGGTTGTTTGGCACCTCTTCCTCGTTGTTTTACCATTGTCTGCAAGCAAACGCATCTAACATTGTTAGTTTAAGCACAGGCAGTGAAGAAGGTGAATGAATTAAAGTTGCAGACAGCAAAAAGATTATTGCAGACACTGTTGCAGATCCAGGCACCGCGGCCCGCGTGCAAGGGAGCGCGGCCGCATTGGGGGTACCACGGAACGCGCAAAGGCAACTGCGGTCCGTGTTGATCATGTATAAACTAAAGTCCCTCTCTGAATCTAAGCACCGCGGTCCGCGTAAAATGGGTACGCGGCCGCATTGCGCCAGCGCGGACTGCATAAAAGTTACCACGGCCGCGCTGGGCATAAGTATTTCCTCAGTCAATTAAGCATCGCGGACCGTGTGGAAGTGTAACGTGGACCGCGTTAGGGCACCGCGGACCGCGCTAAGGCGACAGCGGGCCGCACTGGGTCAATTTTAGGGACTAAGCTAGGGTTTCATGTTTTCTTCTATTTTTGTTCAAAATTTTACCCCTACTCAGTTACCCAATCCTTAGTTACTTTAAACTAACATGAAATCTAACCTAGACTAACAATTCGAAAACAATTGTGAAGAAAAAGAAGTTACAGACTACTGGCAAGCAAATAAAATGAAAATAAGAAAGTAATTAATCATGAATGCATTAAGTGTTACCAGGATTAGGAAGAATGGATGCAATTTATCCAAGCAAGCAATAATTTCAGTGTTGGAAGAGGATGAACAGTAGAATTAGGGTTCTGGGTTTTCAAATCGCGAAAAGGGTAAAATGATACCCTTGGTCTCTATTTATAGACACCCAGTGGGACTAGTACTCACCTACCAGTGTGGCTGCACAAAAGCGACCTCGGACCGCATTGGGTTTATTTGTGTGACCCTTCAGTAATCACCCTACGTGGACCGTACAAAAGTGGAACACGGCCGCGTAAGTCCTCCTGACTTGACCGCGACTGCGGTGAAGAACTTCAGAGAGTCCCCTTCTAAACTCATGCCGGTGCGGACCGCACAAAGTGCACCGCGGCCGCACTGGCAACTTCAGAGACTATGCAATTTTCATACTTTGTTTTGCACTGCTTCAACACAATCCCTGCAACATCTCACAAACAATTAGCTCAAAAATCCTAAGCTACAAAGAAAATCAAAGAGAAAGAAAAAAAGGACATAGGCTGCCTCCCAAGAAGTACCTGATTTAATGTTGCGGTACGACGCATGTTAACACCACATCACTTTAGATGAAGAAGCGCCACTACGTGGCTGCCATCGAACTTTCCAAGATAATGCTTGACCCGATGGCCATTAACTCTGAAGACTCACCATTTTTGTTTTTAGATCAAGAGCACCAAACAAGGTCACGAACGTAACTTCAAATGGCTCACTCCACTTTGACTTGAGCTTACCCAGAAACAGACGTAACCGGGAATTAAACAAGAGAACCAAATCCCCAACTTTGAATTCCTTGCCCCGAGCATATTTTTCGTGAATGTACTTCATTTTGTCCTTGTACAAGGATGAATTGAAGTATGCATGGAATTTAAACTCATCGAGTGCATTGAGTTGTTCAACCCTCAGATTTGCAGCAACATCCCATTCTAAGTTCAACTTCCTCAAGGCCCACATAGCCTTGTGCTCCAATTCCATCGGAAGATGGAAAGCTTTCCCAAACACCAACCGGTACGGAGACATACCAATTGGGGTCTTGTAATCTGTCCGATAGGCCCAAAGAGCATCATCCAATTTTTTGACCAATCGGTCCTATTATCATTGACAGTTTTGGACAAGATACTCTTAATTTCTCGGTTGGAGACTTCCACTTGACCACTAGCTTGAGCATGATAGGGGGTGGTAACTTTGTGATTAACTCCATATTTGGCAAGCAATGAATCAAAAGCCTTGTTGCAAAAGTGAGACCCCCCATCACTATTGATAGCACGAGGAGTGCCAAACCTTGTAAAAATACTCTTTTTCAAAAATGCTATCACACTCCGGGCTTCATTATTGGGCAAAGCCACGGTTTCAACCCACTTGGAGATATAATCTACCGCCACAAGAATGTAAGTGTTTCCACAAGAGCTCACAAAAGGACCCATGAAGTCGAGGCCCCAAACATCAAAAATATCTACCTCGAGAATCGTATTGAGGGGCATCTCATCCCTTTTTGAAATTCCTCCGGCTCGTTGGCATTCATCATATATTTTGACCACATCACTGACATCTTTAAACAAGGTAGGCCAATAAAATCCGCAACTGAGTACCTTTGAGGTCATCCTCGTCCCGCCATGATGTCCACCATAGGGTGAAGAATGGCAAGCCTCTAGGATACTCAATTGTTCCTCCTCCGGGACACATCTACGAATCACACCATCCGTGCAAACCTTGAACAAGTATGGCTCATCCCAATAGAAATCCAAACTATCCCGCTTGAGCTTTTTCCTTTGGTTAGAAGAGAGCTCACACGGGATGATTCCAGTAACAAGATAATTTGCAACATCGGCGAACTACGACATTTCACTCATTGACACCGCAAGGAGTTGCTCGTCGGGAAATGTATCATTGATCTCAAGGCCGTCACAAGGCCTCCCCTCCTCCTCTAAACGGGACAAGTTGTCCGCCACTTGATTCTCACTACCCTTCCGGTCAACAATTTCTAAATCAAATTCTTGAAGAAGAAGAACCCATCTCATCAATTTTGCCTTTGAATCTTTCTTGGTCATCAAATACCTAAGGGCGGCATGGTCGGTATGCACAATAACTTTGGCCCCCATAAGGTAAGGACAGAACTTTTCCATAGCAAAAACAATAGCCAATAACTCCTTTTCGGTGACTGCGTAGTTCTTTTGAGCCTCATTCATGGTCTTTCTTGAGTAGTACACCGGATGGAACATCTTGTTGATCCTTTGGCCTAAAACCGCCCCCACCGCAACGTCACTAGCATCGCACATGAGCTCAAATGGTAAGCTCCAATTTGGTGCGGTGATGATTGGGGTAGTTGTCAACTTTTGTTTAAGGAGCTCAAAAGCATTCATGCACTTCTCATCGAAAACAAACTTGGCATCTTTCTATAGCAAGACAACGGGTTAACTACCTTAGAAAAATCTTTGATGAACCTCCGGTAGAAACCCGCGTGCCCAAGAAAACTCCTCACCCCTTTGACAGAAGTATGGGGATGAAGCCTTGAAATAACCTCGATCTTGGCCTTATCAACTTCAATTCCTCGTTTCGAGATCTTGTGACCCAACACTATACCTTCTTCTACCATAAAATGACACTTTTCCAAGTTTAGAACAAGGTTGGTATCTTCACACCGAGCCAACACTCTATCCAAGTTTACCAAGCATTCCTCAAAAGAATCCCCAACCACGTTAAAATCATCCATGAAGACCTCCAATATATCCTCCACCATGTCGGTGAAAATAGCCATCATGCAACGTTGGAAGGTTACCGGAGCATTACACAATCCAAATGGCATCCTCGAGAAAGCGAATGTGCCATAAGGACATGTAAAGGTCGTCTTCTCTTGGTCCTCCGGGGCAATGAGAATTTGATTGTACCCCGAGTAACCATCCAAAAAGTATTAGAAAGCCCGGCCAACCAGACGATCAAGCATTTGGTCAAGGAACGGCAACGGGAAATGATCTTTTCTAGTCACCTTGTTAAGCTTCCGGTAATCCATACAAACTCTCCAACTCGTCACTGTCCGAGTCGGAATAAGCTCATTGTTGTCATTGGTCACCACAATCATTCCACCTTTCTTCAGTACATATTGCACCAGAGAAGTCCATGAACTGTCAGAAATGGGATAAACCACAACGGCGTCAAGCCACTTGATAACCTCTTTCTTTACTACTTCTTGCATAGCCTCATTTAGTCTTCTTTGATGCTCAAGTGAAGGCCTCGCATCCTCCTCCAATATGATTTTATGCATGCAAAAGGCGGGGCTTATACCCCGAATATCAGCTAGAGTCCATCTGATTGCCCTTTTTCGCTTTTGAAGAACCACCAAGGTGGCCTCGACCTGCATGTTAGTAAGGCAAGAAGAAAGAATAACAGGTAAAGTAGAATTTGAACCCAAGAATTCATACCTGAGGTGTGGAGGAAGTGGCTTCAACTCCAACACTGGTGGCTCCTCAATCGATGGCTTTGTTGGTGGAGTTTTGCGGTTTTTAAGATCTAAAGATAGCCTTCTAGGCTCATAAGAATATGACCCCATACCATGCAATGAATTCACGCACTCCACTCTACTAGCATCTTCATTGACATCCACATTAAGAAGCACGACCTCAAGAGGATCTTCAACATTGATCATGGAACTTGTGTCATCCACTATCACAGCTGTGACAATGTCCACAAATGAACACACCTCCATGCTATTGTGTTATCTCATTGATTTGAAAACATGGAATACCACCTTCTCATCCTCCACTCGAAAAGTCAACTCACCCGCTTCAATATCAACCAACTCCTTCCACATGGCTAGGAAAGGTCTCCCAAGAATAATCGGCACTTCAAAGTCCACCTCATAATCTAATATGACAAAGTTGGC
Organism: Nicotiana tabacum; assembly: GCF_000715075.1. Classification (NCBI taxonomy): domain Eukaryota; kingdom Viridiplantae; phylum Streptophyta; class Magnoliopsida; order Solanales; family Solanaceae; genus Nicotiana; species Nicotiana tabacum. The sequence continues at coordinate 204,034,376 of NC_134087.1, read as the reverse complement.
CGGCAATATGAATTTATCAACACGGACAAGAACATCATCAATTATTACTAAGGGTTTCTTCATCGATCGATCCGCCATTTGAAGTCTCATTTAGGTAGGTCGAGGTTGCCCAATTCCCAAAGTCTTGAAGACCGAGTACGCCATCAAATTAATACTAGTCCCCAAGTCACAAAGGGCCTTAGCAAAATCCGTACTTCTGATAGTACAAGGGATAGTAAAAGCTCCGGGATCCTCAAGCTTGGGTGCCGTTGAATGCACTATGGCACTCACTTGATGAGTCATCTTAATTGTTTCACACTCCATCGACCTCTTATTTGTAACCAAATCTTTCATGAACTTCGCATACCCTGACATTTGCTCAAGTGCCTCAACCAAAGGGACATTGATTGTGAGGCTCTTCATCATGTCAATGAATTTTTTGAATTTATTGTCACTCTTTTGCTTTGCTAACCGTTGAGGATAAGGTGGAGGTGGTCTAGGCAAAGGTGCCTTGGCCTTTTGTACAACCGGCTCGGGCATGTCAATCACATGTTCCCTAGACAGGTTCACGGCATCTTGAGTCTCTACCTCTACTTCATCATTAATATCAATCCGCACATCATTGTTCACATTTTGATTAACCACACCATCAACAATCAAAGGTACATCATCATCCCGCAACTCAACATCTTCATCCATAACTTGCTTATGCATTGAGGCATTCACATCACCACCTCTCCCACTTCTTGTTGTAACCGCCATCACATGATTATTATTCCCACCCTTCGGGTTCACCACCGTATCACTTGGTAGAGCACCCTTGGGATGAGTATTCAATGCTTGAGAGATTTGGCCTAATTGCACCTCCAAGTTCCGGATGGATGTGTTATGCGAAGATAATTAGGCCTCAGAATCTTGGTTCTTTTTCATCATTTGCTCGAACGTGCTTTCAATTCTCCCCATGTCACTTCTGGACGAACTCGGACCTTGAGAAGTAAAGGGGGTGGATTGTTCGGTTGTTGGTACATAGGGGGCCTTTGAAAGCCTTGCCCCCTGTTACCTTGGTTCCCGCTATTGTTCCACCCTCCTTGATTGTTGTTGTTGCCCCAATTATTGTTATTACCATTCCAATTCCCTTGGTTGCTTTTATTACCCCAATTGTTGTTTTGGTTGTTGTTATTCCAATTACCTCCGTCTTGTTGTTGATTGCCCCAATTTCCTTGAGGACGTCATTGTTGAATCGAAGCGTTGCCTCTATTTCCTTGGTAGTTATTGACATATTGGACCTCTTTACTTTGGTCATCATAGCACTCATTTGAATAACAACCACCATCATTGTTGTTGTCATATTGTTCACAATTACCTTGAGGTTGTTGTCCTCTTTGCCTCCTTTTCAACATAGAAACACCTTCCATTGCATTGACTTGGTGCGGGTTTTGGACTTGTTGCAATTGCGCCTTTGCCAATTGATTCATAGTTGTTGTAAGCTCGGCGATGGATTGGCCATGATCGTGCAATTCCTTGTGTAAATGGATGACAGTGGGGTCACCTTGGGGCATATTTTCTCGACTTTGCCATGCCAAAGAGGTTTCGGCCCTTTCATCAAGTATATCACATGCCTCTTGGTAAGAAAGTTCATAAAGTTCCCTCCGGCCAATTGGTTCACAATGCATTGATTCGTGGTGTTGATGCCCCGATAAAAGGTTTGTTGAATCATAGCTTCGGTCATGTCGTTATTAGGGCACTCTTTCACCATTGTTCTATATCTTTCCTATATCTCGTGCAAAGGTTCCGTTGGCTCTTGCTTGAAAGCTAGAATTCCATCCTGAAGAGCTTCCATATGACTTGGAGAAAAGAACTTGGCAATAAATTTGCCCGCCAATTCATCCCATGTTGTAATAGAATGATTGGGGAGCCTTTCTAACCAATCCAATGCTTTACCCCGAAGAGAGAACGGGAAAAGCCTCAATCTCAACGCATCCTCGGACACATTTATCTGCTTGCTACCCCAGCATGTATCTATGAACCCCTTCAAGTTCTTGTAGGCATTTTGATCGAAGGCACCCGTGAAATACCCTCTTTGCTCGAGCAAGGTCAACATAACATTTGTGATTTGAAAGTTCCCCGCCCGGATTCGGGGAGGAATAATAGCACTGGCATATCCTTGATTTGGTAAAACTCTGGGAGCCACTCTCGGCAGTGCCGGAGGAGGGTCTGGAATATTGTTGTTCTCATTTGCATTTACATTGGCATTTCGGCCTCTCCGTGGAACTTGAGGTAAGACCTCATCTCGTTCTAGATCCTCTACCTCCTCCCCGCTATCACATTGCCGAGAGGGTCATTTTCATTAAGAGCCATTGTACCTGATTGATCGACACAAAAAAAATTAGTAAACAAAAAGAAAAGAGAAGCAAAACACAAAACTAACTAAACAGATAGTCAACACCGTAAGCTCGCCGGCAACGGTGCCAAAAAGTGATCGCTGCCGACTCGACACTACGCTATGGTAGGAAGAGCGGATCGCAATTGCTTTTACCTGAATAGAGGTACGAGATCGAATTTCCACAGGGAGCTAGTAGTGGAGTTGTATTTTCTGTCTATCCTAGAGTTGCGGTTGTGCTTCTATTGTCACTTCAAACATTTTTTGAGTTTTTCTATTTATAACTACTATTATAAAACTAAGGATTAAAGCTAAATTATGCTAAGAGAATATTGTTAAGTTGTAATTAATGGGTAGAAGAGCACTAAGGTCGTAGCATCACCTAGGTGGCTAATTGACGGGTAGATGTTACTAAGGATAGATTGACATATTTGGGGATTATGCTGTAACCGTTGCACAATTGCACCCACTCTCACACCTCTCGGTAGAGAGAGTGATTTTGCATAATTGACTCTCTCGAGATCAATTGGGTAGGCCAATGAGACCAAGCAACTAGGGTTCAAGTAGGGTGATTACTCTCTCGAGATTTAACCCGTTAATTGGGACTACCATTTCTCATGGGCCCATCCCAATTCCTTGTTGGGTCAATTTTGGGGTCATAAACTCTCTCTTTCGAGAAGAGTTAAACCCACTAAACTTGAATCAGTGTTTGCAACCATCAATTCTTGAATAAAAACATAAAATCAACCCAAATAGCAAAAACCCAATATCAATCCAATCCTAGATGGCAACACCCATCAATTACCCACACTAGGGTTGAGCTACAACCCTAGCTAATAGGTTTAGCTACACATAATTAAAGAAGACAATGAAGAAATAGATGAAGAACTAAACATATTAATTAATTACTAAGAAGAAACTACAATAATCTATTGTTAATGGGAAGCAAAAATGCCAAAGAAATGGCTACAATATCGGTCTCACGAGCTCAACTGCGTTTCTGAATACAAAACTTAACCTAAAAATGGTAAAATATCCTATTTATAGTGGGCTGAAAAAACTGGACAAAAATACCCCTTCGGGGTAAGTGCGGGCCGCACAAAAGCAACCGCGGCCGCACAAGCTCTTTTGACTTCAACTTTAAGTTCTTTGAACTGGAAGACGCGGACCGCATGAAAGTGCAGCGCGACCGCGTAGAGGGTCTGGCGCGGTGTGCACAAACAGGACGCGGACTGCTCGGCATGGTTTTGGTCCCTTGCCCAACTCTCTGAACCTTACGAACGCGGACCACACAAAGCAGGAGTGCGGCCGCGAAGCTTCACCGCGGACCGCGAAAATCCTACCGCGGTCGCGTGACTTTAAGCCTGAATATGTCATATCTCTGAACCTCCTAGTGCGGCCGCGGTCACTGTTGTGCGGTCCGCACTAGGCCCTTTCTTCTTCAATTCTCTTGGTCTTTGAAACTTGAGCGGGTTTTTCTCCTTTTTAAGCTGATCTTTGACATTTCGTCACTTTGTCGATTAAACCTGTAATCAAGTACAATTTGTGAGCATTTTGGGACTATTTTGTAGCAATTTATATTCAAAGCATAGGCAAGTAGAGGCATAAACACGTTAAAATCCTAACTTATCACTAGACACTTCCTATCAATCCGCAGATGGGAACCCAATTTTGTACCAGTGAAATCAAAATTAGCCATAACGGCGGTATGGATAAGGCTGCCACAGTTGCCAACAGAATTCTATGACAAATCAATACTAGAATATGTGGGTAAAGAGTGTGTAAACTACTAAAGATTGATACATGCACCTCTTCTATACTAAGAGGTAGATATGCTATAATATGCGTACAGGTTCCATTAGATATTCTTATAACCATGAATGTTACTATTGACACCCATAACCAATCAGTCATGTACAAAAGGGAAGGAATATTATGTACGGGATGTGGGAGAATTGGCCACGCCCTTAGGAACTGTGATTTTATTACCATTCCCACTCAATAAAACCATCAAGCCACACCCCTCAGCAACTTCAGTAGTTATGCTACCACAAAGGACCAAAGTTCTCAATGGCGCATTGTCCCTTTCTCTAAATACAGACACAATACAACTAAGGGTGCACAACAACAAAGATAAAAACATGAGAAAATGCCAGATGAAGCCAATACCCAAGTAAAGAGGTTCAATACCTACTCAGGTACGTTCCATGAACTCAAGCCAATATGGCCATGGATTCCGACGACCACAGCCCAAAAATAAGGGGGCTACGTATGTTCTGGGGCCCAACAAGAAGCCTATTAACCCAACTAAAGGGAAAAAAGATATGAACCTAAAAAGGGGCCTACCTCACAGTGGCCCAATCCCAAGCATCAACACGAGCAGTACACATGCTAGCCCACAAAAGAAATTCACCGGTTAAAGCTATATCTATACGCACCTGACCCAATGACAAAAGATACTTTTTTGGAAAAATGGGTTCCCCCCAAAATCCAAATAAAGATAATCGTCGGGGAGAGGTGAAAGAGGCGGACCCTACACCAAACTTAACCACTATCTTCCCCAAATCGAGCAATTTCTTAAAGTCAGAAGGCGCCCTCCCATTTGGGAAATTATGCTCTGAAAACCAAAAATTTTGATGATGTGGGCCAACACTCCTCTACAGCGCCCTAGCCCAATACTACCCCAAACCCACAGTCCACCGATCTTGATACCCTCTCTGACTTGGCCTCTCACAATAGAGGTAATCAATTGCCGGATAAAAATCAATTACACCCTCTGAGTTATAAAGTGACACTGGGCGTCAATCCTTCAAGATTGAGCAAAGATCTCAAAAGCCACAACACGAAACCCAACAGTCACCAAACGAATTATAACCAAAAAACTAAAGGGATGCCTCTGTCATTAAGTGAAATCGGAAGATTACCCAAAGAATACTTTCCCAATAGCGAACCCAAATAACCTTTGTAACCACCAAAACACCACTCTACTATTGGTGTCTACCCCTCACTCCCCATAGATCACATTCTAACCTCATGGTTGGAGATGGCACTGTAGGGTATTGCCTTTCCCTTGAACTTCTCGATAGGGACAATACCCATCTCAGAGGTAATTCGAAACCCCCACTACTTGGCCAAGCTGGTCACAACCATCTCCTTCACCAAGGCCTATCCAACTTCGGCCACCAACTGTGGTTGTCTACCCTCCTTCAGGCCCAATATATGGGCACCCAACAACCACTGTCTTTGGAGGAAATCAACAATCTGATGGGCCAGTTGTGCCAGACCATGCCTTTCTTCCCAATGATGAACTTGGAAACACCAGTCCGATCACCTACTTTCACCTTGTGGCCATAGGTGGACCAGCCGTTTCCCCCAACCTCAAACTAGTCAATGGCGATGGATAAATTAATCAAAGAGAAAAATCATACCCTAGTGTACCTCAAGGAGTCCAAGGCAGACCTAGAAAACATATTGGAAAAACTAGGAGCCACAAAGACAAGAGTACTTATGCAAGAAACTTAGGAGATCGAGTTCAAAGAGCCGTTCGGAGAAATGCTTATTGCTCTATGCCCTAGAAAGCTCATAAGTTGCAAACTAGATCTTCGGGTTCTCTCATCTCCAAACTCAAGGAACTCGTCAGTAGCCTTAAGTCAAATGCTGGGACGAGTGAAAGCAACCATTGTGGGAAAGGGGAAGGGCCTCAAGAGGAAAGCCCCATCTCAAATCTCATTATTGATGAATTTCATAATATGGAATGCGAGGGGAGCCAACAGTACTGAGTTCTACAGGCATTGTGCCTATATGGTCAAGCTGCACAACCTTGTTGTTCTTTTTCTCCTTGAGACAAGAATGGCAGACCATACACACCTGACTGTTGAGATCCAATTATCAGCCCAGTTTCAGTCCCCTACCATAGGGCAATATGTGGGTATTGTTGTTATGTGGAAAGATAACCTAGTGAAGCAAGAGGCAGTATGTACCACGCCTCACGGTGTTCATGCAACAATTAAGGTAGCCCCTGATGACTCTAAATGGCTCTTCTCTGCTATTTATGCTAGTGGTCATATTCATGATAGAATTAGATTTTGGCAGTCCCTTGAGGACATGGCCACTGTTTATAAAGGTAATTGGTTTGTAGCAGGTGACTTTAATGAAGTCCTAAAAGCCAGAGATAAATTTGGTGGTAACAATACTAATAATAGTAGAAGCACCCATTTTTGGAATTGCTTGAACCAATGTAGAATAGTTGACCTAGGCTTCAAGAGATCTAAATATACTTGGTCTAATAAAAGATACACCAATATGCAAGACCTAATCTTAGAAAAGCTTGATAGATGTTTTGCCACTGATGAATGGATTGAGTTATACCTTGAATCCACAGTAACACACCTTCCTAGGGCCCACTCTAATCGCTGCCCATTACTCATCACCATTACAAGTCAACAATACAATGACCATAGGAGGCCATTTAGATTTGAGTCTATGTGGTGTAGCCACCCAGAGTTTATATCTATTGTTCATAATCAATCCACAAGCGACCTTTTCGGGAACACCAATATTTCTAAGACCAATGTTACCACCTGGAATAGGCATGTTTTTTGTGACATCTTCCACAAAAAGAAGCACATTTTGGCCAAGATCAACGGCATTCAGAGATCTAATGCATACCCTTTCAGCAGATAACTTCAGAGCTTAGAAACTAACCTCCAACCTGAGTTCTCAGCTATCTTTAAGAATGAGGAGGATTTTTGGAAGCGCAAATCTAGGATTAGCTGGCTGTGTGAAGGAGATGTCAATACTAGTTTCTTTTGCACCATTACCATTAACAAAAGAAGGAGAAACAAGATCCCAAGCTTAACAAATAAAGTAGGCAACCAAATTAAAGACCCCTAACTCATGGAGGAATCCATCAGAAGGTTTTTTGGAAACCTCTTGACCACATCCCATGTCTCATCTAGCTACAAAAGCAATTGTTATGATGACACTCCACTGGTCCTAACTGATAGCATGAGAGAATCCCTTGCACTCCCTCTTAGGTCCTCTGAAATTAAAGCTATTGATTGTTTCAAACCCTTTAAGGTACCTGAGCCTGATGGATTACACCTCTTCTTATGCCAAAAGTACTGAAACATTCTCTCTACTCAAGTCACCAACTTCTGTGAGAAGGTGTTTTCCACATCAACAATGCCACCTGAAGTATATAAGACTCTCATGTTCTTGATCCTTAAATGTCAAAATGCCACTATGCTAAAAAAAATTTAGACCAATTGGGTTGTGTAACACAATGTATAAGCTTGTCAAAGAGATCATTATGAATAGGATTAAACCCATACTCAAGAACATAATTGGCCCCACTCAAGCCAGTTTCCTCTCCAATAGGAGAGCTGCAGATAAGAGTGGCAAATGGGCGGGTCAGATATGGATTGGGTCGAAAAAGGGTAATGAAAAATGGATAAATTATCCAACTCGACCCATATTTAATACGGATAAAAAATGAGTTAATCGACGGATAATATGAGTAATATATTATCCATGACTTCCTGAATATGATCACTTTTGGGAGAATTCCTAATCTCCCAAACTTGAGGAACCCCTAATTTGAGGTTTTATAAATGTAAAAGTTAAATTCATTATTTATCCATTGGTTATTATTTTCTAAATGGATAATATGGTTCTTATCCATATTTGACCCATTTTTAAAAAGGTCATTATCCAACCCATTTTTTAATGGATAATATGGGTGGTTAACTATTTTTTTAATTATTTTGCCACCACTAGCTGCGGATAATACCATTATTGTCCAGGAATACATCACCCAATTCCAAAAGATAAAAGGCAAAAATGCTAACATGGTCCTAAAGATTGACTTAGAAAAATCCTTTGACAGACTTGAGTGGTCTTTTACTAGGGACTCCTTAATGTTCTTTAAGTTCCCACCAAATATGACCAATTTGATTCTCTCTTGTATCTCTTCTAGTTCCATCTCCATCTTGGTCAATCTGAAGCCAAACAGAGCCTTTCCACCCTTCCAGAGGAATCAGGCAGAGAGACCCAATCTCCCCATATTTGTTCATTGTTTGTATGGAAAGGTTGTCAAGGAATATTGACCAAGTGATATTGCCCAAACTCACACCACAATTATAGGTAATGAGGCGGTTGAAGCAATAATAAAATTCAATGCGAGTCGGGGTCGAATCTTCAGGGAATTAGAAATAGGATTAGGTATACACCTAGTGTAGTTGTATAATGTGCCTCAATTTACACTTCCGCATTCTTGTTTGTTGTTCTATTTCTACTTTAAGCTATTGATTGCAAATAATAAACTAGAAGATAATGTTTTTGGTTTTGGTTGTTTTTTCAAATGATAAAGGATCTAGGGTTGTGACTTCCACCTAGGTGGTTACCTAACGGGTTGTAAACTCTAGGCAAGTTTGATTAGTCGGGTTCGTAATATAACAATCACACGGAATTACCTACTCTACACTTCTCGGTAGTTTGAATGATTTTGCCCAATTTGGCTTTCTCAAGTCCAAATGGGTATTGCACAAATCAAGTGATATATGCTCAAGTCGGGTCTTACTATTCTAGATTTGACTCTTTAATTGGGGCTATTAATTTCTTGAGTTTACCCCTATTTCTTGTTAGCCAAATTTTCCTAGACTTAATCTCTCTTTCTCAAGTAGAGTGTAAGTCAAATAGGCATGAATCAATGTTTGCAACCATTAATTCTGAATACAAGTATGAACAAGGCTAAATATCGCTAACCCAATCACAAACAATCCCTAAATCAAATACCAATTAAGTACCCATGCTAGGGTTGGGCCACAACCCTAGCTAGAGATTTAGCTACTCATGAAAAATAAAGAAATACAAGAAATTAAGATAGAATGCATAATAATTGATTAGAGAAAGAAAATCTAATGTTTAGAAGTTAATCTACTACAAAATTACTCAAAACAGTAAAGAAAACGGCTCAGGTGATCTTCCCAAAACTGAACTTAACCTAAAAATGATAAAACGTTTATTTATACTAAGCTGAAAATATCTGACAAAAACGCCCCTGCGAAGGTTGTGCGGTCGCATAATTCTGGTGCGGTTCGTACAATGAGCTTCTGCAGCCGCACAATTATCGTGCGGTCCGCATTCCTAGAACTTGGGCTTGGTACTTCAGGACTTCTGCGGTCCGCACAAAAATGATGCGGCCCACACTCCTTGACTTTGGACTTAAACCCAGATCTCTGATTCTTCACTTCTGCGAACGCATAACAATGAGTGTGGTTGTATATGACATCATGTGACTGCACAATTCATTTGCATGCCTTCAGCTGGCCCAAAGACTACTCTCTGAATCTCTTCTCTACGGCCGTAGTAGAATTGTGCGGTCTGCACTACTAGCCTTTTTGCCCTGTTTTGATTCTTGTTCACTTTTGACTCCTTTATGAGTTGATTTTGACTTCTTTGGCTTGTTTTCCAATATTCCTGCAAGCAAGCACATTTCGTTAGTTTCTAGGAATATCTTTAGGCCTTTTTGAGCTAAAACGGAAGTAAAAGAGAGCAAATAAGTGGTAAAATCCCTACTTATCACTAAGCACTCCTCAGGAAGAACTCGATCCCCACTAGCATCAGCAAGAATGGTCCCAAAATATCTCATCTTTTCTTTGCTGATAATCTCACCCTCTTTGGTAGATCTAATAAGAAAAATTGTGATATTATATTGGCAACCTTAGAAGAGTTTAACGGTGCTTCAGGCCAAAAGGTTAATTTTAAACAATTTAAGGTAATCTTCTCTGCTAATTGCAAGGAGGACTGGGCAATAGTTGTAGTTTTATGCTAGGAATTAGGAAAAGCTGTAAGTTTGGTAAGTATCTAGGGTTCCCCATCTTTCACAAAATGCCTACCAATAGAGACTTCCAATTTATTAATGATAGCATGAACACTAGGTTGGCTGGATGGAATACTAAGCTGCTAAACATGACTGGTCGTAAAACCTTGGCAGAAGCAAGCATGTGAAGCATCCACAACCATGTGATGCAATATATAAATCTGTCTTCACACATCACTAACCAGATTGACAGAATCCAAAGGAACTTTGTATTGGGAACCATTGCAGAAAAAAGGAAGTGCACCTGATCAAATGGGTTACTATGACTAAGACAAAGAATGCGCGCGTGGGGGGGGGTTCTTGGTCTACAGTAAGCCCAGATGAAAAACAAAGCCAGTCTCACCAGCCTAGCTTGGCGATTATACCAAAACACTAACACAATCTGAGCTAAGGTCTTAATGGGGAAGCACTGTAGTGGAAGCCAGGTTAGGATTAAAGCAAAGACTAGGACTTGGCAATGCATACAAGAAGGATGGAAAGTATGTATTAAGGCATCCAGATGGGTTGTCCATAAAGAGTATAGAGTCAACTTCATTGCTGACAACTGAATCCCCAATATACAACCCCTAAACTCAATCATTCATGGACCTTGGCATAACTCTGACTTGATCCTAAAGATAAGCTACATCATTCATAATGGGAAATGGAACCTTGGTGTTGTTCATTACCCTTTCCCCATGGATATTACAAGTGTGATCCATTCCACATTCATCCCTGCTTCTATCAACAGTGATAAAAACTTATTTGGAACCTCAATGGTGATGGGCTTTTTAGTACTATAAGTCAGCCTACAATCTTATTAGCTCTGAGCTAAACCCCAGTAATGGGCAGGATGATTCCTTTGGCTGCATTTGGAAACTAAGTGGGCGTTTGGACATAAGAATTATAAAATTCCAAAAAAAGTAAAATTTATTTTCAAGTGAAAATGGTATTTGAAAATTAGAGTTTTATTTAGACATGAATATAATTTTTTAGGTTGTTTTGAAGTTTTGTGAGTGATCTGAGTGTAAATCTTGAAAAACAGTTTTTTGAAATTTTTTAAATTTTTGAAAAATTTCAAAATTCATCTTCAAGTGAAAATTGAAAATTTTATGGCCAAACACTAGTTTCGAAAAAAAAATAAAAAAAATCGAAAAAAGTGAAAAAATTCTTATGTCCAAACGGGCTCTAAAATTCCCTAATAAAATAAAAATATTCACATGGATGATGCAGCACAACAGGTTTCCCACTGCCAAGCACCTAAATAACATAGGCTTAAATATAAACCCAATGTGTGCTATTTTTGCACCTCTAGAGTGGAGGACATTAACTACATTTTCTTTGAGTGCATCAATGTGAAAACCTTCTAGCATTTACTGACAGAGGAGTGTACAAACCATGATTGACATTCATACCTTGTGTTTACATTGATCAATTGGGAACAAACATGGAATAAGGTCAAGAACATGCATTTCAATTCTTCTATTGACCGGAAAACGCTAATGCCTTTCTGCTTTTGGAGCATCTAGCTCACTAGGAATAATAATGTCTTTGACAAAAAGAGGAATTTCACCGATGTTTCCCAAACCATTGCTAGAGCTACAAAGTACTACCTTGTTGTTGTCCACCACAATAACAAGGAAAAAAATATTGCAATACACATCCAATGGGAACCCCACTTAATGGCATCTACAAACTCAACACATATAGGGTTGCTTGACCAAAAACAGGTGTAGGAGGAGCTAGGGGCGTCTTCAGGAATAACAGAGGTGACTGGGTGGTAGGATACATAAAGGATATACCACATACCACCAGTATAGAGGCAGAACTTCAAGCCCTCTGGCAGGGTCTAAAAATAGTCCTTGACCACAACTTCACCCCTCTACAAATTAGCACTGATTCTGAACAAGTCATAAGATTAAATGAGGGAAACCTCCACTATAACTCCATTATTTTTGAATGCAGATCATTGATGGAGCAATTGGGAATCCAACACTTGGACATGATTTCAGAGAGCTGAACTAGGCAGCGGACCTCCTCGCAAAGGAAGGAGCAGTAAAGAAAATGTTTGGATGGACAAAAGTTTTGGCAGTTCTTCCGGTGTTTGTAAACAAAATTATGTGGGCAGACATCGTAGAAACTCTTTTTGCATGTAATATTAGGGGTAACCCCAATGTAGTGCAAAACAATTACAATGCAACTGTTGAGAGTTTAGCCTCTCAAACTGTAGTGTAACTATTTTTGTTATATATATAATTATCCAGTTTACCAAAAAAAAAAAAAAAGGAAATGCACTAGTAGAATGTTCGGCTGAAATTATTCTAATATTGAAGAAAACAAACTTCAATAAAATAACTCACTTTAAATTTTCTGGAACGATTATCTTAACTCTCTTCAAATTTTGACAAACGATCATTTGGAATTTAATTAATTTAAATTGATATATATATATATATATATATATATATATATATACTGAGTGACTGAGTAGATAATTTTTTCATGGAGTCAGGATTTGAATCTTATGAATTTGAAATTCTAGTTCTTCTAAGTTATTCAATTATAAATTAATAATTTGCACATATTCGATGAATATATTAAGACAAATATAAAATTTGGACAAAAGTTACTAAATATCACGGAACCCGTAAATGAAGCTCTAGCTACGCTAAATGAAGTGCTCAAGAGAAGCGTGTACGGTGTTGAGCAGGGCTAGTCATCGCCCCGTAGTGCACAAAATACCAGCTCGTATAAGTACGTCAGGAAGCTTGACGTGACAAAAATTCGAGTCAAACTAGACTAACAGATTGGTAGTTCGTAGCTAATTTTTCCTGCAATTATGCAATGAAAAAGAGAAAGAAAACCCATGGTTTAGTTGATAACTCCGTAGAAGCTGGCCAAGTCGAGCCTTTCCATTAGTCTCATGCACGTTATTTCATATTAACCCCAAGCCGTGTCCCAGCCGTGCTACTTCTATTTTGCAACCTTTTCATAATCTTCCAACAATATTTACCTCAATTAGTTCTCAAACTAATTATTTATAGAATATATTCTAAATATCCTCTCTGTTATACAGTAAATAATTTATTATAACTGATTAAATAATATATTGATAGTACAAATATTACTTACCCTGTCTTTAAATTATCAAAAAGTTCTAATTATTTTTAGACTCATGTCCGGCTGTAACTTCAATTATATTCACTAATATTTCATTCTTTTTTTCTTGCCCATACATCAGCTGATTCAACATACATGCAACCAGATTTCTTAATAATTGCCAAGTGCCTATTTTGAACAATAAAAACCATAACCTACTCAACTCTTAGAATGTCAATTTCAGACGTGGACAGCAAAATATATAAATAGAAAGGGTCTTAATTTTCAGCTATATAAAGCCTACACAGCCTAAGAGCAAAACGTGCCATTTCAAGTTACTCACAAATTTATAAAGATGGCCAAATTCATAGCTTTTAATTCCTTGGTTTTGATCATTGCAACATTTGCATTTCATTGTGCTATAGTCAATGCAAAGATCTCAAGTAGCATGTATATCAATTGGGGTGCTCATCATTGTCAAATGCTTGGGGATGATCTTCAACTTGTCCTTGATAAATCTGCAGGCAAGTTTAGTTTTCTTTTCATATGTATGATATGTGCAAAAAAATACTTAATTACTTGTGTAGCCTTCCCTTGTGACTGCTCGAGCTGTAGGGGAATCCAGAATTTAGAGTCTGCCGGTTAAGTATACGTGTGATCTTACTATATATGTGGATATATTGAAAAGAATTTCAAATTATTTTTACATATGTATTCATATATAGTTTGCATCATGGAAAAAAATGGTCGCTTTAGTTGAAATCACAGAACCTGCTCTAAATCCACCTCTGGCTCGTGGCGAGTGTCTGCCCAAATAACTAAGTGAAAAAGGGGTTACAAACAATGACAACTTATGTTTGATCGAGCAGAAGATAACTAAATTTTGAATCTTCGGGTTGACAATATTACTGACTAATTTGGTTTTAACTTCAGGTTCTGGTGCGCAATCAAAGAGAACATTTCTCTTTGGTAGCTTTGAAATGCTTATCAAGTTGGTACCTAACAACTCCGCTGGAACTGTTACAACATACTATGTAAGTACAATTGTACAATATTTAAGTTTGAATTTTTCTTAATAAACCTTTTTGGAATTCAACTTACTACATATAAAAGTTGTTAGATTACTCAACCAGTTGTACAAAAAATTAGGAGTTTTAAACTATTTAAACTACTAGTGTATAATAAGACATTGTTTGTTTATTGATTCGTGCAGCTATCTTCTACTGGCACCAAACATGATGAGATTGGTTTCGAGTTTTTAGGAAATGTATCAGGACAACCTTACATTATCCACACAAACATTTACACCCAAGGTGTTGGAAACAAGGAGCAGCAATTCTATCCTTGGTTTGATCCAACTGCAGATTTTCACAACTACACCATTCATTGGAATCCTAATGCAGTCGTGTAAGTCTATTTTTTTCGACTATCTTGTTTGCTATATATATCATTACTACTTAGCGGCCAAGAGTATATATATATATATATATATATATATATATATATATATATATATATATATATATATATATATATATAAAGAGAAGAGAATCTTGAAATTTGATATGTCACTACTTTTTTTTTCCAGATGGTATGTTGATGGTATTCCAATTAGGGTATTTAGAAATTATCAACTCAAAGGAATTCCATTTCCAAACCAACAAGGAATGAGAATATACTCTAGCCTTTGGAATGCAGATGAATGGGCAACAAGAGGTGGACGTGATAAAATTGATTGGACAAATGCACCATTTATTGCAACATATCGTAAGTTTAGGCCAAGAGCTTGTTATTGGAATGGACCATTGAGTATTGTTCAATGTGCTATTCCTACTAAATCCAATTGGTGGAATTTTCCTTTATACAGTAAATTGAGTGCTCCTAAAGTGGATCAAATGAACTCAATTAGGAGCAAATACATGATTTATGATTATTGCAAAGATACTACACGATTTAAGGGAGTTATGCCTACTGAGTGTACATTGCCACAAAACTAGAAGGATGTCAATATTGAAACGATACAGGAAAGATTAGTATGGACTATACGCAAGGATGACACATGAATCGAGAAGGACGTCAAAGTGAAAGCTGCACTTTTTCCATTTTCTTATTTTGCTTCTCATGTTTGTTATTTTTTGTTATCAATTCTTTCTTTTTGGTTGTTTTCCGCAAGAAGATCTTGCTGAGTTGATCTGAGTTATGTATCTCATTCTTTTCTAATAAAATTTGAATGTTTGTATTAAGCTCCATCTCAAGGTCCATATTTTGTGAAAGGATCATCATCTACTATGAAGAACTAGCCTAAATTGTCATTCACCTAATCACTTAAATTAAAAATAGCAGGCAAATGTATAATATATGTATATTTCATATATAATATATGTATCGCCTTGTATTATCAGTGTATAATTATGTATAACAACTAGAAAAAATAAATAGTAAATCAATCACTATTCGCGTAAAGATCCCATCTACCATTAGTCATCCATAACTATATATTTTTAAAAAAACAAACAGTGGAAAGCAAATTATAGCAAGGAGACTCTGATAATCTAAATTTTAAGACTTCTTATATACGCTAAAGTATTTTTGCAATGTTGCAAAACAACGCTATGACGATTTTGGAGCACTAGTTACACTTTTTAATTTATTTGGACACTTCAAATAATTAATCAACTTAACAATACTTTTTATTTTGTAACAATTTAAGCCAACCATTGTACTTCTTGATATGAGGCTCCAATTTTGTAAAGAATTTATGATGTTTATTGGCTTATTTTATATTTTGAGTAAATATAGTGTCATCAAATATTATCCTATAAATATGAAGAGAAAAAAAATCAAATTAACGTAAAATAAAACACTTTCATACAAAGTATTCATAGTCAAGAAAAGAAAATTGAAGAAATAAGTTAACCTAACTTTCTTCAGTTTGTGACAAATGATTATTAATCAACAAGAATTAGATTAATTAGATGGTGTATATAATACAGCGATTTTGTGGGTGGGTGGGTGGGGTGGGGTGGGGTGGGGTGGGGGGGGAAATAGAATTTAGTTTATAATATTTCTTATTTGAACATGGAAAAGAGAAATCTTCTTTGAGCCCCGTGCATACAAGACCGGCTCTAATGTTCTACCTACTAAGGCTTGTGCCTTAAAGCCCCCCAAATTTGGGGTGCCCATTTTTCAAAAATAACCGATTTATAGGTACTTTAAAATAATACTCCTTCCGGTTCAAAATAAGTGATTTTTTGGATGTTTTCATACAGATTAAGAAATTCATCTTTTAGCATTAATTAGCAATAGAATTGACCATATTAACCTTTTATCTCACATAAACACTCCTAACACATATTCCAACACTATTTACTCCAAGGACAATGTAGGAAAAAAATTAATTCATTCATTCTTGAAATCTGGAAAAATCACTTATTTTGGACTACAAAAAAATAGCCAAAAAATCACTTATTTTGGACTAGTGGGAGTAATATTTAGTACTTTTAATATAAATGTAGACTTTTCATATAGAAAGAAGGATATTTTTTAGATATTTAAATAAAGTAATCCTTTGACTTACTTATAAATAGGTAGCGTGGATAATTTTTCTAACATCTAAATTTGATGAATTAAAACTGTTAATATACTCCAATATATATATTGAATTAAGTAAAAAGACTTTGATTCTTTTCCAAATGCTTATATTGTCCAAGACCAATAATACCTTAACAAAAATTTAATG
This sequence comes from Nicotiana tabacum, assembly GCF_000715075.1. Lineage (NCBI taxonomy): Eukaryota > Viridiplantae > Streptophyta > Magnoliopsida > Solanales > Solanaceae > Nicotiana > Nicotiana tabacum. Next base: position 204,017,318 of record NC_134087.1, on the reverse strand, counting down.
TGTGGCCAAATTATTAATTGAAAATGAATTATTAAGAGAAAACGATTATAAGAAAATTGTTAATAATTTTGCATCTCAAAAAGTTAGAAAAATAGACTTTAAATAAAAATATATTATAATCTTTTTTTTTTTGGAAAAATTAGGCCTCACATTAAATTTTGACTTTAGGTCACGTATATGTATATGCCGCCTTTGCAAGTACAAAGTCACTTTTATTAGGGTGTGTTTACTCTTAAGTTCTAACATAAAATTTCGAGCGTAAATTTGAATTTAATCATCGAATGAGAAACCAAAAGAAGAGGGATTTACATCTATACCCGCTTTTTGTGTCACGTTTTAACTTATGTCCGCTTTGCAAAAAAAATTGCAAGCGTACCCGCTTTTTCGCATAACTTTAGCATATGGGGCTGAAGTAGCAAAGGCAATCACGCAAAACTTCAGCCTTTCTAGTAGACGGGCCTAAAGTTTAACTCTAGAGCTGAAGTTTTTGTTTTGTAACTGGCGAACTTCAGCTCTAGAGCTGAAGTTTTTATTTTTGTAACTAGCAGTTTTGTTTTACAACTGTCGAACTTCAGCTCTAGAGCTGAAGTTATTTAGTTCAATTGTAAAAACGTCAGCACTAGCACTGTATAAGCTATTACTCATTTCCTAAAAAAACTAATAACGTACTCATCAACATGAGCACTACTATTGTGGAGAATATCTGAGACAAGCATAAGCCGGGCAACTTTTGTTGGTATTGGAGTTTCATTAAGCGTCAAAGACTCCGTTAGAATTTCAGCTACCTGCAACTCAGTAGCAACAGGGTAACTGTTTCAGGAAAATACAATGGAAACAATTACGATCACAGGATCCCTCAATTCATTCATGGTCCTATTTATTACAATTACAATTAATGTTCAAGTCTCATCTTTATGCTAAATAATATTTTTAAAAAAACTTCAAAGAACTGATATAAATGCATTTGGAAAACGGGTTGGAGATATATTGTAACCGAAAGAAGAAAAAGAAGAAGAAAACGAAGGAGGAGAAAGAGGAGGAGAAAATGGGCTGAATTTATTTAAAAAGTGGATACAAATTAAAAAAGAATTTAAAAAAATGGGTATAGGTTAAATGAGAACGACCAAATAGGGCGCCTCGTGCAATTTTTACAAAAGTTATTTTAGTTGATAACTTGCTAAGTCGAGCCTTTTCATTAGTCTGATGCACGTCATTTTATAACTCCAAGCCGCGTCCCAGCTGTAAAACAAACGTCAAATTCTATAAAATAAAACACTTTCACACGAAGTATTAAGTCAAGAAAAGAAAATTTAATAATAAGTTAACCTAAAGCTCTTCAATTTGTGACAAATGATCATTGATCAGCAAGAAATAAATTAATTTAGATTTGTATATAAGGGGAGCATTGGAGCAACGTTAAATTTGTTTTTGTGTGACCTATAGGTCACGGTTTCGAGCCGTGGAAGCAGCTACTAATGCTTGCATTAGGGCAGACTATCTAATTCATACCCCTTGGGATGTGGCCTTTCCCTGGACCCTGCGTGATTTGTATATAAGAGGAGCCTTGAAACAACAGTAAAATTTTCGTGTGATGACCTATAGGTCACGGGTTCGATCCGTGGAAGTAGCCAATAATGCTTACATTAGAGTAGGTTGTCCACATTATCCCTTAAGGTGCGACACTTTCCGAATCCTGTGTGAAGGCGAAATGTCTTGTGCATCAGACTGCTCTTTTTAAATTTATATATACATGGAAAAAAGACTTTATTAGTTAATATTTCTTATTTGAACATGGAAAAGAAAAATCACCTTCGATTATTAGAGAATGTTTTATTTCTATTATGAGTTTTTGGCGCGAATTTGAATTTAATAACCGAACGTAAAACGAAAGACCTTATGGTTTAGTTGTTAACTTGCTACGTACATCTGGCCAAGTCGAGCCTTTTCATTAGTGTGATGCACGTCATTTTGTAACTCCAAGCCGCGTCCTAGCTGTAGGCTACTACTTCTGTTTTGCAATCTTTTCATATTCTTCTAACAATTACTCCAATTATATTCTCCAAATATATTTTCATGTAAAGAATATATAGATATATTCTAGCTGCTATATTCCTTCATTTAATGCCAATTTTTTTCTCATGAATTACGGCAACCTTTCTAAAAACCAAAAAAATAATATTATTCCGTTTGTCCCAATTTACATGGTGCACAACATTTAAGAAAGAGAAAATAACTTTTAAAACTTATGGTTTAAAACAAGTTATAAATATTTATGTAATTGTAAATCACCTCATTAGGGCAAAATAAAAAAAATTAAATTAAATTATTTCTAAATAATAAAATATGACGGTCATTTTTGAACAGAATAAAAATGAAAGTATGACGTATAAATTAAAACAAATGAAATATTAAGTACGATATTTAAATACTTTTATGCCCCTCCACCTAATTTCTCCTTAATTATTGGAAGCAAAATATGTGCTGCAAATCCAAGCTGATCTGTAAACCTATAGGCTATAACTAAGGATATGGAAATCAAGACGTGGTCAGATCATCTACATTCTCTATAGGGTTTTTCTCATAATGGTATTATTTAATTTGATTATGACATGTATAAAAACATGGTCATATTCCTAAGAAGAAAAACACACAATTAATTTCCAGGTTTAATTTGCAGAATTAAGAGAAGCAAGAAATCTATTACAGTTCCATGTTCAAAATTATGGCCAGCTCTCGACTTCTTTCTTTGTCTAATTTGTTCATTTTGGCAATTGCATTTCATTTGGTTTCAGTCAATGGAATGTTCTCAGATAACATGTATATTAACTGGGGTGCCCATCATTCTTGGATGCAAGGAAATGATCTTCAGCTTGTCCTTGATCAATCCGCAGGTAAAGTTTCATTTACCTTTTCTTTTGTATGTTTAAACTTGTCGCATATGTCGCAACTGTAAAGTTGTCTCAGTGTGACCTATAGGTCAAGGGTTCGAGCTAGGGAAGCAGCCACTAATGCTTGCATTAGGGTAGGTTGTCTGCATCATACCTTTTGGATACAGCCCCTTCCCGGACCCTGCATGAATACGAAATGTTTTATACATCGGGCTTCGTATGTCAAAAGTTTCTAATAGCATTTAATTTATATATAGTGACACTATCTTCCTTTTAACATAAAATAGACAGATGAATTGGTATATTTATTGAATTCGTCAAAACTTACTGAGCTGACCTCGGAGTTTTATCAGGCTTTCATTTTTTGAGTGGTTTCTTTGTTCTCTATTTGGATGGGAATAAAGCAAAAAAACTTCTCTTTTTCTATTCTTTATTTTTGTTTTATCCCTTTGACGAATTTCGACTATGGTAATGCGCCACTATTTAGGCGTAAGAAAAACTTTACCTGAAAAAGCAAAATGCACCTAATGTTTATTTTTTACCCTATCAATGTAATTTAACTCGCTATAACAAATTACCTCTCTTATTTTCATATTACTACTAATTGTTTCACTCATTATGAAATTACCTGTAAATATTTTACCCTGTTAGAGTATAGAAGTTAAACTTTTCATGATAAATGGTTTGTCAAAATAAGGCTCAGCAAAAGTTTAATCTAATCAAAAACTAGGAAGTAAAAACAGAATTCACAGATTGACTAGAAAGTTTTCCAACTTCTGCCTAAATATAGCATAATCAAGATCCCATTCCAACCCCCCCCCCCCACCCCACATTGATTTTTGCCTTATTGGATTATGTCACTCAAAAAAAAATGCTACTTTGGTTTACATTTTCAGGTTCGGGTGTACAATCAAAAGGAGCATTTCTTTTTGGAAGCATAGAAATGCAAATAAAATTAGTACCTGGAAATTCTGCTGGAACAGTCACAGCATACTATGTAAGTGTTAGCTTAAATACTCAATAGACAACACTATAACAAATGATCAAAGCCTTTTTCCTGCTTAATTCTGTTTATAATTTTTTCAAATAGATACCATGAGAAGTGTCTGATTTCTGTTTATTTTTCCACAGTTGTCATCTACTGGTGACAAGCACGACGAGATCGACTTCGAGTTTTTGGGAAATGTATCAGGGCAACCATATATTATACACACAAATATTTTTACTCAAGGTGCAGGAGGCAGGGAACAACAATTCTATCCGTGGTTTGATCCAACTGCTGATTACCATAACTATACCATTCATTGGAACCCCAGTGCAGTTGTGTAAGTCGTTCTATTCCATAAATTTTCCTAATAGTCCAGGGGCGGATTTAGGATTTTAAGAACATGAGTACACCATTAGGATAAGAAAAGAAGTATATTTAGTGTGAATTGATCTCTCTTCCTTTGGGTAAATAACTCAGCATTTGACCAAATGCATCATTTAACATTTTTGGAAAATTGGAGCCAACAGATAATAATAGATCAGTTCTAGGAAATATATAATACATAAAATATCAAGTTTGACGAAAAGTCCACGGGTCCACGTGTACCGCAATTTGGGCCTAAATCTGCCCTTGTCTAACACTAAAAACACAAAACACCCAATTTTCTCAAAATTCCTAAGTGCCTTAGCTTCCACGCAGACATGGATGTAGCATGTCTACCATGGATTCAGTACATATTCGATACAGAATATAGATATCTTCGTAAAAGTTTAGTACTAAAATTTCAACAAATATCATATTCTGACAATAAGTTCGGCACCAAGAACCTTAAAAGTTGAACCCATCAAGTTTAAATCATGGATTTGCCGCTGTCTACAGATTAGTAGCCAGGTAGTTCTTGACTCATTGTTTAACCATTCAACAAATATAGATTCTGACAATAGGTTCAGTGCTAAGAACCTTAAAAGTTAAACTTATCAAGTTTAAATCCTGGATTTGCCGCTGTCTACAGATTAGTAGCCAGGCAGTTCTTGATTCATTGTTTAACCATTCATGTTACAGATGGTACGTTGACGGTATACCAATCAGAGTATACAAGAATTATCAGAGCCAGGGAATTCTCTATCCGAACGCACAAGGAATGAAGGTTTACTCTAGCCTTTGGAACGCCGATAACTGGGCAACCAGAGGCGGCCTTGACAAGATTGACTGGACCAATGCTCCATTTATAGCCAAGTACAGAAATTTCGCGCCGCGAGCTTGTCCCTGGTATGGACCAGGTAGCATTCGCCAATGTGCTGCTCCAACTCCAAATAATTGGTATACTTCTTATGAGTATAGTCAATTGAGCTATGCTAAGCAAGGGCAAATGAATTGGGTAAGGAACAATTACATGATCTATGATTATTGTAAAGATAAGACGCGATTCAATGGACAGATTCCAGGAGAATGTTTTAAGCCTCAAATCTAACAAGTGAATTGAGTTCGTTGGGATTCCCATTTGTGGGAATATACTGAGTTTGTTATTATTGTTGTTGAGTTGAGTCCGCTGGTATACTTTGTGCAAAAGATGTACTATTATACTCTTTTTTCCTGATTCATATTGTAACAATTCATTCTTTTTCCTGTTTTATTACCAAGAAATTATATGTATGCCATTCTTTTTACAAATGTTGTTTTTGTTGGTGTATTTGTGTTTTACAAATGTTGTTTTTATTGCTGTATTTGTTTTTACAAATGTTGTTTTTGTTGGTGTATTTGTCTCTGAGAAGTTTATGTATATCATTGGTCAAGACGAACTCGTAGATGAAACTCTAGCTCTGTCCAACAAAAAAAAAAAGAAAAAAAAAGGGAAGGGCGGGGGAGAGGGGGGGCGCCAAACACAAGAAAAGATTGTCATTTTAATTCAGGATAATAAACAAATAGAACAGTTAATGGTCAAAATACAATGAAAATTGATTTGTTTATACTCACGGCTTATTCATTTCAAGGTTCAATTGGATTCTCAAAAGACTTAAGTTGCAATTAGTTGCACCATTTCCACCCTACGATGTAACGAAGTACTTAAAACAAAAACACAACCTGTAATCTATTACGAAGATAATGAATACACATCCTGTATTCCCCTCTAGACGCAACGGCTGGACTTATAATGAAAGATAAGAATATTTGTTTGGTTGCAAAAGATTGAAATTATATAAACTAAAAAGGCAGCTCGGTGCACTAAGCTCCCGCTATGCGCGAGGTTCGGGAAAGGCTGGACCACAAGGGACTATTTAAAATGATATTAATATGACTTGTAAAAACTCGACGTGTATGCAAGTAGGCCAGAATACCATTGTTAGAAAAATATAAAAATTGTAATTTATTATAAATTTTCTATAATTTCTAAATATGTAAATTGCATTAAGAAACAATAAGAAATAGAATTTTTAATTCACATTGTAAATGTGTCTATAAATTCTAATTTATACAGCAACAACATACTCAGTATGTTCCCATCAATCACCAGTTCAATATGATTTTTTTGGTTTTCACCCGGTGTCCAGTACCTGCATTGGAGTCCGACTATATCCGGATTCGCGCCGGGTAAGGCCCCATTCGGGAGGTAGCGCTCCCTACCAAGGATTTATCCATACCTAGGGCTCGAACTCGAGACCTCTGGTTAAGGGAGGGACAGCCTCATCCACTGCACCACATCCTTCGCGGGGGTACAGGGGTTTTTTCCAATTAAAGGACAGTCGAAACGGGATTTGTTTATTTATTTTAGAGTCGCCACTTGGGAGATTTAGGGTGTCCCAAGTCACCAGTTTAATCCCGAATCGAGGAAAAGAATGACTCTGTATTACAGTCCGCGAACTAGAAATCCGGATAAGGAATTCTGTTAACCCGGGAGAAGGTGTTAGGCATTCCCGAGTTCCGTGGTTCTAGCACGGTCGCTCAACTGTTATATTTGGCTTGATTATCTGATATAATACGTATTATAAACTTATGTGCAAATTTATCCCTTAGCCGCTTTTATTATTATTATTATTATTATTATTATTTATTATCCCTTAACCGCTTTTATTATTATTATTATTATTTTACGAAGAATTGCAACATTGTGAAAACGTATTTCAAATCACGTCGCAATCAATGCACCCGTGATTATCGACACATTTCGACTCCGTTGAGATTTAGATTTGGGTTACATAAATGCACACCCGTATTTAAGAAAATAACATTATTAAATACGCGCCTAGAGCGACTAGCGTATCATTATTTTGGGTAGGGCCGTGAAATTTGCTAAAACGGCTCCTCCCTAATTCTAAGCGATTAAATGTACATTTATTGAGGTCCCCACAATCTATACATTTCATTAAGCGAGGCTCATCTCATTTATTTTAAATGGACAAATCTTAAAACGACTACATTTTTCTATAAAAATTAGTCTCTAAAATAAAGAAAGAAAATCCTAATTAATTACTAGCTTTTTATTATTTTAAGAAGACATGACATGCTAATTGCTTGATTAATACAAATATTGATGAAAAAGGAATTTTACTCTTAATTTCGAAATTATAAATAAAATAAAAATTCAACAACTAATATTCAAAATAAACAAATATAGCTAGATTAAAACTCAGCATTGTTATTTTTTTAAAAAAAATATTATTGAGATTAATTATTTACAATCATTTGAAACTAGATTTAACCATAATTACTAAAGTTTATTAGAAAATTTATTAGACTTAAACATTCTTTTAATCTTGCTTAAGCTCAAGTCATGCCTTAATGCCTAATTTACGATGTTTAATTTAAATTCATGTCTTAGCTAAATTTAGCTACTTGTTCATGATCAACCTATAATCTTGAAGCCTTCATAACTAGTGAATTAACCTATTTTGCCGAACTGATTTATTACAGACTAACTTATGATATTATTTTCTTATTCCAGTTATTATTTAGTAATTCATGAAATAGCTTAAATACAATCAACAAAAGGAACAAAGAAAAAACGAAATTAAAACTTCAAATTTTCATTCTTCATATGTATTCACGCTTCATATTTCGGATTACAATAAACAACTTTTCAGTTGTGTACCTGATATTGGAAGCAAAAGAAAATGAATATGAGAATCAGCAGCAGCAGTAAAATCAGTACAACACAGCAACAATAGCCCAGCGACAGTAACAACCCAGTAACAGACCGGTGGAGTAGTAATCCAAAAAAAACAAAAGCTTCCAGCTTTTATGAAACAACAATTAATTCTGATTTCAAACAACAAAAGAAAGCAGAATATTTTTTTTTAGTTTTTTTTTTATTTGAAAGCTTAAATATTTTTCGGAATTTTCTATCTCTTAAATGTTTAGCCCTTTTCTCTCTCTTATTTTCAGATTTGTTTCTCTCTCCCGTTTTTTTTTTGTCTGTGTATGTTTTTCTATCTATCTCTCTTCCTTTTAAATCTGATTTCAAGACTTCTTATATATAACTCATCCCATAAATCTTTTAATTAATTAAAATCAATACTTTTTCTCTACCCAACCCATTATTTTCCCACTCATCCCCATTACATTAAATAAACATATCACACCACCCCATTATATTTTGTCCCCCATGCTTCACTTAAAATAATACAAGATTCCCCCCACTAAATTTTGTCTTGTCCCCCTTTATGTTAAACAACTATATCACAACCCACCCCATTTTATTTTGTCTCTCATGCTTCATATAAACAATTACAAAATGTACAATTCCTAAACTACCCCTCCGACCTTACTGAAAATTACCAAACTACCCCTGAACGTACTACAAATTACCAAACTACCCATCAGCTATAACACATCAATTAATCAAACTTAACCAAAATATAGGCAATATGATTAATTTCTAACAATGTTCAAACAACAAATTTCATGAACATGATTTCTTCACCATTTCAATAACAAATCACATGAACATGATTTCAACCTCAAATCATATGAACACAAATTGAACAACCAAGAACAACTAAAATTTGATTGAACAATATTTTTAGCAACAACAAACCTATTTTCGGATTTAAACAACAACAACAACAACAACAATCAAACAAGTATATTTAGATTTCTAAATTCAATAATATTGAACTTAAAATCAACCATAACAACATTACAACCAACAATTCCTATATCAAACTTAAACAAGATTATGAGACAAATTCAAGAGATAATCATAAATGATAAACAAGAAATCAAACTATACAAATTTCGGATTCAAGATCAACAAACATAATATGAACATGAATTAAATCTAAAAATAAAAACGACGGATTCAAATGATTAAAACCAACATACTTCCTTTATTACAACTAAATTCTTTTAGGCAAATGACAAAACAAAACCTAAGAAGAAACAATTATGAATTTAAACTTGATCTTAACAATATTAACAATTTCCGGAAAATACATAAAATACATTAAACAAATTGAAGAAACAATTAATTAAACTTCAATTTGTATCTAACTAATATTAAACTAACAAATATTCACTTAAACAATAATACAAACATGAAATAAACATGAAAACAACTAATTAAACTTCTATTTTGAAATCTGAAAATTCATTTTAACAAAGCACATGAACATGAACAAACTAGAAAAACGATTTCAACGATGAACAACAAACAAAACAAGAATCGAATATTTAACGATTTTAACTTTGAGAAATATAAAAACGAAAATGGACAAAATAAAATTCAAAACTACTAACCGGATTGAAACGAAATATGTATGGACTGACTCGACGAACCTCGACCAAAGCTCGACCAAACGACGACGAACACACGACGTACAGGATCTTGACTCGACGAAAAACTCTCGACCTTTGCCGGACTTTAACCGGACTGCCTTGCGTCGTCAACAACAGTACGATGGTGAGCAACCAAACAGCAGACTCATGGGGTCGTCGACGGCAGTACGCAGCAGTGAAGAAGACGAAACAGCGGCGACTGGTTGTGTGCGTGAAGGAGATCGAGTGAAGCAGAAGCAACAGCTCGGCGCAGCAGAAGGGATGAAACAGGAGCAGAACTCGTCGAGCCATGGACGTCGAGGGTCATCCATGGACGTCGAGCTCGACTTTGAGCTTGACGTTGAATGACGACGATGAAGCATGAGCAACTGGGAGATGAAGCAACAGCTCGAGACGATGAAACAGTAGCTCGAAGGTGAGGTAGCAGTTGTTCGAGCTGTCCGACGAGGAGCTGGGCAGCCATGGGAACAGCTGGGTCTGGTTTGTTGGTGGTGGTCGACGAGTGGTTTCTGTTTGGTGGTGGTCGACGAGTGGGTGCCGGACTGGACGACGGGAAGTGACGGGTTCGTGGGGGAGGGTGGTCGACGTTGCAGGCTGGGGTTTGTGGGGGTAGGCAGCCATGGATGGGGGTGTTTTGGAGTTTTGAGGAAGAAGAAGGAAAATGAGGGGGGTGGCGGATGACTTAGTAGTTTTAGGGTTTTTTCTTTTCTTTTTTTTTTGTTTGTAAAATAATAGGGTCGTTGGGTTATGGACTGGGTCGACCCAGTTCGAAATGGACTGGGTTGTAGGGAAGATTGGACCATTTTTTGGGCCTATGGCTTGAAATCGAAGAAGAGGCCCAATTCCGACTTTCTTTATATTTTCGCTCTCTTTCTTCTTTTATTTCTCTAAAACTAAATTATAAAAATACTTAAACTATTATTAAGAATTAAATTAAGTTATAAAAGCGAAAATTAACTCCCAATAACAATTAACGCACAATTAAGTAATAATTAAGCATAAAATTGTATATTTGGACATTAAATGCTAAAAATGCAAACGATGCCTATTTTTGTAATTTTAATTTTTGTAAAACAAATTTAATTACTAACAATTGTAGAATTAAATCCTACATGCAAAATGCGACATATTTTTGTATTTTTATTAATTTAGCAAATAAACAACGCACAGACAAATACAAATAATTATTCAAAATATCACAAAATTGCACACCAAAGAAAAATTATTTTATTTTTGAATTTTTGGGAGTAATTCTCATATTGGGCAAAAATCACGTGCTTACAGCTGCCCCTCTTTGCCCGAAGACACGAAGGGTTTTCGTGCAAAGATAAAGCGAGCGATTTTTGTCCATCCGAGTACTCCGTGTGAAGCATTTTTTGAAAAAGATTTGACCGAACCTTTGCTTCAAAGGTTTCCTACATATCCTGGGCTAAACAGGAATCAGGTCAATGTAGTTCGGGAAGTTTTGGTAGCTGGGACTACCGTGGGACTGCAATGTTACTGTTGTTGCATGTTATTACCACTGCTTACCGATCTCCTTGTTACACCATGCTTAAAAGAAAACAAGAAGCTAGGCTAGAGTACAATTTGTTTTTGTTGCCTTGCTTCCTTGTCTGCTTGCATTTTTTCCGGTGTTTTTCTTCTTTTGACACATGTACTTGAGTTTGTACTGTGACCTCTTGTTGCAACCTTCTGTTTCCCGGTGCCGGGGAATTTTGTTGTTTCCTGCTGGGGATTCCTATTGTAACCCTCTGTTTTATTGTCCTCTGACTTGATCTTGAAATGTATGCCTCTGTTCTATGGGCGGGCTCCCAACTTCAATACTTGAAATTAAAGACTGAAATGTATGCCTCTGTTATCTGGGCGGGCTCCCAACTTCAATGCTTGAAATATAAAGACTGAAAGTATGCCTCTGTTATCTGGGCGGGCTCCCAACTTCAACAACTGAAATGTAAAGACTGAAATGTATGCCTCCGTTATCTGGGCGGGCTCCCAACTTCAATGCTTGAAATGTAAAGACTGAAAGTATGCCTCTGTTATCTGGGCGGGCTCCCAACTTCAACAACTGAAATGTAAAGACTGAAATGTATGCCTCTGTTATCTGGGCGGGCTCCCAACTTCAACCAATACTTGAACTGTGTGTCTCCGTTCTTCAGGCGGACTCCTAATTTCTAAATTTAAAATTAAATGTCTCTATTCTCCGGGCAGACTTCTGACTTTTAAAATTTAAACTATGTGTCTCTGTTCTTCAGGCGAACTCCTGACATCAAACTTGAAAAGTATGTCTCTGTTCTCCAGGCGGACTCCTGACTTTTAAAATTTAAGTTGTATGTCTCCGTTCTTCAGGCGGACTCTTGACATCAAACTTGAAAAGTACGTCTCTGTTCTCCAGGCGGACTCCTGATTGCTAAATTTGAAATGAAGGTCTCTATTCTCCAGGCGGACTCCTGATTTTTGAAATTTAAACTGTATGTCTCCGTTCTTCAGGCGGACTCCTGACGTCAAACTTGAAAAGTATGTCTCTGTTCTCCAGGCGGACTCCTGATTTCAACCAATAAATCGCCATTCTGTTATTCAGGGGGGCTCCTGACTTCAACCAATACTTGAACTGTGTGTCTCCGTTCTTCAGGCGGACTCCTGATTGCTAAATTTAAAATTGAATGTCTCTGTTCTCCAGGCGGACTCTTGACTTTTGAAATTTAAACTGTATGTCTCCGTTCTTCAGGCGGACTCCTGATTGCTAAATTTAAAATTGAATGTCTCTGTTCTCCAGGCGGACTCCTGACTTTTGAAATTTAAACTGTATGTCTCCGTTCTTCAGGCGGACTCCTGACGTCAAACTTGAAAAGTATGTCTCTGTTCTCCAGGCGGACTCCTGATTGCTAAATTTGAAATTGAATGTCTCTATTCTCCAGGCGGACTCCTGATAACTTGCATTTATCCTGATTAGTGCTTGTTTTTCCCTCCTGGAGAATTCCTCTTCAACAACTAACTTTTCTCCCCTGCTCAATCAAAGAAAATTTTGTCAGTTTAAAACGGTGGTTAGTTGATGACATTCTTGCTGAAAAATCCTTCCACTGCCTTGCTTTGTGTTGACTAATTTCCACGCACTGACCCTAAATCGCTTGACTTTCTGACCAACTTTTAAATTTCCCAACCTCTGGCGACCTAAATGTTTTACACCCCTGCTGTTATTTCACTTTTCTGACCTTTTTGTTTGAGCTTTCGCCTTTCGCACGACATTTCCCAATCATTTCACCGATGAAACTTCCGTTAGTTCCCTGTATTCCACTTGACATCAAGTTGTTTTTGACATGCTCTGACCACATTGTGCTTTACAATTCTAGAAGCTGGTAGTGAACTTTGAAGTCCCTTCTGATTGCATTGAACAAAACTGGCACTGAAACATCTCAGCTAAATAAAACCCTCAAAAGAAAATGAAATGCAATGATTTTTGAGTTAAGGATAAGAAGAATCCAAAACCAGATGACTGTTTGAAAAGAGAAGGAAAAGAAACTTATCTGAGCGAGACAACTAGTACCAATGGTCAAGACATGCATTTTGGATTAATCAGCCCAATCTATCCAACCAAACAACTCTCAATTGTCGTACCTCATTGCCTAGAACTTCCATCACTTGTTTGATTTATCCAGACCTCAACCTTGTTTCCCTGCGATACCGCGAAACGGTTTCTATCAACAGACCTTTCTCAGTTTTCCATTTCTTATCTTACCTTCGCCTTGAGGTGCCCGTAAAGGTTTTCACCAACACGACTCTCTCATTTATTTTTCTCTCAGCTCCCGTCGCCTTACGGTGCCCGTGAGGGTTTTCACCCATAAGACTCTCTCATTTATTTTTGTTCTTCTTGCTCGAACCAGAGTGTTGCCCTTGTCGTGGGTTATTCCTACCTGTTCATCTTGGCATTTCTCAAAACTGATCATAAGGTCTTTCTTTGGACCGTAATGTAGGCTTTTGGATTGAGTTAGAAAGAAAGGTATAAAAGGCTCAAAACAGTTCAAATGGGTTCAAATTACAACTTTCGGAATCCCACTTTCATAACAATCACCACTTCTGCCCCAGTTTCTTGCTTGGGGATTTTTGGATTTCTATTTGGTATGACTGAACCTCGGAGTAAGGCTGCCTACGTACTCTTTCGGGATCAAGTCAAACGTAGTTCACTTCATAGAGACTACGTTGTTATGTTTCTCTTCTTTCCTTTTTTTTTCTTCACTTTTCTTTCTTTTCTTTTTCTTCTTTTCTTTTTCTTTTTTTTTTCTTTTTTTTTTCTTTTCTTTCCTTCTTTTCTTTATGTTTGGCACTTGTGTTCTTTGATAATGCCGCTTATTCCGAAAGAGGTGTATGAAAAATAAGTAAGGCTCGAAGGGGATAACAAGGGATATGAGTGTTTGGATAGCGGAACAAAATGCCTTCATCATTTCAATCTTTAAGATATGCCAAATACGAACAAATACATTCAGAAAATAAAGAAATCATACATAATATCTCTTGACCGCATCGGAATTGATGGTCATTTCTACACATTTTCCTTCCACATTTGTCAAATACAATGCTCCATTAGACAACACTCTGGTTACCACAAATGGTCCCTGCCAGTTTGGGGCAAATTTTCCTTTTGCCTCAGCCCAATGAGGCAAGATCCGCCTCAGTACTAATTGCCCGACTTCAAATTTCCTTGGACGTACCTTTTTGTTGTATGCTCTTGCCATTCTTCGTTGGTACAGTTGGCCATGACACACTGATGCCAATCTTTTCTCATCGATCAAACTCAACTGCTCAAGACGGCTTTTCACCCATTCATCATCATCGATCTCAGCCTCTGTAATGATTCGCAGAGATGGGATTTCCACTTCTGCGGGTATTACTGCCTCGGTACCGTATACCAATGAGTAAGGAGTCGCTCCTACCGAGGTACGCATGGTGGTGCGATATCCTAACAATGCAAAAGGCAATTTCTCGTGCCATTGTCTAGATCCTTCAACCATCTTCCGGAGTATTTTCTTTATGTTCTTATTGGCCGCTTCAACCGCACCATTTGCCTTGGGACGGTACGGAGTAGAGTGCCTGTGAGCAATCTTAAACTGCTCACATGTCTCCTTCATCAAATGACTATTAAGATTAGCCCCATTATCTGTGACGATTACCTTTGGGATCCCAAACCGACAGATGATATTTGCATGCACGAAGTCAACTACAGCCTTCTTGGTCACAGACTTGAATGTCTTCGCTTCCACCCATTTGGTAAAATAATCTATAGCTACCAAGATAAACCTGTGCCCATTTGATGCTGCTGGATCAATTGGCCCAATAACATCCATGCCCCATGCAATAAAAGGCCATGGCGCGGACATCGTATGTAATTCTGATGGTGGAGCATGAATCAAATCTCCATGTATTTGGCATTGATGACACTTACGCACAAAACTGATACAATCTCGTTCCATCGTGAGCCAATAATAACCTGCTTGGAGAATCTTCTTTGCTAGAACATACCCACTCATATGCGGTCCGCAAACTCCGGAATGCACCTCAGTCATGATAGTTGTGGCCTGCCGTGCATCTATACATCTCAACAAACCGAGCTCTGGCGTTCTTTTGTACAGTACTCCTCCACTAAGGAAAAACCCACTTGCCAACCGTCGAATTGTTCTTTTCTGATCACCGGTGGCCTGCGTTGGATACACTCCCGCTTTGATGTACTCTTTGATATCATGGAACCACGGCTCTCCATCGATTTCCTCTTCTATCACATTGCAGTAAGCATGTTGATCACGGACTTGAATTTGCAATGGATCAACATAGGCCTTATCTGGATGGTGCAACATTGACGCCAAAGTAGCCAAAGCGTCAGCAACCTCATTATGAATCCTTGGAATGTGTCTGAATTCTATGGCCTAAAAACGCTGGCAAAGCTCATGCAGACACTGTCGATACGGTATAAGCTTCAAGTCCCGTGTTTCCCATTCCCCTTGAATCTGGTGTACCAGTAAGTCCGAGTCACCCATGACCAAGACTTCCCGTACACCCATATCCACAGCTAATCTCAATCTCAATATACACGCCTCATATTCTGCCATGTTGTTTGTATAGTAGAAACGAAGTTGAGCTGTAACGGGGTAATGCTGACCTGTTTCCGAAATAAGTACTGCTCCTATTCCCACACCCTTCATATTTGCAGCCCCATCAAAGAAAAGTTTCCATCCTGATTTCTCAGCTTGTTCTAATTCATCAATGTGTATTACCTCTTCATTAGGGAAATAAGTT
The DNA here is from genome assembly GCF_000715075.1 of Nicotiana tabacum. Taxonomy (NCBI): domain Eukaryota; kingdom Viridiplantae; phylum Streptophyta; class Magnoliopsida; order Solanales; family Solanaceae; genus Nicotiana; species Nicotiana tabacum. The sequence goes on along the minus strand of NC_134087.1, from coordinate 204,001,388 downwards.
TTCAAAGGCTCATAATCTTCATCAACGGGGTTCTCAGCCAAGTGATCGGCTAATGCCTGTGCTTTCATGGCAGTCCGTGTCACATAGACAATGTCGAACTCTGTAAGTAAGATCTGCCACTTTGCAAGCCTTCATGTGGGCATGGGTTTCTGGAAAATATACTTCAACGGGTCCAAGCGAGATATAAGGTAAGTGGTGTAAGATGACAAGTAATGTTTCAATTTCTGTGCCACCCAAGTTAGGGCACAACATGTCCTTTCCAGATGAGTATACTTGACCTCGTAAGATGTGAACTTCTTACTGAGATAGTAGATAGCCTGCTCCTTTCTGCCCGTAACATCATGCTGCCCCAGTACACAGCCGAATGAACTGTCCATAACTGTCAGATACAGAATCAAAGGCCTCTCTGGTTCTGGTGGGACCAACACGGGTGGGTTTGACAAATACCCCTTTATCTTATCAAAAGCCTCCTGGCATTCATCAGTCCATTTGACCGCGGCATCTTTCTTTAACAATTTGAAAATTGGTTCACACGTTGCCGTGAACTGAGCAATGAACCTGCTGATATAGTTCAGTCTTCCCAACAAACTCATCACCTCGGTTTTGTTTCTTGGAGGTGGAAACTCCTGAATAGCTTTGATCTTTGACGGGTCTAATTCAATACCTCTCCGGCTAACTATAAATCCCAACAACTTCCCAGATGGCACCCCGAAAGCACATTTCGCAGGATTGAGCTTAAGATTGTACCTGAGAAGCCTTTGAAAGAATTTTCTCAAATCTCTGACATGGTCAGATTGCTGTCTAGACTTCACGATCACATCATCCACGTATACCTCGATTTCTTTATGTATCATATCATGGAAGATAATTGTCATGGCCCTCATATAAGTTGCCCCAGCATTTTTCAAACCAAACGACATGACCCGATAACAATACGTTCCCCACGGCGTGATGAATGCTGTCTTTTCTACATCTTCCTTATCCATTAGAATCTGATGATAACTCGCATAACAATCCACAAAAGAGCCAATATCATGTTTGGCACAATTGTCGATCAGTATATGGATGTTGGGCAGTGGGAAAGTATCTTTTGGGCTTGCCTTGTTAAGGTCTCGATAATCGACGCACACTCTGGTCTTGCCATCTTTCTTTGGCACAGGCACGACATTGGCTAACCAAGTGGGGTACCGTGTAACCTGAATGACCCTTGCCTCAAACTGCTTGGTGATCTCTTCTTTGATCTTCACACTTATGTCTGTTTTGAACTTTCTCAACTTCTGCTTGACAGGGAGGAGTGCTGGATCAGTGGGCAATTTATGAACCACCAAATCGGTGCTTAGACCCGGCATATCATCATATGACCATCCAAAAACATCTTTGTACTCATGCAATACTTTAATTATCTCCTCCTTGAGTTGTGGCTCCAAATGAACACTTATTTTAGTTTCCCGTACATTGTCTTGGTCCCCTAGATTAACTGCTTCTGTGTCATTTAGGTTAGGTTTGGGTTTTTCTTCAAAGTGACTTAATTCTTTACTAATTTCCTCATAAGCTTCATCATTATTACAATCCACCCCATCATCACACTCGATCTCTTGTATTATTACTTCTGAACTAGATTGGCTTTTAAAACTGGGCCGAAGATTCCTCATGCATGCCATGTCATTGATATCAGCATAAAAAGAACTGTACAAAGAAAAGAAAAGAAAATGGAAAGAGAATTAGGGACGAAGAAAATTGCATTTCATTAAACGTAAAGACAACAAGGTTTTAACTCATCCAAACGGACGGAACATAACAACTGGATTACAAACCCTGGAATAATCCAGGTGACAAAAAGGAAAACAAAACCCACTACCATGACTCCCTCCGAACTGGAAGAGGAGTAGCTTCCCAATTGTTGATGTTAGCACGTGGTCCGATGTACTGTATGTCTGCTCTGCTTGACCCTTCCCCGGCCTCAACCACATTTACTTCAGCAAAAACTTTCTCAAACACCTTATCCAAATTCCCATCCGCCTCAATTAACGAACTGACATCTTTGCTAATGACTGTTTCTTAATACTCGGTCTGACGAAGGACCTGGACAATCGAAGAATTGGTTTAGGGAGCACCCAAGCTTTCTTCTTCAATTTACGGGCCTTTCTGACATCTGCCGCTGTTGGTTTGAACCCTAACCCGAAGGTGTCCAGATTTTTGGGCAAAGACACAGGTTGAGTAATGCCCTGCAGTTCAACCCCCAAACCCTTCCCGGGCACGAACCCGTTATTCAACATTTCTGACACTACCATGATGGTCGCAGCTGACACCCTAGGACATGGCATGCTTTTACACTCAGGCACCCTGCTCACCGGAACCGTGTCGAGGATCTGATACACCCATGGCCCCTTATCATCTTCGATCTCTATAAAGGGTACAATGGCATCATTCATGGCGCATGTGGGATCTTCCCCATGTAACACAATTTCTTGTCTGTCCCACTCGAATTTGATCATTTGGTGCAGTGTGGAGGGCACGGCTTTTGCCGCATGAATCCACGGTCGACCCAACAAAAGATTATAGGATACTGCAGCATCCAACACCTGAAATTCCATCGTGAACTCGACTGGGCCAATAGTCAATTCGAGTACAATATCTCCTACCGTGTTTGTTCCCCCTCCATCGAACCCTCGAACACAAATGCTATTTTTGTGGATTCTATCCTCATCAATCTTTAACTTGTTCAATGTGTATAACGTGCAAATATTAGCGCTCGACCCGTTATCGATCAGTGCCCGAGTAACCATTGAACCTTCACATTTGACCGTCAAATAGAGAGCCTTGTTGTGTTCTATGCCTTCCATAGGCAATTCATCATCAGAAAATGCTATCCTGTTCACTTCAAAGATCTTGTTGGCAATTGTCTCTAAATGGTTTACTGAAATTTTGTCAGGCACATGAGCCTCATTCAATATCTTCATTAAAGCTAGGCAATGCTCATCAGAGTGAATTAATAATGACAACAATGAGATTTGGGCCGGTGTTTTTCTCAGTTGCTCAACAATGGAATAATCTTGTCCTTTTATCTTTTTTCAGAAACTCTTCTGCCTCTTCTTCCGTTACAGCCTTTTTAACTGGCACTGGATTGTCTTTTCGCCCTTAGCTTTTCTCAACTCTTCGGGGGCGAAACAACGTCCCGACCGGGTCAGTCCCTGTGCTTCACAACTTTCTTCCTCAATTTCCTTTCCTTTGTATGTCACCACTACTTTGTCATATTTCCAGGGTACGGCTTTGCTATCAACCATGGGTAACTGGACTACCGGTTTTATGACAACCGGTTCTACATAGGCTCCCTTCACAACCACCACGGGCGTGGATACTGACCTTGGTACCACTATCTTGACTGGCTCCTGCTTTTTCTCGGCCGCAAACGGTCCCTTTCCCATTACTAGCACTGGCTTGTCTTTTATTGCTTTCAACTGAACCACTGGCCTTGCACTCACTGTCTTTTCTTTGGTTTCCGTAGAACGAATCACCATAACCACCTGCGAAGGTTTCTTAGGCTCTGCCCCCTTATGTATCAGTTCGATCATGTTGGCCTCATAATGTGCTGGTAACGGAATTTTGATTGATGTTCGGGGCCTCTGGAGCCTGTACCTCAATACGGCGATTATCAATGAGCTCTTGGATTGCGTTTTTCAACTTCCAACATTTTTCAGTATCGTGCCCCGGCATCCCTGAGCAATACTCGCAGCTAACAGAGTGGTCCAGGTTTCTGGGAAGAGGATTTGGTGCTTTGGATTCAACTGGGGTCAGCATCCCCAACTGTTTCAATCTGTGGAAGAGAGAAGTGTAAGATTCTCCCAGCGGAGTAAATGTTTTTTTGTTTGGGGCCTTCTCATTTCTAAAAGCTTGGTTTGGGCGGAAGCTGGTTCCTGGTCTGTTAGCCCTAGGAGGTGGATAGGTGTTTTGTGGGTGTGGCTGTGTATTTTGGGGACTTGGTGTACGCCATTGCGAGTGCACTGGGGGTTGAGTGTAGGTTTGGGCGTGGTGAATAGAAAAGTGTGGTTCTGGTGGTGGATAATAGTGTTGTGGTAGACCATATGGGGAATATTGATAGTTTGGGTGGTGGGGTCTGGGTTGGTTGTAGTAGAGTGGACGATTATTGTGCCTGGACCAAATATTAGCTTCAACTGTAGCAACTTCTTCTTTCTTCTTCTTCCCTAGCATACCACCAGTACCGCTTTGGATGGCCTGGGTGGTTGCTTTCAACGCAGAATAGCTCAAGATCTTGTTAGATTTCAATCCTTCTTCAATCATGGCTCCCATCTTTACCACTTCATTAAACGACTTCCCGACATATGTCACTAGATGACCAAAATAGGTAGGTTCCAATGTTTGCAAGAAGTAATCTACCATCTCACTCTCCCGCATGGGAGGATCAACCCTTGCAGCTTGTTCCCTCCAGCGGAAACCAAACTCTCTAAAACTTTCCCCAGGCTTCTTTTCTAGTTTCAACAATGACAGACGATCAGGGACTATCTCGAGGTTATATTGGAAATGGCCAATGAATGCCTGGGCCAAATCATCCCATGTATACCATCGGCCGAGGTTTTGCCTCGTGTACCATTCTAGTGCTGACCCGCTCAGGCTTTGCCCGAAATATGCTATCAACAACTCATCTTTTCCCACAGTCCCTCTCATTTTGCTACAGAAACCACGCAGATGGGCTACTGGGTCACCGTGCCCCTCATATAAGTCAAACTTCGGCATTTTAAACCCCGCAGGCAACTGTACATCAGGAAAAGGGCACAAATCTTTGTATGCGACACTAACTTGGTTTCCTAAACCATGCATGTTCCTGAAGGATTGCTCCAGGCTTTTGACTTTACGAATCACCTCCTCTTGTTCTGCATTCTTAACCGGTTTCTCAACTTCTCCCGGGATTTCAAAATGGGGAGAGGAGGTATATGGCTCAGGCGCTTTGAAAGTGGGTTCAGGAGGGTAATATTAGGTGTCGTGGGCTTGGAATAGCGGCTCACTGGATGATCTATGTAGTGGAGCTGGGGGAGGTGCCACAAAGACGGGAACCATGGGTGGTGGAGGGTTTTGTTTGGAGGGTGGAGCTGGGGGAGCGTATGACGTGGTACCATAACCCTGGGCCTGATAAGGGAAAACTGAAGATGTGTGGGGAGTGATAGGCTCCTGAGCTTGAGCCAAGGGTGGGATGTAAGAGGGGTTGGCAGGATATAGTGGTGCTGGGTGTCCCTGCGACCATGCCTTATGCATTTCAGCCATTTGTGCTTTTAATTTCCTCATCTCTTCTTTCATAGCACCCACATCTGTTACCTCAACCTCATTCGAAGGGTCTACGATGCTGATTTCCGAATCCTGCCCTGTCATTTTTACTTGATCTTTCGACCGGGTGTTGTATGGATGAGTTGCCAGAATTGCCAATCAATTAACCACCTGCCTGATATCACACATTTAGACAACCACTTTGTTAGCGATTAGGTCTTAACAGATTTAACAACCACACGTTGGCATGAATGCACTTATACAGTTATTCCTTTCTATTATGCGTTTGCCCGATTGCATGCGTCATCCCGGCATTTCATTCCTTGTTTCATTTTTCTTCTCCTCGCCTTATCCCTCTCTTGTGCTTTTTCTCTTCTCTCTCTTGTTTTTCCGCTCTTTTCTTTCTTTCTATTTTTCTTGTTTTCCTTATATTTTCCTTTTCATTCTTTTTGTTTCCTTTTCGGTTATGGTCGAATCTTATGGAGATTGCCTACGTATCGTGACCCCGCACGAATCAAACCAAGCGTAGTTCATGAAGATAAATGTAAAAATAAGGGTGGAAATAAAATGCTCAACTTTCATTAATAAACAGACTCTTACAAACTCGACATCTTTTGTTTTGAAAGAAACTAACAAACGCAATCTGAAAGCAAACAAAAACTCTAAGCTGCAAACATACTCAATCCAGAAAGATAACGGACGTACAAACGGCTGACTCGAAATGGTAGGCACTCAAAGACACGGACTATGCATATTCTAGTGCTTCAAACTTAGGTATCCCCGGGGCGTCGTTCGGCCTCGCCGTGGGTCTAGGATCCAAATCCTTTTCAAGCTGCTCTAACTCATTCATGGTTCGCTTAACATAGATCATCACTGCTGAGATAAAAGTAGTACGGGTCATGTCTTCACAAACCCGGCATCTCCTGACAATAGCATGAGCAATGGCTCTAATCCTGTCTTTTGTTTGCTTCTTTTCTATGAGCAAGCGTCTTATCTGATCGTTGCACGTCTTTAAAGCTCGGGAGTCTTGCAAGTGCTGGTCTTGCAGCTGTTGCACTTCTGCCTCCATTTGGGCTAACAAGTTGTAACAATGTCCGCTTTCAGTTTCGAAGTCTCTAGCCTGCCTAACCGCTCTACCTTCAAGGGCAACTACTTTTCTCTTTAAATTGGCAACAATTTTCTCATGGTCCCTTTTCAACTGATTCAAGTATTGGCGACGCTCTTCGGTTCTTGTCGCCCATTGTGCTTTAAGTTCTGCCATGACATTTTTAGCTTTTCCTAGCTCATCCCGCCATTCTCTGACTTCGCTTTCCAATCTTTTTACCAATTGTTCATCGGATTGGCTCCTCGGTTGCTTATCGATGGTTATCTTCAACTGTCGGACTTGGGCTTTAAGAGCGTCATTTTCTCTGGCTAGTCTATTCTTTTCACCTTGATCCTCGGCAACCTGTACACTGCTCTCGAATTTCAGACTCTCGACTTGTTGCTTTAATTTACCAATCTCAACTCGATAGCTTTCTTCCTTTGCTAACCAATCCCACTGCTCTTGGGATGACTTGGCGAAATCTTCGAGATGAGGTCTTTTAGCCGGTCTTCCATATGTCACGTCACCTCTGAACCATTCGTGATACCCTGGAGCAATTTCCCCCCTGACCCTATCAGACACACAAGTGTTTGCCATCAAATATTGACACTCACTCCAAATTTGACGAACCTCTTCCTCGGGGAATCGACCGTCAGGACTAATTTCGACCACTTGGGTACTTGATATCTACCGAGTTGCCTCAGAACCCGATACGGTGCATAAGGTTGTATGCTTTTGAGTCCCATTAACAAAAAATGCGGTCGGGCTGCTGGCATATATATGACTTCCTCGACAGACAACCATCCAAGCACCCACTGTATCTGGATAGCCTCGAGGTTCCGAAATAATAATGCCCAAGCCGTGACTCCTTCAGGTAGACTAGCCCCTTTGATTCTCGTACAAAATTCCCCTATACAAGTTTTCTCAGCCAAGCCATAACTCAATAACTGAGAGCGCGGGCACAATTGCTCAATCATACACATTTGTAACAATAAGTTACATCCCTCAAAAAATTTGCCCCCAGCTTCGCACGCAGTGAGAGCTCTGAAGATATCAGCCACAATCATATGTGCTAAAGTGCTTTTCCCCATGGTTTGCAAAGTACTGACGACGCCTGCTACTTTCAAATCAATATTACCATCTTTCCTTGGGAATATTACGAGACCCAAAAAAGCTGCCATAAATGCCACTCGCCTGTGTTTCTCCCATTTTTGTCGGCTATTTCTGCTGCAAAGCTTAAAGTCTGGATTATTGAACCCGCCCACATGGCCATATCTATCATCACGAAGCGGAAAATGCAGAAACCCTTTGCAAAATCTGGGTGATGAACTGTTCGGGGTACTTTCAAGGAATCCAAGAATCGATGTATGGTAATGGCTCTAGGAGCAATCAAGTATTTGAATCTCAATGGAGCTTGGTCACTTCCAATGTACCCCGCTATTTCTTCTATTGTTGGGGTGAGTTCAAAGTATGAAAAATGAAACACATTATGTGCCGAATCCCAATGGGCGGCCAATGCCCTGATGATATCCCCCCGAGACTGAATGTCTAATAAATCCGGAAGGTCTTTCAAATATTTTCTCACTTCGTCTTGCCCTTCTTTGCCCAAATCATTCCACCACAATTGCAGCTCAAAAGGGATTTTGGTCATTATTGAAAAAGGCTCATTTATTGTTGTGCTCATCCTGCGCATTTATTAAAGCGTTTAAGCAAAAGAAAACTTTTATTTAACTCCAAAAACTACTATCTATATTATCGACTCAAAATTAATCCTATATTTCAAATGAAGAACTCAATTCTTAATTCTAATATTTTTAGATAAAAGACCCGATATTGCAACACGACCTTCCTGCGCCTCAGGGGCGAAAATTTTAAGGCTGTGAGGGTCAAAAATCAAAATACGATCAAAGGTGGTTGTTTATGAAAAGTCAGCCCTCCGGTGCCCCGTTTGGGAATATTTGGCTATTTATGACATAACAACATCACCTGACTTATTTATGACTCTTTTTTTATCGTTTTTCAAATTAGGAAACTCAATATTGCAAACACGGCCTTTCAACGTCTCGGGGACGAAGATTTTTAAGGTTGTGTGGGTCAACTAGACTAAATCTTAAATATGACCCAAAAGTGGCTGTTTATGCAAAGTCAGCCTTCCGGCGTCCCCTTCGGGAACATTCGGCTATGTCTTCATAAAACAGCGTCACCCGACTTCTTAGAAATTTGACATATATATTTTGCTATTATATTTTTTTTGTAAAAAGGGAAGTTGGACATCATCCGACTTATTTATGACAAAATTAAAAATCTTGACATGTTTTTTTTTTTTAAAACTCCAACATTCCTGAGATTCAGAAACCGGTCAACATGCAAGTTCGAAACAAATATATGTACAGAGCAAGTAGGATGAATCAGAATGGTCTTTTCATTTCAGGTTGCTAGTTCTAGACGGACCCAACCCCTGTGTTGAGTCCCCTAAGTCAAATGCAACGTGATGCAAATAAGCGTTCCTACTAGGGATCCAGCATGAAGTCACGTTATTCTATATTCAAAACTTGGGTCAGTGTACTAGACTGTGTACCCGAGCGGACAACTCGAGTCGAGGAGGGGGCAACTTACCGGGAACCAAAAGGTCATCCGACTTCGTAACTTGTCCGACCTCTTTCTTATTTCAGGGTATAACACTAACAGAATAAGGAGTCTCAACCAGTAAGCACATCCCCGGAGGTGAAGAGAGAAGGGTTCGGAACAGTTTATATATACAGTCAAATAATATCAAAGCGGTAAAAGCAGCATTTAGCACATTAGGCTCAAACATGTAAAAATCAGATAAAGCCAAATATAACAATTTATCTAAGCTCGAATCTCTAACCCCGAACCAATGGTTCTGGGTTACTACAAAATTCCCCAGCAGAGTCGCCAGAGCTGTCACACCTCCTTTTTCCGCCCTTGCGGGGGTACAGGGGTTTTTTCCAATTAAAGGACAGTCGAAACAGGATTTGTTTATTTATTTTAGAGTCGCCACTTGAGAGATTTAGGGTGTCCCAAGTCACCAGTTTAATCTCGAATCGAGGAAAAGAATGACTCTGTATTACAGTCCGCGAACCAGAAATCTGGATAAGGAATTCTATTAACCCGGGAGAAGGTGTTAGGCATTCCCGAGTTCCGTGGTTCTAGCACGGTCGCTCAACTGTTATATTTGGCTTGATTATCTGATATAATACGTATTATAAACTTATGTGCAAATTTATCCCTTAGCCGCTTTTATTATTATTATTATTATTATTATTATTTATTGTTATTATTTTACGAAGAATTGCAACATTGTTATTATTTTACGAAGAATTGCAACATTGTGAAAACGTATTTCAAATCACGTCGCAATCAATGCACCCGTGATTATCGACACATTTCGACTCCGTTGAGATTTAGATTTGGGTTACATAAATGCACACCCGTATTTAAGAAAATAACATTATTAAATACGCGCCTAGAGCGACTAGCGTATCATTATTTTGGGTAGGGCCGTGAAATTTGCTAAAACGGCTCCTCCCTAATTCTAAGCGATTAAATGTACATTTATTGAGGGTCCCCACAATCTATACATTTCATTAAGCGAGGCTCATCTCATTTATTTTAAATGGACAAATCTTAAAACGACTACATTTTTCTATAAAAATTAGTCTCTAAAATAAAGAAAGAAAATCCTAATTAATTACTAGCTTTTTATTATTTTAAGAAGACATGACATGCTAATTGCTTGATTAATACAAATATTGATGAAAAAGGAATTTTACTCTTAATTTCGAAATTATAAATAAAATAAAAATTCAACAACTAATATTCAAAATAAACAAATATAGCTAGATTAAAACTCAGCATTGTTATTTTTTTTTAAAAAAATATTATTGAGATTAATTATTCACAGTCATTTGAAACTAGATTTAACCATAATTACTAAAGCTTATTAGAAAGTTTATTAGACTTAAACGTTCTTTTATTCTTGCTTAAGCTCAAGTCATGCCTTAATGCCTAATTTACGATGTTTAATTTAAATTCGTGTCTTAGCTAAATTTAGCTACTTGTTCATGATCAACCTATAATCTTGAAGCCTTCATAACTAGTGAATTAACCTATTTTGCCGAACTGATTTATTACAGACTAACTTATGATATTATTTTCTTATTCCAGTTATTATTTAGTAATTCATGAAATAGCTTAAATACAATCAACAAAAGGAACAAAGAAAAAACGAAATTAAAACTTCAAATTTTCATTCTTCATATGTATTCACGCTTCATATTTCGGATTACAATAAACAGCTTTTCAGTTGTGTACCTAATATTGGAAGCAAAAGAAAATGAATATGAGAATCAGCAGCAGCAGTAAAATCAGTACAACACAGCAACAATAGCCCAGCAACAGTAACAACCCAGTAACAGACAGGTGGAGTAGTAATCCAAAAAAAAAACAAAAGCTTCCAGCTTTTATGAAACAACAATTAATTCTGATTTCAAACAACAAAAGAAAGCAGAATATTTTTTTTTTAGTTTTTTTTTTATTTGAAAGCTTAAATATTTTTCGGAATTTTCTATCTCTTAAATGTTTAGCCCTTTTCTCTCTCTTATTTTCAGATTTGTTTCTCTCTCCCGTTTTTTTTGTCTGTGTATGTTTTTCTGTCTATCTCTCTTCCTTTTAAATCTGATTTCAAGACTTCCTATATATAACCCATCCCATAAATCTTTTAATTAATTAAAATCAATACTTTTTCTCTACCCAACCCATTATTTTCCCACTCATCCCCATTACATTAAATAAACATATCACACCACCCCATTATATTTTGTCCCCCATGCTTCACTTAAAATAATACAAGATTCCCCCACTAAATTTTGTCTTGTCCCCCCTTTATGTTAAACAACTATATCACAACCCACCCCATTTTATTTTGTCTCCCATGCTTCATATAAACAATTACAAAATGTACAATTCCTAAACTACCCCTCCGACCTTACTGAAAATTACCAAACTACCCCTGAACGTACTACAAATTACCAAACTACCCATCAGCTATAACACATCAATTAATCAAACTTAACCAAAATATAGGCAATATGATTAATTTCTAACAATGTTCAAACAATAAATTTCATGAACATGATTTCTTCAACATTTCAATAACAAATCACATGAACATGATTTCAACCTCAAATCATATGAACACAAATTGAACAACCAAGAACAACTAAAATTTGATTGAACAATATTTTTAGCAACAACAAACCTATTTTCGGATTTAAACAACAACAACAATCAAACAAGTATATTTAGATTTCTAAATTCAATAATATTGAACTTAAAATCAACCATAACAACATTACAACCAACAATTCCTATACCAAACTTAAACAAGATTATGAGACAAATTCAAGAAATAATCATAAATGATAAACAAGAAATCAAACTATACAAATTTCGGATTCAAGATCAACAAACATAATATGAACATGAATTAAATCTAAAAATAAAAACGACGGATTCAAATGATTAAAACCAACATACTTCCTTTATTACAACTAAATTCTTTTAGGCAAATGACAAAACAAAACCTAAGAAGAAACAATTATGAATTTAAACTTGATCTTAACAATATTAACAATTTCCGGAAAATACATAAAATACATTAAACAAATTGAAGAAACAATTAATTAAACTTCAATTTGTATCTAACTAATATTAAACTAACAAATATTCACTTAAACAATAATACAAACATGAAATAAACGTGAAAACAACTAATTAAACTTCTATTTTGAAATCTGAAAATTCATTTTAACAAAGCACATGAACATGAACAAACTAGAAAAACGATTTCAACGATGAACAACGAACAAAACAAGAATCGAATATTTAACGATTTTAACTTTGAGAAATATAAAAACGAAAATGGACAAAATAAAATTCAAAACTACTAACCTGATTGAAACGAAATATGTATGGACTGACTCGACGAACCTCGACCAAACGACAACGAACACACGACGTACAGGATCTTGACTCGACGAAAAACCCTCGACCTTTGCCGGACTTTAACCGGACTGCCTTGCGTCGTCAACAACAGTACGATGGTGAGCAACCAAACAGCAGACTCATGGGGTCGTCGACGGCAGTACGCAACAGTGAAGAAGACGAAACAGCGGCGACTGGTTGTGTGCGTGAAGGAGATCGAGTGAAGCAGAAGCAGCAGCTCGGCGCAGCAGAAGGGATGAAACAGGAGCAGAACTCGTCGAGCCATGGACGTCGAGGGTCATCCATGGACGTCGAGCTCGACTTTGAGCTTGACGTTGAATGACGACGATGAAGCATGAGCAACTGGGAGATGAAGCAACATCTCGAGACGATGAAACAGTAGCTCGAAGGTGAGGTAGCAGCTGTTCGAGCTGTCCGACGAGGAGCTGGGCAACCATGGGAACAGCTGGGTCTGGTTTGTTGGTGGTGGTCGACGAGTGGTTTCTGTTTGGTGGTGGTCGACGAGTGGGTGCCGGACTGGACGACGGGCAGTGACAGGTTCGTGGGGGAGGGTGGTCGACGTTGCAGGCTGGGGTTTGTGGGGGGAGGCAGCCATGGATGGGGTGTTTTGGAGTTTTGAGGAAGAAGAAGGAAAATGAGGGGGGGTGGCGGATGACTTAGTAGTTTTAGGGTTTTTTTTTTTTTTTTTTTGTTTGTAAAATAATAGGGGTGTTGGGTTATGGACTGGGTCGACCCAGTTCGAAATGGACTGGGTTGTAGGGAAGATTGGACCATTTTTTGGGCCTATGGCTTGAAATCGAAGAAGAGGCCCAATTCCGACTTTCTTTATATTTTCGCTCTCTTTCTTCTTTTATTTCTCTAAAACTAAATTATAAAAATACTTAAACTATTATTAAGAATTAAATTAAGTTATAAAAGCGCAAATTAACTCCCAATAACAATTAACGCACAATTAAGTAATAATTAAGCATAAAATTGTATATTTGGACATTAAATGCTAAAAAATGCAAACAATGCCTATTTTTGTAATTTAAATTTTTGTAAAACAAATTTAATTACTAACAATTGTAGGATTAAATCCTACATGCAAAATGCGATATATTTTTGTATTTTTATTAATTTAGCAAATAAACAACGCACAGACAAATACAAATAATTATTCAAAATATCACAAAATTGCACACCAAAGAAAAATCATTTTATTTTTGAATTTTTGGGAGTAATTCTCATATTGGGCAAAAATCACGTGCTTACAGCAGTCCGATCTACTGCATTACATCCTTTGGTTTTATCATGTTAAGATGCTCCAAGGTGTTTGACACCACTGTATTTCAATACTTTCAAGAATTTGTATAGAGTGAACTATAAAAACTTTAACTTCGATATGACAATATCTCTTTTTTCAACCATTATATTTGTATTTTCTTTGATCATTACTAATATATTGCATAAGTTTAATATACATTTTAAACTCAGTACCCATTCAAACAATATCACATAAAATAAAATGGATGAAGGCTTTTTTCTGGGGGGGGGGAGGGAGGGAGGGGGGAGGGGTGGCATTGTCTTACCTATCTATCAAGGAAATTATTCAATATAATGAATAATTGTGATAATTATTCAAAATATCACAAAATTGCACACCAAAGAAAAATCATTTTATTTTTGAATTTTTGGGAGTAATTCTCATATTGGGCAAAAATCACGTGCTTACATCAGTCCGATCTACTGCATTACATCCTTTGGTTTTATCATGTTAAGATGCTCCAAGGTGTTTGACACCACTGTATTTCAATACTTTCAAGAATTTGTATAGAGTGAACTATAAAAACTTTAACTTCGATATGACAATATCTCTTTTTTCAACCATTATATTTGTATTTTCTTTGATCATTACTAATATATTGCATAAGTTTAATATACATTTTAAACTCAGTACCCATTCAAACAATATCACATAAAATAAAATGGATGAAGGCTTTTTTCTGGGGGGGGGAGGGAGGGAGGGGGGAGGGGTGGCATTGTCTTACCTATCTATCAAGGAAATTATTCAATATAATGCTTTATAATTTAAATTTAAAAATGACCACACAAAGATCTCTCGTGTTTTATATTGAAATTTTTTACGAGTAAAAATAAAAATCTATGCGGAGATTTAACATATAAAACTAAACAAATTTTGCAACGGGCCACAAAACTAATTGGCCTCCACAAGAATCCTAAAAACTATACGGCCGCCCTATTTGGTCGCCCCCATTTAACCTGTACCCACTTTTTATTTTTTTTAACTAGTACCCAATTTTTATTTTTATTTTTGGTAATTAGAAAATTTTATTAATTACCTGTGAGAATTACAAGCCAGGGGAGATTACTCCAGACCTACCACTCTAAAAAATAGCACAAAATATCCCTACCATTGTCTACTCTACACCATCCCATTCTAGACACAATTTCTATTACAAAGAACTCACATACTCATATAAGACTCTATTGTTTCTAATTCTAATACATAGAGTAGTCTTCAGTGAGTGTACTAGAGCCTCTGCGTCCCTACAATTGTTCTAAAACACTCTTTCATTTTTTTTCTATCCACACATCATATACTATAGCAGCAATTTGAAATTTGCCTTGATGAATAATCTGACTATGAACATTCATGTCAGGCATGTGCTTTCTTATATTAAAGATTTTCTGAACCATCCAAGATGCAGTTTTTGGGCTTTTCATTAGGTTAACATCCTGTTTCTTTGTATAATACGTGTGGATCCAGCAATCCACAACTTTTCCTTATTTTGACTAAGTGCCCAAAATAGCTTACATAGAGCATCTTGGTTCCAGAGCCTCATATTCAATACATTGAGGCCACCTGCATTCCTAGGCACGCAGATTTTTTCCCATGCTACCAATGCCTTTTTAGAGATGCTAGCCTCACTAGTCCATATATAGCTTCTGCATATAGCCTCAACAAGCTTAATTATCTTTTGAGAGAGTAGGAATAGGTGTTTCCAATAAGCTTGAACACCAAACAATACCGCCCTTAGGAGCTGGAGTCTACCATCATAAGATAAACTTCTAGACATCCATGTAGTGATTCTTGCAGTGATTTTCTCAACCAAGGGCTTACATTGGGCAATGGTCAGCTTCTTGGTAGACAACGGTATACCAAGATATTTGAAAGGGAGCTCTCCTAACTCATATTCTAGTAGATGCAGAACAGCTTGTTTGCTAGCTTCATCCACCCCTCCGAAGTATACTTGTTTTTTTGACATGTTAGCTTTTAATCCTGAAGCTGCTGAGAAGATATTAAATTTGTTCCTAAGAAGTTGAACAGAAAGCACATCTCCTTGAGCAAATAATAGGAGATCATCCGTAAAGCAAAGGTGTGTAATCTTCAGCTTTCCACATCTAGGATGAAAACTAAAATCAGGATTTTCTGCCAATGTCGCCGAACATCTGTTCAAATATTCCATTAAGAGGACAAATATATAAGGGGACATAGGATCCCCTTGTCTTAGTCCCCTCTTAGCCTGTATAGTGTCTGTCAAAAGTCCATTGATCAAGAATGTATAGCTAACTGTAGTAATACAGGTCATGATCCATGATATCATTATACTGGAAATCCAAGTTCCATAAGTATGTTTCTAATGAAGTTCCACTCTGCCGAATCATATGTTTTTTGTAAATCCACCTTGATCATACATCTAGGGGACAAGTTTATGGTATAAGCCTTGACCATCTCATGGCTTAAGATAATGTTATCAGCTATCAACCTCCTTGGGATAAAAGCTGGCTGACTAGGTCCTACCAGTACACCAAACATATTTTTCAATCTCTTAGTAATCACCTTGGATATGATTTTATACAATATGGAACAACATGCAATTGGTTTGAAGTCTCTCACTGATTCAGAGTGAGATTTTCTTGGGATCAAGGTTATCACTTTATCGTTTATAGCCCTCAACATCCTATTCCCCTTAAAGTATTCTTGTATTGCCAGACAAATATCACCCCATATGATATTCCAAGTTGTCTTGAAAAAACAAGCATTAAAGCCATCTATTCCAGGGGCCTTGTTATCCTCTATTTCGAATAGAGCGTCTTTAATATCAGTATCTATGATCTCTCTGGTCAGATCTTGCTGTTGTGTTATTGATAAGCTTGTACCCTTTCTCATGATATTCATATTCACACCAGGGATGGACTCAGCAGCTGAACCCAAGAGATTGATGTAGAATTGTAGGAAAGCTCTTTCAATATCCTTATGTTGTCGAAGTAGGTTTCCATTGTCATCTTTCAGTACAGCTACATTGTTAACACTTGCCCTAGCCTTCATACAAAAGAAAAAATAGTTATTATTGCCATGAATAGTCTGACTACATATTGAGGCTACTTCTGGTAGAAACTTATCATGTTCAACTAATATATTGATAAATCTGAAGGGCTTCCTACCTTGGGGCTTATTAGTTATGAATTCTCTGTGTATGGGTGAATAGTCAGAGAAATGGTTCTCTTTATATTGAGCTATAATGTTACCATACCCCAAAGTCCACTCATTATTGCATAAAGCCCTATCAATTCTGTTCCATACATGTCCATTAGTCCAAGTAAAGAACCTACCAGTAGCTTTCATATCCACCAGATTAAGAGAATCAATAGTATGCTAGAAATCTCTAGTTTCTGCCTCAGCCACTAGTTGTCCTCCAATTCTATCATCCAAGCATAATGGAGTATTAAAATCTCCTGCTAGGCACCAAGGTCTAGTTATGTTTGTGCCAACAACCCATAGTGCTTTCCTTTCTTCAATAGTATTTCTAGCATATATCACAACGAATCAACATGAAAACAAAGAATACCTATCCGCCAAAAGACAATGGATGAACTGAGCATTAGTTTCTATGATAGTGACATTAATATGGTTCTGCTGCCATAATATCCAGATTCTCCCATTATCTGCCTCAACATAATTATTAGCAAATGTCCATCCCTTTGCTACTCTAGCAATACTACCAGCAAAGTTATGTCTTCACCATAGTTTCCAACAAACCAGCAAATACAATATTAAATTTCTTAAGATATTTACACATTTCCCCTTGTTTGAAGGGCTTATCCATGCCCCTCACATTCTACACTACACCATTTATTGAGCAGGTATTTGAGTTTAAACAACTTGAGGTCTTCTTCTTCTTCTTCGGGTGACAATGATTTTATATGGTGTTTTTGAACATATCTTAAGGTAGTTTATGATATTTTACAGTGGCGACCTGTTGTGGCGCTTATTTTTATTGGCCTTAAGTGCATGAAATCATTTGTTGCACTTCAGACCTATTTGACCTTAAGTGCATCTGAAGTGTAGATTTTTCATTTCAAACCTCTTTAACCTTAAGTGCATGAAAATATTTATTGCACTTCAGACTTATTTGGCCTTAAGTGCATCTTAAGTGTAATTTTTGCAATTTAGACTTAATTGACCTTAAATATATTGCACTTCAAACTAATTTATTTTTTAACTTCAGACTCGATAAGTTTGAAATTGGTCGTAAAGTGGGTAGCCTTATAATTTTTTTGCAAAGTAGGTATAACTTCAATTGTGAACTCAAAACTGGGTATAGATGCAAAAACCCCACAGGAATGGTTGAATTCACAAAAAAAAAAAAGAAATTTGCACAGGCTAGGCCCAGATCCTTAACCAAAGTCCAGCCCATTATTTCAAATGGGCCAATTAAACTACATTATTCAGTCCCACGAAAGTCAAATCAACCACAATTTGGTGATCCACGTGGAAACTTTATCCTCTTTCCTGATTTGTGCGCTCGTGAACCGTAACGTAATCACAGCGCATATACACGAAAAAAAAATACTCTAATCCCTCACCTCGTCAGTCTTCACCACTTCATACCTACCCCCGCCCCCCCCCCCCCAAACTCCGCCGTCTTTTTCACCGGAAAATCCTCACGTTCTTCGCTGGCGTTATTCGTTTTTCCGGAGATAATTTCAATTACAAATCCTTCTTTTATTTGTGTATTTCGATTTGCGACTACTCCGAATCTTCAAAAAAACACCTTTTGTTTTTCATGATCTGGAAGAATCTGATCTGATCTAATCTGAGCCGTCGATCTAAGCTATGGAAAGGATCGTGGGAGGTAAATTCAAGCTTGGTCGTAAAATCGGTAGTGGATCGTTTGGTGAAATTTTCCTCGGTAAGTGTAATTTATATGTTTTGAGCATTATTTTATTAATTGAGCTTGGATATTTTTAAATTTGATGTGATTTTTGATAATTATGTGTGGATTTGTATTTGTTTTGCAGCTACGCATATTGATTCGTTTGAGATCGTCGCCGCCAAAATTGTGAGTTTTTATTTTTTTATTTTTAATTTGCTTAAAGGCCTTGAATTTTGTTGATTTTGTTTTATGTTTCCTTTTCATGTGATAAGTGCTGTGTGTATCACGAAGGTAAACTAGTTAAGTCTTATTATTATTGGAATTTTGTACTTCCTTTGTGGAATCCTCATTATGTGCATATGAGATTAAAGACAGCTATTTACCATCCGGAGAAGTAGCCTGGTGGTCGGTGAAGTGGGAGGAGAACCATAATACATGTGCTGGCGGGAGGTAGTAGGTTCCCGGTGGAAGTGTCTGGCCCTGACACCATTGTTATAAAAAAAGAGAGCTTAAAGACAGCTATTGTGGAGTCTGTCTGCTATATATGATAACTAGAGTTTGTTAACTATTTTTAAAATGTAATCTTACTAATTTTTCCTAGCCAAAGCATTTAATTTATTAATCGCGGACTCAGATTTCCTTGATTACAGTTATAGTAGGATGATCTTGGAGTATTTTCACGGTTTTCTGTGTTTTTCTTCTTCTTCTTTTTTTCCACTTTATTCCACTGGTTATTTGCATTATTAGTAACTTTTGCTTTTAATCTTATTGTATTCACATTTTGCTGGGATCTAACATGACTCCTTCCCCCGAAAATAAAAACTTTTTGCAGGAGAATAATAAGACTAAACATCCTCAACTTCTGTACGAGGCCAAGTTGTACAATATGCTCCAAGGAGGAAGTATGTTTTTTACTGATTTTTTTTGGGTGATGCTGATGTATATTTTGTGCACTTTATGGTCAGAAATACTGATAATGTGTAATTTATTATCTGTACTTTTCTAGGTGGGATACCTCATATAAAATGGTCTGGTGTGGATGGTGATGACAACGTTCTGGTCATGGATTTGCTGGGTCCTAGTTTGGAAGATCTCTTTGTCTACTGTGACCGGAAGCTTTCATTGAAGACTGTTTTAATGTTGGCTGACCAGATGGTAACAACAGTTTCCCTCAACACTCTTATAACATTTGTGTGACTACTATGTTTCTGTACAATTAGAACCTGTCTGCCAATAGCTGCTATTTCTACCTATTGGACTCCCCCCTTCCCAATATTCTTATCCATTATGGCTCTCAGCAATTCTTTTTAAGTAAAATTGTTGGGGATACAGTCTAACATAACTGCACCAAAGTCTATGTTTGATCTGTCTGATTTTTGTGTCAATGATTTTCATGTCACATAGATATTGGTGAAATATTAAATCTTGATATATTTTTTAAACAGCACAAAAAGATTGGTGCCTTTTGCAACATGTTCAATTTATTGTTTGAACTTTTTTTTTGTTAAATTAAGCAATTTATTGTTTGAATTTCTTGCTGGCTTTTCCTTTTTAGCAGCTTGGCTAATCAGGTTCTTGTGCCTCTCCTATTATCAGATTACCAGAATTGAATATGTACACTCTAAAGGCTTTCTACACAGGGATATTAAGCCTGACAACTTTCTGATGGGTCTTGGTCGAAAAGCAAATCAGGTACTCTACATTCCACCTCTTTTTATTGGTTTTATTGTTGGGTTTCTTTTTCTTTTGTTCTGATTAAATGCTATTCTCATTGTGTAAATTTCAGGTTTATGTTATTGATTTTGGTCTTGCTAAAAGATATCGTGATGCGACTACAAATCGCCATATTCCTTACAGGTATTAAGTTTTTGAATCTTCTAATCTGAACTAATTTCATCATTTATCATTTACCTTTAAGCTTCCAGGTACTCTCATGAGTGTTGATACCTGATTGTAAGTTTATTTGGTTAAAAGTTCGAAAGAGAACCTCGATCATTCTTTGAAATGCTGCACTATAGATCTAAGTATCTTCTCTTTTGTGCAGAGAGAACAAAAATTTAACGGGAACTGCACGTTATGCCAGTTGTAATACTCATCTCGGAATTGGTAAGCACAGATATTCTTTTCCTTGCTTGTATCATATCCCCCAGAAAGAATTTGGAAAGAAAAATAAGTAACCATTATCCTGCCTGTGAGAAAGAAAGTTATTAAAACAGAACCTCTCTTAACATTTAAATCATTTTTGTATGTTATACAGAGCAAAGCCGGCGGGATGATTTAGAATCTCTTGGATATGTCCTACTTTATTTCTTGAGAGGCAGGTGCGTGTTCTTTTCTATTAGATTAAACCTTTTTTCTCTTTGGTCCTTCTACATGCACGTGTATCAAATATTCTTTTGACCAATATATTGGTTCTTCAACAGCCTCCCATGGCAGGGTCTAAAAGCTGCCACAAAGAAGCAAAAGTATGACAAAATATGTCAAAAGAAGTTATCAACTCCTATTGAGGCACGTGTACACTGAATAGCTTCCCAAGCCACTGCTCATTGTCTTTTTTTTTTCTAACAGTATTTTTAAGGTTCTTATTCTGACTCTTTGTACTGTTTATTGGTGAAGGTTTTATGCAAGTCTCATCCTGTTGAGTTTGCTTCGTATTTCCATTACTGTCATTCGTTGACATTTGATCAGCGGCCTGATTATGGATTTTTAAAGCGCCTATTCCGTGAGCTGTTTACCCGTCAAGGTATGTGTAAGTTAAGCTACATCAAGTCCTTGGACAATACCATCGTTCTCTGTTAATATATCCAACTGAGCTGATTACATAAAAATCCGTTGGCAGAAGTTCAACTGACGTGCTTCTATGTGTCATGCAGGATATGAATTTGATTACATATTTGATTGGACCATCCTGAAGTACCAACAGGCACAAACAAGTAAACCACAGCACCGGGTATCATTCTTAGCTTGTCATATTTCCTGAATTCATTTTGACTATGATTAGTCACTTCTCAATTTGATGACCCACAATACTTTGAGCCTTGTTACTTTCCGTTTCAATGGCCTGAATAATACAGTTTTTAGTCAAGGATAGCTGCATGAGCTTGGTTTTGTATAAGTTTTGATTTGAACTAGCGCTGTTATTTTTGCAGCAAGTTGTCGGTGAGAGCAGCCGGGCAATTCCAATGGATGTTGAAAAGCGTCAAGGTTAGTAACTGAGTCTCTTACCTTTTCGTGATTGTTGCTTGCATTCTCTGGATTCTACCAGCAAAAATTGCTTTCCGTGTTCTGGGTTGAGTGGTTATAATCAAGCATTAAAGTGTAAAGGACTGGCAGATAAATTAAAGATAGAAGTATGCTAGTGGAAACATACTTGCATTTTTTGGATGTCAAGTCACTTTCTGTTGCTGTAATAAGATTAATTTGCTGAGCTGTTCCTTCTACAGTTTCTACAGGCAACAATGGACCTTATGTTGCTGAGGTGACTGATCGCATTAGACCGAACAATCCTTCCAGTCCTGGAATCCGTATGCAATTTAAATCACCAACTAACAGGAATTTAACTTCTGCCAATCTTGAGAGAAATGTAAGTAATACTTTTTCATAGCCTTGTTTCAGACTTTCAGATAAAGTTTTCTTCGCTTTTAGCATTGTCTGTTTACCATGTCTTATCATTATTCTTCTTTCTATTTTCTCAGCCCAAGTAGGCTTTTCATTAACTTCCCTTTCATCTTGTAGGTACTAAGTAGTGCACACATGCCATCTACTTCATTAGCTCCTGTTTTACCAAGAGCAAAAGCCACAAAACCTGCAGTACCTGCTGAAACAACTCATGATGGTGATAATGGCAGCAGCTGGATTTCCTCCTTGCGACGTATTTCTTCTGCAAAGTGATAAAAAGGTACTCTTCTTGCTCTACTCTATTTTCCTGTGTCTTTGCTTTGGGGACGTGTGGCATATTCCTGGACATCGCAATTGTGATTGTGAACAAGAAGCATTTCAATTCATGATAACAAGATCCTTTCTTTCCTTTTCAGGATTAAGATGAAGGTGACAATTGGGCAGCTCATCCTTATTCTGTGATTACAAGCTTGTATGGATGATTCGGGTGGCTGATCAGGGCCCTGATTTTCGCAATTTCACAAGCTGAAGAGGGTGTGGACTGAGCTGGACATGAGAGCAGATGGCAGCAGCTGTTTGTCTTTCTTTGGGAGCTCGGGTTAGATATTTTTCCTAAGATGACTATAAACGAATTGGTCCATCCTTGCATTAAGATCAGGGTGGCTCCTGTCCGCTGAAAAATGAAGCACTAGCGACACCTTATGTCTCTTTTTCCATGTAAAATAGATCATATGTGATTTGTCAAAAATTGTGCAGTTCCGTTTGTGCATACATTGGTGGTTATTTTCTTCACTTGATTCATCACTCGCAAAGTTGCATGTGTTGTAATCTTTATCGCTTAATTTTGTGGTGAGCTAATGAATTGTTACAAACATGTTGATAATGGGATTGTATCTCAGAAATTTTGAGAAGTGTGGAAATGTGATATATCAAAGGCAGCACTTCCTGTGTTCTCATCAGGAGTGTGAAGTTGTGATGTAAAATTTGATTTATGGACTTCTCTTTCCCCACCACCCATCCCACTCTTATGTTTAAGTCTTATTGTTCTTTTGAACCCTGTAGCCATCTGGTCAAAATAGGTGAGCTTGTCACCAGGTAATGTTATATTGCTAGTTTTGATTTGGTAATTTCCTGCGTGTTGATAGAGTCAGTGGTTTTTTAACATCTTTATGTTCTATAATGCTCTAAGTTTTGGTTAAAGATGATTCCTCTATTGACAATAGGCAATTTTGACCTCCCAAATATCTTAGTGCATAGACTTACACCTGGACTGTGACTAGCCTTCAAAATATTCGGTTTACGATAAGTCTGACCAAAGAATATTGTTCGTGGGCTATTTTGATCAAGTTATTTGCAATCGGCTTCTCACTTATGAGTCATATACTTTTGCAATGTGCAGGATTTCCATTTGAAGACGATATGCTATGAGATGTGGTTTCAGTCGGAGTCATGGCTTCCTTGGATTTGATCAAGTTCAGAAGAGCAGGAAGTAGTGATTGCATTAATTCGTTGATTGTGCGATGGATCGAGTATGTAAAGGTCAAGTATCCACTGGCACCATATCATTAAACAAGTCGAATGGTTGCTTCGGCTGGCTGACAACTCTGGGTACCTTGCTGCCCGAGCTTTTATTCCTTCTTTCGAGTGTCTTGTGAAAGCTAGACTTGCTAGGCTCGAGAGGAAGTTACATTGACAAACTGTATGCCTTCTCAAGTGCGATCGGGTAATATCTGCTATAACCAAGAAGCTTATTAAAGCTGCAGAAGGGGAAAAACTAGGGTCCTCTTAATTGGCTTGAACTGAATCTCAGGTCTTCTTGACTTGTCACTTGTCAGGACCTGTACTGGGATTTGTGCTGATTTCATTCTCAGCAAGGTTTTCCCCTGCTGTGCTGCTGGAGGAATAATTGCTTACACATTTAAGTCCTAAGTCCTAGGATATATAGAAATCAATAAGTGGCTATGAGCGGTGAAATCCTCGTCTCGTGCCCACCCATTTCTACAGTTCACCATTTATGCCTGTGTTTGCACCCTTGGTGCCGACATGGTTTGTGCAGTGGTTTAATAGGCAACTATGTTATATCGTCGTGCTCCTGACCAGAGACACTGGATTCTCTTTCAAGCAGCGTCTTTCCTGCTTCCAATTCATGGACGCCTGCCTGTCTATTCTATTAAATTCGATATTTCAACTGGATCTTGGAATTCTGACATCACTCGTGCTATCCAAAGAGAGCAACTTCTGTTTTCTAAATTTGGAAACCTAATATGTCATTGTCTGTGATTGCTGTTAACTTTGAACAATGAGATCTGGGGAAAGCTAATGTTCTACGCTCCGACACAGTAACTGATCACGCCACTAACGGTAATGCAGGGTGAAATCTTGTCTTATCTCATGAAAACGGTGTTGCTTTTTACAATGGGCGTTGTTTACTGGGGAGGTTAATTAATTTTTTTTTTTTAAAAACAATAGAACGTCAGTAGAAGGGCGATTCTATTTCTTGCATAAAAAATGGAATAAAAATGTTTCTGGATTTTCTGTAAGAAGATATATAGCCTGTTTGGTCAAGCTTCTAAAAATTACTTTTAAAGAAAATGCTTTTGGTGAGAAGCAGTTTGTGTTTGAGTAATTAATTTGAAAAACACTTTTGATTAGTAATTAGTGTTTGGTTAAACTTTTGACAACTGTTAGGTGTATTTTTTTCAAAAGTGTTTCTCAGAAAAGTGCTTTTTGCTTCTCAAAAATTGCTTCTGCTTTTCCTCAAAAGCACTTTTTTTCCTTCCGACAGCTTGGCAAAACATCTCAATTTTTGGCCAAAAGAGTTATTGGCAAAAAAAAAAAAAAAAACTTTTGGCGCAAAAAAAAACTTGGGCAAACAGTGTAACTTTTGGCGCAAAATCCTGGGAGATCCTCGTTGTTGGTACTGATGTGGAGCTGTTTTACTCTGTGTCACCTTATTCTCTGCGTGTTAGTTGTTTTGTATAACCTGTTTTCCTTCATAGTTGTATTCATTATTTCTGTTTAATTCATACTGTTGCAAGGCTTATTATTATATTTTATCTCAGCAGGGCCCTGACCTTCCTCGTCATTACCCGACCGAGGTTAGGTTTGGCACTTACTGAGTACCGCGGTGGTGTACTCATGCCCCTTCTGCGCATGTTTTTCATGTGCAGATCCAGGTACCTCCACTCAGGCGCACTATCCTTGAGGCAGGGAGAGCAACGGAGACTTCGAGTTACATCTACAGCGTCCACAGACCGAAGAGTCTCCTTCTTTACGGAACACATGCCGGTTTATTAAGTCTCGCTGATCGGTAAAACAAACTTTTGGCGCAAAAAAAACTTAGCCAAACAGGCTAATAATTATGTTGTAACTTTTGGTTGAAAATTTATAAAATTTGTGGAAGGATTTGAAATAAAATTTTCACCTGTTTCTTTTAAAACAGACGCATGTATTCTCCTCTTCAGTCTTCTCCAGTTTCTTTCTTTACCGGACTACTATATTATTCTGCTATGGTTGGCGGGGCTCTTGGGTGGTTGTGAAGCAGTAATTCTCCCCGCTTGAATACTGAGTCTACTACTCTCCAGTGATTGCGAGATATTTTTCATACGTTTTTTTTTGGAAATATTTTTTAGATGTTCTAATATGTGTAAGCAGGAGATTCATTTATAAAATTACCACAGTATACTTTATACTTGGATGTTATTCTTAAACATCACAGTAAAAAACTTCCTCTGTTTAGTTCCTATACAATCGTTCACTAACTCCACATAAGCAGGTGATAACTTTAACAATATGAAGAGAAGATAAATTGTCATATTAGAACTATAATGATATACATTCAACATGTGAAATTACCTTGTAACAGATCATGTTTTAACTCGACTTTGAATCAATCATCTTCTGTTTTACTGATCTGTATTTTACCAATATCTTCTTTTAATCACTTAGGCGTAAATTGCGATCAAGGAAATTGATATAGACTAATTAAAAAGAATTGAAAAGAGATAATTAAATCAACGACATTCTAGTGTGAATTTAAGAGATAGTTCAGCAAGTATAAGTACAACACTCTCATGTAGTTCTTCCTATATTTGCTTTTACATTTTACCCTTTTCCTCTACAAAAATATGTTACTATTTCGAATGTAGAGGGCTAAATAAACAACAGCGTGAAATGTTACACTATCTAACAAATAAACAATTTCAAGGGAGGGGGCTAAAGTTTGAAACAGTAGAAGAGCACACAAATAACTAGTATAAGAAAGACGCCACGTCACTTACTTTAAGATTAGAATTATATAGATATATAGAATACTAAACGTCAATGATAACTCAGAAAAAATTAAGATCTTAAGTTATAAGTATTATTTTTTTTAAATATTATTATTGCAATTTAACTTATTATAATATGTTACTTAATCACGCTGTTCATATTGATCGTCTATTATGCCCCTCTGCATCTAGCATTGGGTAGACCTCATACAATAACTGTCATAGCTCTACTATATCTTTTGTTTTATTTCCTCTGGAATATGGATCTACTATCGGAAATTTTAGTTATCATTTATTTTAAGTTATCAATCAATGCCATGAGTATTAAACAAAATTATCTATAATTACTTTTTAAGTGACTCAATAATATGAATATTTTTTACACTACCGATGTATAGAACATAAACTCGATTAATCGATGTAATCTCGGTTGGTATTTCATTGCGTAGGCATTTTTATAATTTTTATTTTTTTTTTAAAAAATATCTTGCGGCCGGATTGTTCACAGAGAAGGGAAAGAAAAAAATGAGGTGGCAATAGTTAGTTGTGTTAGTTAAAACAAGTATATATATATATATATATATATATATATATAAAGCCATCAAGAATTATAGCGTATATAGAAACCGTCTAAACAGCCATTGTATAGGAGAAAAGCTCATATTCTCCTAACTTGACTGCTCCTTCTACAAAAAAAAAATACACATTCCATTATTTCTGCTCTCAAAGAATTCCTCAGAAAGAACAAATTTCACAGTTCTAAAGGGTCTAATCATGGTGAAAAAGCCAGAGAAGAAAGAAAAGATGGTGAAAAATACAAAAAAAGATATTGCTGCTGCTTTAATTATTGCAGGGTTTAAGCGCACTGAAAAAAGAAGAGAAGAAGAGGCCAAGAAAAGAAGAAATCTTGGTACCAAACCAGAATTTGGGTACAGTATTGATGGAACAAAGTTACCAAGATTTCCACCTATTCAGAATTTAAAACAAATTATTGGAAAATGCAGTTACCTTTTGAGAAAAAACTGACAAAAACTGATTTAGACTATGATCAAGATAAGTTTTCATTGAAACTAGATGATGTGAAAATTAAAGGGCAATTTTGCCTTTGTTAAATGAGCATGAAATTGAAAATCTTGGTACTGGGATTTCAGTGAAGACTTTTGATCAGTTGGGAAATTGTTATGAAATGATTTTCGAGAGTTATCGTAATAGTATTTACAAGCTTTACAATGGGTGGAAAAAGCTGTTGAAATACCATAAATTGAAGGAAAATGGAGATTATTATGCTGCTGTTTGGATGTTTCGACATAAAGAAAATGATGGACTTTGTTTTGCTCTGATGTAAAAGAGGCATGCAAATAATACACAAGAATAGAAGTAAGAAGTGAGTTTAAAAGTAGTAGTATTTTTTATTTTTTATTTTTTATTTTATTTTGAAGTAAAAATATAGTCTATAGTATTGGGTTGATAAGTGATTTAGAGTCTTAAATTTGTGCATTTCTGTAGATTTTTTGGATTAATTTTGATTTGTCATTAGCATTTTATTTCAAGGGGTGAAAGTCTTGTTAATGTAGTAGTAGTAGTTTTACATGAATCAGCTTCTCATATTTGTGATAATATTCGCATCATTTCGTAGTGTTTTAACTGTGATTTTTTAAGCATTTCTTGAAATGTTTTAATTTTTTACAAAGTTCTTTTAAAGATTGATTGTTTTCTAGTATCTGAATTGTAGTTTTATTAGTATAAGAATTGATGTTCGAATTTGCATTATTAATAGTTATAGATATTTAGATGTGTGTACTTTTGCACTATGAATGGGCAAATTGTTGTTCTTTCTTTTGGGGGACAAGAGTTTATATTCCATTTTTGGGTTAGAAAGAAGAAAATTAAATTGGATACTTTTTTTTTGGTATAAACCTTAGGTCTTTTTGGAGTATCAATAACACAAAGTTTTACTAATACTAGAAAAGATCTAATTTCTTCCCCTCTATTTATAAATATGTTCACAACTTAAAGGTATATTTTCATGGTAGTCACCTCATTTTGGCTAAAGGTCAGGAAGTGATTTGTAAGACCTACTGACACTAAAGTAAGATTAAATAAACTTTGCTTTTCCTTAATATTATGCTTTTCCAGAGTCAAATTCTTAAAATTTCAACAAACTTTTAAAATTCTTCATGTTGTTCTAAGGCCCTCTTAGTCCATAAAAAGTTTTTCATTTTTTTCAATTTTTTTTTAAATGTGTTTTCCATGAAATTTTGTAATTTTTTGAATTTTTTTTGAAAATGGGTTTTTCAATAAAAAAAATTTTCCCGCTCACAAAACTGCAAGATTTTTCATGTAAAATACATGTTCAGACATTATTTCAAATTCCAAAGATCATTCTTTTTTAAAATGATTAAAAACTAAGAGAGTATTAAGGAAGCTATATTTGGATTCTCGCCCTCCACAACGAAGCTATTGTTCAATTTGTGTATTTAATGAAGTAGGCCAATCTACCATATAAATAAGAAAATTGACACTATATAGGCTCTCTCAAAATAATAGCAGAAAAAAGCCCGTATAAATAGCTAGGACTAGGACCCCTTTTTCAGTTGAAATTAGTCCCTTTTTCAGAAATTCATTCTTGTAGCAATATTAGAAATATAATGTTTTGCGCATACCAGAATACCGAAGGGAATCCTTAGAAGAACGGTAAAATTGTCTCCTACTTATAGGTCACGGATTCGAACTCTAAAATCAGCCACTGGCGCAAGCATCGGGATAGGATGTCTATATCACACTCATTTGGATGCAACCCTTTCCCCTTCACGTAACCTATAAGTCACGGGTTAAAATCATGAAATTAGCCAATTACGCTTGTGTCAGGGTAGCGAATGTACAATATACATATTTTATACAAAATCAGTATTATTTTTTTGGTATATTTACCTAGCAAATGAATTTATTTTTGGCCAACAGAACAAATGGTGTAACTTAGCCCAAAAATATTCCACATCGAAGAAGAAAAAATAAAAAGCGCATACAACTATTTGGGTTTCTTCTACCCAACCCCTTACCCATGCCAAAATGTAGACTTCCTAAATTTGAGTCACATTGTCAGTTATATGTAAGAAAAATATTGAACAAAATATAAAATTTGCTTTTCAGTTGAAACTAATTGTATTTGCTAGCTAAAAATGTATAAAATATATACATTTTGTTTGGTAACTATAAACAATTTTATTAATTACCAACGCAAGAAATACAAAACCCAGCTAGACTTACTCAATCCCGCTGATCTATATGTTCTTCTGTCATGCTGACCTGTGGCCCACGCCTCCTATTTGTCCAAGGTTAGCAGTGTGAACTCTGATTCGATTCAGACATTCAATCCCGCTGGTGAGATGCTCAGTTGACTCCTTAACCTTGATAGGAAGATGGCTTATTTAGTAATTCGTGCACACGGAGATGAACTAATGCGAATGGGTGTACGCCTCGTTGCTCGGAAACACCCAGTGCTACCACAATGAGAGATGCGAAAGGTACATGTTTCTAACCGACGCCTGAGGCAGGATTTCCGCTAAAGGGATTCAAAAAATGAAAAAGTTAAAAAAGATTTTAGCTAGTAGGAATTGAAATAATGACCTTACAAAAGTTTTGAACCCCTTGACCACTAAGCTATGCTTTTGGGCTTGTCAAGAGGATTCAAAATATAATATATAGAGGTAAAAAATAGATTTTGCCTGATATATATAGTGTAATTTTTCGGCGGAGGGGCGAAGGAGTTGCAATTTCTTGCATCTTTGCCGGATTTTTTCTTGTTATCAACTCTGCAGTTGCTTTATCTATATTATTATAAAAGCATGAATACAATGTTGGTTGACCAAAATAACCCTAAATACTTATTTAGCTAAGCAATATAATGTTGGATATAATTGTAATATTGGATATAATTATTCCTTATCTAAAGAGGACATAATTATAGTAATTCGTTTTTGAACAACTCACCGTTAAATATGCATGGTTTAGAATATAGATTATTTTTTGTTTGGACAACAATGATTACATTCCTAATGATATTTGGATAACTCGCTACTTACGCTATTGTAGCCTTCACACATTGTCCGCTAATATAACCAATACATGTATTTGCCATAGGGTTTTAGCACATAGAACACTAATTATTTGAATAACTCGATCTTTTCCAATCTTTTTTCTATTTGAACTACATTCGCAGTTTAATATAATATTAATTTATTACATGAATCCATTTAGAAAAACGAGTAGGCAAAGAACTTTTAAAAAAATGATTAATATAAAACTTAAAATAATATTTTTTTAAGGAAGTTTTAAAAGATCATCTTAAGAACTCCCTTTCAAAAGTATTATCGTCAATTTAATTAGAGTTGTGGTTAATGACTGATTATAATTTCATCACAGATAAAATAGGAGTAAAAATTATTGAATTTAATTTAGCTTATATTTAATTATGAGTAAATTATAAAAGACGAGCATTTAAAATAATAATATATTTATCGTTCCACCTAGAACAATAATCAAACTAAATAACTATAATAGGTGCTCATGTAAATTGTTCGAATTACATTTAATATAATCAGGCTCACATATTGAAGGCATATCATCAGACAATGTCAATCAGACGGTGAAGCACTAATGTACTATAAAGGAACAAAGTGCAGAAATTTCTTTGACTATAAATCATTGATAAAATGAAAAGTTTAAATCAGAATTGTTATATAGAAAGATATTGTTTTGGATTAATTAAAAAGAAAGTGTATCATATAAATTGGAGCATAGAGAGTACTATCTTACGCAAGGTAATGTCATGTATGTACATAATAGTCAAAGTTAAAAATAATCTCCATTTGCTTACAAGTTAGTTTTGAAGAACATCATGCTTGCGAAAGAAACTTAGATCCCTCTAATGACTTATGTAATGGTACAAAGAAAGGTCGGTAGAGGTCTTAACATTAATAGGGTCATATATACAAAAATTATGATAGGTCTATGTACTTCCAAACATATATTTATTCCGGGAATTGAATTTTCATTTCCAAAAAATAAAGTATATTCTCCAAAAAATCTTCGAATGTGAAATCTCCTAAAAATGTTCCAAAATAGTCATTGGTGAAGGTAAGAATTTAGTAATTTCTTCACTAGTTATTTCGCTGGTTTTAGTTGTTAAAAATCTACATAATCTCTGTTGTTTTTGCTTTGTAGATTTTTTGTAGAAATGTAGTACATAAATTGCAAATGTATATATGTTTTTTAAGCACTGAATTAATGTGAGATTATTTATCTTAATTCTGAAGATTAATTGTAGATTTGTTGATCTGTTTGAAATTGTTGTTATTTTGTATATTTTTTGAAGTTATTTTGTAGATAAAATGCAAATGTATCTATGTTTTTTAATCACTGTATTAATGTTAGATTATATTTTTTGAATTTTGCAGCATGAACATTTTTTGCATCCCATAATGTTGATTATGAAGTGCTTAGATTCCAGACATTATGTGACCCTAGCATTCCTAGCCAAATTAAAGAGCTTTTGTCTCCAAATGGTTTGAAGATATTCAAGAAGACATGCTTTGGTTATTTGCAGTCATTTTCCAATTTATGCATGCAAAATCAAGCTATTCATCTTCTTATGAAGTATGAATTGAAATCATCCGATGCTTCCTATTTTCAGCCGAGTTAAAAGGTGAGAGGTTAAATTTTGGATTGAGAGAGTTTGTAGTAATTGGTAGATCATTTTAGGTTTTATTTGGTGGAATCCGGTCAGT
The DNA here is from genome assembly GCF_000715075.1 of Nicotiana tabacum. Classification (NCBI taxonomy): domain Eukaryota; kingdom Viridiplantae; phylum Streptophyta; class Magnoliopsida; order Solanales; family Solanaceae; genus Nicotiana; species Nicotiana tabacum. The sequence goes on along the minus strand of NC_134087.1, from coordinate 203,969,164 downwards.
ACGAGACATTTTCATGGGATATTCAGTCTTATAGACAGTTGATTGAATCAGTTAGGCACATGCTAAATCCTTTCGTTCATTCTTATCTCATTCGAGGATTCCCACTAGCCATGCAAGTATGATTGTATGAGTGTTGCTCCTCCGTCAACACTGAAATAACTACAAGGATTTCTAATTCAATCCCTCACATACTTAACTGGTCAGCTAGTAAGGGTCAGATTTGGTTAGCTGCAATTGAAGACAAAATGATCAAACCTGAATGGATGAAGGTAAATGGTTCTTATTTATTATTATACAATTTACCTACACAATATTTACAATTTGTATACATATTCTGCCTTAATCAAGCTATTTTTTTTTTCATCATTCAGTTCACCAACATAAATGAATCACCAGAAGAGCTTTCAGTGATGTCTTTGCCTGGTAAAGTTGACTACATAATTGAAGAGGTTGAACATGTTTCTGAGGATCCCAAAGTTGATGCTCCTCCATTGGAACCCAAAGAACCAATTGGAAAAGAGGAAAAGGAGTTTATTCTTCGTAAAATAAGAAATTTAAAAAAAGGTCTTCAGAAGGTAGCATGTATTCCTAAACATCATTGTGATGTATATATAATAGTGCATCTTTTAATTAATGTATGTTAAGAAATATTCTGAATTTAACTATGTATTTTTTTATTATGTAGGTTGATGAAAAGCTTGAAGATTTTAGGAAAGATGTATTTGAAGAGTTAGGTAGCCTTCGAAACCTAATAAAGGAGTCAGTCAAGACTGTTTGCAGGTGATAAATAGTCCAAATGATCAAGTTGATGCAAAGGTAACACTTGAATTTTATTCATATTAACAAAACTATTGCAGATACCTCTAAAATATATATCCTAACTAATATAGAACTTTTAGTTTGCTGCGAGTTCAACCAAAAATACTAACCAACCAAAAGATATGAGTAATCAGCAATTTCAGTTCAACAGTGGAGTACCCGTGCAGTTCAGCCTCAGCAAAACATGTATCTACAAAATAACTCCATTTTATCTACAATTATCTACAGAATATCTACAAAATATCTACAAGTTAACTACAGTATTTCTACAATTTGTCTACATTACATATACAAAATATATCTAAAAAAAATCATATTGGCACAACTCTACAAATTTATGTAGATCTTGCAACACACCTACATATCTTCTTAAACTATCAAGATTTATCCAATATGATTTATCATTTTTAATGAAAAAAATAGAACATGTTGAAAGTGCACTTGGTGAAGAGGTTCATCCAGCACGTGTTGATTTATATACACATTTTGAAGGTGCAGTTGATGAAGAGAATGCATGTATGAAATTGTATTCAGATATATTTACTTTATGTTTCAATATTTTTACCATTCTATTAATCTAGATAGACATGGTGTTACAAAGAGGGAAGTTATGCATGCACAATCTCCAATTCACGGAGTGACAGTAACAACTCAAAGTGAACAGCAGATTGAGGAAGACGACAACGTAGGTGAAGAGGCAGAGTATGTGAATGTAGGTGATTCAGAAAACTCTGGAGCTGAGAAGAAGGAGGTTACACTTGATGATTTCGAGCTGCCTGATAACTTCTCCCAGTTGGTTAAGTTCGGCGAGTCGATACAAGATGAAACAACACCCGTGCATCAAGGTAGAACAAGGCAGCCGGAAAAGCATGCCCGATCACCATTTCTCCCTTTATACAGTTCTGGTGACAGCACCTCGGTTGGACCTCAAATTTTTCACCTCAAGTACCCATTTACTAATGTTATTGGTGAAGATGTAGATCCTAAGTTGGTAGATAAATTCTAGAAGTGGTTATACCACTGTACCGACAAAGATTCAAAGAGGTTAGTTTGCACAATTTCACACTTTTATTCCAGTATTCATCTTTTACATATCCACTTCATTCAACAATTTTATTTTAACTTCTATTTGTTTATATAGGAGGAAGGCTCCGTATTCTATAAAGGACAACCAAATTAACCCATGGTTGGATCTTGGAGTGAAACAGGTTGACAAGAAGAAGTGGTTCTATTCCCTGGCACACCCAGGACAAGTCCTCATTGAATCTTACCAAGTGGTTCTATTCCCTGGCACACCCAGGATAAGTCCTCAATGACTCGGTAAGATTCAATATATTTAATTTGTAGATAATTTGTAATTAACTTGTTGTATGATTGCTGATGCTTTGTATTATGACTGTAGATGAATTGTAGTTATTTTGTAGTTTTGTACAGATTATTTGAAACTAACTTGTAGTATTAATGCAATCTGTTTTTGTTGCAGCACATTAATGTTATAATGTATTACTTGAGGAAAAGAGGCAAGTATGACCCCCACAACAACACCAGATTTACTACAACAGATTGTTTGTTCAAGACTAGGATTGATCAAATCTATGAAAAGTTCCAAAATTCTCCTCAAGAAAAGAAGTTTTCTGTTGTCAAACCCCATGACGTTGTAGCAGAATATATATTGGGATATAGACTACTCGCAAATGTTGCATGGAATGAAGTTGATTATATCATCATGCCCGTCAACATTGTAGAAAATTTCCACTAGGTGTTGGTTGTTTTTGACATTGCAGAAAGACAACTTTATGCGTATGATTCTATGGTCTCTTCACACAATCACCCTATTGTTAAATCTTGTGTCGACAAGTTTTCTGTTATTATCCCTTCGTATTTGTCATGCACCGATTTTTATGGGAAGCGTAAAGACATCAACTTCAAGAATACAAAGGCATACATTGAGAAACCTGTCACCGACCCTCTTAACATTCAGTGGATCGTCGGAGAGATACCACAGCAAAAAGAAGGATCACTGTAACAAAAATCTTCTTTCATTCTTTACATTTAACCCTTTTTCTGATTTTTTGGTAAATATTGATAATTTTTTTTATCTTTTGCAGCGATTGTGGTGTATTTGTTGTTGTCTTTGTAGAGTATGTTAGTCTTGGAGAGTTATCAATTCCAACAGAAGACCTTTCTGATATTAACCAACACCGCAGACACTATGGAGCGCTACTTTGGGACTATGCTAGAAAGAAGCAGGAGCATGGTGCAATTAGTGAAAGTGAGGTGACAAGCAAATTGGTAAGGAGAAAAGGTGCACTAGCTTTAAATGAGAAAACACAAGTCCAGAGGAAGAAGAAGTAGTTGTAATATTTTGTATGCAATATGTAGTACAATCGTTTAGTTGATGCTAGTTTAGAAGAAAGATGGTAGATAAGTTTTTGAACAATTTTTGTGCTTTTAATTGTAGCAGACTTGCGCTACATTATAATAGCCTTTGGTGTTTGTTTCTTATCCAGTATAGTAACTAAGACAAATATTCTGTTGATTTTATATTCACTTGGTCAATCTTTATAGTACTTCATCTTCATTATTTTTAGCATATAAATCCTTTCCAATTGAAGTTTTATACAGTTATTCTGTCAACGGAAAAAATATATAGTTATTTTGTTGTTTTTTTTGTATATAAAGTGTAAAAATCATTAAGTAAACATTTTTTTGCTTTTACATTCATTTTGTTGAATGTATAAAGTACCCGATCTACATTATTTTTAGCATATAGCTTCTTTCTAGCTTAATTACAATCTAGCTATTATGTCAGCTATAGGCATTGTAGTTTTTTTGTAGTTGCATTTGTATATAATTTGTAGATAATATTTAACAATGTGTTTTTTTTGTAGTTTTATTGTAGATAAATTGCAAAAACACATTCACAACTGTGCAAAGAAACCATTCATAAACAAATCACTCTATGAAAGTATTATGTCAATACAGAAAAATCCTAACTAACTACATTATGATCTTCAAAAACCTCAAGAATTACACATCAAAATCTGTTATCCTTAACTTACCAACAATTTTAATGCAATATTCTGTTAATTATATAAAATTTTATTTCTTTTTGGGTGAATTCTTGCAAGATCTTTTGTTATGCCCTTCTCCCCCGCAATTGCCACATGAAACCTTGTACTTCTTTGAATTTACTTCATCATATGATTTGTATTTTTCTTTTTGAGGTCTTTCTGGTTGCCTTTTCTCTCATGTAGATGGATTTACTACTTCTTCAGATTTATGTTGTGGCATATTCCATTTGCTTTCATCAGGAAGGCGATTTACTGGTATTTCATAAGTACGCAAGAGGTTCGCCCTTGTGTAATAAGGAGAATAATATTCTTCAAAAGACTCATCCCTGTGTCTTAAAGCAGCCAAAGCATGTGGACAAAGAAGTTCATCAAGCTGGAATTGCCCACAACTACATCTCTTATTTTCAAGACAAATAATGTAGCGCCTCACACCATCTAGTACTGTATGGACGTAGTCTGTTGAATCCCTCACCTATGATTACATTACAAACAAAAAACAATTCATATACGGTTAAACTCAAGCTATGTACAAAATATCTACAAAGTTTCTACAAGATATCTACATTGTCCTGTATAAATTAATTTGATTCAGTAAATGATCAGATCTTACTCTAAGTTTGTACGACAATGTTCTGTTGTCATCTAACTCTTTGTTGAATTTATACCCAAGGTATGCGAATGTACCCTTTGATTTCAATAACTTTTCCTTCGTCCAACGTTCAAGAAGGGTCCTCATATACTATAATAGTTCTACTATCGGTAGCTCTCTTGCATATTTTGTTACAGCATTCAACGACTCTACAATGTCTGATGTCATAGTCCAAGTTCTGTTCACCGTAGCATGTACTCGAGACCATCTATGATAGCCAATATCGTATAAGTATGCTTTAATACGGGGGTCAATCTCTTCAATCTTTGACATCCTTTCATTAAATTCATCAAGCGTGTATGACCGTGCCGTGGCAAAGTATAGTTCACTTAACTTAGATTTCCCTTCTTGAACTTTGCCCATATATTTGTCCAAATATGCCACATGCAAAAATAACGTGGCATGCCAGGATAAACAATAGATGTTGCCTTCAAGATACTCTCATTTCGATCCGAAACAACACATATATTAGTCTTTCACCATATGCATGTTTGAATTGCTCAAAAAACCACTTCCATGATGCGTTCATTTTCTGAATCAACAACAACATATGCCAATGGTAATATGGTACCTACATTATGTGGCAAAAAACAATTAATTGGATGCATGCAAAATGCAGAACAAGACATATACATACAAACTACGACTTCTCTACAATATATCTACAATATATATGTATATATATATACAATAAATCTGCAAGTACTACAAATACCTGCTGCATCCATTGTACTAGCTGTTACCATTATTCCCATGTATGCTGACTTTAAGAAGGTCCCATCAACTACTACAACTGGCCTACAATATTCCCAACCACTAATTGACGTACAAATCGCAACAAATACATACAAGAAGCAGTCATCGCCCGTCTTCTTCAATTTAACTACAGACCCCGGATAAGTCTTCTTTAGAATATACAAATAACTAGGCAATTTGCTGTAGGAGTTAGTAGGATGACCTCTCAAAAACTGTAAAGCCTTTTCCTTTGCTCTCCAAGCTTGCGTGTAGGTTAGATTCACGTCGTGTTCAGACAACATGTCAAATTGTATGTCTTTTGGTGTGTAAATTGTTTTAGGGTCAGAATATTTTGGAATAACCATGCTACCAACAACCATGGTAGTAGGTTTGCATTGTATGAATGTATTGTCCATTAAAGAGCATGTGTGCTTGCTGTTGAAATTTCTGACCTTGAACATTGCGGAATCATTTATGCTAGTTGCCTTGAAGTGCTATGTACAGTTTTCACCAACACATATCAGCCAGTAGCTACAAAATAAATGCAATTTAAACATTGGTTTAAAATGTAGATTTAAAAAGAAAAAAATGTTTTAGCTTAAACGATCACACTATATAATTTATATACAACATAACTACAATTAATCTACAATACTGATAAACATTATCACAAGAAAAAACTGAAAAAGTAAAAAATTACAAAATTAAAAAAATAATGATCTTTGACCATTCACATGTTCATACCTTCTAGCACTAGATCTTTTAACCCTGAATTGGAACTTGTGCATGACAGAATAGTGCTTCATTGCAGTTGCAATTGTTTCCTTATCTTGGTATACTTGTCCTACTTCAATAGAACTTTGTGTACTATCTGCTATTATTATACTTTCATGTTCCTCTATAATGGGAGAAGTTGACATATCAAGTAACTTTAGTGTTCCAAACGAACCTACATGAAAATAAATATAAATACTGTTATGAATAGTTTGTAGAATTTTTTTAGATAATTTGTAGAAATATTGAAATTCTGTATTTCATATTACTTTTTCAAATATTATGTAGTTTTATTGTAGAATAAATGTATACAATTTGTAGATATAATGAAATTCCATACTGATATATTTTTTACTCTGACATGTACTTTATTTGTAGATAAAATGTACATAATGTGTAGTACATTGCCATACAACCAGAATTTGATAGAAAAATTAGAATCACAAACCTGCAACTGTGTTCTCATTGGTGATACTCAATTCCATATTGAAATCGCGAACAGTTATACATAGCGGATATGTGACGACCCAAAAGGTCATCACCTGTTTTCAATTAACTCTGTGCCTCTGAGGCCTTGAAAACCTCATTTAGAGTTGCCTCGACTTGCGTGCGCAATCCGGGTGCATAACCGAAAAACTTAAATATGAAATTCTGTGAAAATGCCAAGTTTTGATGTTAAAATAAATAAATTTGACTTCGGTCAATATTTTGGGTAAACGGACCCGGACCCATGATTTGACGGTCCCGGAGGGTCCGTAGGAAAATATGGGACTTGGGCGTATGCCCGGAATCGAATTCTGAGGTCCCAAGCCCGAAATAAATTTTTGAGTAAAATTGTTTTCTGAAAATGTTTAAGGAAATTTGAAATGAAATCTGATTAGAAAGCGATGGTATTGGGCCCGTATTTTGGTTCCGGCGCCCGGTACAGGTCTTATATATGTTTTAAGTTATTTCTGTAAAATTTTGTTGAAAACGGATGTCGTTTGATATGATTCGGACTTTAAATGGAAAATTTGATGTTTTAAGAAGTTTGAAAGAATTCATGAAGTTTGAGGTTTAATTCGATGTTTATGATGTTATTTTGGCGATTTGATCGCACGGATAAGTTCTTAGGATATTTTTGAGGTTGTGTGCATATTTGGTTTGGAGCCTCAAGGGCTCGGGTGAGTTTTGGATAGGCCACAGGTTGCATTTAGAACTTAGAAAAATTGCAGAAATTGCAGCTGAGCATAGCAGGCATGCAGGCTTTGCATTTGCGAATCCTGGCTTGCAAATGCGATAACGCAAATGCGAGTGGCCTTTCGCAATTGCGAAGTAAGCCCAGGCCAGCCCTTCTCGCAAATGTGAGGATTATCATCGCAAATGCGATTCCCATGTTGTCGCAAATGCGACCTTTATTCGCAAATGCGGAACTTCCCAGCCTAGCCAGTGATCGCAAATGCGACCAACGTGTCGCAAATACGGAAGTCGCAAATGCGGAAGTCGTAAATGCGACATTTTTTTCGGAAATGCGAAGGTCCAGTATTTCTGAAGGGTTCGCAAATGCGAACCCAGTCTCGCATTTCCCATGTTAGTAGAGGTCGGGGTTCGCAATTGCAAACCCCTGTTCACATTTCCCATATCTGAGATCTGCATTTTTCTATACTTAACTGATTTTGAACCCCATTTTTTCATATTTTCTCAAACCCAAACACACTTAGGCGATTTTTCAAGAATCCTTTCTTCTCCAAATCAATTGTAAGTCGCTTTTAACCAAGTTTCTTCAATTCTCATCATCTTTTAACATGATTTCAACCTAAAATCAAAGATTTTCATGGGGGAAATTGGGTATTTTGAGTAGAACCTAGGTTTTTCAAAAATTGGGGATTTGGACCTCAATTTGAGGTCTGATTTCAAAATAAATTATATATTTGAGTTCGTGGGGGAATGTATAATAGGGTTTTGGTTCGAACCTCGTGTTTTGACCACGTGGGCCCGGGGGCGATTTTTGACTTTTTGGGTAAAACTTTGGAAAACTCATTTTCATGCATTGGGGTTGATTCATTTAGCGTTTATTGCTGCAATTAAGTAATTTGTGACTAGATTCGAGCGGATTGGTGGTGGAATCAAGGGGTAAAACTATAGTTGAGACTTGTGTTGTGTTCAAGGCATCGAGGTAAGTGTTCGGTCTAACCTTAGCTTGAGGGATTAGGAGTTGAGTCATATTTTCTACTTGCTTCTTGTTGAGTACGACGTATAAGCATGGTGACGAGTATCTATACGTTGGTGTCGAGCATGACCGTGAGTCTTAAATTGAACGTTGTTGTGTTCTTAAATGACATTTCGGTTGCTTTAATTAATGATCTTCTATATTGAGCAAAGACTTGGTTCATCTCGTAGATCTTATTTATGATTGAGCATTGTCATTATTTTGAGCTAAGTACAACCTAAGTCAAGATTGGTTATTGCTTTTGTTCCCTTGCCGGGAAACTATTATATTGCTTTTGTTCCCTTGTCGGGAGGTTATTATATTGCTTATGTTCCCTTGATGGGATTTCGTTTAATTGTGTGATGAACTATAAAAGGGAGCGGGTGGTACTCCTACCACAAGATTGATGAAATGGGACCATAAGATTGATAAAATGGGAGCGGGTGGTACGCCTACCATAAGATTGATGAAATGGGAGCGGGTGGTACGCCTACCACAAGATATGATGAAATGGGAGTGGATGGTACGCCTACCACGATATTGATGAAATTAGAGCGGGCGGTACGCCTACCACGAGATTGATGACATGGGAGCGGGTGGTACGCCTACCACAAGAGTTAATGAAATGAGAGCGGGTGGTACGCCTACTACGAGATATGAGAAATGGGATCGGGTTGCACGCCTGCAACAAGATGAAATTGAAAATGAAAGTTGCCTTTATTTCCCTTTATCCGTGTTAGAAGTTAAGTTGTAGTTTCCACATTATTCTTGATATGCTGCTTTAACTGCTATCCCCGAAACATGTTTCCCTTCCCCAGCTTTAATTGCTTATTACTTGTTTACTTTTTTGCCACATATTATATAACTGCACAGGTTTATTTGGAGTCTGGTCCTAGCCTCGTCACTACCTCACCGGGGTTAGGCCAGACACTTACCATCACTTTTTAGGAGGCGACCAATGTGGCCCATAGAGTTGAGATGGTTCTATCGTAAGGAGGTGGTCATGGGTCGGATAAGAGGCCCCGTCATTCAGGCAGAGTCAGTGGTACCTCGTCTGGAGGTAGAGATTCATATGGTAGAGTCCATCCTCCTAGGCCCTTTCAGTCAGCTCTTCAGGTTTCTCACGGTACTTCAGGTAGCCGTGGTCCTTAAATGCAGTATTCTGATCAGCAGTCCTTCAGTGCATCACTAACACCTATTAGTGCACCACCGCTTCAGAGTTTCCAGGGTCGTCAGCCGAGGGCTTGTTTCACTCTTGGCGACACGAGGCACATTTCTAGGTATTGCCCTCGCGCTTCGAGCAGTTCTCCGCATCAGGGTTCTCGTGCCTATGGTTCAGGCACCAGATGTTCCACAGCCCACCCAGCAAGCTAGAGGTGGGGGTAGAGGTGCTAGATATGGAGGTAGAGGTCCTAGAGGTGGAGCTCAGGCCACTAGAGGTGGGGGCCAGCCAGCAGCAGGTCGTCCCAAAGATGTGGTTCAAGGTGGTGGGGCCCAGCCCCAATGTTATGCTCTCCCATCCAGGCCCGAGGCTGAGGCTTCAGACGTAGTGATTACAGGTACGGTTCTGGTTTGTGATAGAGATGCTTCAATGTTATTTGATCCAAGGTCTACATACTCGTATGTATTATCTTATTTTGCACCGTATCTGGTCATGCCTAGTGATTCGTTGAGTATTCCTATTTATATGTCTACACCGATGGGCAATTCTATTGTGGTAGATCGAGTTAGTCGCTCTTGTGTAGTTGTGATTGGGGGTCTTGAGACTCGTATGGATTTATTTCTTTTAGACATGGTCGACTTCGATGTTATGTTGGGGATGGACTGGTTATCACCTTACTACGCTATCTTGGACTGTCATGCCAAGACTGTGACCTTAGCTTTACCAGGTATGCATCGTTTAGAGTGGAGAGGTACTCCAGGTCATTCTACCCGTAGTGTTATATCGTATGTGAAGGCTTGGCGTATGGTCGAGAAGGGGTGTTTGGCCTATTTAGCCTATGTTCGCGATTTTAGTGCTGATATTCCCTCTATTGATTCTATGCCTGTTGTTCGTGAGTTCCCTGATGTTTTCCCTTCAGACCTGCCGGGTATGCCACCCGACAGGGATATTGACTTTTGCATTGATCTGGTACCGGGCGCTCTGCCCATTTCTATCCCGTCGTATCATATGGAGCCGCCTGAGTTGAAAGAGTTAAAGGAACAATTGCAGGATTTGTTTGAGAAGGGTTTTATTAGACCCAATGTTTCGCCTTGGGGGTGCACCCGTGTTATTTGTCAATAAAAAGGATGGGTCAATGAGAATGTGTATTGATTACCGACAATTGAACAAGGTTACAGTCAAGAATAAGTATCCGTTGCCGAGGATTGATGATTTGTTCGACCAGCTTCAGGGTGCCAAGGTATTTTCAAAGATTGACTTGAGATCTGGCTACCATCAGTTGAGGATTAGGGCATCCGATGTCCCTAAGACAGCTTTCCGCACTCGGTACGAGCATTATGAGTTCTTGGTTATTTTATTTGGATTGACCAATGCCCCAACAGATTTTATGGATTTGATAAACCGAGTGTTCAGGCCTCATTTGGACTCGTTCGTGATAGTCTTAATTGATGATATATTGATATATTCCCGCAGCCAGGAGGAGCACGAGCAGCACCTTAGAGTGGTTCTTCAGACTCTGAAGGATAGTCAGCTATATGCTAAGTTCTCGAAGTTTGAGTTCTGGTTGAGTTCAGTTGCATTCTTGGGTCATGTCGTATCAGCAGAGGGTATTCAGGTTGATCCGAAGAAGATTAAGGCAGTCAAGAACTGGCCTAGACCAGCATCAGCTATAGAGATTCGGAGTTTCTTGGGATTGGCAGGCTACTATCGTCGGTTTATGGAGGGGTTCTCATCTATTGCAGCCCCGATGACCAGGTTAACCTAAAAGGGTGCCCAGTTCAGATGGTCGGACGAGTGTGAGGCGAGCTTTTAGAAGCTCAAGACAGCTCTGACTACGACACCGGTGTTAGTTTTGCCCACAGGTTCAGGGCCTTACACAGTTTATTGTGATGCTTCCCGTATTGGGCTTGGTGTAGTGTTGATGCAGGATGGCAAGGTCATTGCTATGCTTCGAGGCAGTTGAAGATTTATGAGAAGAACTATCCGGTTCATGACTTAGAGTTGGCAGCCATTGTTCACGCATTGAAGATTTGGAGGCACTATCTGTATGGCGTGGCGTGTGAGGTGTTCACGAATCACAAGAGTCTTCAGTATTTGTTCAAGCAAAAGGAGTTGAATTTGAGGCAGAGGAGGCGGTTGGAGTTGTTGAAGGATTATGATGTTACTATCTTATATCACCCAGGGAAGGCCAATGTGGTGGCCGATGCTTTAAGTAGAAAGTCAGCCAGTATGGGCAGTCTTGCTTATATTCTGGTCGGTGAGAGGCCGCTTGCTTTGGATGTTCAGGCTTTGGCCAATCGGTTTGTGAGGTTGGATATTTCTGTGCCTAGTCGAGTATTAGCTTGCATGGTCGCTCGTTCTTCATTATTGGAGCGTATCCATGATCGGTAGTTTGATGATCCCCATTTGTGTGTCCTTAGAGACACGGTGCAGTGCAGAGGTGCCAGGCAGATTACCTTAGATGATGGTGGAGTTTTGAGATTGCAGGGTCAAGTTTGTGTGCCCAATGTGGATGGGTTTTGAGAGTTGATTTTAGAGGAGGCCCATAGCTCCAGGTACTCTATTCATCCGGGTGCCGCGAAGATGTATCAGGATTTGCGACAACATTATTGGTGGCGTAGAATAAAGAAGGATATTGTGGCATATGTGGCTCGGTGTTTGAATTGTCAGCAGGTTAAGTATGAGCATCAGAGGCTTGGTGGATTGTTTCAGAGGATTGAGCTTCCCGAATGGAAGTGGGAGCGGATCACTATGGACTTCGTTACTGGACTTCCGCAGACTCGGAAGAAGTTTGACGCAGTTTGGGTCATTGTTGATAGACTGACCAAGTTAGCGCATTTCATTCCTGTGGCAGTCTCATATTCATCCAAGAGGTTAGCTGAGATCTATATCCGGGAGATTGTTTGCCTTCATGGTGTGCCTGTATCTATCATTTCGGATCGAGGTACGCAGTTTACCTCGTGTTTTTGGAGAGCAGTTTAGGAAGAGTTGGGCACCTAGGTTGAGTTGAGTACAACATTTCATCCTCAGACGGACGGGCAATCCAAGCGGACTATTCAGATTTTGGAAGATATGCTCCGAGCTTGTGTTATTGACTTTGGAGGTTCGTGGGATCAGTTTTTGCCCTTAGCAGAGTTTGCCTACAACAACAGCTAACCATCGAGTATCCAGATGGCTCCTTATGAGGATTTATATGGGAGGCGGTGTCGATCTTCCGTTGGATGGTTTGAGCCGGGAGAGGCTCGGTTGTTGGGTACGGATCTGGTTCAGGAGGCCTTGGATAAGGTCAGGATCATTCAGGATAGGCTTCGTACAGCTCAGTCCAGGCAAAAGAGTTATGCAGACCGCAAGGTTCGAGATGTGGTTTATATGGTTGGTGAGCGGGTATTGCTCTAAGTGTCGCCTATGAAGGGCGTGATGAGATTTGGGAAGAAGGGCAAGCTTAGCCCTAGGTTTATTGGCCCGTTCGAGATTTTTGATCGAGTGGGAGAGGTGGCTTATAGACTTGCATTGCCGCCGAGCTTATCAGCCGTGCATCCAGTGTTTCATGTGTCCATGCTTCGGAAGTATCACGACGATCCATCCCACGTGTTAGATTTCAACACTGTCCAGTTGGACAAAGACTTGTCTTATGAGGAGAAGCCGGTAGCTATTCTAGACCGGCAGGTTCGTCAGTTGAGATCTAAGAGTTTCCCTTCTGTTCGTGTTCAGTGGAGAGGTTAGCCTCCTGAGTCATTGACCTGGGAGTCCGAGTCCAATATGCGGAGCCGTTATCCCCATCTTTTCCCCGACTCAGGTACTTCCTTCTTCTTTCCGTTCGAGGACGAACGGTTATTTTAGAGGTGGAGAATGTGACGACCCAAAGGGTCATCACCTGTTTTCAATCAACTCTGTGCTTCCGAGGCCTTTAAAACCCCATTTAGATTTGCCTCGACTTGCGTACGCAGTTTGAGCGCGTAACCGGAAAGCTTAAATCTGAAATTTTGTGAAAAATGCCAAGTTTTTATGTTAAAATGAATAAATTTGACTTTAGTCAACATTTTGGGTAAACGGGCCCGGACCCATGATTTGACGGTCCCGGATGGTCCGTAGGAAAATATGGGACTTGGGCATATGCCCGGAATCGAATTCCGAGGTCCCAAGCCCTAGAAATGAATTTTTGAGTAAAATTATTTTCTGAAAATGTTTAAGGAAATTTGAAATGAAATCTGATTAGAAAGCGATGGTATCGGGCCCATATTTTGGTTCCGGCGCCCGGGCAAGTCTTATATATGTTTTAAGTCATTTCTGTAAATTTTGATTGAAAACAGATGTCGTTTGATGTGATTCGGACTTTAAATGTAAAATTTGATGTTTTAAGAAGTTTGAAAGAATTCATGGAATTTGAGGTTTAATTAGATATTTATGATGTTATTTTGGCGATTTGATCGCACGGATAAGTTCGTAGGATGGTTTTGAGGTTGTGTGCATATTTGGTTTGGAGCCCCGAGGGCTCGGGTGAGTTTTGGATAGGCCACGGGTTGCATTTAGAACTTAGAAAAATTGCAGTTGAGCATAGCAGGCCTGCAGGCTTCACATTTGTGAATCCTGGCTCGCAAATGCGAGTGGCCTTTCGCAATTGCAAAGTAAGCCCAGGCCATCCCCTTCTCACAAATGCGAGGATTATCATTGCAAATGCGATTCCCATGTTGTCACAAATGCGACCTTTATTTCGCAAATGCGGAACATCCCAGCTTAGCCAGTGATCGCAAATGCGACCAACATGTCGCAAATGCGACATTTCTTTCGCAAATGCGAAGGTCCGATATTTCTGAAGGGTTTGCACTATCTCGCATTTTCCATGTTAGCAGAGGTCGGGGTTCGCAATTGCGAACCCCTGTTCGCATTTCCCATATCTGAGACCTGCATTTTTCTATACTTAACCGATTTTGAACCCTATATTTTCATATTTTCTCAAACCCAAACACACTTAGGTGATTTTCCAAGAATCCTTTCTTCTCTAAATCAATTGTAAGTCGCTTTTAACCAACTTTCTTCAATTCTTATCATCTTTTAACATGATTTCAACCTAAAATCAAAGATTTTCATGGGGGAAATTGAGTGTTTTGGGTAGAACCTAGGTTTTTCAAAAATTAGGGATTTGGACCTCAATTTGAGGTCCGATTTCAAAACAAATTATATATTTGAGTTTGTGGGGGAATGGGTAATCGGGTTTTGGTTCGAACCTCGGGTTTTGACCACGTGGGCCCGGGAGTGATTTTTGACTTTTTGTGTAAAACTTTGGAAAACTCATTTTCATGCATTGGGGTTGATTCATTTAGCGTTTATTAATGCAATTAAGTAATTTTTGACTAGATTCGAGCGGATTGGTGGTGGAATCAAGGGGTAAAGCTATAGTTGAGACTTGAGTTGTGTTCAAGGCATCGAGGTAAGTGTTCGGTCTAACCTTAGCTTGAGGGATTATGAGTTGAGTCATATTTGCTACTTGCTTCTTGTTTTGTACGACATATAGGCATGGTGACGAGCATCTATACGTTGGTGAAGAGCATGACCGTGAGTCTTAAACTGAACATTGTTGTGTTCTTAAATGACATTTCAGATGCTTTAATTAATGATCTTATATATTGAGCAAAGATTTGGTTCATCCTCGTAGATCTTATTTATGATTGAACATTGTCATTATTTTGAGCTAAGTACAAGCTAAGTCAATATTGGTTATTGCTTTTGTTCCCTTGCCGGAAAACTATTATATTGCTTTTGTTCCCTTACCGGAAAACTATTATATTGCTTTTGTTCCCTTGCCGTGAGGTTATCATATTGCTTATGCTCCCTTGCCGGGATTTCGTGTAATTGTGTGATGAACTATAAAAAGGGAGCAGGTGGTACGCCTACCACAAGATTGATGAAATGGGAGCGGGTGGTATGCCTACCACAAGATTGATAAAATGGGAGCGGGTGGTACGCCTACCACAAGATATGATGAAATGGGAGCGGGTGGTACGCTTACCACAAGATATAATGAAATGGGAGCGGGTGGTATGTCTACCACGAGATTGATGAAATGGGAGCGGGTGGTACGCCTACCACAAGAGTTAATGAAATGGGAGCGGGTGGTACGCCTACCACGAGATATGAGAAATGGGATCGGATTGCACGCCTGCAACAAGATGAAATTGAAAATGAAAGTTGCCTTTATTTCCCTTTATCCGTGTTAGAAGTTAAGTTGTTGTTTCCATATTATTCTTGATATGCTGCTTTAACTGCTATCCCTGAAGCATGTTTCCCTTCCCCAGCTTTAATTGCTTATTACTTGTTTACTTTTCCGCCACATATTATATAACTGTACAGGTTTATTTGGAGTCTGGTCCTAGCCTCGTCACTACCTCGCCGGGGTTAGGCCAGACGCTTACCAGCACATGGGGTCGGTTGTGTTGATACTAGACTCTGTGCTTTTTTGCACAGATCCAGGTGCCGGACAGCAGCAGTAGCTCGGGTGCCAGCCTTCAGTCCACCGAGACATCGAGGTAGCCTTGCAGAAGTCCGCAGGCCCGGCGTCTCCTCTATCTTATATTTCATTATGTTATCTCATGTATTCGAGACAAACAGTGTTATATTTCTTTTAAACGATTGTATTTAGTACTCTTAGTAGTCCGTGAGTGATGTGACACAAGTTCTTGGGTAGAGGCATATGTTGATTTCCGCATTATTGTCCAGCTTATCTAAGTCTTCTGCTCTAAATTCATATTTCCGCTGTTATTTAAATATTTGACACTTGTTGTGATGATTGATAAAAAGGATTTAAAATAAAGGAGTTAGGAGTTCATTGTTGGTGGTGTCACACCTCCTTTTTTCATTACACCCCGGAAGGGTATAAATAAAGGAGTTTTTCCAATTAAAGGACAATCGAAATGGAATTTATTGTTAAAAGATTCAGAGTCGCCACTTGGGAGTTTTATGGTGTCCCAAGTCACCGGTTTTAATCCCGAATCGAGGAAAAGTTTGACTCTGTTTAACTATCCGCGAACCAGAAATCCGAGTAAGGAATTCTGTTAACCCGGGAGAAGGTGTTAGGCATTCCCGAGTTCCGTGGTTCTAGCACGGTCGCTCAACTGTTATAATTGGCCTATTATCTGATTCTAGTACAGGTTTTAACCTATGATATAATTGTAACATTTAACCGCTTTTAATTATTTTTAAACGAAGATTGAATGTCGTTTAAAACACGTCTTTGGATCACGCCACATGAAATGCACCCATAATCCTAAACATATTTCATTCAACGTTTTAAGATTTGATTTGGGTCACATGAAATGCGCACCCGAGTTTAAGAAAGTAAAATTATTAAATAATGCCCTAAAGCGACTATGCATTTTTAATTTTATGAGGTACATGGAAAATTCGCTAAATGGCACGCCTCAAATTTAATTGCCTAAAATTCTTATTTTTAAAATTATGAGGGCCATAGACTATTGGTGTCATTAACATCGTTCACCTCAATTGTTTTAAAGGCTGAATTACTTAACACTCGATGAAGTTAAAGTTCCCTATGGTCGTTTAATTAACAATCAAAGGCCACAAATGGGCTTCCTATGTGAAGTCCAGATCCAGGAAGGCTAGCGAAAGGCCTGGGCGTGACTGGGCCGCAATTACGACCCAAATCATACTCGAAGAAGCTGTTAAGCTTGGTCCCAAGAATGAGCCCAATTTCGAAACCCCAACAGGTTTGAGTGGAGAACTCATCATCGAGTCCCTGCAGGCCAAAACCCAGCGATATTCAACAACATGTTTGATCTAGTTTTTCTTAGCAAGCAATGACAATGGAATTCTCATCAACGGACAGCATGTTCGATTTAGTTTTTAACTTGTATCACTATGAGTAATGCATTTTGACCTTATCCTACTATAGAAATTTTTTACAGATCTAAACAAATCAAAAATTCATTCTCAACCCAATGCATGCACCTAATTACCTTGAGTCGCCAGAGACTTATGCCAATCAGACCAGTATTCATAAAGTTTTATTCCCACAAAGCAGGCAGTCACCCCCTTTAATCGAATGCACTCTGATTTCAGACAAAACTAGATGATAAGCTAAAACTCAACAAAGTCTAACCACATGCTTGAACATATGCATACCAAACAGTGAATGACTTAAATCACAGTCTCTATATACAAGATCCAAATGTCCTGAACTACTTACATACAATCAAACCATCAGACCATGTGTTTCATCACAAAAGAAAGGCAACATGAGTTTTCTAAGGAATAACATACTACTATTATATTAAAATGGACAGATCAGGCTAAATGCCATTACAATATACCACTAAACTCCAGAAATTCCAAGCAAACAACTAATATTGATGATTAAAAGGAAAACAATATTCATTCATGAGGATCTTCATGTAATTATAGCTCTCATACTTGCATTTCATCTCATATAGAATCGGGGAATACCTAGAATTAAACGAAATAAGAAAAAGGTAGAATCAACAGTAGACAACAGGGATCAGTAGCAGGTTCCAGTAACAGAAACAGACCAACAAAGCATGTTCAAAACCCAGAAATGAAGTACTGCTGCCCAAAAACCAGTCTCAAACACCCAATTAAATCAGCTGACCTCAGAACCAACCTTAATGACTAAGTTTCAAACCATTTCTAAGCTCAAACAATCAGGAAAATCGATTCAGGAAGAAGAGGATTTCAGATTATAAAGCTCAAACCCAATGAAACAGTATTTTCTGCAGAAGTTTCAGCTATTTTTGTTTTCCAGAATTTTTATTCTCTTTAAAGTCTCTTGGTTCTGTATTTTAGCTCTTGAATCCCTGCCTTGAAAGGCAAGGTAGAGATGCCTTTATAGGCAAGGCATTAGGGCAAGCCTCAAGAGTTTATTTTTGCCCTTTGGTCCCTTTTTAATTTTCATTTTAGCTTAACACCTCTAGTTCAAATTCAGATTTTGCCAAGTCGTCCCCCCTAGCTTCCTAGAAGCTTCCCAGACAGTTACAAGTAGATTACCTCACTAAGACTACCCAAACTAACCCTCATACCCCTGCTATTTACCTTAAACCCCAAATGAGACATGGGTCAAACTTACCCACGGCTGAATCAAGTGAACGGGCTGCCCTTCCTTTATAGATGGGTCAGACCCAAAGCCCAAATAGCTAAATGAACCCAACTAAATTGGTAACAACAAAAATAACACACAAACGATTTCTTAAAACTGAACTGGTTGATTGATTGACCAGTACAAACAAACAAGGAATTAACTAACCCAATGAATAGACCAGAATAAACTAATTAAACCAGACTAATGAGGCCAACATAAACGGGAGAAAATCAGAGGCTTGACTATAACCCAACAAATCAAGAACACACATATTTTTAAAGGGACTTGAAAGAAAAATAGAGGGAACAGAAAACAACTCAAAACATCGGAAGATAAGTCAAATCTTTAAACAGAGGAAAGAAGAATAAAAGAAGAGGGACGGAAAGGTGAAATAAAAACACAATAGGTCATGCTGAGGGATAGAAACTCACCAATCGGACTCGAAATTGGGCAGGCACAAAGAACTAGGCCAAGCTTATGTTGATCCTTTGTTCTTTGTCAAGAACAACTGAGCGACATCTGTTTCGCCTAGTTCGAACCTCAAAGCTTGATAGAACAGCACCTCCCGAACATGCATGCTACCAGGATTGACAGAAAAACTGATTTTGAACTTTTGGGGTTGACCTCAGATTTAATATTCGCGGAGCTTCGGGCAGATTCGAAGGAAATTGATCCGGGATTTAGAAAGAGGGGAGTAAGGGGGTCATGGGGTGTTGTTTTGGTGGCGTTTGGAGGTGGCGCCGCCACCGGACGGTGGTAGATTTAGGGGCGGCTCAGCTAGGGTTAGGTCTGGGTTCTCTGATAGGGGGTATTGGAATGATGAAGTGAGGGGGGGGGGGGGAGGTAGGACATTAGGACATATATATATTCCCAAAGCTTTAGTTCTGAGC
Organism: Nicotiana tabacum; assembly: GCF_000715075.1. Taxonomy (NCBI): domain Eukaryota; kingdom Viridiplantae; phylum Streptophyta; class Magnoliopsida; order Solanales; family Solanaceae; genus Nicotiana; species Nicotiana tabacum. The sequence goes on along the minus strand of NC_134087.1, from coordinate 203,949,767 downwards.
CGTTCGATCAAGTGGAGATCAACGACTCAGATCAATACCGATCGAAACGACGTCGTTTCGTTTGAGGGGAAATACGGACCGGGTCAGGCGCGGGTTGTGCCAGGTACTGGGTGGTTATGTTTGGGCTGGGGAAATCTGGGTTGATTTTGGCCCAGATTTAAACCCTCTTATTTCCTTCCTTTTTTCCAATTCATTTTCTTTAAAAAAAAACAATCTTTTCCTTCTTTCCAAAATTAAAAATAAAACCTAAATTAAATCCTAAACCAAATTATCCTACCACATTAAATTAATTAACCCTAATAATTGCTACTACAAATAATTAAAAACCAATTAAAGGAAAAAGACTGCCAAAATTCAAAAATTAAAATTAAAAGTGCAAAATAAACTATTTTTGTGATTTTTCCTATTTTTATAAAATAATTTGTAAAATTAAATCCTAAATGCAAATGCAACATATTTTTGTAATTTTCATTAATTAAATAAAATAAAAATGCACAGACAAATGCAAACAATTATCAGAAAATGCCACAAAAATCTCCAAAATTGCAAATACTGAAAGAAATTGTTTTGCTTTGAATTTATGGGAGTAATTCATATAGGGCAAAAATCACGTGCTCACAGCTTCCCCTTTTTGCTCGGAAACACGAAGAGTTTTCGTGCAAAGATAAAGTGAGCAGATACGAGCGATTTTTGCCCGTTTGAATACTCCGTGGGAAGCATTTTTTGAAAGGTTTGACCGCACCTTGCTTTTGAGGTTGCCTACATATCCTTGGCTAAAAAGGAATCAGGTCAGTGTAGTTCAAGAATGTTTGGTAGCTGGGACTACCATGAAGTTGGGCTTCCATTGTTGTTGCTGTTGCTGTTACTACTTACTGAACCCCCTTATTACACCATGTCAAAATAAAACAAGAAGCTAGACTAGACTATGGTCTATGGATTACAAAAGTCCTATCTATGTCTTTAAACTTGCTGTTGTGTTTCTCGTTGCCTTGTTATCCTCCATTCTCTCGGGGACATCCATTTGTTACCACCTTAAATTGTAAACTGAGATGTTTTCCCCTTCTTCCGGTGGGGCTTGACTGCTGAACTTGATATGTATTCTCATGCTATCCAGGCGGGCTCCTGACTTCAAAACGTGAATGTATTCCCATGATATCTAGGCGGGCTCCTGACTGCCGACTTGAAATGCATTCCCTGCTCTTCAGGCGGGCTCCTGACTTCAAAATAAACAAAGCAAAGAATTTGAAAGATAAAATTTAAATTGTACTCCCTTGCTCTCCAGGCGGGCTCCTGAGTGCTGCGCTTGAAAGTATTCCCTGCTCTCTAGGCGGGCTCCTGACTTCAACTTGAAATGTATTCCCTGCTCTCCAGACGGGCTCCTAACTTCAAGTTGAAATGTATTCCCTTGTTCTCCAGGTGGGCTCCTGACTTCACAATGAATAAAGCAAAGAATTTGAAAACTAAAACTTCAATTGTACTTCCTTGTTCTCCAGGCGGGATCCTGATTGCTGACTTGAAAGTATTCCCTGCTCTCCAGGCGGGCCCCTGACTTCAACAAAACAGACAAAAACAAAGAAAATTTTCTGCCCCAGTTTGGCGGCTGGGGACAAATGTGATTGTAAAACTAAATCATGTTACCAAGTGTTACTAAGAATTTGAAAGCTAGGTCCCATTATTCAGGGGGGGTCCTGACAACTCTTAACTAACGACAATTTAAAATCTAAGTTATATCTTCTACAGGTGTGACTTTTGCTAAATCTTTGCTATCTAAGAGGATCTTTAAACTACTCCCCATTATCCAGGAGGGTCCTGAAAATCAAAGGTCAAATTTTATCTTAAAGGTGACAGTTTTCATGTCTGAATTATACTACCTTACAGTAGAGTTTACGCTAAATGTTGGTATCTAATCTAAATCTTAAGCTAAGTCCCATTATTTAGGAGGGTCCTGACAACTCCTAATTGAATTCTATCTCGAACATGCAAACTTCTAAGCTAACTTATATTCTTTTGGGATGCATTTATGCTAGATTATGCTATTTCTGATCTTTAAACTAGGTCCCATTTTCCAGGAGGGTCCTGAAAATCAAAACAAACCTGTTTGGTGACTGCCTTTCTCCACGGAGAGTTTCTCCGAATCCAACGAATTTTCTGCCCCTGTTTCAATCAAAGAAAATTTTATCAGTTTAAAGTGGTGGTTAGCTGATGGCATTCTTGCTGAAGATCTTTCTGCTGCAATGTTTGTTCTGACTAGCTTCTCCGAACTGGCCCTGAACCGCTTTGACTTTTTGACTGACTTTCAAACCCCATGACTTTTGACGAGCCGAGTGTTCTATACCCCCGCTGTTGTCTTACCTCTGACCCCTTTATCTGAACTTTTGCGTCTCCCATGACATTACCAAACCATTCCACCGATGAAGCTTCCGGTGATTCATTGTATCCCCCTCTTATGTCGTGTTATCCTTAGTATGCTTTGACTACTCCGTGCTTTGCAATTTTGGAAGTTGGTAGTGAGCTTTGAAATCCTTTTCACTCGATTTGAACAAGACTGACACTAAAACATCTTTAGATAAATACCCAAAAGAAAATGAAATGCAATGACTTTGCGGGTTAAGAATAAGAAGAATCCAAAACCAGATGACTGCTACCAAAGGATAAAGAAAAAGAAACTTATCTGGGTGGAACAGCTGGTACCAATGATCATGACATGCATTTCGGATTAATCGGCCCAATCTGTCCAACCAATCAACTTTCAGTTGCCGTACTTTGTTGCCCCAGAATTTCCATGTCCTGATTACTTTACCCAAACCTTGGCCTTGTTCATCCTGCGGTGCCTTGAAAAGTTTTCACCAGCAGACCTCTTTCATTCGTTCATCTCTCAACTCACTTTCGCCTTACGGTGCCCGTGAGGGTTTTCACCAATAAGACTCTCTCATTTTTCTCTCAACTCCTGTCGCCTTACGGTGCCTGTGAAGGTTTTCACCAATAAGACTCTCTCATTTTTATTTTTCCTGCTTGAACCAGAGTGTTGCCCCTGACATGAATTACATTTACCTGCTTGACTTGGCATTTCTCGAAGACTGATAAGAAGGTCTTTCTTTGGACCTTAATGTAGGCTTCTGGACATGGTTAGCAAGAAAGAGTATAAAAGGCTCAAAATAATACGAATGGGTTAAAATTACAACTTTCGGAATCAGGTTTCTCCCAACAACCACAACTTCTACCCTAGTTTCTTGCTTGGAGACTTTTGGATTTTTATTTTGATGAGACCGAACCGTGAGGCTGCCTACGTATCCTTAAAAGGAATCAGGTCAAACGTAGTTCATGACATAAAATATTGCTTTGTTATTGTGATTTTTCCTTTTTCTTCTTTTTTTTTGTCTTTTTGCTTTTCTCTTTTCTTTTCTTTTCTTTATCTTTCTTTTTCATTTTTCTTCTCCTTTTGTTTTCTTTTTATTCTTTATTTTTCTTTTCACTTACTTATCCACCGCACTTGCGTTTCTGAATTGTGTCGTTGATTCCGAAAGAGGGGTATGAAAGAAAATAAATAAGGCTAAAAAATGGGTGACAAAGGATAAAGTGTTTAGATAGCAGAACAAAACGTCTTCGTCATTTCAATCTTCAAAGTATGCCAAATACAAACAAGTATAATCAAAGAAAGAAATCATACATAATATCTTTTGACTGCATCGGAATTGATAGCCATTTTTACACATTTTCCTTCCACATCTGTCAAATATAACGCGCCATTGGACAACACTCTAGTTACAACAAATGGCCCTTGCCAGTTTGGGGCGAACTTTCCATTTGCTTCAGCCTGATGAGGCAAGATACGCCTCAACACTAATTGACCCACTTCGAACTTTCGTGGATGTACCTTCTTGTTATATGCTCTCGCCATTCTCTTTTGGTACAATTGGCCGTGACACATTGCTGCCAATATCTTTTCATCAATCAGACTTAATTGCTCCAAGAGGGTTTTGACCCATTCAACGTCATCAATTTCTGCCTCAGCGACAATCCGAAGGGATGGGATTTCAATTTCTGCGGGTATTACCGCCTCCGTGCTATATACCAACAAATAAGGGGTGGCCCCTACTGAGGTGCTGACAGTAGTGCGATAACCCAACAATGTAAACGACAACTTTTCATGCCACTGTCTAGAACCTTCCACCATTTTTCGAAGTATCTTCTTTATATTCTTGTTGGCTGCCTCGACCGCTCCATTTGCCTTAGGGCGGTATGGGGTGGAATTGCGATGTATAATCTTAAACTGCTGACATGTCTCTATCATCAGATGACTGTTGAGATTAGCACCATTGTCCGTAATGATTACCTTCGGAATTCCAAACCGACAGATGGTATTTGAATGCACAAAATCGACCACTGCTTTCTTGGTCACAGATTTGAACGTTTTCTCTTCAACCCACTTAGTGAAATAATCAATGGCTACCAGGATAAACCTGTGTCCGTTTGATGCTGCTGGCTCGATTGGCCCAATGACATCCATGCCCCAAGCAACAAAAGGCCATAGTGCAGACATTGTGTGTAATTCAGATGGTGGAGAATGAATCAAATCTCCATGCACTTGGCACTGATGGCATTTACGCACAAAACTAATGCAATCCTGTTCCACAGTGGGCCAGTAATAACCTGCTCGAAGAATCTTCTTTGCTAGAACTTACCCACTCATATGCGGTCCACAAACTCCGGAGTGTACCTCAGTCATGATGACTGTGGCTTGTCTGGCATCTATGCATCTTAGCAATCCAAGATCTGGAGTTCTTTTGTATAACACCCCTCCACTAAAGAAAAATCAGCTTGCCAATCGTCGAATTGTTCTTTTCTGATCACCCGTGGCCTATACCGGATATACCCCCATCCGGAGGTATTCTTTGATATCATGGAACCATGGCTCCCCATCAAGTTCTTCTTCTACCATATTACAGTAAGCATGCTGATCACGGACCTGAATCTGCAAAGGGTCCACATAAGCCTTATCTGGATGATGTAACATTGACGCCAGAGTAGCCAAAGCATTGGCGACTTCATTATGGATCCTTGGGATATGCCTGAATTCTATCGACTGAAACCGCTGACATAGATCATGCAAACATTGTCTGTATGGTATGAGTTTCAAATTCTGTGTTTCCCATTCTCCCTGAATTTGGTGCACCAGGAGGTCCGAGTCACCTAAGACCAAGACTTCATGGGCACCCATATCCACAGCTAACCTCAAACCCAGAATACAGGCCTCGTACTCAGCTATGTTATTGGTACAATAAAAATGAAGCTGAGCCGTAACAGGGTAGTGGTGCCATGTTTCAGAAATAAGTACCGCTCCTATGCCCACACCTTTCATGTTTGCAGCTCCATCAAAGAAAAGTTTCCATCCCGGCTTCTCGGCTTGTTCCAACTCATCAATGTGCATCACCTCTTCATCAGGGAAATACATTTTCAAAGGTTCATAATCTTCATCGACCGGGTTCTCGGCCAAATGGTCCGCCAAGACCTGTGCTTTCATTGTAGTTCGAGTCACGTAGACAATGTCACACTCTGTGAGCAGGATCTGCCACTTTGCAAGCCTCCCTGTGGGCATAGGCTTCTGAAAGATATACTTCAATAGATCCAAGCGAGATATAAGATAGGTAGTGTAAGATGACAAATAATGTTTTAGCTTCTGCGCCACCTAGGTTAGGGCGCAACATGTCCTCTCAAGCTGAGTGTACTTGACCTCGTACGGTGTGAATTTCTTGCTGAGATAATATATGGCTTGCTCCTTCCTGCTAGTGATATCATGTTAACCCAATACACAGCCGAATGAATTGTCCAATACCGTCAAATATAGAATCAAAAGTCGCCCTAGTTCTGGCGGGACCAACACGGGTGGATTTGGAAAATACCCCTTTATCTTATCAAACGCCTCCTGACATTCATCTGTCCACTTGACCGCGACGTCTTTCTTTAACAGCTTGAAGATAAGCTCACAAGTTGTCGTGAGCTGAGCGATGAACCTGCTGATATAATTCAATCTCCCCCAACAAACTCATCCCCTCGGTCTTGTTCTTCGGAGGTGGCAATTCCTGGATGGCCTTGATTTTTGATGGGTCCACTTCAATACCCCGGCGACTGACTACGAACCCCAACAACTTTCCAGACGGCACCCCAAAAGCACACTTTGCAGGATTAAGCTTGAGATTGTACCTGCGAAGCCTTCGGAAGAACTTCTTCAGATCCCTAACATGGCCAGACTGCTTTCTAGACTTCACGATCACATCATCCACGTACACCTCGATTTCCTGGTGTATCATATCATGGAATATTGTTGTCATTGCCCTCATGTAGGTTGCCCCAGCATTTTTCAAACTGAATGGCATGACCCGATAGCAGTACATTCCCCACGTCGTGATGAATGCCATCTTTTCTGCATCTTCCTCGTCCATTAAGATCTGATGATAACCCACGTAACAATCCACAAAATAACCAATCTCATGTTTGGCACAATTGTCAATCAAGATATGAATGTTTGGCAACGGGAAATTGTCTTTTGGACTTGCCTTGTTGAGATCCCGATAGTCAACACACACCCTGGTCTTTCCATCCTTCTTCGGTACAGGCACAACATTGGCTAACCAGGTGGGATACCGGGTGACCCGTATGACTTTGGCATCGAACTTCTTGGTGACCTCTTCCTTGATCTTTACACTCATATCCATTTTGAATTTTCTCAGCTTCTACTTGACAGGAGGGAATGCCAGGTCAGTGGGCAACTTGTGAACCACCAAATCAGTGCTTAGACCCGACATGTCATCATAGGACCATGCAAAAACATCTTTATATTCGAACAGTGCTTTAATGAACTCTTCCCTGAGTTGAGGTTCCAAATGGACACTTATTTTAGTTTCACGGTCATTTTCTTGGTCCCCTAGATTACCTGCTTCTGTGTCATTCAAATTAGGTTTGGGCTTTTCCTCAAAATGACTTAGTTCCTTAATAATTTCTTCATAGGCCTCATCATCCTCAAATTCCAACTCGTCATCACACTCAATTTCTTGTATTATTATTTCAGAGTTAGATTGGCTTTTAAAACTGGACCGAAAATTCCTCACGCATGTCATGTCATTGATATCAGCATAAAAAGAACTATACAAAAGAAGAAAACAAAACAAAAATAAAATTAGAAGAAATGAAGGAAAAAGGAATAATTGCATTTCATTAAATATAAAGATAACAGGGTTTTAACACATCCAACTGGACGGAACATAATATCTGAATTACAGACCCTGGAATAATCCAGATAACTAAAAGAAAATCAAAACCCACTACCAAGACTCCCTCCGGATAGGAAGAGGAGTAGCTTCCCAGTTGTTGACTTTTGCACGTGGTCCCACAAATTGCACATCTGCCTTGCTGGACCCTTTCCCAGCCTGAACCATATTAACCTCGGCGAATAACCTTTCAAACCCCTTCTCCAAGTCTCCATCGACTCCAATCGGTGGTCCAGGGACCTTTGACAACAATTTCTTTCTGGTACCCGGCCTGACGAAGGACCTAGACAGACGCGGGACTGGCTTTGGCAATGCCCATGCTTTCTTTTTCATTTTCCTAGATCTTCTCATGTCTGCAACGGTAGGGTTGAACCCCAGACCAAAAGTATCTAGATTCCTTGGAAGGGAGACTGGCTGCACAATACCTTGCAAAGATGTACCCAGACCCTTGCCCGGTACGAAATCGTTTTTCAACATTTCGACAGCTACCATGACTGATGCCGCAGCCATCTTTGGAGTTGGCACGCACTTTCCTTCCGGAATTTTCTCTACCAATACTGTGTCGGAAACCTGATAAACCCATGGTACCTTGCCATCGTCAACCTCTATGAATGGAACAATGGCACCATTGGGCACACACAAATTATCTTCTCCATGTACAACAATTTCCTGTAGATCATATTCAAACTTGACCATTTGATGCAGAGTAGATGGGACTGCTTTGGCAGCATGGATCCAGGGTCGTCCCAACAACAGGTTCGAAACAGCCATATCGAGCACCTAGAATTCCATAGTAAATTCAACTGGCCCTATTGTGAGCTCAAGCACTATGTCCCCGACTGAATCCTTCCCTCCACCGTCGAATCCCCGGACACAAATATTGTTCTTGTGAATCCTTTCATCCTCCACTTGCAATTTGTTCAATGTGGAGAGAGGACAGATGTTCACACTAGACCCATTATCAACCAGCACCCGAGTAACCACAGAATCTTCGCATTTCACCATCAGATAGAGGGCTCTATTGTGCTCGGTACCCTCCATGGGTAACTCATCATCAGAAAAAGTGACTCGATTTACCTCAAATATCTTGTTAGCTACCTTTTTCCAAGTGGTTTACTGAGAATTTGTCAGGAACGTGGGACTTGTTCAAGATCTTCATCAAAGCACGACGGTGTTCGTCTGAATGGATCAATAATGAAAAGAGCGAGATCTGAGCTGGTGTCTTCCTTAACTGTTCCACAATGGAATAGTTTTGTGCTTTCATCTTTCTCAGGAATTCTTCTACTTCTTCCTCAGTTACTACTTTCTTCACCAACACTGGATTATCTTTTGAGGTCTTAGCTTTTCTCAACTCTCCGGGGGCAAAGCATCTCCCTGATCGAGTCAAACCATGAGTCTCACACACTTCTTCTTTAACCTCTTTCCCCTGGTAGGTTACTATCATTCGTTCATAATTCCACGGGACCGCCTTGTTGTTGATCACTGGAAGCTGAGTTACTGGTTTTATAATAACAGGCTCTGTGCGAGCACCCTTCACGATCACAACAGGTTTACTTGTAACCCCTGATACCACCACTTTAGCTTTCTCTGGTTTCACTGCAACGGTGCTTGAAGACCCTTTCTTGGCTACCACAACCAACTTATTGTCTACCCCTTTCAACTGGACCACTGATTTCCCACTGGTTACCTTTTCCTTTGAACTGGTTTTACTGGAGCGGATCATCATCACTGTCTGCGAGGGTTTCTTAGCCTCCCCTCCCTTGTGTATCAACTCAATCATATGGGTCTCATGGTGAGCTGGTAGCGGATTCTGGTTGATATTTGGTGTTTCTGGGGCCTGAACTTCGATCCGATGAGTATCAATGAGCTCTTGTACAGCTGTTTTTAGTTTCCAGCATTTCTCTGTGTCATGGCACAGGGCCCCTAAACAATACTCACAACTCACCGAGCGATCAAGATTTCTGGGAAGGGGATTCAGCATTTTGGCCTCGATCGGATTCAACATACCCAACTATCTCAGTCTGTGGAATAGGCTAGTATATGATTCTCCCAATGGAGTGAAAGTCTTCTGCTTCTGCAACCTTTCATTCTTAAAGGATTGATTGGGTCGAAAACCTGTTCCAGGAGGGTTTTTGTAGGCTTTTGGGGGTGGATGGGTATTTTGTGGAGCTTGGTAGGGACTCTGTGGAGCTGGCGCACGCCATTGCGCATGAGCGGGAGGTTGGGTATAGGTTTGTGCGTGATAGACAGAAAATGGGGATCTGGCGGTGGGTAGTAGTGTTATGGTGGGCTATATGGAGTATGGGGGTATATTTGGGGATAGGGTCGAGGCTGGTTGTAGAATAGTGGAAGGTTCCTGGATCCACCCCAAGCTGCCGACTCGATCGTTGCAACATCCTCTTTCTTCTTCTTTCCGAGCACATCCCCAGTACCGTTTTGAATGGCCTGAGTGGTTGCTTTGATTGCTGAATAACTCATGATCTTATTGGACTTGAGTCCCTTCTCAACCATGCCTCCCATTTTCACAACTTCATTAAAGGACTTTCCCACTGCTAACACCAAATGACCAAAATAAGTGGGCTCCAAAGCCTGCAAGAAATAATCAACCATCTCGCTCTCTTTCATCGGGGGGTCAACCCTCGCTGCTTGCTCTCTCCAACGGAACCCATATTCTCAGAAACTCTCACCGGACTTCTTCTCGATCTTCGTCAGTGACAGACGGTCTGGGATGATTTAAAGATTATACTGGAAATGACAGGCGAAGGCTTGGGCCAAATCGTCCCATATGTACCACCTGCTATGATCTTGTCTGGTGTACCATTCTAGCACCGACCCACTCAAACTTTGGCTGAAATATGCCATCAGCAATTTGTCTCTTACACCTGCTCCTCTCATCTTGCTACAGAATCCTCTTAAGTGTGCTACCGGGTCGCCATGCCCATCGTACAGATCAAACTTGGGTATTTTGAACCCTGATGGCAACTGAACATCTGGGAACAGACACAAATCCTTATAGGCCACACTCACTTGGCCTCCCAGCCCCTTCATATCTCGGAACAATTGCTCTAAGCTTTTGACCTTTCTGATCATCTCTTAATGCTCGGGATTTTTGGGTGGTTTCTCGGTCTCTGCCGGGATATCAAGATGAGGAGTGTAAGGATATGGTTTTGGAACTTTGAAGGTGGGTTCAGGGGGATAGTACTAGTTATCGTGAGTTTGAAACAGGGGTTCACTGGAAGATCTGTGTAATATAGCAAGTGGAGGTGCCACAAAAACAGGTGTAATTGGTGGGGGAGGGTATGGGACTTGTTTGTGTGGTGGAGCTTGAGAAGTATGGGAAGTGGTGCCATGGCATTGTTGGTAGAGGGGGAAGTCTGGAGATGAGTTCACAGTGGGAGGCTCCGGAAGTTGGGCTGATGGTGGGATATAAGGAGGATTGGCGGGATAAACCAGTGGTGGATGCCCTTTCGCCCAAGCTTGGTACATTTCATCCATCTGCTGTTTCAGCTTATACATTTCTTCCCTCATTGCATTAACGTCCATTTCTTCCACCTCTTTCGATGGGTCGACAATACTTGTTTCCGGTTCCTAGTCGACCATATTTAGTCTGTCTTTCGATCGAGTATTGTAGGAGTGAGTTTCCAGAATGTCAGTCAACTTAACACCTGCCTGAACTTAATACATCAAACAAACAACCTTGTTAGCGATTAGGCTTTAACAGATTGGTAACCACACATTGGGCATGAATGCACCTAAATAGTTAACCGTCTCTATTATGTATTTGATCGGTTGCATGCGTCATCCCGGCCCTTTCTTTCTTTTAATTGCAAACATCCCCTTTTCTTTTCTTTTCTTTCCTTTCCTCTCCTTCTGGCCTTTGTTCTCTCTTTGTTTTTACTTTCTCTTATTTTCTCTTTTTCTTTCTCGTTTTTCCGCTCTTTCCTCTTGCTTTTCCTCTTATTTTCTTTCCCTCTTTTCCTCTTTTTTTTTTTAATTTGGTGGCGGTCGAATCCTATGGAGATTGCCTACGTATCATGACCCCACATGAATCAGACCAAGCGTAGTTCTTGTAGATAAGTGTGAAATAAAACATTTTTGGGATTTTCAGTTTTCATAAAATAAAACAACAAATGCTTCTATTACAAACTCAAAACTGCAAATTCTAAAAGGCTAACAGATTTCGATGCAAAGAAGAAATACAGACTCCAAAATAGACATTATATTCCAACTGAAGAAAATACAGACTCGAAAGCAATTTGACGGACTCTAGCCGAAAGAAAACTCAACATGACCGACAGACGCTTAACAAAAGGGAAATGCAGACTCCCACGAAAAAAAAATTATGAATACATCAATGCTCCTAGTTTTGCGAGACATCATTCGGTCTCGCTGCGGGCCTATATGCAAGCTCCCTTTGAAGTCGATCCAAGTCGTTCATTATCTGCTTAACAAATGTCATTACTGCTGCAAAGAAGGTAGTGCGAGTCATATCCTCACAAATCTGGCACTTCATAATGATGTAGTCGGCAATGCTTCTAATTCTCTCTCTTATGGCGCCCTTTTCTTGTAACAAACACCCAATCTGCTGGGCCCTGGCCTCAAAAGTTTGCTCAGCTGCATAATTTTGTTCCTGAAGTTGTTGCAAGTCTATTTCTAACTGTGCCAATGCCGTATAACAGTGTTTCCTTTCAACTTTGAAGTCTTTGGCCTGTTTGATCATTTTTTTCCGTGGCGATGACCCTTTTCTTCAACCCTGCGACCTCATCATCGTACCTTTCTCTTAATTGCTTAACCAGGCATACTCGTTCCCCTGCATTTTTAGCCAATTGCTTTTGGGCCTTGGCTAGTTCTCTTTCTGCTTTGTTCAAATCAAAACTATAGTCATTTACTTTCTGCCTCAGGTTAGCTATGAGCTTTTCATCTCTGTCACTTCAGACTGGATTTTCTGCCACTACTCTCAATTTCTGAATTTGAACTCAAAGGGCTTCATTTTCTTTAGCTAGCCTTTTCTTTTCTCCTTCATCCGCCGCCACTTGCAAGCTATTTTCGAATTGAAGTTCTCTGACTTGCTTTTCTAACTTGCTTATGGTAGCCCTGTACTCGTTTTCTTTGGTCAGCCAATCCCATTGTACCTGAGCTCCGTCGGTGAATTGCTGGACATGGGGTCTCTTTGCGGGCCTATCAGGATCATGTTGAACTCGGGATCTTTTACCATACCAAGAAATATAACTGGGCTCCACCTCGCCTCTGGATAGGTCTCGTACTCGCGTGTTAGGCCCTAAGAATCTGCACTGATGCCAAACCGGATGTACTTTTTCTTTTGGGAAGGCAGCTTTTGGATCTAACTAATTGACTTGCTGACTCAAATTTTCATTGTGTGGGATGGTCTAGTACCGGCCCAACTGATGCAAGACTCTGTGCGGAGCATAAGGCTGGATACTCCGCAGACCCATCAACAGTAAAAAACACACCTCAGCCGACATATAGATTACTTCGTTGACCGAGAGCCATCCGAATGTCCATTCGATCTTATTTGCGGTCAAAGATCTCAAATGAGCATGCCATGCTTCCGTACCATCTGGAAACTCATAACCCTCTACTCGTTTTTCATGTTTTTCAATGTACTCGAAGCCAATCATACCACAATTCAAGTATCCGGGACGGTGGCAAAGGTGTTCCTCCATCCATATTTGTAACAGCATATTGCACCCTTCAAAGAACTTTGCTCCTTCTCGACAGCGAGTAAGAGCTCGGTAAATTTCTGCCAAGATCAGCGGCACTATAGTCCCGTTTGCCTTTTTCATCATAAAGTCAGCTATCCCTACTAACCCCATATCTATGTTCCCGACTTTTCTTGGGCAAACCAGAATACCCAGGAATGCCACTATGAAAGCTAATCCTCCTAAACTTCCCACTTGTCTTAATTTCCAGCGTGAGTAAGACCAGTATCTGGCGTCTCGAAGCCATGGGGATTCCCGTAACGTCGATACAGAAAGTAAAAGGTACAAAATCCTTTGGCCAGATTTCCATCTCGGACATCCCGACTGATGCTTAGCAAGTTCAGAAATTTGTGGGGGGTCACTGTTCTTGGTGCTACCGGGTATTGACTTCTGAGATTCCCTTCGAAACCAGCATAGCCTGCTATCTCTTCTAGTGTAGGAATTAACTCGAAATCCGCAAAGTGGAACACATTATGTGTTGGGTCCCAAAACAATATCAAGGCCTCGATCACGTCTTTTCTGGGCTTGACTTTCAAAAGCCCAATAAGACCGCCCAGTGCTTTTGTCACAACTTTCCTGCTGTCGTCCCCCAAATCATGCCACCATATATGTAGCTCCAAAGGGATCTCTTCACGGACTGAGAAAGGTTAATTTTGATTTGTGCTCATCCTGCACATTTATTAAGGTGATTTTAATTAAAAGAAAACCATGACTCGTTTTGACTTAAGAAAAATGAACAATTTTCAAAATTTCCACAAAACATCCGGCCTTACCAACACAGCCTTTCAGCACTTTGAAACGAAGATTTTAAGGCTGTGTCAGCTAATCGGTCAAAACCTTTGAAAGTGACAAAAGTGGTTGTTCTTGCAAAAACAGCATTCCGGTACCCTTTTAGGGACATTCAGCTATTTCTGACAAGATTGACATCACCCTAATTATTTTCAAATTAAAGTAAAATTTTTGGGTTTTTGGGCTATTTTTGCAAAAAGGAAGTTGGACCCGATGCGGGTTGCCTATGTATCTCACACCCTGTGAGAATCAAACTGGCGTAGTTCGGGCAAGCAAAACAAACTATTTTTTGAAAGCAAGATTTTTTTTTCATTTCATTGGCAAAGAAAACTATTTTTTGAAAACAACAACTTTTTCTTCTTTCTTTTTTCATTTCATTGGTAAATCAAACAAACTATTTTGAAAAAAACCCCTTTTTTCTTCCCTTTTTATGTTCTCGAAAATTCGGCAGAGTTTCGGCACTATTTGGACATTGGTGTTTTGTCAGAACAGGCAATTAACTCTCTTTAACCCTCATACTGCTATTTCTTTTTCCAATATTCATAAGCCGGTTGGCATGCCAGTCCGAAGCAAATAAATGCACAAGTAGCAAGTAGGATGCATCAGGATGGCCTTTTGTTTCGGGTGCACCTGTCCTAGACAGACCCAACCCCTGTGTTGAGTCTCCAAAGTCAAATGCACATGATGCAACAAACGTTCCTACTAGGGATCCGGCATGAGGTCTTGTTATACTAGATTTAAAACTTGGGTTTATTGTTCTAGACCTGGCTTACCCGAGCGGACAACTCGAGCCGAGGGGGGGCAGCGTACCGGGAATACAGAAGCTTCGCCAGCTTTGCAACTTGTCCGAACCTCATTCTAAATTTGGAATATGACTCTAATAGAAAAAGAAGTCACATGAAGTGCACACTTCTTCATGATTCAGAAGACTTAGAGAGAAGAGGGATTTCGCAACAGTTTATATACAGTTCACGGAATATCAAAGCGGTAAAAGCAATCAATTAGCACATTAGGCCCAAATCATGTAACAAAATCAGATAATGGATAAAGCCAACTATAACAATTATTCTAAGCTCGAATTCTTGAACCCTGAACCAGAGATTCTGGGTTCACTCCCCAACAGAGTCGCCAGAGCTGTCACACCTCCTTTTTTCATTACACCCCGGAAGGGTATAAATAAAGGAGTTTTTCCAATTAAAGGACAATCGAAACGGGATTTATTGTTAAAAGATTCAGAGTCTCCACTTGGGAGTTTTATGGTGTCCCAAGTCACCGGTTTTAATCCCGAATCAAGGAAAAGTTTGACTCTGTTTAACAGTCCGCGAACCAGAAATCCGAGCAAGGAATTCTATTAACCCGGGAGAAGGTGTTAGGCATTCCCGAGTTCCGTGGTTCTAGCACGGTCGCTCAACTGTTATAATTGGCCTATTATCTGATTCTAGTACAGGTTTTAACCTATGGTATAATTTTAACTTTTAACCGCTTTTAATTATTTTTAAACGAAGATTGAACGTTGTTTAAAACACGTCTTTGGATCTCGCCACATGAAATGCACCCGTAATCCTAAACATATTTCATTCAACGTTTTAAGATTTGATTTGGGTCACATGAAATGCGCACCCGAGTTTAATAAAGTAAAATTATTAAATAACGCGCTCTAAAGCGACTACGTGTTTTTAATTTTATGAGGGCCATGGAAAATTCGCTAAATGGCACGTCTCAAATTTAATTGCCTAAAATTCTTATTTTTAAAATTATGAGGGCCATAGACTATTGGTGTCATTAACATCGTTCTCGATGAAGTTAAAGTTCCCTATGGTCGTTTAATTAACAATCAAAGGCCACAAATGGGCTTCCTATGTGAAGTCCAGAGCCAGGAAGGCTAGCGAAAGGCCTGGGCGTGACTAGGCCGCAATTATGACCCAAATTATACTCGAAGAAGCTGTTAAGCTTGGGCCCAGGAATGAGCCCAATTTCAAAACCCCAACAGGACTGAGTGTAGAACTCAGCATTGAGTCCCTGCAGGCCAAAACCCAGCGATATTCAACAACATGTTTGATCTAGTTTTTCTTAGCAAGCAATGACAATGGAATTCTCATTAACGAACAACATGTTCGATTTAGTTTTTAACTTGTATCACTATGAGTAATGCATTTTGACCTTATCCTACTATAGAAATTTTTTACATATCTAAACAATTCAAAAATTCATTCTCAACCCAATGCATGCACCTAATTACCTTAAGTACCCAGAGACTTATGCCAATCAGACCATTATTTATAAAGTTTTATTCCCACAAAGCAGGCAGTCACCCCCTTTAATCGAATG
Organism: Nicotiana tabacum; assembly: GCF_000715075.1. NCBI lineage: Eukaryota > Viridiplantae > Streptophyta > Magnoliopsida > Solanales > Solanaceae > Nicotiana > Nicotiana tabacum. Next base: position 203,933,665 of record NC_134087.1, on the reverse strand, counting down.
CACTCTGATTTCAGACAAAACTAAATGATAAGCTAAAACTCAACAGAGTCTAACCACATGCTTGAACATATTCATAACAAACAGTGAATGGCTTAAATCACAGTCCCTATATACAAGATCCAAATGTCCTGAACTACTTACATACAATCAAACCATCAGACCATGTGTTTCATCACAAACGAAAGGCAACATGAGTTTTCTAAGGAATAACATACTAGTGTTATATTAAAATGGACAGATCAGGCTAAATGTCATTACAATATACCACTAAACTCCAGAAATTCCAAGTAAACAGCTGATATTGATGATTAAAAGGAAAACAGTATTCATTCATGAGGATCTTCATGTAATTATAGCTCTCATACTTGCATTTCATCTCCTATAGAATCAGGGAATACCTGGAATTAAACAAAATAAGAAAAAGGGAGAATCAGCAGTAGACAGCAGCATGTTCCAGTAATAGAAACAGACTAACAAAGCATGTTCAAAACCCAGAAATGAAGTACTGCAACCCAGAAACCAGTCTCAAACACCCAATTAAACCAGCTGACCTTAGAACCAACCTTAATGACTAAGTTTCAAGCCATTTCTAAGCTCAAACAATCAGGAAAATCGATTCAGGAAGAAGAGGATTTCATATTATAAAGCTCAAACCCAATGAAACAGTATTTTCTACAGAAGTTTCAGCTGTTTTTGTTTTCCAGAATTTTTATTCTCTTTCAAGTCTCTTGGGTCTGTATTTTAGCTCTTGAATCCCTGCCTTGAAAGGCAAGGTAGAGATGCCTTTATAAGCAAGGCATTAGGGCAAGCCTCAAGAGTTTATTTTTGCCCTTTGGTCCCTTTTTAATTTTCATTTTAGCTTAACACCCCTAGTTCAAATTCAGATTTTGCCAAGTAGTCCCCCCCAGCTTCCTAGAAGCTTCCCAGACAGTTACAAGTAGATTCCCTCACTAAGACTGCCCAAACTAACCCCCATACCCCTGCTATATACCTTAAACCCCAAATGAGACATGAGTCAAATTAACCCACGGCTGAATCAAGTGAACGGGCTGCCCTTCCTTTATAGATGGGTCAGACCCAAAGCCCAAATAGTTAAATGAACCCAACTAAATTGGTAACAATAAAAATAACACACAAACGATTTCTTAAAACTGAACTGGTTGATTGATTAACCTGTACAAACCAACAAGGAATTAACTAACCTAATGAATAGACCAGAATAAACTAATTAAACTAGACTAATGAGACCAACATAAACGGGAGAAAATCAGAGGCTTGACTATAACCCAACAAATCAAGAACACACATATTTTTAAAGGGACTTGAAAGAAAAATAGAGGGAATAGAAAACAACTCAAAACATCAGAAGATAAGTCAAATATTTAAACAGAGGAAAGGAGAAGAAAAGAATAAGGACGGAAAGGTGAAATAAAAACACAATAGGTCATGCTGAGGGATAGAAACTCACCAATCGGACTCGAAATTGGGCCGACACAAAGAACTAGGCCAAACTTATGTCCATCCTTTGTTCTTTGTCAAGAACAACTGAGTGACATCTGTTTCGCCTAGTCCGAACCTCAAAGCTTTATAGAACAGCACCTCCCGAACATGCATGCTACCAGGATTGACAGAAAAACTGATTTTGAACTTTTGGGGTTGACCTCAGATTTAAGATTCGCAGCTCCGGGCAGATTCGAAGGAAATTGGTCCGGAATTTAGAAAGAGGGGAGTGAGGGGGTCATGGGGTGTTGTTTTGGTGGCGTTTGGAGGTGGCGCCGCCACCGGACGGTGGTGGATTTAGGGGCGGCTCAGCTAGGGTTAGGTTTGGGTTCTCTGATAGGGGGTATTGGAACGATGAAGTGAGGGGGGGGGGGTAGGGCATTAGGACATATATATATTCCCAAAGTTTTAGTTCCGAGCCGTTCGATCAAGTGGAGATCAACTGCTCAGATCAATACCGATCGAAACGACGTCGTTTCGTTTGAGAGGAAATCCGAACCGGGTTAGGCGCGGGTTGGGATGGGTACTGGGTGGTTATGTTTGGGCTGGGGAAATATGGGTTGATTTTGGCCCAGATTTAAACCCTCTTATTTCCTTCCTTTTTTCCAATTCATTTTCTTTAAAAAAAAACAATATTTTCCTTCTTTCAAAAATTAAAACTAAAACCTAAATTAAATCCTAAACCAAATTATCCTACCATATTAAATTAATTAACCCTAATAATTGCTACTACAAATAATTAAAAACCAATTAAAGGAAAAAGACTACCAAAATTCAAAAATTAAAATTAAAAGTGCAATATTTTTGTGATTTTTCCTATTTTTATAAAATAATTTATAAAATTAAATCCTAAATGCAATATATTTTTGTAATTTTCATTAATTAAATAAAATAAAAATGCACAGACAAATGCAAATAATTATCAGAAAATGCCACGAAAATTTCCAAAATTGCAAATACTGAAAGAAATTGTTTTATTTTGAATTTATGGGAGTAATTCATATAGGGCAAAAATCACGGGCTCATAGGTGGCTTGCCTAGCTTCTACGAGTAGGCTCCATCACGACCCCCGATGGTGGAAAATCCGGTTCGTGACAGGATATGATCCTAAGTTTTTGTTTTCATTTTTCATCTCCATGTATACACGGACACCCATATCGTTCCTAATTTCCATTGGAGGACAATTCTCGTTGACAATGTATTTGATTTCTATAATTTTTTCGGATGTATCGATCATTAATTGTTGTGCTATTGTGGAAATCAATATACTATAACTCGCATCATCATCGACTACAATGCCATCGACCTGAAATTCTCTAAATCTCCCATAGCTATCCCAACTCTCATTCAATTGAAGCATAATTAGTATTTTGGACATAATTTGAGTTTGTTGTAGAAGAATTGTAGAAGATTTAGGAGTTTTTGATTTGTGAAATCAGAAAAAAGGTTAAACAGAGCCTATCGCAAAAACAGAGTATGGAAATTTTGAAACGAAACCGATGATAATTATGAATGTGCGTGATTTGCGTTGTGGAAGATCTGGAAGAATATTAAATTCCCCAATTTTAGTGCGCCTAATTAAGGAATCCTACAACTACAATTATTCCTTATTTAATGCATTGTATATATTTTGTAGAAATACTATTAGCATGAAGGGTAATATGCAAACTATGAACATATTTGGTAATATAGTTTCCTATATGCTATAGGAACGAAAATTTCCCTAAAAACTTCTCATTAATGGTAGAACTGTAAGTTTAAGCAAAATTGTTACCAAATTTAGAAAGGGGTCATTCTTTTTGGAACGGACCAAAAAGGAGATAGGTTCACATAAACTGGAACAGAGGGAGTATTAGATAGGATACAATTACATAGCGTATTACTATATTATATCTAACTAAAGTAAATTGATTGAACATATATGCATCGTCATCATCATCATCATCATCATCATCATCATCATCATCATCATCATCATTATTATTATTATTATTATTATTATTATTACTACTACTATAAAAGTACATACGTTCAATGCAAAATATCGATGAACTGAATATTTACGTGCAATTATTAACATGCAACACATATTTACAGTAACTAGTAGACATATATATACAAATATGTTTTGATATATATAGTTTGCTGACTACTATTATTTTTGAGAATAACTAAAAATATACATTTCTAAAAAATATTCCACATCCAAGAAGAAAATATAAAAAGCCCATCCGACTCTTTGGGTATCTTCTATCCTGATCATAAAACCCTTTTGGGTAATAGAGAAGCAGTAAAAGTACTACTGCCGTGTAGTTTCTTCCTCTCCAAGAAACTACAATCTCTCTTCCTTTTAATTAGTACTCATCCCTATCAAACTCATTAGAAAAAGAAAAAAAATTCAGAAAAAGGGAAAAAAATCAGAAAAGAAAAAGCTTTCGACTAATTCAGAAATGGTGGAACTAGAAAGAGAAGACATTGCTGCTGCTTTACTTCTTTCTTGGTTGAAATACACTGCTGTTAGTGAGCAAGATGTCCAAAATCTGGCCACCATTTTTTATGAGCAAAGAGTCCAGGAAATTGCAAAAATCAAAAAGAAAAATTTCAAAGCCAATCCCAAAAAAGATTCGAATTTCACCCTCTACATTGACAAATTTACCAAAATTACCCCCAGTTCAGAATTTGAGAGGAATAATTGGTACTATATGTAGTGATCCATTTGAGAAGCAATTGACAAAATCTGATGTTGATGAGCATCAGGGGAGGCTATTATTAAACAATGAAGATGTGAGGAGTAAATTGTTACCATTATTAAATGGTAAAAATGGTGAAAATCTGGCTCATGGTGTAAAAGTTACAACTTTTGATCAATTGTGCAATTCTTATAAGATGAATTTCAAGACTTGGGGAAATTACAGAAGTTATGTTCTTTTAGGAAGTTGGAGACAGTTTGTTAAAGATCATAAGTTGAAGGAAAATGATCATGTTACTGTTTGGATGTTTAGACATAATCAAACTAATAGCCTTTGCTTTGCTATAACTTGGAAAAGAAATTTTAGCAAAGATAGGTAGAGGGGCGGGCCCATTATCCTAAGGTGGGGGACCATTATCCCGAGTTTCGAAGGCTTTTTCGATCCTGAGGTTGACTCCAGATGAATTTCTCGGTCATGTTGAAGTAACTATATAGTAGTATTAGTCTAACAATTGATTAGTCATTAGAGTATTTTAATTTATTAGTTAGTGATTATCTAGAAGGTGGAAGTAATAGTATTATGTTTTTCTGTAGGGGAAGTTCAAATTTTGTTTGGTCCTTTTATGAACAGAAAGGACACATGAATTTTCCCAGTAAATATATATAAGAATAGTTTCTAATATTTATATAAAAGCTCTTAGTTTTGAAACTGTATAAAAGTGAGTTTCAAATTTACAATGCAAGTTTAATTGCAGTTACAATTATCATCTGGTACTCAAGTTGAGAGCTTTCTTCTTTGGAAAGGGCCACATTTGCTCATTACTCTTCCAAATTGAGCTCCATTCTGAGGTTAATTTTAAAGCATTGAAGGGAAGTCTTGGCGTAACTCGTAAAGTTGTTGCCATATGATCAAGAGGTTATGGGTTCGAACCAATGCAGGGTAAGGCTGCATATAATAGACCTTGTGGTCCGGCCCTTCCCCAGAGTTAATTTTAAAGCATTGAAGGGGAGCCTTGACGTAACCGGTAAAGTTGCCTCCATGTGACCAGGAGGTCACGATTTCAAGTTGTGGAAATAGCCACTTGCAGAAATGCAAGGAATGACTACATACAATGAACCCTTATGGTCTAGTCCTTCCCGAACCTCGCACATAGCGAGAGCTCGATGCATGTAAATTTGGACATCTTTTCTTTAAAAAATTGCACATGAAAATCTACCCATTTCACCCTAGGAATCCCTAAGTGACGACGTCAAATATGAGACGATCTGCTAACGACAAGAATATAAGTGAACCAAAAGTGCAACAAAAGGCAAAATTGAACCTATTATAGCAACTTCCCATTTTTTCCAGATTACCAATCAAGCTGATTACAAATGATTTCCTTTAATCGCCTTTACACCATTTGTATTTTGTGCATAGAACTTTTATTTACTATTGAACAAAAACTAAACTTGACCTGTTTATTCATGGCTTCCTCCACTCTTGAATTCTGATTCATGCCCAACTACAAGGAAATCAGATATGGCTTTTATACTGACACTCTTCATATTAGAACAAAATAATTGACCACAATACAATAGTGGAACTTGCAACTGGCAACTGATTGATCCTCAGTACCTATGGTCCAACTAGAAGAAAAGAGTCAAATGAACAATTGAAATTAGGGATTGTACATATTGGAAATAGAGAACTACTAAGTCCTCACTTTGCTAAGTTTTTCTGAACTGATTTCCTAGTTTGCAAAGTTTTCCAGTAAGAAAAGGCAGCAAATTTATTACAAAAAGTAGGTAGATATACGAGTTCATGCTTCTATTCTTTTTATGTTGGTGAAGCAATAACTTCTGTAATTTTATCCACAAAATGCACAATTTTAGGCTCTTTTTCATGGTAGTCCCTTTGTATCGATTCGGTCAAAGGCAAGGAAGTAATTTCGATGAAGCATCAATGTCCTCGAGATGTTCCGTATATGCCTACTCTTTCCTCCAAAAACAGCTTACTCCAATTCCTTGAGAAAATCTACATTGTCAACAAAAACCTGCATGTTTTCCAAAGATGTTATAGACTCACGTATTCAACAACAGTAGAACTTACGACTAGTGAACTAGGGGGAAAAACACATAGTTGTAATGTTAAGAGTATTACCGATTTCCAACCATCAGGATCTAGGCATGCTACAATTTTGGTGCTGATACCAGGTAGAGGTCCTGGTTCCCTCGTAACTTTTCCGCCACACAGTCTTATAGCTTCTGCTGTCTTGTACACATCATCTGTGCCTATAGCTATCTGTTGGCAGAAGTGTAAGTCAGTGAACTTTGGATGGAATGAGTAAGGAATCAAGCTAAATGTCTCGTATACGAAACACAGTAGTTCTTTTTCTTTGTTTCTTTCTGTTTTCATTGATAACAGAAAATATTTGCTCTGAAGGGACGCAAGCTTGGTTGATTCTTGAGTGTACTTTGGTAATAGTATGAAAGATCTAATGACCGTAACTATTTTTTCACGTAAGCCGTTGCAAGCAAATGGTTTTGAAAGGCTTTGGCCATTTTTGGTTATAGGAATTTAACTGGTTCAGATAGTGTGCTACCAATATAACATATGACATGTAAAATAAAGGTGCTACTATTCTATGGAGTGCTACCTGTGCATATGCATTTCCCTTGTCATATTCAGTGACACCATAATTATATGTCAACTCCATCACAGCACTCGTATCTTCTGGACCATATCCCAGCATTGCTATTGTATACTGCAAATTTCAAACAGCTTTATGTAAGACTATTTTATTCAATAATAAACAAAGAAGTTTCCATCGGCTGTCTTCTATATGCATGTTTATTTAGTTTGTTAGAAGTTGCTTCGGATCAAGCTACAAACTTGGTATGTCATGAAATTTGTTGTACGGCTGGTAACAATAAGGCAGTAGCAGTTAGCAACTATCTTTCCTTTCTACAAACACTAGTTAGTAGTTGTTGTTTCAGCTGCTAACCTATTAGAAGTTGCAAATCAACATTTTAACAACTGCAAGGGTAACGGATATGACGATATCACCACAGCGTATTCATGAAACTCAAATCAGATATAAAGCAGCATATTCAGTACTGGCAAAAAATAACATCTATTCCAACATTCCAAAAGCTTGACAGATTCAGAATAGAAAGGTGAAGATCACTAATCTTCAGCCTCATTCTTGGTCACTAATTTATGTTTTCTCACTGAACAAAAGTCACAAGATCAGAACCTTGACATAAAACACTAATATGCCCTCAAGTCCATTTTATATGACGCGGTTTAAGATGTTAATTTGACTTATAATTATATTAGGGACGGTGGAAGAAAAATCTTCAAGCAATGGTTGAATTATTAGTTTGAGAGATAAATGTCACTCAAGTTTACAATTTTAGTAGTTTAATGAAAGTTGTGAAAGTTGTAGAGAAATCGAGTGGTGTCAAACATCGTATAACGTCTCAAAATGAAATGACTGTTATATAAATTGAGATAAAGTGCTCAAAAGAAAAATTATTTTGACTCTTAAAATAGTAAATAAGTCAACTACTTCCATTTTTTAATTTTTTGCATGAAAGTATAACAAAATAAATTCGTCCCTAGTCTCTACAATATAAAAGGTTACATCACAAAAAAGAATATTGAATATAAGAAGTCAGTCAATAGGTAATGATATCAGATCGTGATACAGCCATTGAATTCCTGAAACTTGTCGAAAGGTACAAAAATTTAACATTGCTCTCATCATCAGCGGAACTGTATCAAACCATTTAGGATGTCGGAAAAAAAGAAACTGTCTCTCATAGAATGTGATGCAGGAGCATGAAAGAAAGCAGAGTGCTCATCAACACTTACAAAAGCGGCATAGCAAGGCAGTCAAATTGAAGTACTACTACGAGTAGACTTTGAACCATGCACATTAAAGAATAGCATAAATAGCAGTTTGCACAAACAATTGGCCTAATTGAAGTACTGCTATAAGTAAGTCACAGAAGCCTACATTTTTTTTGCAGGGGGGGGGGGGTCATTTTCATTCTGTCCAGCCACATCTGTAACTACATTTCATAGAACAAAAGGGGAAAAATTTCATCTTTGCTTGAATTGTTTCTTAAGAGAACGCTTGCTTGGGAAAACACCAAAATGTATGGAAATGCATCAGAGAGTAAACCTATCTCCACCGTGCAATATAATTACATATGCATCCCACTAACTTATCTTCTTACTAATATTCCAGGCAAGAGGTATTTAAGCTGCATACACTAGGTCAAACATCCATGATGATTTCATTTGTTATGCCGACTGTTTAAGAAAATCTGCCAACTTACCTTGTATTCCGGGTTGTCACGTGTGCGGAGAAGCTTCATACCATAAGCCTGAAGATAAAATTATGGAAAGTAAGGATTTCCGGCTAATTCAGCCAATAAGAGCACAAGACTAGCAGAAAGTACAATAACAACAATACTTATGAAGTCGTAGTAATCTTACCTTCTCATAAAAATTTATGGCGCGGTCAAGATCTCCGACTCGAAGCATTACTTGGCATAGGGGCTCGGGTGTTGGACCCCTCTCTAAAAGTTCAAACTTGTAACCATCAGGATCTTCAATAAATGCAATAACTGTCTTCCCTCCTTTAACGGGACCTGGTTCCCTGCTTACTTTCCCTCCCTTAGCCTTTACGAGTTCCACTGTCTTTGAAACCTATTGCACAACCCACAACCAGGTAAGTATATAACAGGGTTATGCAAATAATACACCGCAATTTAGCGACCAACGACAAAATGCAGTAACAGTTAAGAAAAGAAAGGGCCTTTCGAGATATACAAAATTATACGTTCTATGTAAAGTTCCTTTCACTCTCTATTTATAAAGACACTTACATCCTCTACAGCAATTCCGAAATGGCCAAACCCAGATCCGATATCATACTTGTCAACTCCATAATCTGACGGTGTCATAAGATGAAAACATTAGATTCTGACAATGTAGAGCTTGTAAAAGAGAAACTTAATTGCAGCCGTAAACATTTGAGTTGTGTGCAGAAAGAAAAGGAAATGGCATACTGATTCGGATAGCAGAGCAACTTACTGTACGTGAGTTCAATCACAAAATGAGAGTCCTCTGGTCCATATCCTAGAAATGCATTTGTGTATCTTTCCTCGGGGATGTCACGCTTTCTCAATAATTTCATCCCTAGGCACTCCGTATAGAATCTGAACACAATTATGGAAGGTTAGAAGAGGGAGTAACAGAGAATAAGATCATGACATTTGAACAGAATAAGATTAGCAAAATATGGAGTGTCAAGATATTTGTACTTTATTGTCTTTTCAAGGTCCCCAACACGGTAAACTACATGGAGCATTCTTCTTTTGTCCTGTTTGACCCACTCTAGGACATTTTCTTGGGTAGTAGTGGTGCTTGCTTGCGCCATATTTCCCGCAGCGCTGACCAACAAACTGCCCCCTTTTTCTCTTAACAGATTAGAAGCTTTAAGGCCAAAAGATTGCAACTGTGGAACTGCTGCAGAACCATCAATAATACCAAGTAAGCAATTCTCTTACCAACTGATGCACACACTAAAATCCTGGGATACAGTAAAGTCTGAAGGTCAACAGACACAAGCAACAATTTCCACCAATAGCATACAAATCGACCACATTCACCGCCGTGTTGGTGAACTATGTTGCCAGGACTCTCCAAAATATTGCCACATGTATCAAATCCTCCAAAAATGCACTACTTTTAGAGGATCCGAAACGCACCCTGCGACATATTTGGAGAGTCCGAGCAACATAGTTGGTGAGCAAATCATAATAGAAAATTGGCGCAAACTATTTGATCATCACTGTTTCAAATTATTGTAAGTTATATCCTTCTTATCCCCCTGAAGACAAAACTCACACTACTCTCAGTGCAAAATACAATTGTAGAGAAAGAGTAAGAGAAGACATCTTAAAACAGAAATACTCCAGCACCAACCTTTTTAATTTACTGCAGCACATGTTTCCATGTTAGACATCATCTACGGGTGGTGATCTTATGGTTAAATGTGCGGTAGTGGCTTTATTAATGCATAGAGAAGCAATCACCCTAACTAACTAAATAACTGCCAAGTTAAGCGAATTGAGGTATATAGAATGATGATAGAAGCGATGATGAAAATTATGCTGTCTGAAACCAGAAAACTTTTAAATGAAAACAACAACAAAGCGAGGAATCCCTTCCACTGAGACTCTAACCCCAGAAAATGGAGCTCTTTTATTAATATAAGAACCAGAGATGAAAGATGTGACTCTTAAATACTAGATCCAAGCCAATGGGAAATAGAAATGTAGTGAACCGCATTAGCTATACATTTTAAAGCATACGACTGGCATAAACGATATAACTACAAGTTTTTATATTTTCTAAAGTAGACTGCATAAAAACGACATTAGCGCTCTAATTTTCTATGAAAATAATAAAATCTTTGCTTCTAGACCAATGAAACTAATAGTAAAGAAGAAGAAAATTCAGCACAAAAGACAGAGATAAACTACTATTTTACGTCAATCAAAGAACATTAACTATCCATATAACAATTTCTTAAGAGTAAATTTGGCCCCTTCAAGAAAGGTTTTCTTACTATCAGAGATACAGACAAGTTCCATCACAGACTAGAGTAGACACATCAGTTATATGCCAAAATCACATTTCCACGTTCCACATACGAACATATAATTTTTTCAAGAGACGATGTTATCAAAGAAAGAAACTTCTACATTAGTAGCATTACAACATTTTCTTTAACCTCCATCCTGCGGTAGCCGAACTAGATACAGCAAAGGGGGTTCAACTGAATCACTTTCGCCGGAAAATTATACTACGCAAATAGGACAAAAATGATTTTTTTTTAGTTAAACATACACTGGTGAATCCACTTAACATAAGAAAAGATCCCAAACTATGACATTCTAGTTTTTTTTTTTTTTTTGAATCCCTTGTATAAATTCCTGGCTCCGCTACTGCCACCCCGGCAGCAAACAATACTTCCTTGTGCATTATTTGTAAATAAGCATATTGCACAAAGAAAAGACCCTTAAAACCATAACTGCATACTGGTAACTCGGTGCACATTCTATACTACAAAAAATACGAAATGGATACACACAAAATTGATCATAAATTGAGAAAAATAAATTAAACCAAACAAACAAGGATTCAATATGAGCAATTAAAAAAAGAATTTAAAGTGGGTACATAAGAAATTGGCCATATACAACAAACCAGTGAAATCTGGACAAAAAAAACTGAATTTTATATACACTGACAGTGTAATATTATTTTACACCAGTCTGAATTTTAACTGTGATAACAGGTTAATTACCATTTTTTAACATATTACCAATTTACTACTAATATTTATCAAGATATTTACATAATAAGTTGACCTGATTGTTTAAACTCAGAAATAAAAAGAAATTTAATAGTATTAAGGGCTGATCGAAAAAAGAAAAACAAAAAGATAGAGAATTTACCGCTACCCAGATGAAAAGAACTGAACTTTCGTTGAGAATTATGAGAAAGAAGCGAAACACAGAATCTTGAGGACCCAGAAAATTTATGAAGAGATGAAAGTGAAGGCCTAATTGAAGAGGCCATTGGTATTATCCTCACCATTTTTATTTAATTTTTTAATGTCAAGCTGCTTTTTTTGCAGCTATTTATGAGACAAATGGCAAAGGCTGAAAATGGGAAAGAGGAAAATGAAGATTTGATTTATGTGGGAGTGAAGTGTGGAGCTAAACTAAAGAGAGAGAATATACAAAAAACAAAGCGTTTGATTAATTTGATGATGAGTAAGGTTGTATGATTGCGATGGAGAAGAGACACGAGACTTCACCTCTTCTTGGGCTTTTGATTTCAAGAATAAAATAGGAATCTTTACGTAAATAGCCGGTCATATTTATTGTTTAATTTTTTAGTAAATATACATAGATTATACATTGATCATATATAACTATACACATATAATACATAAATTATACATATATTATATCTCTACCGGCTATTTTTAGTTTAAGTGGTTAAGCGAGCGGCTATGTGGATTAATTTTTTAGTATTAGATTTAACTAAATAGCCGCCCACCTAATCACTCAAACTAAAAGTAACATGTGAATATATAATTTATTATGTATAATTCGTGCATCACATGTGTATAAATGTATGTAATCATTGAGTAATTTATATATACCGACTAAAAATGTAAACAGTAAAGCTAGCCGGCTATTTGTGTTAAAAGAGAGAGATGGGCTATCATGACCCGAATAGCACAAAAGAAGTATTGGCCCGCTCAAATTAAAAATAGCTGGCGATTGCATAATATGCATATATTATTGTATGTAATACATATGATCGTGTATAATCTATGTATACTGACTAGAAAAAATAAGCAGTAAATATTATTGGCTATTTGTGTAAAGATCCCCTATCATAAATCATGAATTTTTGGTTGGCTTAACTATTTAACCAAGATGTACAACTCTCTAAAGCATGTGTAATTGAGAGGTTCGAAATATCAATGTTTTGTTATAGTCAAGTGAAGATTATCGAATAAGTTTCAAACCTGTTTACTTTACACTTATTGAGATTGAGAGTCAAAGAACTACTGAAAACTTCGAAACGAGGTGTCTTGCAGGATTAAGCCTACATAAGGAAAAATGAGTTTGGACAGAGCAAGAATCAAGGAGACTTGATCATTTGATGGAAATATATAAAAAGGAGATTTGATTTTTATACACAGCAAATATTATTTACTTATATGACTATTGAATTTTGTATGATCATTTTTTTCTATTTAACCGAGTGAATATTAAAGATCATTTCCTAAAAATAGGACTAACAATGGAAGAGTACTAATAAATGAACCGTGGACCTATTTGTTTTACAAATTCAACCTAACTTAAACTGGTCATTTCGTTGTTAATTTAAGATAGGATTAGCTACTACTCTTTCAAAAATGGGATAAACATATGATACACGTCATAATACATGCAAGAAAAATAAAATAAAAAAAAGAGACAAGTCTCCACCTAGCTAACTAGCTAAGGAAGCCAAGTGCCCCTAACATATTTACTCGCTATACTCATGAATTGACACCTCGTCCGCCTAGATCGTCATAGGACTCATTGTGTCACACCCAAAATTTACATGTTGTGATGGTGGCTATCTTAATATTAGGTAAACCGATAACCTCAATAAAACACCGTAATCTTTTAAGTTTGAAAATATAATATTTAAAGTCAACATGAAAATCTCACAAATACTGATATAAAACACTCCAAAAAATTTCGGTGTCACTGAGTACATTAGCATCTAAATTAACATAGTCTGGCTGATAAACCACTGTTTGAAAAAATAGAACAGTACAAACAACTGAAAGAAAAGATAGTTAAGGTGTGCGAACACCAAGCATCTACCTCGATGTTTACCTTGAAAATGGTAATTACAATTGAATTTGATTTTGTGGTTCTAAAAATACGTGTTTAATGCTAGCTGTTAAGCGATAGATGCTAAGTGTGAGTTAGGAAAGTGAGATAAGAGCTTGAAGACAATATGTTATGCAAACCGAATGGCCGTGAATCGGGGTCTCGAGCTAGCCTACGCTGGGCCTCGAGGTCGATCTAAAGTGCTAGGCTGGGGATGGTCGAGTTGTGCCTCGAGCCTTTTGGGGACGGGCCACGGAGTTTCATAATGATCGTAAAATCGGACTCTTCAATTTTAGTCGTATACATATAGTCTCCACGTTTCTTAGAGTGAAAATGATAAGAAACGGTCTTGAACTCTTGCCGCTTCGACACTTCTATCATGACGTCAGTTATGCTATATCAAGCGACTGATGTGACAAAAGCATATCTAAAGGTCACGTCCATACAACCCTTGAAAAGTCTTTGAATTGATTACCCCGGTTGGCTATCTTTTGGCCCGTTCCAACGTACATGATGGCCTCTATAAATACTTTTTCCTTCACCCCTTGTTTTCCACTATATTATCAAGCCTTCAAAAAAGTTCTTCTTACTTCTCTCTTGTGTCCTTTCTCTGATCACAATCTCTTCTTTCCTCTGAAATCTTTTAACAAGAATGGCGAAGAATTTCACCTATGTCCCTCAGAAAGATGTGCCTTCCCTTTCTTCACGCTCGTCTAAGGGCAAGGCAACAGTACCCCCTCATCTTGAGGAATGCATCCCAGGACCCTGCAAAACGACCTTCGATTTCAAGGTCGACAAGCCTTCTTCGAAGCCGGAAGGATGTGAACCCATGTCCCGATATATTAGTTTAGTAGTAGACGCCGAGAAGGTAAAGATTGACTGCCGCTGGGAGGACGTGGTGCTGGTGGAGATTCCTTCCCGGGGGGAGGACATACATACAAGGCCAGCTTCCTTAGTATGTATACATATCCTTTACTCTTGGCCTGGTGGATCCGTCCTCACCTTCAATAGACCCCGTGATCCTCGACTTCTGCGAAAGATATCGAGTGACTCTCGACCAGATTTATTCATCATTTTGGCGTATTATTTACATGATCAGATATTTTGCGAATATGATTAAGGGGATGCCCTTCACCCTCCTCCACCCGATCAGAATGTACAGTCCCTGACTCTTTCATGGGGGCTAATTAAGCTCTAATGTCGGGCCTCGAAAGCCTTTTTTTCTTGTACTGACGAGTTTAGGAACAGAGAGTGGACGAGCTGTTTTGTACGAGTTAGGACCTCGGACCTGATTCTAGTGGAGAAGATGTCGTTCCCTGAAAGGTGGAACACGAAACGTAAGTGGGTACGCTAATTAAGTATTCTCTTTTCTTTTTGGATCAATCTCCCCATGAACTGACTTCCTCCGCTGATACAGCTGCCGTGATGTACCCTAGCGCGGTTAAGGATCTATCGGGCTAGGTTAGCCAGCTAGATTCGACTTGCCCCTATGTTGATAGCGTGTGGCGTGATCTGTCTAGGTCTCGATGGTAGGCCAAGGACCACTGTAAGCCTTCACTTCTGTTGTAATTGAATATCTCAAAAGAACTATCACTGATTGCGCCCTTATTCCCTGTGTTTACATTTTGCATTTTCGGAGGTCTGGGTGAGGCCTCCATGATGAGAGACACATCGCCTGGGGAAGTAGATACCCCGAAACCTGACAAAGAGAAGAAAAGCGAAAGAAATCATCGACTGAGTCTTCGAAATCCAAGAAGGCCAAAGTGGAAGAACCTAAGGTTGATTCAGCAGCCTTAACTCCTGAACTATCGGGGAGTCCCCGAGCTGAAGGCGAGGAGAAAGATGATTCCTCGGTAGCACCCGAGGGAGGAGAAAACCTAACCGTCGCATATGTTGCTGAGCTGGTGGCTTCTAAATCGGAACTCGATGTTGTTGTTGTCCTACTTTGGGCTGAAGAGGCCTTCGAGGGTGTATCGGGTAATATCCCCGGGCTAGTTGACGGTCAAAATATTCCTCGAGCTGAGGTGCATTCGATAGGCAGTCCGGAGGAACCTAGTTCTGAAGCTCTCCAGAAACAAGAGACAGCCCCGATTGATCCAGTTTGGGTTATTGAAGTGAGCAATTCCCCTCCAAGACCGACTTTTCCTCCGAGGGACATACAGGATGCCCAAAATAAAGAGTCTTTCGATGTGGGAGCGCCCGCCGGAGATAAAGATGCATTTGAAAGGCTTTTTGCTGCGCCCGAGGAAAACCCTGAACTTGATGCCTCGCTTATTTTCAGTGAGATCGACAGGCTCTGTGAGCAGGTAATTTTTTGTGAATTCTGCTCGGCGCCCTGATCTTCGGCTTCCTAACTTTGTTTCTTTCATGGTTACAGGCCAAGGTGCTTTATAATCAGACCTTTGCCAGGTTTCAAGCCGAGTTGACTCGCTACGAGAGTGAGCGCAGGAAACTCACCTTGGAAGCTAACGAGCTTAGAGCTCTTTTTACCAAGAAGGATGAGGAATTCCGTGGCCTTCGAGATTGTATAGAGGCGGCGTCCCGAGAGAAGACTCACCTCACCGAGCAGGTTATATAGTTTTTGTTTGCTTTTGTTTAAATGCTTACCCGACTTTAGTGTTTTAACACCTTCGGGCTGATCTTTACAGCTTGAGAAGAAAGATGTCCTGATGAGGGAGGAGCTCCAAGCCAGAGACTCTGAGATTCTCGAACTCAAATGGCACGTGAGTGAGAAAGCCGTTGAGAGAGATACCCTCCAGGGGAAGGTGGTCTCAGTTGATCATCAACTTCATGATGCGAGGGCGAAGAGTAATAAGTATAAAGATCTTCACACTGAGTTGGTTGCCGCACTATCTAGGGTCAAGGCTGAAGCCGAGACGCTCGTATCCTTATACAAAGAGGATGTTGCTACTGCAAATGCTCGGGCCAGGAATGTCCGAGGAGGTCGAGCTATAATTGACCCAAACGTGGAGCATGTACGGTTAGAATCTCGTAGGCAGGCTCTCGAGGATATACATGCATGGGGTATCGATTTATATGCTGATATCGAGAGAGTGAAGACCCTAGAAGAGGAGGTTGCGACCCTACTTACTTCTGAAGGTGATTCGAGCAGTAGCTCAGAAGATGATGAAGATGAAGGCGAAATCCTCGAAGGGGAAGAGGACGTTGAAGACCCGAGGGCCGCGGCCAGAGCTGTTGAAGGAATAACCTTCGAGGGAGCCATCGAAGGCACAACCCCGGTGGTAGATTAGGGTTTTATATGCTCTCTTCCCTTGTAAGGGCTTTAGGCATAGGCCTGATAAATGCACCTTTGTGGACTTTCAATATATATGTAAAATGCCTTTCATTTTTCATTATTTCTCATTTTTCCTTTTCTTTTTAGGAATAAACTGTGATGCTTGTTGACAATTGGTCCGAAATTGTGGACCTCAAATTAAACCCTTAAGTTCTTGCTATTGCCGAACGATATGTAACAGTCAAAAGTTGACTGTTTGGGGTTTAGTCCCTGAGTCAAGTTTCGATTTGAGTCATCGACCTTTAGTTTTGAAAGTCGGCTCTGAGGCTTAGGCTCTTACGTATTGGGTCGGTACGACCTCTAATATAGGTTGGTGCTTAGGCTCTTACGCGTTGGGTCAGTTACGACCTCTAATATAGGCTGGAGCTTAGCTCTTATGCGTTGGGTTGGCACGACCTCTAATATAGGCTTTATTTTTCCCTCGTTAAAGACTTTTTGAAGTTTTTGTGTTCACCTGACTCTTCGACAGTTCGATAAGAACCTCGATTGTGAGTCAAAATGATAAATCAACACCTCGGGAGGTTTTGCTCGATGACTGAATTGTTTCAATGCATTTTCATTGTTTGGAGTTGACATGATCGAAGCTCTTTTACTTATGCCAAGGGTAGCCTGATTAACCAGTTATTTTTGAAGTAATTGAAGGCCTGTGATTTTATGGCGACGGTCGGGCGTCCCCGAGTTGTGTTCCGAAGCCTTGTGACCGTAGTCATTGTATTTGGTCGTAGACTTTTAGTCCCTGAGTGAGGTATCCTCGGTGTCTATATCGAGGGTATGCCTTTTTAGGGGTCTTACAAGTTCAAATATATAGCCTTGACTTTAAGATCAAGATTATGCCTTTTGTAAGGTCTTATAAATTTGAACATGCCTTACCTGAGGTCTTACAGATAGGTTACTTTGCACAAGTACAATTAATACCTTGCTTGAGGTCTTACAGATTTGATATTTCCTAATGGAGGTCTTATGATCTCGAGGTTGCCTTATGGAGGTCTTACACTATCGATAATGCTTCATGGAGGTCTTACATTTTCTAGCATTGCCACATGGAGGGCTTTCGGGATCGAGGTCGCCCACTTGGGGTCATATGGCCTTGAGTTTTTGATAGCTTGATGGGGTGACAGCCGGCGACAGTCCCCGATACATCAAAAGTTTTTGGCTCAGGAGCCGTTCCTTGTAAACTTGATATTGCCTCATCGAGGGCTTATGAGCCCGAGGTTTCCGAGTGTTCGGGAAATTTCTGGCCCTAGAGCCGTTTCTTGTAAAAATAGCAAACTTTTTTTGAAGAGCAAAGTGTTTTGATGGAAAAATTATTCCTTGATTACTTGGCATAAGTATACATAGTTTTCGCCATCAAGGGTTCGATTATTCTATGCGGACACGGTTCATTTGACTGTTTGGCCCAATACATCATCTTCCTATCGAGACCTTCTTTGGCTTATTTTGATCTTTCCGATGAGGCAATCTCCCGGGGGGAAGATGCCGTTGAATACTCGTTGAGTCCTCCTTAGGTAGCATATAGATGTAACCTCGTTAAAAACCTTGCCGGTAAAATCCTTTTTGGGATAAAATTCGATCGAAGGAAAAGAGTGCAATGCATGTTTTAAAACCCAAGGTATTTGATTCAGAGGATACTTCGGTGTCTTTCATTAGACACCTTAGCAGTAATAGAGTTTGAGCATTGATATGTTCCAATTTCTTGGAAGCTGTTCGCCTTCTATGGTACCAAGCTTGTAGGACCCTTTGCCGATCACTCCGAGGACGCGGTATGGTCCTTCTCAGCTCGGGCCTAGCTTCCCTTCATTAGGGTTTCGAGTGTTTAGGGTGACTTTCCTTAAGACTAAGTCCCCGACTCCGAAATGTCGGAGATTTGTTCTCCTGTTATAGTACCTTACGATTCTTTCTTTTTGGGAGGCCATTCGGATCAATGAAGCTTCTCTCTTTTCATCTACTAGTTCGAGGGCTGCAGTCATGGCCTCGTTGTTTGAGCTCTCGGTGCCATATCGAAATCTGGAGCTTGGATCGCCAACCTCGACTAGTATCAAAGCCTCAACGCCATACACCAGAGAGAAAGGCGTCTCTCCTGTGCTCGATTTTGGAGTTGTTCAATATGCCCATAGCACCTCGGGCAAGATTTCTCTCCATTTTCCTTTCACATTTTCTAACTTCTTTTTTAAGTTTTGAATGATAGTCTTGTTTGTAGACTCGGTCTGACCGTTTACACATGGGTGGTAGTGTGTTGATATGATCCTTTTGATTTTATGGTCCTCGAGAAACTTTGTTACTTTGCTTCCGATGAACTACTTCCCATTATCATATGTTATCTCGAAAGGAATCCTGAATTGACACATGATATGGTACTAGTTAAAGTTAATGACTTCTTTTTCTCTTATCTTCTCGAAGGCTTGCGCTTCAGTCATAAATAAAATAAATCTAGATTTACCTAGTGCCGTTGGTAGGGGTCCGATGATGTCCATCCCCCACTTCATGAATGACCATGGCGACAAGAATGAATGTAGCTGTTCACTGGGTAGTGAAAAATTGGTGCAAATCTCTGTCATTTTTCGCATTTCGGACAAATTCTTTGGTGTCCTTTTCCATGTTGTCCCAATAGTAGCCTGCTTTGATCACCTTTTAGACTAAGGAATCGGTCCCGGAGTGATTTCCGCAGGTACCCTTGTGGATTTCTTGGAGCACGTAATCTGTGTCCCCGGATCCCAGGCATACTGCTAGGGGCCCATCAAGGGTTCTTTTGTATAGAGTTCTATTTTCGTCGAGCGAGAATCTGACTCGTTTGGTTTGCAGGGCCCTCGACTCTTTTGTGTCTGTGGGTGTCGTCCCACTTTCCAAATAATTAATATATTTATTTCTCCAATCCCATATCAAGCGAGTGGAGTTGATCTCGGCATGACCTTCTTCGATTACTGATTTGGATAGCTAAACAACAGCCTCGGGGAGTATGTCATCTTCCTCAACAGATGATCCCAGGTTTGCGAGGGCATCGACCTCGCTATTCTGCTCTCGAGGTATGTGGACCAGAGTCCATTCTTTGAAGCGGTGCAATGTGACTTGAATTTTGTCTAAGTATCTTTGCATCATGTCTTCTTGAACCTTGAAGTTCCCATTTACCTGATTTACCATCAGGAGGGAATCACATTTTGCTTCGATGACTTCTGCTCCTAGGCCTTTGGCCAATTCCAGACCTGAAATAATAGCCTCTTACTCAACTTTGTTGTTAGTCAACTTTGCAATTTTTATAGATTGTCTAATCATGCCGCCTGTAGGTGGCTTCAAAACTATGCCGAGCCCGGACCCTTTCACGTTCGAGGCTCCGTTAGTGAACAAGGTCCATACCTCCGAAAATGTGCCTGTTTTTATTAGAAGTTCTTTTTATACCTCGGGTATGAGAGAGGGCGTAAAGTCGGCAACAAAATCCACCAGAATTTGGGACTTGATAACCGTTCGGGGTTGATACTCGATATCGTACCCCCCGAGTTCAATGGCCCATTTGGCCAGTCGGCCCGATAATTTGGGCTTATGCAATATTCTCTGAAGAGGATATATTGTTAAAACACAAATATAATGGCATTGAAAATAAGGCTTTAATTTTCGAGATGCGCTTATCAATGCAAGAGCTAATTTTTCTAGGTGCGGATACTTGGTTTCGGCATCTCCCAGGGTCCGATTTGCATAATAAACAGGGAATTGCGTACCTTGTTCTTCTCGAACCAGCACTCCACTTACCTCTACCTCGGATACGGCTAGGTACAAATATAACATTTCATCCTCATTTGGGGTGTGGAGTAAAGGTGGGCTTGTCAAATATCGCTTCAACTCCTCTAAGGCACGTTGGCATTCTGGAGTCCATCCAAAGCTGTTTTTCTTTTTGAGTAAGGAGAAGAAACGAAGACTCCTATCTGATGACCTTAATATGAATCAGCCCAAGGCTGTTATCTGCCTGGTCAGCCATTGCACGACCTTCACATTGTTTACCACCGTCATTTCTTCAATGGCTCTGATTTTTTCGGGGTTGATCACAATCCCCCTGTTTGACACCATGAAGCCTAAGAATTTTCCTGAACCCACTCTGAAGGCATATTTCTCGGGATTGAGTTTCATGTTATAGCTTCTGAGGATGTCAAATGTCTCCAGCAAATGAGTCAAATGGTCCTCTGTGTGTAGGGACTTAACTAGTATATCATCAATGTAAGATTCCATGGATTTGCTTATTTTATGTTCGAACATTTTATTAACTAGGCGTTGGTATGTGGCTCCCACATTTTTACGTACCGTACTTTGTGATGAACGAAGTCTTTTCCCTATCCTCGGGGTTCATCTGAATTTGATTATACCCCGAGTAGGCGTAGAGAAAGGTGAGGATCTCGTGGACGGTCGTGGCATCAATTAAGCGATCGATGTTGGGCAACGGGAATGAATCTTTGGGGCACGCTATATTTATGTCTTTATAATCTACGCACATTCTTAGCTAATTCCCCTTTTTTGGAACTACCACCACATTGGCCAACTATTCGGGATATTTTACCTCCCTAATAGACCCTATTTTGAGGAGTTTTGTTACCTAGTCCTTCATAAACACGTGTTTTATCTCGGACTGAGGTATCCTTTTTTGCTCACCGGTTTGAACCTGGGTTCGACACTTAGTCGATGGGTGGTTATTTTCGGCGGGATCCCTGTCATATCTAAATGGAACCAAGCAAAGCAATCGATGTTATTAATAAGAAATTGAATGAGTTTTTTCTTGAGTTTGGGTGTTAATCCCGTTCCTAGTACCTTCCGATTTGGGAGATGCTCGATCAAAATAGCTTGCTCCAGTTCTTCAATTGTTTATTTGTTGCATCCGATTCTTCAGGGGCAACGAAGGTTCGAGGAGCGAGGAAGTCTTCTTCGTCGTCCTCGGGGGTCTGTTTGCCCTTCGGCTCCTTCGATGTGGAGGGTATGGAAGTTGGTGCCTCCCTGTGAACCACAAATATTTCCTTCGCCGCATGTTGTTCTCCATATACCTTTTTTATACCGTTTTTTGTTGGAAACTTCATCATCTGATGAAGAGTTGACGGTACTGCCCTCATGTTGTGTATCCATGGCCTCCCAAGCAATACATTATACCTCATGTCACCTTCAATGACATGAAATTTTGTATTTTGAACTGCACCTGACATGTTGATCGGGAGGGTGATCTCCCCCTTCGTTGCTTCGCCGGCCATGTTGAAGTCGTTGAGGACTCGGGAGGTAGGTATGATCTGATCGAGCAGTCCAAGTTGTTCTACCACCTTCGACCTGATTACGTGGGCCGAGCTACCTGGATCCACGAGTACGCATTTAATTTGAATGTTATTCAAGAGAAATGAAATTACCAACACATCGTTATGTGGATGAGACAAGGTCTCGAAATCCTCTTCACTGAATGCAAGGATGTCCTCGGGCATGTGACCCCGAATTCGCCCTTGTATTGCAGCGGAAACTTTTATTCGCTTGATCACGGGTCCTTGTGGAACGTCGGTGATCGATGTCAACCCTATACCACTATAAAGTGGCCAGATTGGTTAAAACAGCTTTTACCCGAGATAGTCGGGATCGAATCCATAGGGAGCTAGAATTGGTTGGGATTTGGTTTCCTATCTAAATTAGCAATGCGTAGTGCTCTTAATTACACTTCTAATCATATTTGTTGTTTGTTACTTATAATATTATGCTAAAAATATGCTAAATTAAACTAAGAGATAATGTTTGAAGGGTTTTCTAAATGGATAACGAGGCACTAAGAAAGTGACTTTCTCCTAGGTGAATATTTGATGGATTCTAATGCTTAAGGCAAAGATGTTGTGTTGGGGATTGTGATATAACCAATGCACGAAACTACTCACCCTACACCTCTCGGTAGCTTGAGTGACTTTACCTAATTGACTTTCTCAAGACCAATTGGGTGTCAAGATTTGTGCAAGCAATATAGGTTCAATCCGGGTATTACTATCTCTAGGTTTAATCCTTTAATTGGGGCTATCAATCTCTTGAATACAGCCCAATTCCTTGTTGGACTAATTTCCCTAAACTCAAACCCTCTTTCTCAAGAAGAGCCCAAGTCAAAAAGGCACAAATTAGTGTTTGCAACTACTAATTCAACATAAAAAACACAAATTAGTCCAAATATCAACCACCCATAAACATCTAAATATTAAAACACAAGACCCATCAAATACCCACACTAGGGTTGAGCCACTACCCTAGCTAATGAGTCTATCTACTCATAATAATGGGAGAAAATATGTAATTAGATGAAGAATAACCCATAAAGTATGATTACAAACTAAGAATTGAAAATTCAGTGTTAAACAAGCTACAAATTACTCAAAATAGACTAAAATTGTAGTTCATGTGCTCTGCTAGAATAAAGATACCCTAAAAATCTGAAAAGTAGTATTTATACAAGGCCAAATTTTCTGGACAAAAATACCCATGCGGAGGTAATGCAGACCACGAAAAATGCACCGTGGTCACAATGAGGCTTTTTGGCTTGACTTTTTAGGTCTCTAAATCTGGTCACCGCGGACCGCGAAAAATGCACCACGGTCGCGGTGGCTTCACTGCGGTACGCACAAAATGGATTACGGCCGCAGTGTCTTCCAACTTCTAAATACCCAACTCTCTGAATCTCTTCACCGCAGACCACATTAAATGGATTGCGGCCGCGGTGAGGCTACTGCGGTCCATACAAAATGGATTGCGACCGCAGTGCTTGAGCTTCCAATATCTGCACTTCTCTGAATCTCCTCACCGCGGACCGCACTAAATAGATTGCAGCCACGGTGTATCTATTGTAGTTGTGCTTTGACTTGTTCTTGGTACTTGTGCAGGTTTCACTCCTTTTGAGCTGGTTTTTGACCTCTTGTCACTTTCTTGACCAAACCCTGCAAACAAGTACAACATGTAGGCCTTTGAGACTATTTGTATACATTTTTAATCAAAACTCAAGTAAAAAGGAGTGTAAAATGAACTAGAATCCCTAGTTATAAACTCCCCCAAACTTAAGTTTTTGCTTGTCCTCAAGCAAATAAAATAAGTCCCACTTCCTTGAGAATACAACCAAGAAAATCCAGCTGACCTAAAGTGACCTCATCTAGCATCAATTGGGACTAACAATTGCCCTCAATTCAAATGAATCATTCACAACATTCAACCCTTTAAACACCATGGTTTTAGTGCGACACAAAAGCATCAAGAATTGGCTCAACTCATCAATGAAACTCTTTCTACCACTTTGGTCATTATGGAACCCAAACTCATACTCATCACTCTCCTTTAAGCATAAGCTCGCTTTTTAATAGTAGCACTCAAAACAAGGATTGTGGAAACACACTCATCTCTCTCAAAGAAAGGTCACAAGTCCGGCTCTAAGTGCCATAAGCTTGCCCCTTATGTGAGTCACCACTAATGTAAGCTTCATTCAACTCAAGATCATATAGGACTTTTGTGGAGATATAGTGAAGGCTTTTGGTTCATGGTAGGAAATATTTGGTCTAAGTAGGTTCCATCTTCCCTTAAGCACTTCATTGGATTCATTTGGCACACATTCTTTTGACTTTTTAAGTCATTTACTTCTTTCTTAGGGGTTAGAGAGACACATTGTCGCTCTTTCTTGTTCATTTCAAATCTTTTTCTCCTTTCTAACTTTCCATGCCTTTCATCAATTTACTTTTATTGAATCTTTTCATTTCTTCTATATTTTTTTTTACTTTTTGATTTTTCTTTTCTTTTTTCTTTCTGCCTTTCCTTTTCTTCGCTTTTATACCTTTTACCACTTTGTTGCATTCCTGTCCCTCCCCCCCAAACTTATATTTTTTCTTTGTGCTAAGGAAAGATCGGATGCCAAGAGAGGGTCTTTTTAGAACGGGTAAAGGCTTGTATCATGGTCTTTGAAGAAAAAAGGGTTATGGCTCAAAAGGGGTTGACTAGGGAGATTATCATTGGTAGGCTATGGATGTTTTCAAGATAAAATTCGGATCAAGGAGAGCCTATATTCACTTCTCAAGTCAAACTACACTTAGGATTTTGCCTAGACAAACATTCAGGGCAAGTTCTAGAATCGATGGCATATGACTTGGACTTGCAATTCGAATTCTCACCACACAAGCTCTAAGATTGATAAAGAGAGAATTGGGGGCCCACAACAACCTTAGCTAGGATTTGAGCAACACACATGGTCCCAAAAAACCACTTGATGATTGTCGGCCAACACAAGAGTCTCAAGGTCACAACTGTTGCCATCCTATACATACCAATTTGTTTTGACCATAAAATCAAAGGCAAATGTGTTAGGCCCAAGTGAAGCTTTGCCTGAGGTATTATTACTCATTAGCTACTATTTACACAAAAAGAAAAAGGAAATGGACTCAAACCCTTAAGAAGGTTGTCATGCCATCCATCATCGGGAAGAGCCACCCGGTTCACACAAATTCTACCTTTGGAAAGAACCATGACATTAAGAAAATCAAAGGCTTATTGAACACAAAACTCAAAATAAGAAGCTATGAAAGAAAAAATGCGGAAAGTAAAATGAATATGTACAAGAGGGGATTTAGATGAGTATACATAAGAGGGAATGAATGTATACATCAGAAAGTAACTTATATACAAACCTAAGTTGCAAAATAGGAAAAGTGAAATAAACTGGTAAAATTATGTACATACCAAAAGTATAAATCAAAGCATAATAAAAGGAAAATAGTATCATATTTACAACACCAGATCATCAAAATAGGGTTACCCCCTCAAATGAAAGCTAGCATTGTCCTCAATGCTAACTAACCAAAAATAGCCCAAAATAAGATAGAGAGTAAAGAAAACTCCCTATTGGCCATCCGTCTACATCGGATCATGAGCCGGGGTCCTCAGACTACTTAGGAACCTGTGACTGGATCCCTGTAACCTGTGTCTGCACTAGGACCTGAGCCTGCACTGGAACCTGGGGCTGGCTAGAGGAACCTTCTTGAGGCTCAGCCAACTCGATCACTGCATTATTAGTACGGGGAATCACCCTTCTCCTCTTTGGTGCCCTCTCTACATCCTGCTCCTGCTCAGGCTGGACTGCTGGGGTCGGATCATGCAATAATAGCTCCAAGGGCAAGTGATCAGCAGCCTTCATTTTCTCCACTTCCACCCTCAACTCCTTCACTAAATCCTTTAATGCCCGAGTCTTTCTCAACTTCTTAGTTTCCTTTGCCAACTCCTTCAATGCTTTCCCATGAGAATCTACAGCCGTCAATATCAATTGTTGGTTCTCCAGGAGCTTCTTCTGGTTGTCCAGAAGCTCCTTGAGAGTATCCTCCACTGACTGTAGAACTTGTGGCTGAGGGGGTGCAGACTAGGCTGCCACTGAGGTGGAAAGCACATACAGCTTAAAAGCGGCTGCCTGCATCCAGTTGTTGATACTGGCAAGGGTCTGGCTCAAACGGTGGGCAGTCAATGGATAGACTGAAGATGAGGGGATATCTGGGGCAGTGGTAGTAGAGGGTCCTGGGCAGTATCTGGGATAACTGATGGAGGCTGATAAGTAGCTACTACTATTACTAGCTCTTCAGACTGGCCAATAGACGTAGTGGATTTGCCTTTGGGATTTTCATCACTTTTTAGGTTGTACCAAGAAAAAGGGAGCTTTGGCTTTACCATCACATCAAACTTCCTTTTCTCCACATCTTGGTCCTTGAAGTACACTATCAGGAAATGTGGGAAGGGATTGATCTGTAACCTTCATTGACCACTCGTGTGATCACCCTAGACATCACATTCCCGACGTTGATCGGGTACCCTACCATGATAGAAGCCACCAAGATTGCCCGAGAGATAGGCAGAGAGTTCTCGTGAGTAATAGGGTCCAACCTGCTGCATACGATAGTCTCCCACCCCTTTGCTTTGAAATATAGAGTCCTCCTCAAAATTTGGACTCCTGTTGTCAACCATGCTGGGGTGGTACTCGGGAGTGCCGGGTATTCTGGCAACCATGGACAGGCTGCCTCGTCCAATTCCACCTTTTCTAAATACAAAGATTCATCTTCCTCTAGAAAGCCCAGGTAGTCATTGATTGTCTTCCCATCGAACTTCACTGTCAAATTTCGCACCTTAGTCACTTTAGTGCCCTTTTTGATGTGAGTTGTGAGGCAAAAGGTCCCTCATGATGAATTTTCGCTCAAGTATCAACTTCCTCTCGGGACACCATTCTCTAAACTTGTGGTATGCCAATTCACTAACAAACCTATCTTGCCAAGCCTCCGGTTTCCTAGTTCTCTCCATCCCTCCTACTTGGGGCTCACCCCCTCTTTCTTCTTCTTCTATGGGATCCTCCCCGGGTATTGAAGTTGTAGGTGAGGTAGAAGAGACACTGTCACCGCTCTCAGCTGAGCCCTCAGACGACTCAAAAGAAATCTGGATTAAAGCTTAAGCAGTGGGAGAAGCTGGAGGTGTGGGCACATCTCTCAACCTAAGCTTCCCCGGCCAGTCAGGAACACGCTCCGGCACTAACTCGAAATCAGATGCCTCCTGGGAGGGCACATACTCACTTCCTTCTGAATGGGAAGCAACTCTATCTGCAGCCTTTATTGCCTTTCTAGTTTCCCCGATTGCTTTCCGGACTTGGGGGGTCAATTTAATGGTACCTCATCCCCTACCCCGAGAGGACTCTCCTTTGCCTTTTTGTTTATCACCACCTCCTCTTGATTTAATCATTGTCTGCAAGTGGAATTCAATTAAAGCTTGTTAGTATCACAATATCAGAAGAATCAATGAAGATTATGCATGAAAGCAATTAACTGCGGACCACATAAAATGCAGCGTGACCCCAAAGGAACCACCACAGACCGCACAAAATGGTATCACGGTGTAAAGAGGTGGGGTTCAGAATACCCACTCTCTGAATTAGGGAACCGTGGACCGCAAGAATTGGTCTGCGACCGCGGTAAGGCACCGCGGACCACGAAAAATTGACCACGACCGCGGTGCGCAAAATCACAGTCTCAAAAGTTTTCCACCGCGGACCGCGAAAAAATCATCGCGGGCGCGGTAAAGCACCGCGGACTGCAAGAAATCCACCACGGACCGAGGTAAGCAATACATAGCAATAACAACCTAGGGTTTCACCATTTGTCTCATTTTTAACCTAAATTCACTTATTATCAAGCCCCTAGGTATTTAATCATCATTTTTCACTAATTAACACTATTCTAGACGGCATGATGTAACCTTATGCTACAAATTGAAAGAAAAGGGAAGAAAAAGAAGTACAACTAACTAATTAAAAGAAAATAAAACAAAGTTAAAAACTAGGATAGGATTAAAAGTACTAGTAATGAGATGTAATAAAGATGAATGAAGATCGGTGATTGAATTTGCACAGTTAGGGTTTGATGAACAGTGTTTTTTTTCTATGTGGAAAGCAAAAGAGTGAAAAGGGTAAATGAGGGCCTGAGGTCTTATTTATAGAAAAAGAACCTGCGACACACTGTACCTACCCACCGTGGTTGCATAAAATGCACCGCAGACCGCAGTGGTTTACCACATGAAGCATATGGGAGAACATCACCGCGGACCGTACAGAAAGCTTCGCGGCCGCGGTATGTCATCGTGGACCGCAAAAAGTGCATTGCGGCCACGGTGACAATCTTCAAAGAACCCAATTTTTTCATTATTCACCACTACGAACCGCATTGAAATTTTGCCCCCGCACTAAGGCCTTTGCGGCCATAGTGCAAACTTCAGAGAGTGACATTTTTCCAACTTAGTCCTGTACTGCATCAAAACAATTCTACACACATCTTACAACCAGTTAGTCCAAAAGCAAACCCTACACTAATAGGGAAATCAAAGAAAAACAAAAAGAAAGGCACATGGGTTGCCTCCCAAGAAGTGCCTTACTTAACATCGCGACACGACGCATGTTACCATCAAATCACTTAAGATGGATCATTGCCACCACGTGGCTATCATCAATCTTGCCAAGATAGTGCTTGACTCTGTGCCCATTAACTTTGAAGATCTTTCCATTTTTGTTTTTCAAGTCAAGTGCACCAAACAGAGTCACAAGCACCACTTCAAAAGGTCCACTCCATTTCGACTTAAGCTTTCCCAGAAACAGACGTAACCGAGAATTGAACAAGAGAACCAAATCACCCACTTTGAACTTCTTGCTACAAGCATACTTGTCATGAAGATACTTCATCTTGTCCTTATACAAGCACGAACTGGAGTAGGCATGGAACCGGAATTCATCAAGTTCATTAAGTTGCTCCACACGAAGATTTGCTGCCACATCCCATTCAAGATTCAGCTTCCTCAAAGCCCACATGACCTTGTGCTCTAACTCAACCAGTAGATGAAAAGCTTTCCCAAACACTAACTGGTACGGAGACATACCAATCAGAGTCTTGTAAGCAGTCCTATAAGCCTATAGAACATCATCCAATTTCTTTGACCAATCGGTCATATTTGTATTGACCATTTTTGACAATATACTTTTGATTTTCCTATTTGAGACTTCAACTTGTCCACTCGCTTGAGGATGATAGGGAGTAGAAACTTTGTGATTAACACCATACTTTGCAAGCAAAGTGTCAAAAGCTCTATTACAAAAATGAGACCCCTCATCACTTATGATTGCAAGAGGAGTGCCAAACCTAGTAAAAATGAACTTCTTGAGAAACGCAACAACACTCCGGGCCTCGTTGTTGGGTAAAGCCACGGCCTCAACCCACTTTGAAGCATAATCAACCACTACTAGAATGTATGTGTTTTTCATGAGATAACCCATGAAATCAATGCCCCACACATCAAAATTATCAACTTCAAGAATAGTATTGAGAGGCAACTTATCTTTCTTCAAAATTTTGCCCGCTCTTCGACATTCGTCGCACCTCTTCACAAGTTCACTTGCATCTTTGTACAAAGTTGGCCAATAAAACCCACAACTAAGAACCTTCGAAGATGTCCTCACCCTGCCATGATGATCACCATAGGGTGAGGAATGACAAGCCTCTAAGATACTCAATTACTCCTCATCTAGGACACACCTTCAGATCATACCATCAGTGCATATCTTGAACAAGTACGGCTCATCCCAATAGAAATCCAAAATATCTCATTTGAGCTTCTTCCTTTGGTTAGAAGAGAGCTCACACAGGATTATACCAGTCACAAGGAAATTAGCAACGTCCGCAAACCAGACATATCATTCACCGACACAGAAAGGAGTTGCTCATCAGAAAATGAGTCATTGATCTCTAGGCCATCACGAGGGCGCCTCTCCTCCTCCAAGCGGGACAAACGGTCTGCCACTTGGTTTTCATAACCCTTTCAGCCCACAATATCCAAATCAAACTCTTGAAGTAACAAGACCCATCGCATCAGCCTAACTTTAGAATCCTTCTTCGTCATCAAGTACCGGAGTGCGGCATGATCGATATGAATTATAACTTTGGCACCCATGAGAAACGACCGAAATTTTTCTATTGCTAACACAATAGCCAAAAGCTATTTTTCAGTTACCATGTAGTTCACTTGAGCATCATTCATGGTCTTGCTCGCGCAGTACACCGAATGAAATATTTTATTCACTCTTTGACCCAAAACTGCCCCAAGTGCAACATCGCTCACGTCACATATGAGCTCAAACGGCAAGCTCCAATTGGGTGCGGTAATAATTGGGGTGGTTGTCAACTTGTGCTTGAGAAATTTGAAAACTTGCATACAACCCTCATTGAACACGAGCTTGGCATCCTTTTCCAAAAACTTGCACAAAGGATTCACTACCTTAGAAAAATCTTTGATAAACCTCCGGTACAACCCCGCATGCCCAAGAAAACTACTAACCCCCTTGACAGAAGTAGGGGGAGGGAGCCTTGAAATCACCTCATTTTAGCTTTGTCCACCTCTATACCATGCTTTGAAATTTTATGGCCAAGGACTATTCCCTCCTCAACCATGAAGTGACATTTTCCCCAGTTGAGCACAAGATTGGTTTCTTCACACCAGGCCAACACTCTATCAAGATTCTTCAAGCATTCATCAAATGAGTCTCCCACAATACTGAAGTCGTCCATGAATACCTCCAAAATATCTTCCACCATGTAGGTGAATATGGCCATCATACACTGCTGAAATATACCCGGTACATTACACAACCCAAATGGCATCCTAGAAAAGGCAAAGGTACCATAAGGGCAAGTGAAAGTGGTCTTCTCCTGATCTTCCGGAGCAATCAATATTTGGTTGTACCCAAAATAACCATCCAAGAAATAGTAGAAGGCATTCCCAACAAGTCTGTCTAGCATCTGATCAAGAAAAGGCAATGAAAAGTGATCCTTGCGGGTCACCTTGTTCAACTTGTGGTAATCCATGCATACCTTCCATCCGATGGCTGTCCTTGTGGGAATTAGTTCATTTTGAGCATTGGTCACCACGTTCATACCACCCTTCTTCGGCACATATTGCACCGGTGAATTCCAAGAGCTATCAGAGATGTGGTACAAAACCCCGACATCCATCCGCTTGATTACCTCCTTTTTCACAACCTCTTGCATTGCCTCGTTCAACCTTATTTGATGTTCCAATGAGGGGTTTGCATCATCTTCAAGAATAATCTTGTGCATACAAAATGCGGGACTTATCCCCCGAATATCAGCTAAAGTCCATCCAATTGCCTTCTTCTGCTTTTGGAGTACCGCCAATGTGGCATCTACTTGCATGTTAGTAAGACAAGAGGAAAGAATAACTGGCAAAGTTGAACTAGGTCCTAAAAATTCATACCTGAGGTGTAGAGGCAACGACTTCAACTCTAACATGGGAGGTTCCTCAATTGAGGGCTTTGTTGGTGGAGTCTTCCTATTTTCAAGATCCAAAGAGAGTTTCCGGGGCTCATAGGAGTAAGAGCTCATTCCATGTAAAGCATTAACACACTGCACCCGGCCTTCGTCCTCATTTACATCAAGATTCAAAAATACCGCTTCTAGAGGGTCCTCCACATTAATCATTGCACTAGTGTCATCAATTATCACTGCCGTGACAAGATCCACAAATGAGCATACTTCCGTACGGTTGGGCTGCTTCACTAACTTGCACACATGAAAGACCACTTTTTCATCACCCACTCAGAAAGTGAGTTCTCCTACTTCTACATAAACTAATGCCTTCCCAGTTGCAAGGAAAGGTCTTCCCAAGATTATAGGCACCTCAAAATCAACCATGCAGTCAAGAATCACAAAATCAGCTGGTAAGAAAAATTTGTCCACCCGGACAAGAATATCATCAATAATACCCAATAGTCTCTTCATTGATCTATCCGCTATTTGCAATCTCATGGAAGTCGGCCTTGGTTGCCTAATACCCAAAGTCTTGAAAACTGAGTAGGGCATCAAGTTGATACTTGCCCCTAATCACATAGAGCTTTTGCAAAGTCTGCACTCCCAATAGTGCAAGGAATGGTGAAAGCACCGGGGTCTTCTAGCTTCGGAGCCATAGAGTGCACTGTTGCACTAACTTGGTGGGTCATCTTGATAGTTTCACAATCCATGGATCTTTTCTTTGTTACCAAGTCCTTCGTGAATTTATCATAACCCGACATTTGTTCTAGAGCCTCTACCAAAGGCACATTAATGGATAAGCTCTTCATCATGTCAATGAGCTTCTTAAACTGATTCTCATTTTTCTGCTTTGCTAGCCTCTGAGGATAAGGTGGAGGTGGCCTTGGCAAATGTGCCTTGGCTTTGGGCACAATCATTTTCGGTATGTCTATTACGTGTTCCCTAGACGGGTTCACGTCATTCTGTGTTTCACCTCGTTATCTTGGATATAAATCCTCACTTCTTCATTCAAGTTCTCATCAATCATATTCTCAACCACCAAAGGGACCTCACTCTCTTGCAACTCAACTTCATCATTCAAAATTTCTTGTTGTTTGGAGGCATTCACATCACCGCCTCGTCCACTTTTTGTAGTTACCACCATTGTATGCCCAATATTATTCCCACCATTCGGGTTGACTACTATATCACTAGGTAGAGCCCCCTTAGGGCGAGTATTCAAGGATTGTGATATTTAGACTAACTGAACCTCCAAGTTTCTGATTGAAGTATTGTGGGAAGCCAACTGTGCATCCGAGTCAGCATTCTTCTTCATTATCTATTCGAACATCATTTTAGTTCTCCCCATTTCATGGTTTGATAAACTAGGTTCTTGGGATGGAAATGTGGGTGGATTTTTGGGTTGTTGATACATTGGGAGCCTTTGAAAGCCTTGCCCCCGATTTCCTTGATTGTTGTTGTTCCAACCTCCCTGATTGTTATTTCCACCCCAATTGTTGTTGTTGCTATTCCAATTACCCTGATTGTTCTGATTATTGTTCTGGTTGCCCCAATTTGAATTTTGATTATTGTTCCCCTAGTTATTGTTGCCTTGCTGTTGTTGATTTCCCCAATTGCCTTATGATCTCCATTGTTGTTGTTGGTTGGAAGAATTGCCCTTTTGGCCTTAATAGTTGTTCACGTATTACACTTCTTCATTCTGCTCATCATAACATTCATCTTGGAACCCACTACTATCTTGGTCAAATTGATCCGGACTCCCTTGGTTTTGTTGGCTTCTTTGTCTCCTTTTGTTCACTAGCATGTTGACACCCTTCATAGTATTTACTTGTCGTGGAGTCTGAACCTGCTATAATTGTGCCTTTGCTAGCTGGTTCATTGTGGTTTCCAGTTCTGCTATTGCCTGTCCATGATCATGAATCTCCTTGTGCAAGTGAATGATCGTGGGGTCACCCTGTGGCACATTTGCTCTACTTTGCCAAGCGGAGGATGCGTTATCCATTTCATCCAATATTTCATTAGCCTCATCATATGGTGCGTTCATGAAATTGCCCCCGGTGAGTTGGTTTACAATGCATTGATTAGTGGTGTTAATGCCCCGGTAGAAAGTTTGTTGTACAATTGCCTCAGTCATATCATTGTTGAGACATTCCTTAACCATGGTATGGTATCTCTCCCATATTTCATGCAATGGTTCATTGGGCTCCTGTTTGAAGGCTAAGATTTCATCCCTCAAAGTTTCCATGTGCCTTAGTGAGAAAAACTTCGCGATAAATTCATCTGCCAACTCATCTAAAGTAGTGATGGAATGGTTGAGAAGCTGTTCAAGCCAGTCCAAAGCCTTCCCTCTCAATGAGAAAGAGAATAATCTCAACCGAAGTGTACCTTCGGACACATTTGTTTGCTTGCTCCCCCAACAGGTATCCACAAAACCTTTAAGGTGCTTGTAAGCATTCTGATGGGGAGCAACTGTGAAATACCCTCGCTGCTCCAACAAGGTCAGCATCATATTTGTAATTTGAAAATTGCCCGCCCGGATCTGGGGTGGGACAATTGCACTAGCATATCCTTGATTTGGAAGCAGCCGAGGAGCCACTCTTGGAGATGGTGGGGGAGGGTATGGGACATTATCATTGGCTTGGCGGCTTCTTCTTTGTGCTTGAGGTACTAGAGGCACCTCATCATCTCTGTTATTATCAACCTCCTCCCCCGGGATCACATTTCCAAGAGGGTCATTGTTGTTGTTGTTTGCCACCATTTTGGTACCTGAATTGGTGTCACACACAAATTAGTATCACAGAAGGAAAGAAAAATAACATACAAACCTATTTAGATAGATAGCCAAAACCGTTAGTGTTACACCCCAAGTTTTAATACGTGAGAGTACGTCGTAAGTCATTGATGTAAGCTCGGAAATGAGATTATATTTGGAAGAAAATAAAGTAAGTTAATCATGTTACCTTGGAGGTTAAAAATATTTAAGATCATGAATAACGAGTACCAAGAGGGTTGGAAATCTTAGAAGCTAAACCAATTGAAGAAAATAAGTTTCGTCGAAAGTCGACAAGTTTCGAATGTTATAACATGTACTTTGGGGTGAGACTAGGGTTATTAACATGATAAGGAGGTTATTATATGAGTTATTTTAGTCGTATGATATTCATTTTCTACATTTGAAGGCAAGCAAGTTGTGGAACAAGAGTTGGCAAAGGTCATCACAAGTTACATTCATAAATTTGCTGAAATTTAGGTCAAATGTATCTGAGGATTTCTCCAAATATACTTGGAATCATGGGGTTTTATACCTACAAAATTGAAGGTCTACGAGTCTAGTTTCTAATGCATTAAACCGTTCATCAGTACGACATCGGAGTAGAGAGATATTCGCGTTTTCGCGAGACCGCGCAAGCAGCTCCCAATGGGACCCACTTAGGCGGTGGTTGGCCTACTTCAATTTATAAACGATTTGGACGCCTATTTTTGCTCATTTTTCAACTACAATTCGTCTCCAAACTTCTCCTAACCCTCCTAAATATATACCACAAGGGTTTGAAGTGATTCCAAAGTGATTACACCATATTTCAACATCAAAACTTAGTTCTAGTGAAGAACAACACCTCTTTGAGGTTGTGTTGTCATTGAGGATTGTTGTGGGCTGTATTTGGATGAAATTCCAAGTTGTTGCTGCTGTCTAAGGTGAGTATAACAGACTAATAATTGTGCTTAATCTTGCTTGTATGTTGGTTAAGTTGTTAGGATGATAAACTACAAGATAATACTTGGATTAGCTTAAGTCACTTCTATGGTGTTGTATTGCTATTAAGGGTTGTTGTAAACTGAATATAACTTGGATTTTGACTTGAAGTTACTTTATAAGGTATGTATATTGTGATCTTTCTTGTGCCTAAGGTTATCTTGATCTTGATTAAGTTAAATGGATGGGCTAGACATGAACTAGTGAATAAAGTTGCTAATTGAGGATAGTTGAAGTTGTGGATTATTTTCATTGTTATAAATATATGGTTTAAGGCTGGAATCATTGATTAATGACTTCATTACCATGTTAATGATACTTTTATGTTGAATTAAGAAGTCTATAAAGTTTGATAAGGGGTATACAGATTCCAATTGGAGCTTGCCGCTCGTCGTAATGTAGTTGTGACTTGTTGTTGTTATATGGTGTCTTGATATTGATAATTATGTATTGATGGATTGCTATGGTAATTGTTGTTGGTATATGGTATTGGAGGAGTCCCTTGTTACAAGGGAGATGCTGCCCAAATTTACGTAAACGAGCTACTAGCTTAAGTTATAGACTTAGCCTTTGCTCAGCACTAATTTTGAATCTCCTTATACTATGATAGATTGAGTTGACTTGTTTGAAGAGTTGATTGGAAGGGATTAGGGACTCAATGGGTTTAAGGTATGTTAAGGCACTTTCTTCTTTCTTTTGGCATGATCTAAAGTGAAATGAATACGCTACTTCATAACGGATCTACTCCTAGCAACTAAGGTTGTCCATGTTGTTCTTTCCTTATAAAATTATTCTAAGCAAGTGTGTATGATCCTTGAATCCTACTAAGGTTCATATTGAGGGTATGGATGTCCATAGTGCTCCTAAGTCACTCCAAAAGGTTTAGAAGGTGATTCCATGAATTGAGCATGCATTATATATATGTATCTATTTTACTCTACCGAGCCGCGCTATAGTCGGCCGGGTACGACACCTATTGTGCAACCACTGATCAGTTGGTTTACTGAGCTCCATGTGGCCGGGTACGATTCTACCGAACCTTATGATGGTTGGGTACACTTTTACCGAGTCCTCTTTGAGGCCGGGTACGATATGATGATGATGATGCCCACAGAGGAGAATGTTTTAAAAAGTTTATGTATATATATATGTATTATGCATTTCATATCAGTAACCCCCAGAGGCACTCAGATGTTACAGGTTGTATCTCCTCTATCTCTCTCTTTACATTACTGTTCTTGTTTATGCTTTCCTGCCTAACATACTCGGTACTTTATTCGTACTGACATCCCTTTTGCCTGGGGACGCTGCGTTTCATGCCCGCAGGTCCCGATTGATAGCTTGACAGTCCTCCTAGTAGGCTATCAGCTCAGCGAAGGTGTTGGTTCACTCCACTTGCTCCGGAGTTGCCTATTTGGTCAGTATGCTTTGGATATATATTGATTGGTATGGCGGGGCCCTGTCCCGACCTTTATGATTTTATGTACTCTTAGAGGCTTGTAGACAGATATCAGGTGTATGGATACTTGTATGGCCTTGTCGGCCTATGTTTCGAGTTTACTAATGGTCATGTTGGCCTTATAGGCCCGTATGTCACATATATAAGTTTGTATATTATGTTGGGTCTTCATATGTTAAGTATTCCCTTATGTTTTATTCTTGTTATCTCATGACGGGTTTTCTGGCTCATTTACTCATGATAATATGATAAGAAAGATATGTTGCGTTGGTACTCGGTTGAGTAAGGCACCGGGTGCCTATCGCGGCCCTTCGGTTTGGGTCGTGACAGTTAGCTCCCCGGCAATGGCATCAAAAAGTGATCGGTGCCAACCCTACACCACTACAAAGTGGCCAGATTGGTCGAAACCGCTTTTACCGGAGATGGTCGAGATCAAATTCATAGGGAGCTAGAATTGGTTAGGATTTGATTTCCTATCTAAATTAGCAATGCGTAGTACTCTTAATTACACTTCTAATCATATTTTTTGTTTGTTACTTCTAATATTATGCTAAAAATATTCTAAATTAAACTAAGAGATAATGCTTGAAGGGTTTTCTAAATGGATAACGAGGCACCAGGGAAGGGACTTTCTCCTAGGTGAATATTTGACGGATTCTAATGCTTAAGGCAAAGATGTTATGTTGGCGATTGTGATATAACCAATGCACGAAACTACTCACTTTATACCTCTCGATAGCTTGAGTGACTTTGTCCTAATTGACTTTCTCAAGACCAATTGGGTGTCAAGATTTGAGCAAGCAATATAGGTTCAAGTCGGGTATTACTATCTCTAAGTTTAACCCTTTAATTTGGGCTATCAATCTCTTGAATACACCCCAATTCCTTGTTGGACTAATTTTCCTAAACTCAAACCCTCTTTATCAAGAAGGCCAAGTCAAAAAGGCACAAATTATTATTTGCAACCACTAATTCAACATAGAAAACACAAATTAGTCCAAATATCAACCACTCATAAACATCTAAGCATTAAAACACAAGACCCATCAAATACCCACACTATGATTGAGCCACAACCCTAGCTAATGGTTCTAGCTACTCATAATAATGGAAGAAAACATGTAATTAGATGAAGAATAACCCATAAAGTATGATTACAAACTAAAAATTGAAGATTCAGTGTTAAACAAGCTACAAATTACTCAAAATGGACTAATACCGCCGTTCACATGCTCTGCTAGAATAAAGATACCCTAAAAATCTGAAAAGTAGTATTTATACAAGGCCAAATATTTTGGACAAAAATACCCATGCGGCGGTACCGCGGAAAATGCACCGCGGCCGCGGTGAGGCTTTTTGGCTTGACTTTTTGGGTCTCTGAATCTGGCCACCGCGGATCGCGGAAAATGCACAGCGGCCACGGTGGCTTCACTGCGGTCCACACAAAATGGATTGCGGCTGTAGTGGCTTCCAACTTCTAAATACCCAACTCTCTGAATCTCTTCACTATGGACCGCATAAAATGGATTGCGGCCGCAGTGAGGCTATTGCGGTCCGCACAAAATGGATTGCGGCTGCAGTGCTTGAGCTTCCAAAATCTACATTTCTCTGAATCTCCTCACCGCGGACCGCACTAAATAGATTACAGCCGCGGTGGATCTGTTGTAGCTGTGCTTTGACTTGTTCTTGGTACTTGTGCAGGTTTCACTCCTTTTTTGAGTTGGTTTTTGACCTCTTGTCACTTTCTTGACCAAACCCTGCAAACAAGTACAACATGTAAGCCTTTGGGACTATTTGTGTACATTTTTAATCAAAATACAAGTAAAAAAAGAGTGTAAAATAAACTAGAATCCCTAGTTATCAGCAAGTCCCCCCAATGATCATATGAACGATGTGCTGAGGTTTTCCCATTCCGTTTCTCTTGTTTGCCTCTCTTTCCTCCTGGGCTGGAGTTTTTCGAGCTTCCTGTTAGCTTTCTTAGTGTATACTCCCATTAATGTGGGAGCTTATATCAACGTGTTGGGTGTTGTACGAGCCCTCTCCCATGCAGATTGGCTCCGGCACGCCCTCAGGGTTTCCCAGTGGTGCACCGATGCTTGAAACAGCTACACCATTCCCTCTATGGTCCTCAAGATCGTAGTTTTCATGTGCATTCACTGAGTTAGACATTTTGACCAAAATCAAAGATTATTGGACAAGAAAAAGTGTGAAGAATAACTTGTGTTTCCAATAAACCAGCACAAAAACAATCAATATTATTTTTAGCCCCACGGTCGGCGCCAAACTATTTACCTTGAAAATGGTAATTACAATTGAATTTGATTTTGTGGTTCTAAAAATATGTGATTTATTTTAATGCTAGTTGTTAAGCGATAGATGCTAAGTGTGAGTTAGGAAAGTGAGATAAGAGCTTGAAGACAGTATGTTATGCAAACCGAATGGCCGTGAATCGGGGTTTCGAGCTAGCCTATGCTGGGCCTCGAGGTCGAGCTAAAGTGCTAGGTTGGGGATGGTCGACGAATAACTAATAGTTATAAGGATCTTGACGATGGCTCTTTATGACCAATGATGAGTAATAAATGAAGAACAATCAATAAAACACAATAAATGTAAGCAATAAAATCAAAGGAGCGACAGTAGAATATGTTTAAGTTGGAGAGCAGAGAATGTTCTTGTTCTTGTATTCAATGTGGTGTATGTAAGAAATAACAAGGGTCTCCTTTATATAGGAGGGGGAATCCCAACTTTGTACATGTATAATTATTACAAAGAAACGTAGTTGATACAACTACTTAACGGTCTGGTACAGACTTATATTATTCTTACAGGCGTTGTCAGCTTTGACCATGTGCCTTGGGAATTTTCCGCTTGTCCATGGTAGCCACCGATTTGCGCTAACCCGAGATCGAGCATAGGGAACCCTCGGGGTGGAACCTCGAGTTGTGCCTCGAGCCTTCTAGGGACGGGCCATGATGTGTCATAATAATCATAAAATTGGACTCTCCGATTTTAGCCATATACACTTGATAGTCTCCAATAGATAAAACTATGAAATCGAGAAGTCGCCATATCTGGGATGTAATGACCCGGAAACAAAAGCGTTTTCTGCTTAAAAAGCCAATCAGTGCCGAAGAAGCCGAGGAATTCTTCCGAAAAATGAAAACTGCGGACTACGAGGTAATGACCAACTCCGAAAGTCTCCCGCTCAGGTCTCGCTTTTTTCTCTACTGATAAGCTTGACTGAGCATCAGAAAGTACTGATAAAGACCCTCAATGAAGCCTATGTTCTAATTGAAAGCACTGTGGAGAAACTGGAAAGGATGGCGGAAAGATTCTTCGCAGTCAACCAGATTTCATTTAGCAAGAATGACTTGCCCTTGAAAAGGGCTGCCTACAACAAAGCTCATATCTGACAGTTAAGTGTGAAGGGTACTATGTAAAAAATGTCATGGTGGATGGCGGATTAGGGGTCAACATATGCCCTTTCTCAACTTTTCAAAGAATGGAAATTGGGACTGAAAGGATCATGCCTAGTGATGTTTGTGTGTGCGCGTTCGATGGCATTAAGAGGGACACAATATGGGAGATTGATTTGATCTTGACTATCGGTCCTGTGGATTTCGAAGTGACGTTTTAGGTCTTGTACATGGATACCTTCTATAAGTTTCTCTTAGGAAGGCCTTGGATCCACGCTATGGGGGACGTACCTTCTACCCTCCATCAAATGGTAAAGTTTGAACACGAAGATAAGGAAATTGTGGTTCATGGAGAGACGAGCAATCAATTTACTGGTACCCATCAGTCCCATGCCTCGAAGCTAGAGAAGGTAGCGAGCACATAGTCTATTAGGCTTTTGAGGTTGTGGTCGCAGATCAATATGAGGAGGGAAGCCCGTGTCCTCAGCCCTTTCTGTCAAATGCGTCCATCATGATCGCTACTGAAATGATCAATCATGGTTATAAGCCTGGGAAGGGACTCGGGGTATAATTGCAAGGTATCACCGAACCTATCACTTTAGCTACCACCGAGAAGTTCTTCGGTGTGGGTTTTCACGCCACATAAACTGATGTGACATGGGCAAATGAACGAAAGAGCAATGGTTGGGTTCTACCTCAGCCGGTCTTGCATCTATAAAAAACATTCCTCAAGCCCAAGTACACCGAGGAAGAAGAAGATGAGGCCTTCACGGCCGAGGAAATTGAGGATATATGTAGAGCCATGAGGCAAATGTTATATGAAGCTCGCATGGTCCAGCTTGGTGAAGGCTAGAGCACTGCTGAGGTGCAATTTATGGGGCCCGATGTCAAGCTTCAAAATTGGAAGGCTACTCCATTCCCAGTCAGGCGGAATCCTGGTAGTCCAGTCTTGCCACCTTTTCTGCATTCCGAGTTATTCCAGGGTGTAACTCGAATGTTTCTTTTAGTTTATTGTCTTTAAAATTCCAATGTAAACCCTGCTATCTTCAAATTCAATGAAATAAAATTAATATTTCATCGTCTATGAATCTCTTTCTTTATCCTTTATGATTTTTGTTACTTCTTCCTTTCAGTTCTAATAATGCGGGCTTAAATAACGTGACATGCTTGTGGACTTCACGCCTAGATCATAGCACACTGTCTAATTATGAAATAATGAATCCAGAGTCGGAATATGATGAAGATGAGGCTTTTAGGGAAATAAACCGAGAACCGGAACAATTCGAGAATAAACCTAAGCCAAACTTAAATGAAACCGAGCCAGTTAATTTGGGTAGTTCAGAAAAGGTCCAAGAACCATGATAAGCATTCACACGGATGAAAGAACTAGGGATGCATTGATCCAATTTTTGTTCGAATTCAAAGATGTGTTTGCTTGGTCATACGATGATATGCCAGGATTAAGTGTCGATTTGGTAGTCCAAAGGTTGCCGACTTACCTCGATTATCCCATTGTCCAACAAAAACAGAGGAAGTTCAAAACTGATATTAGTGACAAGATCAAAGAATAGGTCACCAAACAGTTGAAGGCGGGGGTGATCCTAGTGGTCCAATACACCACATGGCTGGCTAATGTGGTTCCCGTACTAAAGAAAGATGGGAAAACTCGAGTGTGTGTTGACTATCGGGATTTGAACAAAGCAAGTCCCAAAGACAACTTCCCTTTGCCAAACATCCACATCCTTGTTGACAATTGTGCCAAACATGAGATACAATCTTTCGTGGATTGTTATGCTGGGTACCATCAGGTTTTGATGGATGAAGAAGATGCGGAAAAGACAACCTTCACCACACCCTGGGGCACCTATTGCTACAGGTTCATGCCTTTTGGTTTGAAGAATGCTGGGGCAACTTACATGAGGGCCATGACTACCATCTTTCATGACATGATGCACCAAGAAATCGAGGTGTATGTGGACGATGTGATCATTAAATCCAAAATGCAGGACGACCATGTTTGGGATCTGTGAATGTTCTTTGAGCTTGTGCATAAATACGACTTGAAGTTAAATCTAGCCAAATGTGCATTTGGAGTTTTATCTGGGAAACTCTTGGGATTCATAGTCAGTCGGAGGGGCATCGAGCTAGATCCAACAAAGATAAAGTCTATTCGGGATTTTCCCCCTTCGAGAACTAAGAAAGATGTTATGAGTCTGTTGGGAAGGTTGAATTACATCAGCCGGTTCATTGCTCAGTTGACATCCACCTGTGAGCCGATATTTAAGCTGTTAAAGAAAGATGTGGTGATTAAATGGACAGATGAGTGTCAAGAAGCCTTCGACAAAATCAAAGAATATCTGTCGAATCCGCCGTTCTTGGTCCCACCCAAACCTGGGAGGCCTTTGTCTTTGTATTTGATAGTCTTGGAGAATTCCTTCGGATGTGTCCTCAGTCAACATGATGTGACCGGGAAGAAAGAGCAGGCAATATACTATTTGAGAAAAAAATTCTTTAGCTACGAAGCCAAATACACTTTGTTGGAAAGGACTTGCTGTGCCCTAACTTGGGTCGCTTAGAAGCTTAGGCATTACTTATTGGCCTACACCACTTATCTCATCACCAGGCTGAACTATTTGAAGTACATATTCCAAAAGCCGATGCCCACAGGGAGGTTAGCAAAACTGCAAATCCTGCTCACTGAGTTTGAAATAGTCTATGTCACTCGCACGATAATGAAAGCCCAAGCTTTAGCAGATCACCGAGCTGAAAATTCTGTTGTTGATGAATATCAGCCTTTGAGTACTTACTTTCCGGACGAGGAAGTAAATTCAGTTGAGGTAGTTTCAGAAGACACTAATGCTTGGAAAATGTTCTTTGATGGAGCTATGAACGCAAAAGGTGTCGGGATTGGGGCAATCTTGATTCACATATTGGTCAGCACTATCCGGCCACAACCCTATTTTAGTTTTTCTGCACCAACAACACTGCCAAGTACAAAGCCTGCATTATGGGTATGAACATGGTAATCGACCAAAATGTGGAAGATTCGAACTTGATTATCTGACAAGCTCAGGGTGAATGGGAAACTCGGGATATCAAGCTTATTCTATACAGGCCACATGTGGAAGATCTTAGTAAGTGGTTCAAGTTAGCCGAGTTCAGGTACATTCCTCATTTTCACAATGAGTTAGCCGATGCACTCGCTACTTTGGCCTCGATGTTGCCATCTCCAAGCAATGTCCACATTGACCCATTGGAAATCCAAATCTGAGCAAGCCAATGGAGACCAAAAGAGAACCATTAAAAGGCTTTCTAGTGGCTTTTTCATGAGTGGAGAGGACTTGTACAAAAGGACTCCAGATCTCAATCTTTTAAGATGTGTAGATGACCAAGAGGCTGGAAGAATCATGCATGAAGTACATGCAGGAGTGTGTAGACCCCATATGAATGGATACGTCATGGCAAAGAAAATCCTTCGAGCAAGTTACTACTGGATGACTATGGAAAATGATTGCTTCAGCTTTGTCCGAAAATGTCATCAGTGTCAGGTGCACGGTGACCTGTTTCATGCACCACCTTCAGAACTACATCCTATGTCAGCACCTTGGTCGTTCGTTGCTTGGGGTATGGATGTCATTGGGCCAATCGAGCCAAAAGCTTCAAATAGGCATAGATTCATATTGGTTGACATTGACTACTTCACAAAATGGGTTGAAGCAGTCACCCTTAAAGCCGTCACTAAGAAAGCACTGGTAGACTTTGTGCACTCCAATATCATCTGCCATTTTGGTATTCCTACATCTATCATTACAGAAAATGTTGCGAACTTGAATAGTCACTTGATGAGGGAGATATGTGAGCAGTTTAAGATCACACATCAGAATTCTACCCCTTATCGACCCAAAGCTAATGGTGTTGTTGAAGAAGCAAACAAGAACATCAAGAACATTCTTAGAAAGATGATTCAAAGTTCAAGATAATGGCACAAAAAGTTATCATTTGCATTATTGGGATATCACACAACTGTGCGCACATCAGTCGGAGCAACACCCTATCTATTGGTTTATGCTACTGAAGTCGTAATACCTATGGAGGTTGAAATTCCATCGCTCTAAATCATCGTTGAGGCTGAAATTGAGGATAGTGAGTGGGTCAAGACCCATCTAGAACAGTTAATCTTGATTG
Source organism: Nicotiana tabacum (assembly GCF_000715075.1). Taxonomy (NCBI): domain Eukaryota; kingdom Viridiplantae; phylum Streptophyta; class Magnoliopsida; order Solanales; family Solanaceae; genus Nicotiana; species Nicotiana tabacum. The sequence goes on along the minus strand of NC_134087.1, from coordinate 203,889,044 downwards.
ATGAAAAGCGGATTGCCATAGTTTGCCACGAGCAGTTGTATCAACAAATAATGGACCGAGCCTATAACAAGAAAGTGCGGCCTAGGATCTTTGAAATGGGGAAACTCATTTTGAGACGTATTCTCCCTCATCACAAGGAAGCAAAAGAAAAGTTCGCTCATAGCTGGAAGGGCCGATACATTATAAGAAAACTGTTGCCGAAAAGGGCGTTGTACCTGGTAGACATTGAAGGAAATGACCCTGAAACAGCTGTAAATGCAGACGCGATCAAAATATATTATGTTTAACCCTTTTGCGGTACCAATATTATCCGATTGGGATGAAAAAGGCTTTCATTATCGCTACCCCAAATACTCCAATCCTTTGCTAACCCTTTGAGCCATTTACCCTTCTTTGATTACCCTCTTTTGAACCTTAAGACGTTTGTAAAAAAAATTAATCAAATTCAAAAAATAAAGTTCCTTGAACTATGTTCGATTTGATTCCGAAAGGATACGTAGGTAGCCTCTCTCTGGGGTTCAGTCACACCAAAACAAATAATCCAAATTCCCCCAAAAGTGAAACTAGGGCAGTTGTTATAATGGTTCGGCGATGATCCCGCCTGAATGTTTCCAATGTTGTAAGTTAAATCCAAATTCTTTGTACCCCAAAATCCTATTCAAGTGCTTCCGATAGATCGGTGAGAATGTTCAAGAATTAAAGAACGCAGCAATTTGGATCTGATGCAATCAAAATGAGAGAGTCTTGTTAGTGAAAACCGACACGGAAACCATAAGGCAATGGTAAGTAGAGAAACTGAAAAAAGAGAGAGTATTGTTAGTGCAAACTCGCAAAGAGCACTATAAAGCGACAATAAAAAAAGAAATGAGAGAAATAGTTATAGAATTGATAACTTTATACAAAAGGGGTTCAGGGATTGGGAATTGGAAAGAGCCTATGTACTTAGGCATTAGCTAATTCTGGGCATGCACAACAATAGGGAGTGCTGTTTTGCTTACAAAATCAACCAGAATAAACAACATATAATAGTAACCTAGAGATTATGACCCCAAGGGAATCGAGTTTGAGTCATAGACAACAATACTTACTACTGTCATGCCTCAAATAAACCATCAGTATCAAACACATTGGGGTAGGGGTTTAGGATACATCATACATAGGTTCAGAATAGGAAGAAAGAAATTACAGCATGCTAGAATAGGGTACTAAATTAGATACAAGCAGTAGGAAGACAAGAATGCAAAAGTATTAAGTAAACATATTGTTGTTGATGCTAAATCTTAATAAGAACATACCAGTTCAGAGAAACAAAATATAGTAAAGGCAGGTAGCAGGACTTTGAGAACAGTCCATAGTACAAGTAGTGAAGTGAGAGAGAATACTTTTGAGTGTAAGCGAGTTCAGAAATAAGAGTGTTCGCGTGTGTTTGTGTTAATGAAAGAGCATGGTATTTATAGTTTGAAAACAGGTAGAAAATAAGGCAAGAGTCATAGTTCAACAATAATTATGAAACTATGTACTAATCAAATGAGTATTAAGGACTTCCTTTAATTAAGGAGTTAAAATCAAACGGTAATGGGCAAAAATCATTTAAGGAAAGAAATCAAGTAGAGAATCATATGCAGAATAGCCAATTAGGGGTAAGTGCATAGAGGTTTAATTAAGGGAAGAATCTTTGAAATACTTGATTAACCAAATTAAGGTAAGAAAACAAAGTAAAGTTGCAGAATGTGGAGACAATCGAAAATCAATACATAGCAAATCAAGGAGTCATGGATTTCAAAATCACTGATTTAAGGAGAGTAACATGGGTTCCCTTGAATAAACCAAGTTGAGAAGGGAGAATCGAAAATTAAATGGGAAGTTTTTCAAATCAATCCAAGAAATATGGAAATCAGTGAAACAAGGAAATAATCAATTACTTAACACACAAGTGCAATCAGAGTTACACAAAGAGTAGTTTGAAATCAGTCCACAATTGCATGTCATTTTAGAGGGAAATTCGGCATATAAAAGAGTGCATAAACATTAGGCATGTGAGGCTGAACTTATGACAAAGAGAAGCATCATGAAATAACAATCACAAAGTCAGTAGATAGTGAACTATTGAAACATGACAGTCACATAGGTCAATTTCACCAACTCAGTAATAGAGAAAAGAGAGAGTATCAGAAGCATGCATAAGGTCAAATAAAAAGAGTTTTCTGAAAAATGTAGTCTAGTTTCAATGAGAGCAGGAAGTCAAAATCAAATAAAGAAACAGAGGCTGAAACAAAAAGATTTCGAATCTAGTCGAGCAACATATGAAGCAGCTTCAGAAGCTCGAATAAGTCCAAAGAAGTTAGGGTTTTGAAATCAATCGAATTCAGAGCATGACGACCAAGTAAATCACATAGCAAATGGCCTTAGAACTCAACCGAACCCAAAATTTTAGGGTTTTCACTATCAATCAAGTTCTAGAGATGAAAAACGAGTAAATCAGATAAATACTAACAAAATAGATTCAGAAATCCCAAAAGTTTAAGGCCCTTAACATGCCAACTCAAGTAGAAGAGTGACATAAGGAAACACAGTAGAACACGTTAAAAAATCAGAAAAGCTTTGAAATAACATAACAGAAACCCAAATTGGAAAAGATAAGAGTTCTTGAAGGTAAAGTTCTGAAAGAAACCTTGAGAAAAATGTTTAGAAGTTTAGAGTAAACACAGATCTAAAAGAATCGGAAGAACCTCGAAGGCCAGGGTTTCAGAAGAACCCCAGATGGTGAGAAAGGCTCGGAAACTTATTGATCTAAGTAGGAGATGTCAAGAGTCATGCTTGAATAGTCATGGCTGGCCGGAGCAAGGACAAAGATGATCGGAGACATCCATAAAAACTGATATCGACCAAGATCTAGGCCAATCTTCTTCAAGGTCTGGCCTTGAAACTATTGTACTCGAACACATAGAAGCCAAGGGAGGTGGATACAGGCCTTCAATGGCTTTGGAAACCATGGATTTGTGAGATTTTCAGGTGGTAGTTGAGGGCGGTGGCTAGGGTTTGAAAGACAATTTGGAAAGGGGGGAATTCAAAGGCGGCTGCAGGTGAAAATGGTTAGGGTTTGGGGGTAGTTGGAATTAATTTAGGAAAGGGTTAACAGTGGTCGTTGATCATTTTGATCAACGGCCTAGATTAAATGGGTAGGTAGGGGATTCGGGTGGGTTGTTTTAATTGGGTCATGGGTCGAGTATGACTGGGATTTGGGCCGGGTAATTGGGTTTAAAATTGGGGTTCAAATCAGGCCACAATTGAAACACAATTGGGCTATATTTTAAATAGCCACTTCTCCCTTATTTATGTTATAAAAAATATTCTGGAAATAAATTAAAGTTACTAAAATGATTAATAGTACATAATTATCAAATTAAAAATACTAGAGTTAGTTTTATAAATATAAACACAATTAAATCTTAAAAGAGGCTAATATTGTAATTATATGCAATTTAGCTTTAAAAATAGTAAATAAATTTGTAAAAATATGCGAAACATATGTTAGATACATTTTATTATAAATATGAGAATCCAATAAATGAATTATAGAAATTATAATTTTGGAAATAATTATTGGGTTTTTCTTGATAAAATAGGGCAATAAATTGATTTTAAAAACTTTAAAATTAAAGGAAAAAACAATAAAACATTGGGACATACTTATATATGCATATACATGATATTTTGAAAGTATTATTAATATAAAAAATATATAGGAAAAAATTGGGTATCAACAACTGCACCTCTTTACCCAGGAAGGATGAAAGAGTTGACGGGTAAGGATATGATGGCCAATTTTGACCAAACGAAATGGTTCAAGGTAGCTTAGGCCATGCTTTGGCTTCTAAGCTACCTACATATCCCTGGTTTGACAGGAATCAGGCCATATGTAGTTCAGGATCCGTCGGCGGAGTATGCCAATGGAGGCTTTCAAAAACGGACGCGATATTTAGGACGGGGTGAATGGTTAAAGTCTGATAGGGCTGCGGTAACTGGAGCGGGATCGATCCTACCGGGATGGCCGTTTCTCTCCGGTTATCCTGCAAATAAGCAATACAAGCATATATTATGCATAAATTTAAACATGATGCAATTTCCCGTCGGACCATGAGGATTGTCTTCGGACGGTTAGAATGGCATCCTTAGACCATGATGTCCTGGGTCATGAAGCGTATAATAAAGGATTCGCAGGCCATGAAATGATGCTCTTGGGCTATGAGGAAGATGCCTCAGAACAATGATGCCTTTGAATAATGATGCATAGAAGATTAAAAGGGGTCTTCAGGCCATGACATGACGTTCTCGGGCTATGAAAATGGTGCCTTCGATCAATGACGCCTCAGATGATTTGGCGATCTTTCAGCCCATGAGATGCAGTATTTGGCGATCTTTCAGCCCATGACATGCAATAGGTGGCGATCTTTCAGCCATGCAAATGTAAATAAGGTGGCGATCTTTCAGCCATGCGAATGTAGATAAGGTGGCGATCTTTCAGCCATGCAGATGTAGATAAAGTGGCGATATTTCAGCCATGCAAATATAAATAAGGTGGCGATCTTTCAGCCATGCAAATGTAAATAAGGTGGCGATCTTTCAGCCATGCAAATGTAGGTAAAGTGGCGATCTTTCAGCCATGCAAATGCGGATGGAGACAACATTTAGTCTCGGAAGGCAGAATGGTAGCCTTATGCAAAGCAAAGAATGCAGATGAAGACTACGTTTAGTCTCGAAAGGCAGAATGGTAGCCTTATGCAATGCAAAAATCCAGATAGAGACATTGTTTAGTCTCGGAAGGCAGAATGATAGCCTTATGCAATGCAAAAATGCAGATGGAGACAACGTTTAGTCTCGGAAGGCAGAATGGTAGCCTTATGCATTGCAAAAAATGCAGATGGAGACAGCGTTTAGTCTCGTAAGGCAGAATGGTAGCCTTATGCAATGCAAAATTGCAGATGGAGACAGCGTTTAGTCTCGGAAGGAAGAATTGTAGCCTTATACAAGAGATAAAAGGGCAAATGATAATAGAGCTTTCTTAGCTTATAGCAGGTTGCGATATTGTGACTGCTGGGGACATTGTGACACACAAAATATCACCGGCGTGCGTGGATAGCAAATGTTGGTAAGTGCGATAGTTCTGAGAGTTGTATTCTTGAACAATGTCTATCTCGTGAGCGTATAGTATGTTCGATGATTTCGGAGTCCATGTTCCTACATCTAAAGAAAAATCGTGAGTTTTGTAAAGGGGAGGTTAGTTCGTATCCCCGCTGGTTTTTCTTGACCTGCTCGATGTTGATCTGGTGATACTGTACGTATCTTTGGGGTAGAATTGCTAAACAAAGAGATTTCAGATATAAATATGCATGATTTAGTAAAAAAATAACATAAATACATAATTAAGAATAGTTTTCTTTAGATGAACCGACGACTGCGACATGGTTCAAGACATTGCAACCCTTATTGCTATGGAATTTTGAGGGTCCTCCTCAAAATTCTGCCCCAATTACTAGGTTGATGCTTCCGATTGTTGCTAGCGATAACTGGCTGAAATCAACTTCGAAACTTTGAGGGTCCTCCTTAAAATTCTGCCCCCGTTTCCAATTGCGGGGAAAATGAGAATTTTTTTTGAATTGTGACCGAACCCATATGGCTTCCTACCTATCCCCTCTTAAACGGGAATCAGGTCAGGCGTAGTTCAATTTACATCATATAAGGAAAGCATGAAAATTACACATAGTAGCGTTTGACTGCATCTGAATTAATTTGTTGTGGCCAAACTTTCTCGGTCCATTTCTGCAAGTATGAGGGCTCCTCCTGTTAGAACCCGGCGAACCATGTACGGACGCTGCCAGTTGGGAGAGAATTTCCCTTTGGCTTCATCTTGATGCGGGAAAATTTTCTCTAAAACCAGCTGCCCCGGTGTGAATTGTCTCGGCTTGACTCTTTTATTGAAGGCTCTGGACATTCTTCTCTGATAGAATTGAACATGGCAAACCGCATTCATTCTTTTTCTGTCTATAAGGGCTAATTGTTCAAAACGACTTTTCACCCATTCTGCATCGTCGAACTCGGCTTCCTGTATGATCCTTAAGGAAGGAATTTCTACTTCGGTGGGAATGACGACTTCTGTATTGTAAACCAGCATATAGGGGATTGCCCCAAATGATGTGCGGACAGTGGTGCGATATCCCAGTAAAGCAAATGATAGCTTCTCGTGCCACTGTTTGTGCTTCTCTATCATTTTCCTCAATATCTTCTTGATATTCTTATTAGCGGTTTCTACTACTCCATTCATTTGAGTCTGTAGGCTGTAGAATTCTTGTGTCTGATTTTGAAAGTTTCACACATAGATTTCATCAAGTCACTATTGAGGTTGAAGCCATTATCGGTAATGATTGATTCTGGAATCCCGAATCGACAAACGATGTGGTCGCGGACAAAGTCTGCCATGACTTTCTTAGTTACTGCTTTGTAGGATGCTGCTTCGACCCATTTGGTGAAATATTCGATTGCTACTACGATAAACCTATGCCCGTTGGAAGTAGCAGGCTCGATTGGTCCAATAACATCCATTCCCCAGGTGGCAAAAGGCCATGGTGAGCTCGTTGCATTAAGCTCATTTGGGGGTACCTTTATCATGTCTGCATGTATCTGGCAGTGGTGGCATTTCTGGACATACTGGATGCAGTCCATTTCCATAGTCATCCAAAAGTAACCAGCTCTGAGTCTCTTCTTTTCTAAGACAAAGTCATTCATATGTGGATCCCAGGTCCCAGCGTGAATTTCCTCTAGTAGCCTGGATGCTTCCCTTGCGTCGACACACCTTAGTAATCCCAAATCAGGAGTCCTCTTATATAGGATTCCTCCGCTGTGAAAGAAATTGTTGGACAACCTCCAAAGTGTGCGTTTCTAAGTAGGATTTGCAAGTTATGGGTACTCGCCTCTTGCCAACTATTTGTTGATATCATGAAACCAAGGCTTTCCATCTGCTTCTTCTTCAACATGGGAACAATAAGCTGGCTGATCATGGATCTTTACTGGAATGGGATCAATGAAGTTTTTATCTGGATGTTGTATCATGGATAATAGGGTAGCCAATGCATCGGCGAACTCATTATGGACTCTAGGCACATGTTGGAATTCCATCTTTGTGAACCTCTTTCTCAATTCCTTTATATGATGTAGATACGGGAGTATCTTGGAGTTCTTCGTCGCCCATTCTTCTCGGACCTGATGTATAAGTTGGTCTGAATCTCTAATTACTAGCAACTCTTGAATGTTCATGTCAATGGCCATCTTGAGCCCTAAGATGCAGGCTTCATACTCGGCCATATTGTTGGTGCACGGGAACCTGAGTTTGGCAGACACCAGATAATGCTATGATACGAGGACTGCTCCTATGCCAACTCCTTTGAAATTTGTTGCTCCATCGAAAAACATTCTCCAATCGTAATAGGATTCTGCAATATCTTATCCTGTGAATGTTACCTCTCCGTCAAGAAAATACGTTTTCAATGGTTCGTATTCTCTATCCACGGGGTTTTAAGAAAGGTGATCTGCTAGCGCCTGTCCCTTGATTGCCTTCTGAGTTAAGTAGACAATGTCAAATTCACTCAACAGGATTTGCCACTTGGCTAGCTCTCCAGTTAGCATGGGCTTCTGAAAGACGTACTTCAAAGGGTCCATCCTTGATATAAGATATGTGGTATAAGCACAGAAGTAGTGCCGCAGCTTCTGAGCTACCCAAGTCAAAGCACAATAGGTGCACTCGAATAGGGAATACCGGGCCTCGTACAGGGTGATCTTCTTACTAAGGTAATAAATGGCCTGCTCTTTCCTCCCCGTTTTATCATGCTGCCCCAGAACGCAACCGAAAGCTCCATCTAACACTGCAAGGTAGAGTAATAGAGGTATACCTGGCTCAGGCGGGTCCAAAACTGGTGGTGTTGACAGGTATTCCTTGATTCTGTCGAAAGCTTTTTGGCAGTCATCGGTCCATTTTGTAGCGGCGTCCTTCTTTAACATCTTAAAGATTGGCTCACAAATAACCGTAGATTGTGCTATGAACCGGCTGATGTAGTTAAGTCTCCCCAAGAAACTCATCACATCCTTTTTGCTCTTTGGCAGTGGCAATTCTTGAATAGCTTTGACTTTTGATGGATCCAGTTCTATTCCTCGGCGACTTACAATGAACCCAAGTAATTTTTTGGCAGGAACCCCAAATGCACACTTTGCGGGATTCAGTTTCAGGTTGTACCTCCGCAGTCTATTAAAGAACTTCCTCAGATATTCCATGTGATCAGTGGCCCTTTTGGACTTGATGATAACATCATCTACGTACACCTCTATCACCTTGTGTATCATATCGTGGAAAATGGTGGTCATGGCCCTCATGTAGGTGGACCCTACATTCTTTAACCCAAACGACATTATCTTGTAATAGTACATCCCCTACACCGTAATGAATGTCGTTTTCTTAGCAACTTCTTCATCCATCCAGATCTGATGATAACCAGCAAAACAATCTACAAATAATTGCAACTCGTTCTTGGCGCAATCATCAATTAGGATGTGTATATTTGGAAAAGGGAAGTCGTATTTTGGACTGGCCCAGTTGAGGTCTCGGTAGTTGACATAGACCCTGACCTTCCCGTCCTTCTTTGGTACAGTTGGCTAACCATGTCGTATACTCTACTAGCCTGAGAACCTTAGCTTTGACCTACATAGTGACTTCTTCCTTGATTTTCAGACTTATATCAGGCTCGAACTTTCTGAGTTTTTGCTTTACCGGTGGATATGTTGGATTAGTTGGCAGTTTGTGAGCCACAATAGATGTACTCAGACCAGTCATGTCATCATACGACCAAGCAAAGATGTCTTTGTATTCTCTTAGAAATTCTGTGTATTCCTTCTTTTCTGATGGCGATAAGTGGACGCTGATTCGTGTTTCTTTGACATTTTTTGTATCTCCCAGGTTAATAATCTCAGTCTCGTCCAGGTTGGACGTAGGCCTGTTCACAAAGTTCTAAACTTCCTTAACAATCTCTTCTGGTATGTCATCTTCCTCTGAATCTATGTCCATTTGTTGCGTTGACTCGTTGCATGCCACAATCATTGGTTCATCAAGATAAGTAATGATGTATAAGTAATGTAATGAGAGAAAACAATAGTAATAAGTGTTGATTCAAAAGAAAAGTCAAAGTACTTTGATAAATTTCATAATTGCTTTGAAAGTTGGAGATCTTATTGCAGGAATTGAAAACATGCGAGAAAATAAAAAAACTCTTTTAGTAAATAAAAATAGTGCTTGTTTTAGCCTTGCTACCCCGAGGCTCGTCGGGCTCTGGTCATTCTGATGGTGTAGTTATTGAGGCGTGCTCCTCTGCTTACAGCCTGTATGGAAGGGCCTTCCTCCCCCTCCTCCTCGAGAACAACACAACAATCCATATCACTATCTTCTAGGAACATATTCTTCACAAGAGGAGGAGTGGGTGGAGGGCCCTGGATCTCTTGAGATAAGATGATGTTGCCAGATTGCACGAACTAACTTTTGAGGAGGGGGAATAATAAACAAAAAAGTAAAAACAAAAAGGTAACCAAGTTAGTGAGGATTATAAGAAAATGTTGCGATATTTAAACACATAGTGCAGAATGTAAATCGTGTCCTAATTTGGGAACCTCTTTGCACCTGAGGTAGGCCTAGCGACAAATTAATTTGGAGAACGTAGAATGCTAAATGCCTCATTTTATTGATAAAAAGTAGACGGATCCTAAATCGACACTAGATAACATGAAATAAAATGTCACTAATGGCCATTGGCCTTATTACATTTCTTAAAGCAAAAGAAAACTCCTATCTATTTAGTTCCAGAAGGACCTTCCCCAGACTCGACATCTTTGTCTCCGTCGAACAACTTCCCTAACTCGTGAAGTCCCAACAATAGGTAGGCTCTGGCTAGGTGTCCGCCCTCGTTTCCTTCAGCATCCTGGCAATCCTCGATTCTCTTGAGAAATTTCCTTTCCAGCTCTATTATGCCCCGCTCCAAGTATCCCAGTCGCTTGTTGGCACTGATAGCCATGTCTTTCCATTCCTCGATTAGCTTTTGGTTGGCTTCTTGTATATCACGGTGCTCGCTTTCACATTCCCAGATCCTCTTGCGCAGTTGATTGTATTTGACCTATACCTCGGCCCTCTCATCTATGATCCTGTGGCCCCTAGCAAATCTGGGCTGGCCCAGACAATTATGATTATCCTCCAACCAGCCTGAATAGTAGAGAGCACAACCGACGTGGTGTCTATCTGGCTCGATGGTATCCCTTCCCATGACGATCTTGTAGTGCCACATATGTTGAGCTTGGCACTTCTAAAGGCTATCATCATCCTGGAATTTGGCCAGGAAATGACTCATCTTGTCGACCCTGGGTACAACCTGCTTCCTACCAGCTTACCTCATAACCCGGAGAGAGACATACGGATACATTCCTTTCAGACCGATTAATATCATAAAAGGTGCATCTCTGGATCGGGCGATGAATTCCTCGGTCGAAAACTACTCGAACATCCATTGTACCTGGTCCTTAGATAGATTATCAAATAGCTCTACCCATCTTTTGGCATCTTCTGGCTGAGCGAACATATTGGGCATGTAATTCATTCACTTCGGATGATGGAAAGCAATATGGTCATCCCAGTCCCTTTGCTGAATCTCTTGTCTGTATTCACCCCTTTGGAGATGCTCCATAAGCCAGAGCTGAAGTAGAAAATTGTAGCCCTCGAAGTGTTTGGCTCCATGTTGACACTTCTCCAAGGCTCGGTATATTTCCGCAATGATCATGGGCACAATATTGAATGGTTGTCCACCAATTCCCTCCATTAGAGTTTTAGTTACCATAGCCAGCCCGGTATGGATCCTTGCTTTCTTCATAAGAAATGCTATCATCCCCAGGAAGCAAAACATGAAGACAAAAACCCTTTTGTGAATATGCCCCAATGATGTGAGGGCAAATTTGTTGGGATAGGTACAGTAGGATTTGCTGTGACTGTACCTCTCATACAAATAATCGAAAGGGATGTAGGATTCTTTCAAACATGTCAGGTCAGGATTCTTCTTTAGACCCATCATTTTGAGGAAACCCTTGCCCTTGTAGTTCTCAAGCATTAACAAACCCGGAGTTTCCCATGGTATACCGGCCAGTCCTCCTATTTCTTCTAGCAAGGGTGTCATTTCAATGTCCCCGAAGCGAAACACGGACCTCTCACAATCCAAGAATAGAGCAACAACTTCTATGATCTTGTTGTTGGGTTGGATTTCCAAGAGGGAAGGTAGATTTCCAGATATTTCCAGACAAGAGTCTGATCACTGGAGTGAAGATCCTCCCACCAGCTTAGCAATTTTGGGTGGATGTTGGTGACCATGCCGAATCTAAGGACTTCGTGCCTCATATTTCTGCAAGACAAATAGCTTAGGCCCTTACCCCCTACCGGACTCAACTATTAAATCTCAATAATTGGCATAAAAGCATTTAGTTCTCAAAATAAATGCACAGAATGTGATGATGTCTATTTGGGTTTTAGGGAAACTCGGTGGTCTTTGGACGAGGCTATCTTAAAGAGTCATTATGTGGACAATATAACTGACTCGACTAGGTTTGACCATGATGCATGCACAGTTGAACAGAGTAAGGTTTCTATGGGGTTTTAGACTAGTACCCTTGAGCGGACAACGCAAAGGGGAAAGGCACGGAACCATCGACTACACCGTTAATCGACTGGTTTTACCGCAAATATGCCTTTTTTCGGATTTAAGGGGTAATAATATCGGAAGAGCTCAACCACTCATTATAAGCGTTGCTATGGTATTTGTTTGGCACGAGTGGAATATGATGTTGAGCATGATTATGCAACAACTAAAGGCATGTTGTCACGTATTTGCACGTTTAAGAAAGCAGTAAATACCACAGCTTTGTAATTTAAAGTAGTAGTAAAGAAAAGTCGTAAAGGAAAGAAACAAAAAGACAAGTCAGTTTCGCAATTGAAAAGGAAATTGAATGCTTAAAGGAATTAAACAATTAATTGCACATCAAGAGGTGTAAAGTCACAATACTAGTCTGAAATGGTAAAAGCCTAAAAGATTCCCCAGCAGAGTCGCCATGCTGTCGCGCCCCCTTTTTCTCGCAAAATCGGGTTTATGACATTTGGAAGGACAACTCGTTCCTTTTGGGAACTGGGTTTGAATTTGAGGAGTCGCCACCTAATGATTAAGGTGCATTAGGACACCAATAGAGTTTGATTTGAATAACCAGAGATAGGGTAAGGGCTTGAAATTATTCTAAGGGGAAGGTGTTAGGCACCCCTCAGAATCCACTAGTATGGTTCCAGGCCAGACAATTATTGTGAATTGAGGTACAATTAACATATAGGCAGATAAGGCTCAAATAAGAGGGGATTTCAACACATAATGGTTTGAAAGTAAACAAAGTATGAAAGAGTAATTAGAAAAGCTAATTTTTTAAAAATAAGGAGCCAAAATGCTGAAAGAAAAGAAATGAAGAATAAAGGAAGGGGGTCCTAAGTTTATTAAAAATATGGATCACCCCACACAATGTCTGGTAATCACGCCTCAATGAGGGGCTACACGTGACATTATCGCGTGGTCATCATATCCATATCTACCTTCCCACTCCGTTAATGTATTTAAAGCGTGGATTGGTCTCGATTTCTTATTGCAGTGCTATTACCCGTCTCACTCCTATCAGTCCCGGAGGCACTTAGGACTACTAATCCTAAAAAGGGAGGAATGTTGGGCTTATTCGAAGTTTCAAAGGTAAAAATTCTAAAGCGACATACAAAAACACATATGCATGTTTGGGAAACATATAAACAAACAAAGGCTCATGTATACCTCCGCAGAACAAACACATAAAATAGCATGTCTTGCATGTACTGTTTAGGTCTGATTAAAATACAAAAGACGAAGGATTTTAAACATTGAGGCAGATTGGTTTATTTCATAACTCAAATAAGAAGTCCGAATCAGGCCCGCCTGCTGGTTGTAATAATTAACAGAAGTAGATTCAGTTTATAGTTATTTCTCTAAGGCTTGCCTAAGTGTTTGGAAGGGGTCCTATAGACATGGTGTCTACTGAATTCAGAAGGTGATAAGATAGTAAAAACTCGAAATGAATTATTTGGGATCCTATAAGCATGCTTGCTAAACTTTGTTAAGTGATGGACTCAGATTATCAAAAGAGATGCAGAATTAAACGAATAGAATACAGGTTCTGCAGATGATGGTCTCTATTGTTACTGATTTTATATCTAACATCGACTATGAATGAAAACGAATCAGAATTGCTCGAAGATCCCTATAGGCATGATTTCTATGCATTACTGATTTTAGACATGGTATCTAAATACGGAAACCTTATAGGCATGGTATCTAAATGCAGAAGCTTGTTTTAAACTTTATAGACATGGTTTCTAGGTGCAGTTGATTATGCAGAATTGAAGAGTCCTATAGGCATGATTTCTAGGTGAAGTTTGAATATGCAGAATTAGAATGGTCCTATAGGCATGGTTTCTATATGTAGTTGAATATGCAGAATTTAGAACAGTCCTATAGGCATGATTTCTAGGTGAAGTTTGAATATGCAGAATTAGAACAGTCCTATAGGCATGGTTTCTATATGTAGTTGAATATGCAAAATTTAGAACAGTCATATAGGCATGATTTCTAGGTGAAGTTTGAATATGCAGAATTAGAACAGTCCTATAGACATGGTTTCTATATGTAGTTGAATATGCAGAATTTAGAACAGTCCTATAGGCATGGTTTCTATATATAGTTGAATATGCAGAATTTAGAACAGTCCTATAGGCATGGTTTCTACCCTTGACATGCATAAATACACAACACTTTTCACTAGCCAGCTCCAAATGTTTATTACAACTTATTACAAACTAGAATAATAAATTACATCAAAAATACAAAGAAAAGTACAACTAGAGGAGGCTTGATTCTTGACTTCCTCTCTGAGTTATGATATAGACCAACTCAAAGACCACTGATCCAAAGACTTTCTCCAATTTGAGTGTGTTAGTGTTCCATAAGAGCCTCAATGGTACTCCGGGCAGTGCTCACACCCAAATTGTATCACCGGAATAGGGACAAGTGCAGTGAGGAAATGCCAGCCCTCAAGTGTCCAAGTTCAGAGGGAGCTCATGGTTCCCAAGGCAAGGTTCACAAGAGGGGGAAAAACTTAAGTCTAAGAGATAGTGGATGTGCAGAAACAGAGTTTCGAGAACTAAAGAAGTAATGAAGAGGGAAAGAGGTACTAGGAAACAATTACAGAATTGATAACTTCACACAAAAGGGGTTCCTGGATTGGGAATTGCAAAGAGCCTATGTACTTAGGCATTAGTTAAGTCTGGGCATGCACAGTAATAGGGAGTGCTGTTATGCTTACAAAATCAACCAGAATACACAACATATAATGGTAACCTAGAGGTTATGACCCCAAGGGGATCGAGTTTTAGTCATAGACAACAATACTTACTACTATCGTGCCTCAAATAAACCATTAGTATCAAACACATTGGGGTAGGGGTTTAGGATACATCATACATTGGTTCAGAATAGGAAGAAAGAAAGTACAGCATGCTAGAATAGGGTACTGAATTAGATACAAGCAGTAGGAAGTCAAGAATGCAAAAGTATTAAGTAAACATATTATTGTTGATGTTGAATCTTAATCAGAACATACTAGTTCAGAGAAACAAAATATAGTAAAGGCAATTAGCAGGACTTTGAAAACAGGCCACAGTACAAATAGTAAAGTGAGAGAGAATACTTTTGAGTGTAAGTGAGTTCAGAAATAAGAGTGTTCGTGTGTGTTTGTGTTAATGAAAGAGCAAGGTATTTATAGTTTGAAAACAAGTAGAAAATAAGGCAAGAGTCATAGTTTAGCAATAATTATGGAACTATGTACTAATCAAATCAGTATTAAGGACTTCCTTTAATTAAAGAGTTAAAATCAAATGGTAATGGGCAGAAATCATTTAAGAAAAGAAATCAAGTAGAGCATCATGTGCAGAATAGCCAATTATGGGTAAGTTCATAGAGGTTTAATTAAGGGAAGAATCTTTGAAATACTCAGTTAACCAAATAAGGTAAGAAAACAAACTAAAGTTGCAGAATGGAGTCAATCAAAAATCAGTACATAGCAAATCAAGGAGTCAGGGATTTCAAAATAACTGATTTAAGGAGAGCAACATGGGTTCCCATGAATAAACCAAGTTGATAAGGGAGAATTGAAAATTAAAAGGGAAGTATTTTAAATCAATCCTAGAAACGAGGAAATCAGTAAAACAAGGAAAAAATCAATTACTTAACACACGAGTGCAATCAGAGTTACACAAGGAGTAGTTTGAAATCAGTCCACAATTGCAGGTCATTTTAGAGGGAAATTCAGCTTATAAAAGAGTGCATAAACATTAGGCATGCGAGGCTGAACTTATGACACAGAGAAGCATCATGAAATAACAATCACAAAGTCAGTAGATAGTGAACTAATGAAATATGACAGTCACATAGGTCAATTTCACCAACTCAGTAATAGAGAAATGAGAGAGTATCAGAAGCATGCATAAGGTCAAAGAAAAAGACTTTTCTGAAAAATGTAGTCTAGTTTCAATGATAGCAGGAAGTCAAAATCACATAAAGAAACAGAGGATGAAACAAAAAGATTTCGAATCTAGTCGAGCAAATGATGAAGCAACTTGAGAAGCTCGAATAGGTCCAAAGAAGTTAGGGTTTTGAAATCAATCGAATTCAGAGCATGACGACCAAGTAAATCACATAGCAAATAGCCTCAAAACTCAACTGAACCCAAAATTTTAGGGTTTTCACCATCAATCGTCTTCTATAGATGAAAAACAAGTAAATCAGACAAATACTAACAAAATAGATTCAGAAATCCCAAAAGGTTAAGGCCCTTAACGTGTAAACTCAAGTAGAAGAGCGACAGAAGGAAACATAATAAAACACGTTAAAAAATTAGAAAAGCTTTGAAATAACATAAGGGAAACCCAAATCGGAAAAGATAAGAGTTCTTGAAGGTAAAGTTTTGAAAGAAACCTTGAGAAAAACGTTTAGAAGTTTAGAGTAAACATAGATCTAAAACAGATCTAAAAGAATCGGAAGAACCTCGAAGGTCATGGTTTTAGAAGAACCCCAGATGGTGAGAAATGCTCGGAAACTCATCAATCTAAGCAGGAGAAGTCAAGAGTCGTGCTTGAATAGCCTTGGCTGGCCGGAGCAAGGGCAAAGATGACCGGAGATAGCAATAAAAACTGAAATTGACCAAGGTCTAGGCCAAGCTTCTTCAAGGTCTGGCCTTGAAACCATAGTCCTCGAACACATAGAAGCCAATAGAGGTGGATACATGCATTCAATATCTTTGGAAGCCATAGATTTGTGAGATTTTCAGGTGGTAGTTGAGGGCGACGGCTAGGGTTTGAGAAATGTTTGAGAGAGAATTGGGAAAATGGGGGAATTCGAAGGCGGATGCATGTGAAAATGGTTAGGGTTTGTGGGGGGGGGGGGGTAGTTGGGAATTAATTTAGGAAAGGGTTAACGGTGGTTGTTGATCAAAATGATCAACGACCTGGACTGAATGGGTAGGTAGGGGATCCGAGCGGGTTATTTTAATTGGGTCGTGGGTCGGGTATGACTGGGATTTGTGCCGGGTAATTGGATTTAAAATTGGGGTTCAAATCAGGCCACAATGGAAACACAATTGGGCTATATTTTAAATAGCCACTTCTCCCTTATTTATTTTATAAAAAAAATCTGAAAATAAATTAAAGGTACTAAAATGATTAATAGTACATAATTATCAAATTAAAAATACTGGAGTTAATTTTATAAATATAAACACAATTAAATCTTAAAAGAGGCTAATATTGCAATTATATGCAATTTAGCTTTAAAAATACAAAATAAATTTGTAAAAATATGAAAAAAGTATGTTAGCTTTATTTTAGTATCAATATTAGAATCCAATAAATGAATAACAAAAATGATAATTTTGGGAATAATTATTGTGTTTTGCTTGATAAAATAGGGCAATAAATTTATTTAAATATCTTTAAAATTAAGGGAAAACAATAAAATATTGGGACATACTTATATATGCATATACATGCTATTTTGAAAGTACTCTGCATATTAAAAATATATAGGGAAAAATTGGGTATCAACAGCATCTGAGACCTCATAGCCGCACCTGCGCCATCGCAGGTGCGGTCCACTAACCGCATTTGCGGTCATTTGCTCAAATCTACGGCATCACACCTACGGTTCCCAATCCACAAGTGCGGAAATACCAGAAGCAGCAATTTCTGCAACTTCACCAAAATCTTAAACTCTCCGACAACGATTCGAAATCACCCCGAGGCCTTCGGGACCTCCATCAAAAGCACCAACATATCCCAAAACCTTATTCAAACTTGTACCAACCCTCAAAACACCTCAAACAACATCAAATCAACCCAAACACATCGGATTCAAGCCTAAGTTTCCATAATCTTCTGAATTCCACTTTTGATCAAAAACCCAAACAAACCACGTCCGAATGACCTGATATTTTGAACACACACCCCAAATGACACAACGGGACTACTGCAACTCTCGTAATTCCATTCGGACCCCTAGATCAAAATCTCACCTACCAACCGGAAATCGCCAAAAATCCACTTTCGCCAATTCAAGCCTAAATCTACTCCAGACTTCCAAAACCCATTCCGATCACTCTCCTAAGTGCCAAATCACCTCCCGAAGCTAACCGAGCCCTCTAACACATAAGTCAACATTCGGTTGACTTTTTCAATTTAAACTTCTTTAAAAGAGACTAAGTGTCTCAAACCTTACCAAATCCTTTTCGAACCCCAACCAATCAACCTGATCACATATAGAACCATTATACAAAGTAAATAAAAGCAGAAATGCAGGAAATGGAGCGGTAAATAATGAGATAACTGGATGAGTCATCACAATGGTTGGGTTCAGTTTTTGGATGAATCAGAATTGAATTGGAAGAAGGAACCTAGTTTTGGAAGTTTAAATAGTGAAAATTTGACCAGAATTGGACTTTTGAGTAAACGGACCCAGAATGGGTCGTGGCTGATCCCAACAGCTTCGTATGTTGATTTTGTACTTAGGCGCGCGTCCGGATTCAGATTTGGAGGTCCATAGGGTAAATTGAGGTATTTCGGCCAATGTTGTAAAAGTTGAAGTTTGTAGAATGGGGAAGTTTGACCCATAGTTGAATTTTGTGATATTAGGGTCGAAATGTGATTCCGAGAGTTGGAGCGACTCCGTTATGTCATTTTGTACTTGTCTGCAAAATTTGGCGTCATTCCAGGTTGAATTGATAGGTTTTGGCACGACTTTTGGAAGTTAGAAGGTTTGAAAGTTCCTAAGTTCGATTCTTGGTGTAATTTAATGTTTCAAAGTTGTTTGATGTGATTTGAGACCTTTAGCGACTCCGTGTTAGGTTATATGACTTGTTTGTGTGTTTGGGCGGGGTCTCGGGGACCTCGGGTGTGCTCCGAGTGGGCTACGAGTCATTTTCCCTTATTTTTGAACTGTTGTTTTCTGCTTCTGGTATCCTCTTTCGCGTTTGCGAACAACCTTTCGCATTCGCAAAGCTTTGTTGCTGACCACCTGGAAATTCTTCTAAGCGTTCGCGAAACACTCTTCGTGTTCGCGAAGCTCTACCTTATCCTTCTTCGTGTTCGCGTCACCTTCTTCGCGTTCTCGTAAGCATCTGTTCCTTACTCTCCACGTTCGCGTCTCGTAGCTCGCGTTCATGATGGCTATTCTTGGCAGCTTCAGTTTCCCTACTTTGTGAATGCGATTGCCCTTCCGCGTTCGCGATGCTTAAAATCTGGGCTGACAGAATATAATTTCCAAATCGAGAGTTACACCATTTTCACAAAATTTGGAGTTCTAGAGCTCGGTTTTAGGCGATTCTTTGTGGGTTTTTCAAGCAAAACAATTGGGTAAGTATTCTTCACCTAGAATAGATTATATTCTATGAATTTGTCTACATTTTTATCATTTAATTTGTGATTTGGGTTGAGTAAAATGTTAGTTTTTGAAGAAAATTCCTAAAATGAAAAATCGTGATTTGAGGGGCTAAATGGTATCGGAATTTAATAAATCTTATATGGTTGAACTCATATTGGAATGGGTATTCGGATTTGTAAAATTTATCGAGTTCCAAGGCGCAGGCCCAGGGTTCAACTTTTGGACCAATTTTTGAATTTTGTCAAAGATTGAGAATTTATGATCCGGTATAGTTTTTTGTGTGTTTTATTTGTGATTTGAAGTTAATTTGGTTAGATTTGAGTCGTTCGGAGGTCTTTTCACCCGAGAAGTTCATTTTAGAGTATTGGTTTGTCTTCTGTGAGGCAAGTATCTTGCCTAACTTTATGTGGGGGACTTCCCCTTAGGAATTGAGTCTTCTGCCGCGTCCGCAGACTGATGAGTCCCTTTCTATTCCTTCTTTTAGTATTTAGCCATTTAGTACTTTCTGTTCTTATTAGTCAAATTCTGGAGTTAGAGCTATGTAGTATTTCTCTTTTTTCATAGCTTGTGATTCATGGGTTTCCAGGTCTTGGATTTAGATATTGGCTTTGAGTTTTATATATGGTGTATGCCGAGCGGCACAGTTAAACACTATTAATACTTTATTTCTGTTTTTAAATTATTTTACTTCTACAAGTTTGGTTATCTTCCGCAATTTAGGCTTACCTAGTCGTAGGGACTAGGTGCCGTCACGAGTGTTCACGGAGGGTGAACCGGGGTCGTGACAAGTTGGTATTAGAGCTCTAGATTCATAGGAGTCACAGATCACAAGCCAGTTTATTAGAGTCTCGCTGATTGGTACGGAGACGTCTGTACTTATCTACGAGAGGCTATGTAACTGTTAGGAAAATTTCCACTTCATTTGATTTCCTTGTCGTGCGATATTTAGACATCACTAAACTTCTGTCTTCTATTCTCTCACAGATAGTGAGGACACGTGCTACCCGAGATGATCAAGCACCCGCACCCCCTACTACCTCCGTCAAAGGCCGGGGCCGGGGTAGAGGTCGGGGACGCACACGTGGTGCAGCTAGAGCACCTGCGCGAGATGCCACCGAGGTACCACTAGAAGATATGGTCGGAGTCCAGGCACCTGACACACCTACTACTACTACTACTCTAGTTTTTCAGGAGACTCTGGCACAGTTCATGAGCATGTACACCACTTTGGCTCAGGCAGGGTTACTTCCCCTTGCTGTAGCCACATCCCAGGGCGGGGGAGGAGCACACACTCCTGCTGCCCGCACTCCTGAGCAATGACTGAATATTGAGCAAGTCCTTGAGATTATTCCTGTACCGCCTGTAGTGCCAGTTCAGCCCGAGGTCATGGCAGCGGCTTCCGAGCAGGAGTAGCTGAGACTTGAGAGGTTCAAGAGGTAAAAGCCTCCTGAGTTCAGTGGTATAGCATCGGTGGATGCTCTGGGATTTTTTGATGAGTGTTTTTGCATTCTCCGTACCATAGGTATCTTAGGATCCAGTGGGGTTTCTTTCACTATCTTCCAGCTTCGAGGAGCCACCTATGAGTGGTGGTGCACCTATGAGTTAGATAGTCCAGATGAGGCTGCTTTACTGACTTGGGCTCAGTTTTCATATCTGTTCCTGACGGAGTATGTTCCTCAGAGCCTCAGGGACGCATGGCGCACAGAGTTTGAGTATTTGCGCCAGGGTGCTATGAGTGTTTCAGACTATGCTGTCTGTTACACTAGTTTGGCTAGGCATGCACTAGCCTTGGCTTCTACTGTTCGCGAGAGGGTTCGTCGGTTTATTGAGGGGCTTATTCCCAGCATCAGTTCTAGCATGGCTCGTGAGTTGGAGATGGATATTTCTTATCAGCAGGTGGTGAGCATTGCTAGGATGATTGAGGGTAATCATGTTATGGAGAGAGAGGAGAGGGAGGCCAAGAGGTCTCAAGAGTCGGGCCATTTCTCTAGTGCCCGTGCCCCAGCTTCAGGTCGTCATGGTAGGGGTTATATGAGTCGCCTCGTTCATTCAGCTTTTCCAGCAGCCAGCAGTGCTCCAGCTCCTCCTAGGCCTCAGGAGCCTTATTATGCACCTCTGGTTTCTAGTGCGCCTCCTACGCGAGGTGCTTTCAGAGGTCAGTCCAGCAGACCTGGCCCGAGCCAGTCACAGCCGCCACATCCTCCCAAAGCTTGTTTTGAGTATGACGACACATGCCATATGGTGAGGGATTTCCCCAGACTTGGGAGGGGTGCACCTCCACAGACTTTACAGCCAGAGCGTGCACTACAGAGTTCTCAGGCTATGGTTACAACTCCAGTTGCTACCCCATCTGCTCAGTCAGCTAGAGGTGGAGGTTGGGGAGGTATAGGTCGCCCTAGAGGGGGAGGCCAGGCTAGATACTATGCCCTTCCTGCCAGTCCAAGGTTGTTGCCTCCGATTCTGTCATCACATTTATTGTCATGGTTTGTCACAGAGATGCGTCGGTTCTAATCTATCCAGGCTTCACTTATTCTTATGTGTCTTCTTATTTTGCTCCGCATTTGGGTGTACCTCGGGATTCTTTGAGTTCCCCTGTTTATGTTTCTACTCCTGTGGGAGATTATCTTATTGTGGACTGCGTGTATCGGTCGTGTTTAGTTGCTCTTAGCGGTTTTGAGACTAGAGCCGATTTATTGTTACTCAGCATAATTGACTTTGATATTATCTTGGGCATGGACTGGTTGTCTCCCCATTATTCTATTCTTGATTGTCACGCCAAAACCGTGACGCTGGCTATGCTAGGTATACCGTGTGTTGAGTGGAGGGGTACTTTAGATCATATCCCCAGTAGAATTATTTCTTTTCTTAAAGCTCAGTGTGTGGTTGAGAAGGGGTGTAACACGTATTTAGACTATATGAGAGATGTCAGTTTTGATACCCCTTCTGTTGATTCAATCCCTGTAGTACGGGATTTTCCCGATGTGTTTCAGCTGGTCTTCCGAGCATGCTGCCTGATAGAGATATTGATTTTGGCATTGATCTATTGTCGGGTACTTAGCCCATTTCTATTCCTTTGTATCTTATTCCTCTTGAGTTGAAGGATCAGTTACAGGAATTGCTTGATAAGGTTTTTATCCGGCCAAGTGTATCACCTTGGGGTGATCTTGTCTTGTTTGTTAAGAAAAAGGATAGTTTTATGCATATGTGTATCGATTATCGCTAGTTGAACAAAGTTACAGTGAAGAACTGTTATCCTTTGCCTCGTATTGACAATCTATTTGACCAGCTTCAGGGCGCACAGGTGTTTTTTAAGATTTACTTGCACTCAGATTACCATCAATTGAAGATTCGGGAGCCAGATATTCCGAAGACTGCCTTCAGGACTCGGTATGGTCATTACGTGTTCCTTGTCCTGTTATTTAGGCTGACCAATGCCCCAGCAGCCTTTATGCATTTGATGCACAGTGTGGACCATATCTTGACTCGTTCATCATTGTCTTTATTGATGATATTCTTGTATCCTCCCGGAGTCGGAAAGATCATGAGCAACATCTGAGGACAGTGCTTCAGACTCTAAGGGAAAAGAAATTATATGCAAAGTTCTCAAAATATGAGTTTTGGTTGGATTCCGTGGCTTTATTGGGTAACGTTGTCGAGTGAGGGCATATGAGTGGATCCGAAGAAAGTAGAGGAGGTACAGAGTTGGCCTAGACCATCCTCAGCTACAGAGATTCGTAGTTTCCTTGGCTTGGCGGGTTATTACCGTTGATTTGTTGAGGGGTTTTCTTCTATTGTAGCACCTATGACCAAACTGACCCAAAAGGGTGCTCCGTTTCAGTGGACGGAAGAGTGTGAGGTGAGCTTTCAGAAGCTCAAGACAGCTTTGACCACAGCCCCAATTTTGATATTGCCTACAGGTTCGGGTTCTTATACTGTCTATTGTGATGCCTCGAGGATTGGCCTTGGAGCGGTTTTGATGCAGGACGGTAGGGTGATTGCCTACGCATCTAGACAGTAGGAGGTACATGAGAAGAATTATCTTGTCGACGACCTTGAGTTAGCTACTATTGTTCACACCTTGAAGATCTAGTGTCATTATTTGTACGGTGTGCCTTGTGAGAGTTACATAGATCATCGGAGTTTGCAGCACTTGTTCAAGAAAAATGATCTAAATTTGCGCTAGAGGAGGTGATTAGAGTTGCTAAAAGACTATGATATCACTATTTTGTATCACTCGGGAAAGGCCAATGTGGTGGCCGATGACTTGAGTCGCTGGGCAGAGAGTTTGGGGAGTTTGGCATATCTACCAACATCAGAGAGGCCTATGGCGATGGATGTTCAGGCCTTAGCCAGCTAGTTGTAGATTGGATCTTTCAGAGCCTAGTCGGGTTCTAGCTTGCATGGTTTCTCGGTCTTCCTTATTTGATCGTATCAGGGATCGGCAGTATGATGACCCTCATTTGCTTGTCCTTAAGGACAAGGTGCAACATGGTGATGCCAGAGATGTGACTATTGGTGATGACGGGGTATTGAGGATGCAGGGTCGGGTCTGTTTACCCAATGTTGATGGTATTCGGAAGTGGATTTGGGAGGAGGCACATAGTTCTCGGTATTCCATTCATCCGGGTGCCGCGAAGATGTATCTAGATTTGAGGCAGCACTATTGCTGGAGGTGGATGAAGAAAGACATAGTGGGATTTGTAGATCGGTGCCTCAACTGTCAGCAGGTGAAGTTTGAGCACCATAGACCGGGTGGGTTGCTTCAGCAGATATAGATTCCGGAGTGGAAATGGGAGAGGATAACCATGGATATTTTAGTCGGACTCCCTCAGACTGCGAAGAAGTTCGATGCCATTTGGGTGTTTGTGGATCGGCTAACCAAGTCTGCGCACTCCATTCCTATGTGTACTACTTATTCTTCGGCACGGTTAGCGGAGATTTATATCTGGGAGGTTATTCGTCTGCATGGTATTCCAGTTTCCATCATTTCAGATAGAGGTACTCAGTTCACATCACGGTTCTAGAGAGCCGTTCAACATGAGTTAGTTACTCGGGTGGAGTTGAGAACAACATTTCACCCTCAGATGGACGGACAGTCCGAGCACACTATTCAGATTCTGGAGGATATGCTCCATGTGTGCGTGATTGAGTTTGGAGGATCTTAGGATCAGTTTTTGTCACTGGCGGAGTTTGCTTATAACAATAGCTATCAGTCCAGCATTCAGATGGCACTGTATGAGGCTTTATATGGTAGGCGGTGTAGATCCCCGGTGGGTTGGTTTGAGCTGGGTGAGGCTAGATTATTGGGCACAGACTTGGTTCAGGATGCTTTGGAGAAGGTTTAGGTAATTCAAGATAGACTTCGTACAATCCAGTCCAGATAGAAGAGTTATGAAGATCGGAAGGTTCATGATGTTTCCTATATGGTTGGAGAGCGGGTTCTGCTCTGGGTTTTGATTATGAAGGGCGAGATGAGATTTGGGAAGAAAGGGAAGCTGAGTACGAGGTTTATTGGGCCTTTTGAGATATTGAGGCATGTTGGGGAGGTTGCTTATGAGCTTGCCTTATCTCCCAGCTTAGCAGGAGTTCATCCGGTATTTCATGTTTCGATGCTCCGGAGGTATCACGGTGAACTGTCGCACGTGTTAGATTTCTGTTCAGTCCAGTTGGACAAGGACCTATCTTATGTTGAGGAGCCAGTGGCAATATTGGACAGGCAGGTCAGAAAGGTAAGGTCAAAGAACATTGCATCAGTGAAGGTTCAGTGGCGGGGTCAATCGGTCGAGGAGGCAACCTGGGAGACCGAGCAGGATATGCGCAGCCGATACCCTCATCTTTTCACTACTTCAGGTATGTCTCCATGCTTGTTCGAGGACGAACTAATGTTTAAGTGTTGGAGGATGGAACGACCCGGCCGGTTGTTTTTAGAATTTATACCCCGATCCCCTATTAATTGCTTCCCTTGTGTTTATTTATGCTATTTTGGTTTGCCGGGACGTTCGATTTTGAGTTTCGGAGGTTTTGGAACACACAGTCCCTAAATGAGAGCTTAAGTGTTGGAATATTGACCGTCGTCGTAGTAGTGTGATGACGACCTCGGAATGGAAATTCGATGGTTCCGTTAGCTCCGTTAGGTGATTTCGGGCTTAGAGGCGTGATCGGAATGTGTTTTGGAGGCCCGTAGTTAATTTAGGCTTGAAATGCTAAAATTCGAATTTTCGAAGTTTCCGGTCCGATAGTGAGATATTGATCCGAGGGTCGGAATGGAATTTTGAAAGTTGTAGTAGCTCTGTAGTGTTGATTGTGACATGCGTGCAATATTTCAGGTCATTCGGACGAGGTTTGATAGACTTTTTGATCGAAAGCATATTTTGAGGAAATTTGGAGTTCTTAGGCTTAAATCCTTGATTAATTCGAGGTTTCGATGTTGTTTTAGGTGTTTTAAGGATTGGTACAAGTTTGAATAAGGTATTAGGTGATGTTGGTGCTTTTGGTTGAGGTCCCGGGGGCCTCGAGGTGATTTCGGATGGTTGACGGGAAGTTTGAGAAATTGTGCAGCTACTGTATTTTTGCTGCTTCTGGTATTTTCGCATCTGCAGTTTGGGGACCGCAGATACGGCACCGCGGAAGTGGCTAAAGGGCCGCAGAAGCGACTTTGGGTCAATTCTTTTGGAACCGGTGATGCGGTAAAGGGCTCGCAGAAGCGGAACCGCTCCTATGGTTAGAGGTCCGCAGATGCGGGAGCTGGAAATTTAATGAATGTCACAGATGCGACATTGTGTCAGCAGAAGCGGGACCACAGATGTGGTCCCAGGGCCGCAAATGCATAAATCGCTGGGCAGAACATATAAATAGTTGCCTTCGCGAATTTGAGGGATTCTTTCACCATTTTCATCCAGCTTTGAAGCTTTTAAGAGGGATTTTTGAGGAATACAAAGGGGAATCACTTGAAGGTAACGTCCTTGACTTCATAACTCGTTTTTATGTGATTAAAGACCTAATTAATGGTGAGAAATTTGGGGAAAATGGGTAATTAGGGCTTGAGTTTAAGAGACCTTTAATTGAGGAATTGAGGGGTCATTTGGACTCAAATTTCAGTGTTCTTATTATGTATAGACTCATGAGAGTACGAGGTTTCTAAAAATGTAAATTTCACCCGATTCTGAGACGTGGGCTTGAGGGGCGTTTTGGTCATTTTGCATAATTTCGCATATTAGCTTAGAGTTTAATTGTAGAATCAGTTACTTTAAGTATTATTTACATTATGAAATTGAATTGAATAGATTTGGGCCAATTGGAGTCGAGTACTCGTGGCAAGAACGTGGTCTCGGATTTAATATTAAGTCGGTTCGAGGTAAGTGGCTTGTCTAACCTTGTATGGGGGACCTTCCCCTTAAGATTGATATATTTGGTAATTGAAATGCCTTGTACGTGAGGTGAGGAGTGCGTACTTGTGCAAATTGTTGAGAAATCCATTTTTCATTAAGTATTCACTAGTATGTTCCTTTTTCTACTTTCCTTACTTGTGCAATTAAACATGTTGTTAGCTTAGGAAAACATGTCTAAATGAATTCATTGCCTTATTTGTTCAACCTGCTTTACCTGAACTCTATGTCGCTTGCTAGGCTAGAATTACTTGTTGCCTTGATATGAAATTTTCATTTCTGAATATCTTCTTGCTATTGATGTGTATTTACATTAGGACTACGGATGTGAGATTCTGGTAGTTCCCCCTTGTCTGTTTACTTTGGGACTACGAATTAGATTCACGGTAGATCCCCCTGCACATTTACTTTGGGACTGCGGGTTAGATTCCCGATAGATCCCCCTGCACAGATATATGGAACTACAGGAATGCACCCGGTAGATTCCCCCAGTACCGGGTATTTACATTTGGGACTACGGATCGGGATTCCGGTAGATCCCCGTGCATTGATAGTTGGACTACGGGACGGGATCCCCAGAGATCCACTGGACAGTTGTAATAGGGACTACAGGACGGTATCCTGGGAGATCCCCGTTGTTACTATTGGTACTGAGCTGTATTTACTTTCGTGTTTACTCTGTTTTTGTATAGTTGTTGTTGCCATGTATAACCTATTTTATTTCACTACTGTACTCATTTATACTGCCTATTTTATACTGTTGAAACTTTATATTTTGTTTAACCTCAGTAGGGCCCTGACCTTCCTCGTCACTACCCGACCGAGGTTAGGCTTGACACTTACTGAGTACCGCTGTGGTGTACTCATGCCTCTTCTGCGCATGTTTTTCATGTGCAGATCCAGGTACTTCTTCTTAGGCCTACCATCCTTGAGGGAGGCGACTACTTAGAGACTTCGAGGTACATCCGCCGCGTCTGCAGACCAAGAAGTCCCTTTCTATTCCTGCTTTTAGTATTTAGCCCTTCAGTACTTTCTGTTCTTATTAGACAAATTCTAGAGTTAGAGCTATGTAGTATTTCTATTTTTTTCTTAGCTTGTGATTCGTGGGTTTCCGGGTCTTGTATTTAGATATTGGCTTTGAGTTTTATATATGGTGTAAGCCAAGCGGCACATTTAAACACTAATAATGCTTTATTTCTGTTTTTAAATTGTTTACTTCTGCAAGTTTGGTTATCTTCTGCAATTTAGGCTTACCTAGTCGTAGGGATTAGTTGCCGTCACGATGGTTCACGGAGGGTGAACCGGGGTCGTGACAGAAAGTCCGAGTCCATGATCTTCAACTGGTGAAAACCTGAACGGAGATCAATCTTGGAGAACACTCTCTCTTCGTGAAGCTGGTCAAACAAATCATCAATACGAGGCAAGGGATACTTGTTCTTAATTGTTACTTTGTTCAGTTGCCTATAATCAATGCACATCCTCATAGTGTCATCCTTCTTCTTCACAAATAGAACCTGCGCACCCCAACGCGACATGCTAGGCCGAATGAACCCTTTATCAAGGAGTTTCTAAAGCTGCTCCATTAACTCTTTCAACTCCGCTGGTGCCATACGATACTGCGGGATAGAAATGGGCTGAGTGCCCAGCACCCGATCAATACCAAAATCAATATCCCTGTCCGGTGGAATGGCCGGCAGGTCTGCAGGAAACACATCAAAAAAATCCCTTACAACTGGGATAGAATCAATACTGGGAGCCTCATCTCCAACATCCCTCACAAAGGCTAGGTACGAAAGACATCCCTTCCCAACCATACGCTGGGCCTTCAAGAATGAGATCACTCTGCTGGGAACATAATCAGTCAAACCTCGCCACTCTATCTATGGCACACCTGGTATAGCTAATGTGTCTGTCTTAGCATGACAATCTACAATAGCACGACCCGGAGATAGCCAATCCATGCCCAAAATGATATCGAAATCCACCATACACAATAACAAAAGATCGACTTGGGTCTCCAGACCCCCAATAGTCACCACACACGACCGGTACACACTACAACAACAGTATCGCCCACTGGAGTAGATACATGAACAGGTGAAATAAGAGACTCACGAGGCATATCCAGATAATGAGAAAAGTATGATGACACGTAAGAAAAGGTGGAACTGGGATCAAATAATATAGATGCATCTCTGTGGCAAACTGAAACAATACCTGAAATCACGATATCTGAAGCAGCAGCATCTGGTCTACCTGGGAGGGCATAGAAACGAGCCTGACCACCACCTGATCGACCTCCTCCTCTAGGGAAACCCTTAGCTGGCTGACCTCCACCCCTAGCTGGTTGGGTGGGTGGTGAAGTAACTAGAGCAGAAGTCGAGGGCTGACCCCTATGTTAGGACTGACCATCATGAAGACAAGGACACTGCGTCCTCATATGTTCAAACTCTCCACACTCATAACAACTCCCCGGTGCTGAAGATGGGGGCTGAAGGGAACCCCTGGCACCGGACTGACCAGTAGAAGAACCTGACATGGAAGAACCCTGAACTGATAGAGCACGGGATAAACTCTGAGCTGGAAGGGCGCTAAGTGATGAGTGGCCCCGATGAGAACTATGAAATCCATGACTCGATGATGCTCCACAATAACCTGGATGAGCTGAATGAGCCTGCTTGAAAGGATGACCTCTGCCCTGCTGGAATTGACCCCTCAAAGGAGCACTGCTAAAGCTACTAGATCCCCGAGGCCTTTTGGCCTCCCTCTCCTCTCGCTTCTGTCGGTGAACCGACTCAATCTCACGGGCGATATCAACAACCTCCTCAAAGTTAGCACCTTTCACCCTCTCCCTAGTCATGAGAATCCGAAGCTGATATGTGTGAACCTCCTGATCCTCTCTTGATCTGTGAGAACCAACAAAACTGCATGTCGGGCTAACCCGTAGAACTACATCTCATACTGCATCACAATCATCTCCCCCTAACGCAACTGCTCAAACTGCCTGCGCAGCTCCTCTCGGCGCAACTGAGGCACATATTTCTCTAGAAAGAGAATAGAAAATTGCTTCTAAGTAAGGGGCGCTGCACCAACATGCCTACTCCTCTTATATGCCTCCCATCAAGTGAAGGCAACCCCAGAAAACTAAAAGGTGGTAAATACCACACCACTGGTATCTAGAATCCTTGATGTACGAAGCATCCTCTAACACTTATCCAAGAAACTCTGGGCATCCTCGCCCTCTGCACCGCTGAAGGTCGGAGTCTGGAGTCTACCAAAGCTCTTAAGTCGACGTTGCTCGTCGTCCGGCATAACTGGTACCACAAACTCCTGAGCTAGTGCAACCGCCTGGGCTGGAGGTGCCCCCGGTGTCTGGAGTCCCGGCACAACCTGTTCAGGTGTGCGAGAAACGGGAGTCTGGGTTCCTCCACTGGCTTGAGAATTAGCTGCGACCGTAGTAATTGAGACCGCCTGAGCCAAACCGGTACACACTGATAAGATCTGAGCTAAAGCCTATTGAAGGCGTGGAATCACAATATGCACTGTTGGTGCCTGGCCTGGTGCTGATATAGCATCCACAACTGGGACCTTATCCGGAACTGGGGCAGCTGGTGGATCTGTCGGTGCCGCTCTAGCTGCTCTGCCCCTGCCATGGCCTCGATCGCGACCTCGGCCTCTAATAGCCCCAGCTGATGGTACTGGCGTTTGTCTATCCTACCTAGTAGCACGTGTCCTCACCATCTGTGAGAGAATGCAATAACAGAACTTTAGTACTCGGATCAACAAATTCGCACGACAAGAATTTCAAGAATATGAAGTTTTTCCTAAAGGTTCTGCAGCCTCTCGAGGATAAATACAGATATCTATGTACCAATCCGCGAGACTCTACTAACCGGCTCATAACTCGCGAGACCTATGTAACCTAGGGTCTGATACTAACTTGTCACGACCCCAAATACTAGTCGTGATGGCGCCTATCACATTACTAGGCAAGCCAACCAATTAATTAATCACAACCCTTTTTCCTTTAACAATAAGCCATTTTCTAACAAAGTTTTAAATACCAAATTTTATTATAACGTTTTAAGCAACAAAAAAAATATGTGAAAGTCAAATAAATAGGAAACTACACAACCCCATAATCTGGTGTCACGAGTCTAGAGCCTCTAATACGTATCTGAGCATCTACTACATCACAAGCCTAGAAAAGTGCGAAAAAAAACAACAAGATAGGGAGGAGAGAGTAGGGATATGGACGCCATGCAGCTAGCTGGAAATCTCCGTCAAAACATTGGATCAGCTGAAGACCCTCACTCGGTCGCTCGGGCACCTGGATCTGCACACAAGGTGCAGGAAGTAACGTGAGTATGTCAACTCAGTAAGTAACTAAGGTAAATAAGGACTGAAAGCAGTGACGAGCAGTTCAAAAGCATATAACTGAATAATCAATAGAATAACGGATCAACTTTACAGTTTAAAACTAGTTTCGTCATAAAATCAACTTTTCTAGTTTAAAAGATTTGAAATCAGATACATAGCAATATATCCAACAAAGGCTTATTTAAAAGAAGAGTGAAATCATTGAAAACATCATAACTGGGCCCCTCGGGCAAGGAATCACTCGGAATATGGCCTCTCGGACAGCCTCTCTGTTGCTCGTGACTCAACTCTCATCATTCAGTTCACACTCTCAGCACTCAGGCTTATTAATATCTTATAATAATAGAAATCATAGTAACCACTGCGGTGTGCAGCCCGATCCATAATTTATAGTCGACCACGCTCACTAGGGGTGTACAGACTCCAGAGGGGCTCCTACAGCCCAAGCATCATATTGTTGCGGCGCGCAGCCCGATCCAATATATATATTGATGCAGCGTGCAGCCCGATCCAATATATATATATATATATATATATATATATATATATATATATATTGATGCAGTGTGCAGCCCGATCCATATAAGTATCAATGCGACATGCAATCTGATCCATATAAGCATCGCTGCGGCATGCAGCCCGATCCTTACCTCACATATATAAATATCCTCACATTTAGGTTCTCAACCTCTCTCAGTCATTAACCTCACCGCCTCTCGGGCACATAGTGGAAATTAGGGAACTCAGTCCACATAGTCCTCTCATTTAGAAGTGGAAAGATAAAACCAGTTTTAAACATTTAAACAGGTAAAACATGACTGAGGATATGCTTTTAGCAAGTAAAGTGAGGAAAACAGTCCAAATGCCCCTAAGGATTTCTACAGGTCGGTACAAGGCCCCAAATATGGCATACAACCCATAATACAGTATAAATATCCAAAATACGGAATAATATAATATTTCCAAATCAAATACGTGGCTTAATAGTCGCTACGGGACAGACCAAGTCACAATCCCTACCGGTGCACGCCCACACGCTCGTCACCTAGCATGTGCATCACCACAGTCCTTACTAGGGTTTTATACCCTCAGTTCCAGATTTACAATGGTTACTTACCTCAAACCGGTGAAAATACTACTATACGATGCCTTTGCCCCTCGAATTGGCCTCCTCTCGCATCGAATATATCCAAAATCAGAATCACGACGTCAAAATAGGCTAAGGGAACAAAACCCAAGCGAAAGAAATCGATAAATGACACAAATCCCGAAATTATCAAAACTCGACCCTCGGGCCCACGTATCGAAACTCGATAAAAATTACATCAACGGAATCCTTATTCTCCCATGAGTCTATACATATCAAGAACACTGTAATTGGAGTCCAAATGACCCCTCAAATCCCCATTTAAAGGTCTCTTAATCTCAAGCCCTAATCCCCAATTTTTCTTCCTTAATTTCCACTAAAACAATGATTGAACAATTGAAAAATGATCTTAAACTCAAACAAATAAGCTTAGGGAACTTACCCAACTGATATCCTTTGATTCCTCTTGAAATCCTATGCCTTAGCCTCTTTCCCGTCTTCAAAAATGGAGTATCTTGCAAGATTTCACGAAGAAAGCAATATATACCTTCTGGCCAGGGATATTCGCACTTGCAACCAGACCCAAGCTCTACTGCACCGCATTTTCGGTCAAATAGCTTCTTCTACGGCTTTCACTTAAATTCCGAAAATCGCATCTGTCGCGCCCCCTTTTTCTCGCGAAATTGGGTTTATGACATTTAGAAGGACAACTCGTTCCTTTTGGGAACTAGGTTTGATGAAGAGTCACCACCTAATGATTACGGTGCATTAGGACACCAATGGAGTTTGATTTAAATAACCAGAGATAGGCTAAGGGCTTGAAATTATTCTAAGGGGAAGGTTTTAGGCACCCCTCAGAATCCACTAGTGTGGCTCCAAGCCAGACAATTATTGTAAATTGAGGTACAATCAACATATAGGCAGATAAGTCTCAAATAAGAGGGGATTTCAACACATAATGGTTTGAAAGTAAACAAAGTATGAAAGAACAACTAGAAAAGCTGATTTTTTAAAAATAAGGAGTCAAAATGCTAAAAGAAAAGAAATGAGGAATAAAGGAAGGGGGTCCTAGGTTTATTAAAAATATGGATCACCCCACACAATGTCCGATAATCACTCTTCAATGAGGGGCTACACGTGATATTATCGCGTGGTCATCATATCCATATCTACCCTTCCCACCCCGTTAAGGTATTTAAAACATGGATTGGTCTCGATTACTTATTACATGATATTACGCATCCCACTCCTATCATTCCTGGAGGCACTTAGGACTACTAATCCTAAAAAGGGAGAGATGTTGGGCTTATTCGGAGTTTCAAAAACGACATATAAAAACACATATGCATGTTTGGGGAAACATATAAACAAACAAAGGCTCATGTATACCTCTTCAAAACAAACACATAAAATAGCATGTCTTGCACGTAATGTTTAGGTCTGATTAGAATACCAAAGACGAAGGAGTTTAAACATTGAGGCAGATTAATTTATTTCATATCTCAGATAAGAAGTTCAAATTAGGCCTGCCTGCTGGTTGTAATAATTAATAGAAGCAGATTCAGTTTATAGTTATTGCTCTAAGGCTTGCCTAAGTTTTTGGATGGGGTCCTATAGACAAGGTATCTACTGAATTCAGAAGATGATAAGATAGTAAAAACTCGAAATGAATTATTTGGGATCCTATATGCATGCTTGCTAAACTTTGTTAAGTGAGGACTCAGATTATCAAAAGAGATGCAGAATTAAACGAATTGATTACAAGTTCTGCAGATGATGGTCTCTACTGTTACTGATTTTAGACATGGTATATAAATGCGGAAACCTTGTAGGCATGGTATCTAAATGCATAATCTTGTTTTAAACTTTATAGATATGGTTTCTAGATGCAGTTGAATATGCAGAATTGAACAGTCCTATAGGCATGATTTCTAGGTGAAGTTAGAATATGCAGAATTAGAACAATTCTATTGGCATGGTTTCTATATGTAGTTGAATATGCAGAATTTAGGACAGTCCTATAGACATGATTTCTAGGTGAAGATTGAATATGCAGAATTAGAACAATCCTATAGGCATGGTTTCTATAATTAGTTGAATATGTAGAATTAGAACAGTCCTATAGGCATGGTTTCTATATATAGTTTAATATGAAGAATTTAGAACAGTCCTATAGGCATAGTTTCTACCCTTGACATGCATAAATACCCAACCCTTTTCACTAGCCAGCCCCAAATGTTTATTACAACTTATTACAAACCAGAATAATAAATTACATCAAAAATACAAAGAAAAGTACAACCAGAGGAGGCCTGATTCTTGACTTCCTCTCTGAGTTATGAGATAGACCAACTTAAAGACCAATGATCCAAAGCCTTTCTCCAATTTGAGTGTGTCAGAGTTTCGTAAGAGCCTCAATGGGACTCCGGGCAGTGCTCACACCCAAATTGTATAACAAAAATAGGGACAAGTGCAGTGTGGAAGTGCCAGCCCTCAAGTGTCCAAGTTCAAA
The DNA here is from genome assembly GCF_000715075.1 of Nicotiana tabacum. Classification (NCBI taxonomy): domain Eukaryota; kingdom Viridiplantae; phylum Streptophyta; class Magnoliopsida; order Solanales; family Solanaceae; genus Nicotiana; species Nicotiana tabacum. The sequence continues at coordinate 203,854,562 of NC_134087.1, read as the reverse complement.
GGGAGCTCATGGGTCACAAGGCAAGGCTCACAAGAGGAGGGCAGAACTTAAGTCTAAGAGAGTGGAAGTGCAGAAACAGAGTTTCGAGAACTATTGAAGTAATGAAGAGGGAAATAGGTACTAGGAAAACGTTACAGAATTGATAACTTCATACAAAAGGGGTTCAGGGTTGGGAATTGCAAAGAGCCTATGTACTTAGGCATTAGTTAATTCTGGGTATGCACAACAATAGGGAATGCTGTTATGCTTACAAAATCAACCAGAATACATAACATATAATGGTAACCTAGAGGTTATGACCCCAATGTGATTGAGTTTGAGTCATAGGCAGCAATACTTACTATTGTCATGCCTCAAATAAACCATCAGTATCAAACACATTGGGATTGGGGTTTAGGATACATCATACATAGGTTCAAAATAGGAAGAAAGAAAGTACAACACACTAGAATAGGGTACTGAATTAGATACAAGCAGTAGGAAGACAAGAATGCAAAAGTATTAAGTAAACATATTGTTGTTGATGATGAATCTTAATCAGAACATACTAGTTCAGAGAAACAAAATATAGTAAAGGCAGGTAGCAGGACTTTAAAAACAGGCCACAGTACAAGTAGTAAAGTGAGAGAGAATACTTTTGAGTGTAAGTGAGTTCAGAAATAAGAGTGTTCGTGTGTGTTTGTGTTAATGAAAGAGCAAGGTATTTATAGTTTGAAAACAAGTAGAAAATAAGGCAAGAGTCATAGTTCAGCAATAATTATGGAACTATGTACTAATCAAATCAGTATTAAGGACTTCCTTTAATTAAGAAGTTAAAATCAAACGGTAATGGGCAGAAATCATTTAAGGAAAGAAATCAAGTAGAGTATCATGTGCCGAATAGCCAATTAGGGGTAAATGCATAGAGGTTTAATTAAGGGAAGAATCTTTGAAATACTCGGGCGGTGAGAAAGGCTCGGAAACTCATCGATCTAAGTAGGAGAAGTCAAGAGTCAGGCTTGAATAGCCATGGCTGGCCAGAGCAAGGGCAAAGATGACCGGAGACAGCCATAAAAACTGATATCGACCAAGATCTGGGCCAATCTTCTTCAAGGTCTGGCCTTGAAACCATAGTACTCGAACATATAGAAGCCAAGAGAGGTGGATACAGGACTTCAATGGCTTTGGAAGCCATGGATTTGTGGTATTTTCAGGTGGTAGTTGAGGGCGGCGACTAGGGTTTGAGAGAGAATTGGGAAGGGGGGAATACAAAGGCGACTACATGTGAAAATGGTTAGGGTTTGGGGGGTAGCTGGGAATTAATTTAGAAAAGGGTTAACGGTGGTCGTTGATCATTTTGATCAACGGCCTGGATTGAATGGGTAGGTAGGGGATCCGGGCGGGTTGTTTTGATTGGATCGTGGGTAGGTTATGACTGGGATTGGGCCGGGTAATTGGGTTTAAAATTGGGGTTCAAATCAGGCCACAATTGAAAAAAATTTGGGCTATATTTTAAATAGCCACTTCTCCCTTATTTATTTTATAAAAAATAAAAAAAATATTTTCTGGAAATATATTAAAGGTACTAAAATGATTAATAGTAAATAATTATCAAATTAAAAATACTGGAGTTAATTTTGTAAATATAAAGAAAATTAAATCTTAAAAGAGGCTAATATTGCAATTATATGTAATTTAGCTTTAACAATACTAAATAAATTTGTAAAAATATGCAAAAAATATGTTAGATATATTTTAGTATATATATGAGAATCCAATAAATTAATTACAAAAATGATAATTTTGGAATATTTATTGGGGTTTTCTTGATAAAATAGAGCAATAAATTGATTTAAAAATCTTTAAAATTAAGGGAAAAACAATAAAACATTGGTACATACTTATACATGCTATTTTGAAAGTATTCTGCATATTAAAAATATATAAGGAAAATTGGGTATCAACAACTGCCCCTCTTTACCCTGGAAGGATGAAAGAGTTGTCGGGTAAAGATATGATGGCCAATTTTGACCGAACGAAATGGTTCGAGGGGGCTTAGGCCATGCTCTGGCTTTTGAGCTACCTACATATCCCTGGTCTTACAGGAATCATGCCATATGTAGTTCAGACTCCGTCAGCGGAGTATGCCAATGGAGGCTTTCAAGGACGGACGCGATATTTAGGACGAGGTGAATGGTTAAAGTCTGATAGTGCTATAGGAACTGGAGAAAGATCACTCCTGCCGGGATGGCCATTTCTCGCCGGTTTCCCTAAATATGCTATACAAGCATATATTGTGCATAAATTTAAACATGATGCAATTTCCCGTCGGACCATGAGGATTGTCTTCGGACGGTTAGAATGACGTCCTTAGACCATGATGTCCTGGGCCATGAAGCGTATAATAAAGGATTCACAGGCCATAAAATTATGCTCTCGGGCTATGAGGATGATGCCTCCGAACCTTGATGCCTTTGAATAATGATATGCAAAAGATTAAAAGGGGATCCTCAAGCCATGCCATGGTGTTCTCGGGCAGAAAGGATTTGGTAAGAAACGAGACACTTGTAAGCACGTGATTTTTGCCCTATATGAGAATTACTCCCAAAAAATTCAAAATAAAACAATTTTCCTTTTGTGTGCAATTTTGAGAATTTCGTGGCATTTTTGGATAATTATTTGTATTTGTCTGTGCATGTTTATTTGTTAAATTAATAAAAAATAAAAAAATATGTCGCATTTACATTTAGGATTTAATTCTACAATTAGGAGCAATTAAGTTTGTTTTACAAAAATGAAAAATCACAAAAAAATAATGTATGTTATTTTACCATTTTAATGTCCAAATTGTGTGATGTTTTCGTAATTGCTATTTAATTGTGTGTTAATTTTTATTGAGAATTAATTTGCAATTTTATAAATTAATTAAGTTCTATAGGATAATTTAGGATTTTTAGAATTTAGTTTTAGTTTAGAAAAAATAAAAGAAGAAAAAAAAAAGAAGCAACAAAAGAAGAAGAAAATCGGATTGGGCCACCTTTTAATTTAAATCAACCAGACCCAAACCAAATAACCCCCACCGGATCAACCTGACCCGGTCCGCCCTATAACCCAAACGAGTTACCCCCCCCTCTTCCCATTTTTCTCATTTTTTCCCAAACCCTAAAACATCCGCCCCCCCCTCTTCTTCTCCTTCATCAAACCAACCCCAAGCTCCCATGGCCGCCCTCCCATGGCTGCCCCTTCCCCTCCATCCTCACGTCCAAACAGACCCCTCCTCATCGTCCACCCAAACCACCATCGTTGCTGCTTCTTCTCCTTCTCCATGGCAGCTACTGCCCCGTCGTCCATCTTCCTTCAACCAACGAACGTCCAAACGAACCCCATCGACTTCTGCTTCGTCCAGCGAACCACAGTCGCCTCCATCGCCGGCTGAAACCCCAACTGCTCCGTCGACCACCCTTGCTGCTTCTTTGTCTTCATCTTCTTCATCAAGCTCCAGCCAGTCCACTGCTGCTACTTCACCTCAACAGCCTCCCCGTCCGCCATTGAAACCAAATGACCACCCAAGTCAACCCCCTCACCGCCGGACAGAACCCCATAGCTGCCCTCTCCAGTCGCAAGCCCCAGCTTCCCTGTTCGTGGCTGTTGCTGCTTCACCCGTCGACCTTTAGCCATGAACGACGAACCGCCATAACACACACACACACAACCTCCACGTCCCTCAGCAGCAGCTTCATCTCACGTCGAGGTCGTTGGCAGTCTTGGTTCGAGTTTTCCGTTTCCGTTCGAGTTCGTCGTTGGTCATTTCCGGTTAGTTGGTTTAAGTTTCATTTCTGTCCAATATTCTCGTATTTTGAAATCAGTATATGTTTGATTCTTTTCTTGTTCATTTCTTGATTATTTCTTCAGCTTGTTTTATGTTCTTGTTTAGTTTCAATATAGAAGTGTGTTAGTTTAATCACTTGAATCCTTTATCTTGGTTGTAATGTTATTAGATTTAATTTGAAGTTCAATTGATTGTTGAGTTTAGTGATTGGTATTTACTTGTTTATTCTGCTGAGTTTGTTCGGATATGAATCTGACTTTGTTGTTAATTCATGAACGTTGTCGATTAGGAGTTTGTTTCGCAAGTTTATTATGCAGAGTTTGAGTATTAGTTGTCAATTGTCAGGTTTGATTTGGTTATAGCTGCTGTAATTTGATTAATTGATTAGGTGAATTGGTTATAGCTGATATGGTTTTGGTACAGATTGAAAGGGATGGGGGTAGAATGGTAAATTGTAGTGTTTTCAGGGGTAGAATGGTAATTTCAGTAGTTTCAGGGGCATTTTCGGGATTTTAAATGAGTCTAAACAAATGATTAATTTGAGTGCTCCGTCCACTAGGTACTAATAATATTAAAATAATATATAAAATAATACGTAGTGGGGGACAAGACATAATGGTGGGAAATTAATACATTATTTAATATAGTGGGGGACAAAGCATGCGGTAGTGGGGCAATAAGGGAATTAAATAAGGAAAAGATATGTGTTAGTGGGAATTAATACATTGTTTAATATAGTGGGGGTCAAAACAATAGGTAGTGGGATTCAAAAGGGGAATGGGTGAAAGATAGTGGGATTTAATTTAAATAAGGAGAGTTTGGCTATAAATAAGGGAGGGGTTGGACAGAAGTTAAGGGAGACTTTTAAAAATATGTGATTTTCGAGATTGGGGAGGGAACTAAAATTTTCTGAACATTAAGAGAGAATTGAGGATTTTTCGAAAAAGAAAAAACGTTCTGGAAATCTAAAGAGAGAGCAGTATACACCCGATATACACTCACGATATACTGGATATACAGAGGGAGAATTCTTTTTTTTTTTAAAAAAAAAATCAAAAAAAAAAAGAAAGAAAGAATGAGGTCTTGCTTTGACTACTGAAAATTAGAATTAGTTTGTTACCATTTAATTGAGGTTTTTTTAAGTGGTTTCTTGAGTTGTTATTCCTGGTCTGCATTGGTTTACGTTGATATTGTTCATTGAGTGTGCTGGAATCGTGTTGGTTTTCAAATCTGTCACTGGGTGTCCCGTTTGCTGGTTGTTGCTGGTTATTGTTGTTGTTGTTATATGCTACTGCATTTTCGCTGATCTTCCTCTTCTTTTGCTTCCAATATCAGGTACACAAATTGATACACTGGTTCTTGTAGAATGGAAATTGAAGCATAAATATGAAATGAAGAGTTGAAGTTCTGAATTTATCTTAGTTATATTTTGAATTTTAGTTGTATATGTACATTATTTAACTTCCTCTACTTAGAATCATGTAGTTGTTTGATATATATAATGGAACATCTGACAGTAGCTTAGTGGACGAACTGTCTATGTATGCTAGTTAAAAAGACTAATGGTGTAGTAGCTCTGTTAAGTTAGTTCGTTATGATTTGATGATTATCATGTCTCAAAAAAGCATGTTAGCTGATATAGACTATTCTTAAACATTCAACAGTTAGCTCATTAAACAAATAGTCCGTTTCGGAATTTGTAGGAATATTATTTAGCTAGACACTACTGGTTAATTTCAGCATATAAATGGTTTAGGATTAAAATTAGATTGGTAAGTTCTTTAATTTGGCAAACTGTGAGCATGTGTAGTATGATGTAACTAGGTAGTAACATATGAATGAGATGGCCCGGGTCCAGTTTTGTACCATACACGTTGGGCCTGGGCCCGCATTGGCAACAGACTGCCTTGCTTGCATCATTTTCAGATTTTACGAATCATATTCGGAACCCAACTATAACAACTCGTAAGCATGTAAATAAATTAGGACCTTTTCTCTTTCATTTTTAGAGACAAATTTAATAGAAAAAATGTAGGCACTTTAGGATTATCCTTTTAAAATAAATGAGATGAGCCTCGCCCAATAAAACGCACAAGTTGCGGGGCCCTCAATAATTGGTTAATAATTGTATAGACTTCGGGATCGGTCGTTTAGCAAATTTCACGGCCTTACCCAAAATAATGATATGCTAGTCGCTTTAGGCGCGCCTTTAACAATTTACTTTCTTAAACTCGGGTGTACATTTATGTGACCCAGATCCAAATCTCAACAGAGTCGAAATGTGTCGATAACCACGGGTACATTGATGTGACGTGGTTCGAGATACGTTTTTCACAATGTTGCAATTCTCTGTTAAAATAATAATAATAATAATAAAAGCGGTAAAGAGTTTAAAGTTTGCACATAAGTTCATGATTGTATAAAATCAGATAATCAAGCCGAATATGACAGTTGAGCGACCGTGCTAGAACCACAGAACTCGGGAATGCTAATACCTTCTCCTGGGTTAACAGAATTCCTTATCCGGATTTCTGGTGCGTAGACTGTTAAATAGAGTCATTCTTTTCCTCGATTCGGGATTCAACCGGTGACTTGGGACACCATAAATCTCCCAAGTGACGACTCTGAAATAAATAAATAAATCTCGTTTCGATTGTCTTTTAATTGGAAAAAAACTCCCTTCCGTGCCCCTCTGTGGTTGGCGCGAGTGAAAAAGGAGGTGTGACAGCTCTGGCGACTCTGTTGGGAAAAAATACTCAGAATCTCTGGTTCAGGGTTCAGAATTTGAGCTTAGATAGATTGTTATAATTGGCTTTGTTTATTGTCTGACTTTTACATATTTGGGCTTAATGTGCTAAATGCTGCTTTTACCGCTTTGATATTATCTGAACTGTATATAAACTGTGCCGAACCCCTTCTCTTCTTACCTCCGGGGAGGAGCTTGCTAGTCGAGACTCCCTATTCTGTTAGTGTCAATACCTGAAATAAGAAAGAGGCCGGACAAGTTACAAAGCCGGACGATCCCGCGGGTCCCCGGTACGTAGCCCTCTCCTCGACTCGAGTTGTTCGCTCGGGTACATAGTCTAGAACAAATACCTAGGTTATGAACCTAGTATAACTCAGCTTGATGCCGGATCCCTAGTAGGAACGTTTGGTTGCATCACGTGCATTTGACTTTGGAGGCTCAACACAGGGGTTGGGTCTGTCTAGGACAGGTGTACCAAAAAATGAAAATGACCATACTGATGCATCTTACTTGCTTCTACTTGCATTTATTTGCTTCGGATTTGCATGCCGACCGACTTTTTAAGGAAAGTCAAATAGCAGTATGAGGGTTAAGGAGAGTTAATCGCCTGTTTTGAAAAAAAAAAACAACCAATGTCCAAATAGTGTCGAAACTCTGCCGATTTTTTTAAAGAAAAAGTGAAAAAAGGGAAAATAAGTTAAAATTCAAAAAAAATATTTCTTTAGACGTCTTTCTTTTTAAAAAAATAAAATAAATCGAAATCCAAAAATATTTTCTCTCTTCTCTGTAAGTATTTTATTCGAAAAAAAAAGTTAGTTTATTTCCTTTATTTCTGAGCGGCCCGAGCTACGCCGGTTTGATTCTCACAGGATGTGAGATACGTAGGCAGCCCTCATCGGGTCCAACCTCCCCTTTGGCAAAAATAGCCAAAAAATGTCAAAAAAAAAATCGTCATAGAGTTGGGTGATGCTGTTTTTGTCAGAAATAGCCGAATATTCCCAAAAAGGACGCCGGAAGGCTGACTTTGCATAAACGACCACCTTTGGTCATGTTTTTAGGATTTTGGTCGGTTAGCTAACGCAACCTTAAAATCTTTGTCCCCGAGGTGCTGAAAGGCCGCGTTGGAAAAATCCGGTCTTTATTTTAATTTGAAAAATAATAAGAAAAGAGTCAGTGGTCAAGAATACCGTTTAGATTTTTGGTCAAAATAAGCCAAGCCAGCTTTGGCGGTGTCTTAAACCGTTCTTGCCGAGATGGCCTTAAAGTATCTTTCAGTTGTCAAAAGGCTATTTTCGTAAACGAACAGACAAGTTTGTGAAGTGTTATGAAATAATCTGCCCGGCCTCAAAATTCATGTGAAATTGGGAAGGGGCCACGTTTGCAAAAACAACCGTTTGGTTAAAATCGGCATATAGGGGAAGGAATCTGTCATTTTATTTTTCTTGAGTTTGTATTTCTTTTGATGAGAGTATGTGGGCCATTTGACTTTCGAGTCTGTTGTTCGTCTCTAAGTGATTCCAAAAATGTTTTATTGTTGTTTACCTTTTATGTGTCCGAACTACGCAAGGTCTGATTCATGCGGGGTCATGATACGTAGGCAATCTCCATAAGATTCGACCACAACAAAAAAAAAAAGAAAAAAGAAATCGAAAAAAAGAAAGAAAAATGAAAAAAAGAAGGAAAAAGATGTTGTTAATAATGAGGACCGACTGAGTCCATTCTAACCTGTTTTGTTTTGAATCGCAAAGAAAGTTAAGGTGGTTGGTTTGTGGTAAGCCAGAAACACAAGATCCAGGAAAACCTGATTGTAATCCAAGACAATGACACCGAGAATATCACACAGAATTATTTACCTACCCATCATGATGCACACTTTGTGGGGATGAGGCCTGATGACAAGGAGAACTCGAATCCTATTGGGAACTTGTTGACTGAGGTTGATGATATTGAAGTTGGTAATGGTCTTGGCAATATTAATGCGAAGCTCAGTGGCTAAGATGCCAGGTTTGATAAGTGGGAGGACGCTCCGTTCCTTGGTTAGCAAGAGAGAAGCTTTTGGTGGCTTATTTTGTTGTCATTTCTGTTGTCCGGAATATTCTTAGGGTTGTAATCCAGATATTGTCTTGTGTCAAACTTTCTTATCTTTCCATTTTTGCCATAGCGGTTTGTTTAGTTTTGTCCAGGTTTGTTTCGGGATTTTATTCTGGTTTGTTTTTGTTTGTTTTGTTATTCAAACCATTTCACCATTAGTCTAATGCAAAATTCGGTCTTTTATTATTTCCAATCATCTTTTTGTTTAGTTCTTTTATCATTTTGTTCAGCGCCGATTCTAGTGACATGACATGCGCACACATTTTGGGCCTAATCTTAAAAGTTAATCATAAAACCATTGAGAGGTGATCAGAACATTTAAAGGAAATAAGGACGGTTTGGGATTATTCGGAGCTCGAGTCATGTGGAACTGGGGCAAGTAAAAATAAAGAAAACCGTTAAAGGCAAGATTCGCCAAATTGACATGAGGGCCGTTCATGATAATGAGAGTGAGAGTGTTGTCCAACGGTGCTTTAGAGATGACAAATGAAAAAGCAAATGTGTGAATATAATTGTCAAGTCCAGCACCATCAGAAGAGGCTACAAATCTTTGTTTAATTGTGTTGTTTGCACTTGGCATGTTTTGAAGACTGGAATGACGAAGACATTTTGTTCTGCTACCTAAACACTTTATCCTTCGTTACCCCTTTTGAGCCTTATTTATTTTCTTTCATACCCCTCGTTCGGAATCAGTAGCAAAGGTTAGAAACACAAACGTGGAAGAAAAAAGAAAAAGAAAAAAAAGGAAAACAAAGCAACAAAAACAACAAAAAACAACAAAAGAGAAAAAAAAGAAAAGAAAAGAAATAATGATAACAAAAACAAAAGAAAGTCAGAAGAAAACAAAGGAATTGGGAACTACGTTTGACCTGATTCCTCAAAAAGGATACGTAGGCGCTTCACGGCTCGGTCATAGTGTGCATAGTGTAACATAGTGTAACAAAAATAAAAATCCCCAAGCAAGAAACTGGGGCAGAAGTTGTGCTTGATGTAAAGAAATCTGGTTCCGAAGGTTGTAAATTTTGAACCCAAATCGATTTGTTTTGAGCCTTTAAAAACCTTTTTTTATCCTATCCAAAATCCTACATTACAGTCCAAAGAAAGACCTTCTGATCGATCTTCAAAAGATGCCAAGTTAGACAAATGAGAGAGTCTTACCGGTGAACACTCTGATCTCCAGCAGAAAAGACTCTGATCACAGCAGAAAAGAAATATGAGAGAGTCTAGCGGTAACACCCCAATCCCCAGCTGGAAAGTGATACAATTGAGAGAGTCTTATCGGTGAAAATCTTCACGGGCACCATAAGGCGATGAAAGCTGAGAGAAAAACCAAAATGAGAGAGGCTTGACAGTGAAAACCCTTCGGGCACTACAAGTCGAAGAAAGATTGAGAATCAGATGGAAATCACCAGACGAAAGTTGTGAAAGGCGATTAACGACGGAGGATAGGCCATATGTGCATGTCATGACCATTAGAGTTGGTATCCTTATTTGATAGGTTTTTATTTTATAGTTTCCTCGTTAGAGAGTCATCTCTTTCCTTTGTCTTTTATTCTGTTCCTTTTTATCTTTCTCCTTTCATAGAAAAATTCTTCAGTAGAGTCTGTTTGGTCAGAACAAGTGAGAAATGACTTCAAAATCTGCCATCAGCTTTCCAATTATGTAAGACGAGATTAGACTAGTACATACAAGTGGTATAGTCAGCAAGGAACAAGCGCGAGGCCAGTGTCAAGAAAGATATCCCCAGCAAGAGGGAATTGACAAAAGGATGGACGAGTGTCAAGAGGGATATCCTCGCCGAAATCAAAGGTTATAGACCTCAAAGCCAAGGCCCATAGACAAATCAAGAAAGAACAACGCAGAGAGCAATGGGCATGATTTGGGAAATTCATATGACATTAAAAGGTCGGGGAAATGCCAGTTTCCGAGCTATGCCACAAAAGAAGAGGGATATCCCCAGCAGAAAAGGTTGTTTTTAGTGACACAAATAAACAAAGAAAGTGGTTTATCAACAAAAACATTGCAAAATCCTCAAGGGGAATCAGCTATCATGGAAAAGATACATGGTCAGATGGAAAACAACGTTGAGAGGTTGGTGAATAAGGAATCGACAATAAGGTCGGAAGTTATCGCCCAAGTTTCAAGATAGTCGAACGACGCAAAACAGGTCAAGTAGTTCTAAAGACCAGCAGGAATATCATCCACAGCAAATAATATCATCCCCAACAAGTTTTGATAGTGTGATGGAATGCAGAACAGGGAAGGAGAAAGGTAAAAGTCATCCCCAGTAGGAGTATCACAACCAACCACCACAGTCGAATCTTAAAGGAAATGGCATTGATGGCGGAAAGGCATGCCATAAAGAAGATTATCAAACTGGGGAAGAAAATTTTCTTTTCATTTTGAAAATTTTCTGGAAGTTAGGTAGCCACATGGGGAAGAAGAAAGAAAACACCAGACTCAAGGGAAGTGGGTTTTGAACCAGTGTTATCCCCAATAGTGTTGAAAGAAAGAAAATAATGAGTTTTAATGAAAGGAGTTGTATCCCCAGCGGACAGAACAAAGAGATGAAACTGGTGTTTAGAAAAAGCAAAAGCCATTATCATCCCCAGCAGCTTCTAGAAGAATGAAGCACCGATTTGAAAGAATAAAATTCCCCAGTAGCGTTATCCTTAACAACGTTAGCCCAAGATGATAACACTTTTATCCCCAGCAGTGTTGAGAGAAAAAAAACATTTAGGAGGGGAAGAAAGGAGACTCCCCCAGTGGTATTATCCCCAGCAGGTAAGTAATTAATTCCCCAACATCATTATCCCTAGCAGTCTCGTGGGAAGACAACCCGAGCTTTTAAAGGAGGAAGCCATCCCCAGCAAGGCCACAAATCGGCCACCATTTTAAAACTGATAAATTTTTCTTTGCTTGAGAGTTGAAACAGGAACAAAACAGCGCAAGGGAAAAAGAAAAGAAAAGAAGAAATTACAAAGGTAAGTTTTTCAAATCTTTGATCTTTACATTTTCCTTCTAGGATAAAAAGTCCTAGTCTGATGGATTTCCCCCCCGATACAATCTTAGTCCGATGAATTTTTCTCCTAAGATAGAAAACTTAGTCCGATGAAATTTTCTCCTAAGATATCAAATCTTAGTCCGATGAATCTTTCTCCTAAGATCACAACAAAATGGACCTAATTTGACGATTTATCTCCTAGAGTCAAAATCTTGGTCCGATGGAATTTTTCTCCCAAGATAAGATATCAAATCTTAGTCCGATGAAATTTTCTCCTAAGATATCAAATCTTAGTCCGATGAATTTTTCTCATAAGATAGAAAACTTAGTTAAGATATCAAATCTTAGTCCGATGAATCTTTCTCCTAAGATCACAACAAAATGGACCTAGTTTGACGATTTATCTCCTAGAGTCAAAATCTTGGTCCGATGGAATTTTTCTCCCAAGATAAGATATCAAATCTTAGTCCGATGAAAGTTTCTCCTAAGATTATCAAATCTTAGTCCGATGAATTTTTCTCCTAAGATAGAAAACTTAGTCCGATGAAATTTTCTCCTAAGATATCAAATCTTAGTCCGATGAAATCTTCTCCTAAGATATCAAATCTTAGTCCGATGAATTTTTCTCCTAAGATAGAAAACATAGTTAAGATATCAAATCTTAGTCCGATGAATCTTTCTCCTAAGATCACAACAAAATGGACATAGTTTGACGATTTATCTCCTAGAGTCAAAATGTTGGTCCGATGGAATTTTTCTCCCAAGATAAAATAACAAAGTCTTAGTAGGATGAATCTTCTCCTATGATCAAAATCTTAGTCTGATGAATTTTATCCTATGATAATTTGAAAAAAAAAAAGAGAAGTTTGAATTTGAAAAAAAAGGGGGAGTCATTTTTTTAGTTTTCTTAAGATTATCAATGTTCAGTGTTGTTGAGGTCAGGAGCCCCCTGAAGAACAGAATGACGATTTATTTTTCGAAGTTGTTGATGTCAGGAGCCCCCCTATAGAACAGAATGGCGATTTATTTTTAAAGTTGTTGTTGAGGTCAGCAGCCCCCCTGAAGAACAGAATGACGATTTATTTTTAAAGTTGTTGTTGAGGTCAGGAGCCCCCCCTGAAGAACAGAATGACGATTTATTTTCAAAGTTGTTTTGAAGTTGGGAGCCCGCCCATATAACAGAGGAATACATTTCAGTCTTTAAATTTCAAGTTTTGAAGTTGGGAGCCCGCCCATATAACAGAGAAATACATTTCAGTCTTTAAATTTCAAGTTTTGAAGTTGGGAGCCCGCCCATATAACAGAGGAATACATTTCAGTCTTTACATTTCAAGTTTTGAAGTTGGGAGCCCACCCATATAACAGAGGAATACATTTCAGTCTTTAAATTTCAAAGTTTTGAAGTTGGGAGCCCGCCCATATAACAGAGGAATAATACATTTCAGTCTTTAAATTTTAAGTTTTGAAGATGGGAGCCCGCCCATATAACAGAGGAATACATTTTAGTCTTTAAATTTCAAAGTTTTGAAGTTGGGATCCCGCCCATATAACAGAGGAATACATTTCAGTCTTTACATTTTAAGTTTTGAAGTTGGAAGCCCGCCCATATAACAGAGGAATACATTTCAGTTTGTTAAATTTCAAGTTTTGAAGTTGGGAGCCCGTCCATATAACAGAGGAATACATGGAAGTTTGAAGTTAGTAAAGCAGAGGAATACAATCGAAATCCCCAATAGGAAACAACAAGAATTCCCAGCAGAGGAAGGAAGTCCAAGACTCGATGAAAAAATAATGTGAAGCTCCCGAGAAGGACATAAGCAGTTCGAGATCGGCAGTCAAGGGAAAATACAAGACAAGAAATACCAGAGGAGTCACCGAGACATCGAAGCAACAAGAGATACAAGAGCACGACTGGAGATCTAGATAAGATTTTGTAATTCATACACTATAGTTTAGTCTAGCTTCTTGTTTTCTTTCAGCATGGTGTAATAAGGTGGTCAGCAAGCACTAATAACAGCATGAAACAGCAGTAACATTGCAGTCCCATGGTAGTCTCAGCTACCAAAACTTCCCGAACTACATTAACTTGATTCCCTTCTAGCCAGGGATATGTAGGAAACCTTTGAAGCAAAGGTTCGGTTAAATATTTTTCAAAAAAAATGCTTCACACGGAGTACTCGGATGGGCAAAAATCGCTCACTTTATCTTTGCACGAAAACTCTTCGTGTTTTCAGACAAACAGGGGCAGCTGTAAGCACGTGATTTTTGGCCTATATGAGAATTACTCCCAAAAAATTCAAAATAAAACAATTTTCCTTTTGTGTGCAATTTTGAAAATTTCGTGGCATTTTTGGATAATTATTTGTATTTGTCTGTGCATGTTTATTTTGTTAAATTAATAAAAAGTACAAAAATATGTCGCATTTACATTTAAGATTTAATTCTACAATTAGGAGCAATTAAGTTTATTTTACAAAAATAAAAAATCACAAAAAAATAATGTATGTTTGTATTTTTAGCATTTTAATGTCCAAATTGTGTGATTTTTTCGTAATTGCTATTTAATTGTGTGTTAATTATTATTGAGAATTAATTTGCACTTTTATAAATTAATTAAGTTCTATAGGATAATTTAGGATTTTTAGAATTTAGTTTTAGTTTAAGAAAATATAAAAGAAGAAAAAAAAAGAAGCAATAAAAGAAGAAGAAAATCGGATTGGGCCACCTTTTAATTTAAATCAACCTGGCCCAAACCAAATAACCCCCACCGGGTCAACCCGACCCGGTCCGCCCCATAACCCAAACGAGTTACCCCCCCCTCTTCTTCTCCTTCTCTAAACCAACCCCAAGCTCCCATGGCTGCCCTCTCATGACTGCCCCTTCCCCTCCATCCTCACGTCCAAACAGACCCCTCCTCGTCGTCCACCCAAACCACCATCGCTGCTGCTTCTTCTCCTTCTCCATGGAAGCTACTGCCCCGTCGTCCATCTTCCTTCAACCAACGAACGTCCAAACGAACCCCATTGGCTTCTGCTTCGTCCAGCGAACCACAGTTGCCTCCATCGCCGGCTGAAACCCCAGTTGCTCTGTCGACCACCCTTGCTGCTTCTTCGTCATCGTCTTCTTCGTCAAGCTCCAGCCAGTCCACTGCTGCTGCTTCACCTCAACAGCCTCTCCGTCCGCCATTGAAACCAAACGACCACCCAAGTCAACCCCCTCACCGCCGGACAGAACCCCATGGCTGCCCTCTCCAGTCGCAAGCCCCAACTTCTATGTCCGTGGCTGCTGCTGCTTCACCCGTCGACCTCCATCCATGAACGACGAACCACCATAACACACACACACAGAGCCTCCACGTCCCCCAGCAGTAGCTTCATCTCACGTCGAGGTCGTTGGCAGTCTTGGTTCGAGTTTTTCGTTTCCGTTCGAGTTCATCGTTTGTCATTTCCGGTTAGTTGGTTGAAGTTTCATTTCTGTCCAATATTCTCGTATTTTGAAATCAGTATATGTTTGATTCTTTTCTTGTTCATTTCTTGATTATTTCTTCAGCTTGTTTTATGTTCTTGTTTAGTTTTAATATAGAAGTGTGTTAGTTTAATCACTTGAATCTTTTATCTTGGTTGTAATGTTGTTAGATTTAATTTGAAGTTCAATTGATTGTTGAGTTTAGTGATTGGTATTTACTTGTTTGTTCTGCTGAGTTTGTTCGGATATGAATCTGACTTTGTTGTTAATTCATGAACGTTGTCGATTAGGAGTTTGTTTCGCAAGTTTATTATGCAGAGTTTGAGTATTAGTTGTCAATTGTCAGGTTTGATTTGGTTATAGCTGCTGTAATTTGATTAATTGATTAGGTGAATTGGTTATAGCTTATATGGTTTTGGTACAGATTGAAAGGGATGGGGGTAGAATAGTAAATTGCAGTATTTTCAGGGGTAGAATGGTAATTTTAGTAGTTTCAGGGGCATTTTCGGGATTTTAAATGAGTCTTAAAAATGATTAATTTGAGTGCTCCGTCCACTAGGTACTAATAATATTAAAATAATATATAAAATAATACGTCGTGGGGACAAGACATAATGGTGGGGAATTAATACATTATTTAATATAGTGGGGGACAAAGCATGCGGTAGTGGGGAAATAATGGAATTAAATAAGGAAAAGATATGTGTTAGTGGGAATTAATACATTATTTAATATAGTGGGGGACAAAACATTAGGTAGTGGGATTCAAAAGGGGAATGAGTGGAAGATAGTGAGATTTAATTTAAATAAGGAGAGTTTGACTATAAATAAGGTAAGGGATGGACAGAAGTTAAGGGAGACTTTTAAAAATCTGGAGGGAGAGATTTTCGAGATTGGAGAGGGAATTAAAATTTTCTGAACATTAAGAGAGAATTGGGGATTTTTCGGAAAAGAAAAAACCTTCTGGAAATCTAAAGAGAGAGCAGTATACACCCGATATACACTTTGGATACGCTGGATATACAGAGGGAGAATTCATTTTTTTTAAAAACAATTTCGAAAAAAAAGAAGAAAGAATGAGGTCTTGCTTTGACTACTAAAAATCAGAATTAGTTTGGTACCATTTAATTGAGGTTTTTTAAAGTGGTTTCTTGAGTTGTTATTCCTGGTCTGCATTGGTTTGCGTTGATATTGTTCATTGAGTGTGCTGGAATCGTGTTGGTTTTCAAATATGTCACTGGGTGTCCCGTTTGCTGGTTGTTACTGGTATTGTTGCTGTTGTTATATGCTACTGCATTTCTGTTGATCTTCCACTTCTTTTGCTTCCAATATCAGGTACACAAATTGATATACTGGTTCTTGTAGAATGGAAACTGAAGCATAAATATGAAATGAAGAGTTGAAGTTCTGAATTTATCTTAGTTATATTCTGAATTTTAGTTGTATATGTACATTATTTAACTTTCTCTAATTAGAATCATGTAGTTGCTTGATATATATAATGGAACATCTGACAGTAGCTTAGTGGACGAACTGCCTATGTATGCTAGTAAAAAAGACTAATGGTGTAGTAGCTCTGATGATTTCGTTATGGTGTAGTAGCTCTGATGATTTCGTTATGGTGTAGTAGCTCTGAATTTATCCAAATCATGTAGTTAGTTCGTTATGGTTTGATGATTATCATGTCTCAAAAAAGCATGTTAGCTGATATAGACTATTCTTAAACATTCAACAGTTAGCTCATTAAACAAATAGTCCGTTTCGGAATTTGTAGGAATATTATTTAGCTAGACACTACTGGTTAATTTCAACATATAAATGGTATAGGATTAAAATTAGATTGCTAAGTTCTTTAATTTGGCAAACTGTGAGCATGTGTAGTATGACGTAACTAGGTAGTAACATGTGAATGAGATGGCCCGGGTCTAGTTTTGTACCATACACGTTGGGCCTGGGCCCGCATTGACAACGGACTGCCTTGCTTGCATCATTTTCAGATTTTAAGAATCATATTCGGAACCCAACTATAACAACTCGTAATCATGTAAATAAATTAGGACCTTTTCTCTTTCATTGAGACAAATTTAATAGAAAAAATGTAGGCATTTTAGGATTATCCTTTTAAAATAAATGAGATGAGCCTCGCCTAAAAAAATGCACAAGTTGCGGGGCCCTCAATAATTGGTTAATAATTGTATAGACTTCAGGATCGGTCGTTTAGGAAATTTCACGATCTTACCCAAAATAATGATACACTAGTCGCTTTAGGCGCGCCTTTAACAATTTACTTTCTTAAACTCGGGTGCACATTTATATGACCCAAATCCAAATCTCAACAGAGTCGAAATGTGTCGATAACCACGGGTACATTGATGTGACGTGGTTCGAGATACGTTTTTCACAATGTTGCAATTCTCTGTTAAAATAATAATAATAATAATAAAAGCGGTAAAGAGTTTAAAGTTTGCACATAAGTTCATGATTGTATAAAATCAGATAATCAAGCCGAATATGACAGTTGAGCGACCGTGCTAGAACCACGGAACTCGGGAATGCCTAACACCTTCTCCCGGGTTAACAGAATTCCTTATCCGGATTTCTGGTGCGCAGACTGTTAAATAGAGTCATTCTTTTCCTCGATTCGGGATTCAACCGGTGACTTGGGACACCATAAATCTCCCAAGTGGCGACTCTGAAATAAATAAATAAATCTCGTTTCGATTGTCCTTTAAATGGAAAAAAAACTCCCTTCCGCGCCCCTTTGCGGGCGGCGCGGGCGAAAAAGAAGGTGTGACAAGTATCACTAGTGCATGGCGAGACAACTCAGAGAATCTTGTCTCATAGTCGATGACATGCAATAGCTAGCGATCTTTCAGCCATGCAAATGTAAATAAGGTGGTGATATTTCAGCCATGCAGATGTAGATAAACTGGAGATCTTTCAGCCATGCAAATATAAATAAGGTGGCGATCTTTCAGCCATGCAAATGTAAATAAGGTGGCATTCTTTTAGTCGTGCAAATGCGGATGGAGACAGCGTTTAGTCTCAGAAGGCAGAATGGTAGCCTTATGCAAAGCAAAGAATGCAGATGGAGACAGCGTTTTGTCTCGGAAGGCAGAATGGTAGCCTTATGCAATGCAAAAATATAGATGGAGACAACGTTTAGTCTCGGAAGGTAGAATGGTAGCCTTATGCAATGCAAAAATGCAGATAGATACATCGTTTAGTCTCGGAAGGAAGAATGGTAGCCTTATGCAAGAAATAAAAGGGCAAATGGTAATAAAGCTTTCTTAGCTAATAGCAGGTTGCGATATTATGACTGTTGGGGATATTGTGACACACGGAATATCACCGGCGTGCGTGGATAGCAAATGTTGGTAAGTGCGATAGTTCTGAGAGTTGTATTCTTGAACAATGTCTGTCTCGTAAACGTATAATACGGTCGATCATTTCGGAATCCAAGTTCCTACATCCAATGAAAAATCGTGAGTTTTGTAAAGGGGAGGTTAGATCGTATCCCCGCTGGCTTTGCTTGACCTGCTCAGTGCTGATCTAGTGATACTGTACGTATCTTCGGGGTAGCATTGCTAAACAAAGTGATTTTAGAAATAAACATGCATGATTTAGTAAAAATATAACATAAATACATAATTAAGAATAGTTTTCTTTTGATGAACCGACGACTGCGATGTGGTTCAAGACATTGCAACCCTTATTGCTATATAATTTTGAGGGTCCTCCTCAAAATTCTGCCCCAGTTTACTGGGTTGATGCTTCCGACTGTTACTAGCGATAACTGACTGAAATCAACTTCGGAATTTTGAGGCTCCTCCTCATAATTCTGCCCCAGTTTCTAATTGCGGGGAAAATGAGAATTTTATTGAATTATGACTGAATCCATAGGGCTGCCTACGTATCTCCTCTTAAACGGAAATCAGGTCAGGTGTAGTTCAATTTACATCATATAAGGAAAGCATGAAAATTACACGTAGTAGCGCTTGACTGCATCTGAATTAATTGGTTTTGGCCAAACTTTCTCCATCTAATTCTGCAAGTATGAGGGCTCCTCCTGTTAGAACACGGTGAACCATGTACGGACCCTGCCAGTTGGGGAGAGAATTTCCCTTTGGCTTCATCTTGATGCGGGAAAATTTTCTTTAAAACCAGCTGCCCCGGTGTGAATTGTCTCGGCTTGACTCTTTTATTGAAGGCTTTGGACATTCTGCTCTGATAGAGTTGACCATGGCAAACTGCATTCATTCTCTTTCCATCTATAAGGGCTAATTGTTCAAAACGACTTTTCACCCATTCTGCATCGTCGAGCTCGGCTTCCTGTATGATCCTTAAGGAAGAAATTTCTACTTCAGCGGGAATGATGACTTCTGTACCGTAAACCAGCATATAGGGGTTGCCCCAAATGATGTGCGGACGGTGGTGCGATATCCCAGTAAAGCAAATGATAGCTTCTCGTGCCACTATTTATGCTTCTCTATCATTTTCCTCAATATCTTCTTGATATTCTTATTGGCGGCTTCTACTATTCCATTCATCTGAGGTCTGTAGGCTATAGAATTCTTGTGTCCGATCTTGAAAGTTTCACACATAGCTTTCATCAATTCACTATTGAGGTTGGAGCCATTATCGGTAATGATTGATTCTGGAATCCCGAATCGACAAACAATGCTGCCGCGGACAAAGTCTTCCACAACTTTTTTAGTAACTACTCTGTAGGATGCTACTTCGACCCATTTGGTGAAATAGTCGATTGCTACCAGGATAAACCTGTGCCCGTTGGAAGCAACAGGCTTGATTGGTCCAATAACATCCATTCCCCAGGCGGCAAAAAGCCATGGTGAGCTCGTTGTATTAAGCTCATTTTGTGGTACTTTATCATGTCTGCATGTATTTGGCAGTGGTGGCATTTCCGGACATACTGGATGCAGTCCATTTCCATAGTCATCCAAAAGTAACCAGCTCAGAGTCTCTTCTTTGCTAAGAGAAAGCCATTCATATGTGGACTGCAGGTCCTCCTATACAGGATTCCTCCGTTGTGAAAGAAATTGTTGGAAAACCTCTGAAGTGTGCGTTTATAAGTAGGATTTGCAAGTTATGGGTACTCTCCCCTTGCCAAATATTCGTTGATGTCATGAAACCAAGGCTTTCCATCTGCTTCTTCTTCAACATGGGCACAATAAGCTGGCTGATCATGGATCTTTACTTGAATGGGATCAATGAAGTTTTTATCTGGATGTTGTATCATGGATGATAGGGTAGCTAATGCATCGGCGAACTCATTCTGGACTCTGGTCACATGTTGGAATTCCGTCTTTGTGAACCTCTTTCTCAATTCCTGTACATGATATAGATACGGGAGTATCTTGGAGTTCTTCGTCGCCCATTCTTCTCGGACCTGATGTATAAGTGGGTTCGAATATCCGATTACTAGCAACTCTTGAATGTTCATGTAAATGGCCATCTTGAGCCCTAAGATGCAGGCTTCATACTCGGTCATATTGTTGGTGCACGGGAACCTGAGTTTGGCAGATACCGGATAATGCTGACCGGTTTTTGATAGGAGGACTGCTCCTGTTCCAACTCCTTTGAAATTTGCTGCTCCATCGAAAAACATTCTCCAACCGTCATAAGATTCTGCAATATCTTCTCCTATGAATGATACCTCTCCGTCAGGAAAATACATTTTCAGGGGTTCGTATTCTCCATCCACGAGGTTTTCAGCAAGGTGATCTACTAGCGTCTGTGCCTTGATTGCCTTCTGAGTTACGTAGACAATGTGAAATTCACTCAACAGGATTTTACACTTGGCTAACTTTCCAGTGGGCATGGGCTTCTGAAAAATGTACTTCAAAGGGTCCATCCTTGATATGAGATATTTGGTATAGGCACAGAAGTAGTGTCGCAGCTTCTGAGCTACCCAAGTCAAAGCATAACAGGTGCGCTCTAATAGGGAATACCGGGTCTCATACGGGGTGAACTTCTTACTGAGGTAATAATTGGCCTACTCTTTCCTCCTCGTTTAATCATGCTGCCCCAGAACCAACCGAAAGCTCCATCCAACACGACAATGTAGAGTAATAGAGGTCTACCTGGCTCGGGCGGGACCAAAACTGGTGGTGTTGACAAGTATTCCTTGATTATGTCGAAAGCTTTTTGGCAGTCATTGTGAGCACATGATTTTTTCCTCGCATAAATTACTCCTACAGAATTCCCAAAATTAGAATTTTCCTTTTTATTTTATTTTGAATTATTGCATAATTTTCATGTTTGTTTGCGTTTTTGTGTTCATGTTTAATTTTTATTTAATCCATAAAAACTACAAATATGGGTTGCATTTGCATTTAGAGTTTGATTTTATATTTTTAGATTAATTAGTAAATTAGTATGTTTTACAAAAATGGAAAAATCACAAAAAATAACTCGTGTTTGCATTTTTAATTTTGAGTTCGAATTTTTGTAGTTTTTCTTTTAATTTGGTATCTAATTATTTGTGGTAATGTTTATCTAGAGTTAATTAATTTGTTTGTATAGGATAATTTGTGTTAGGAATTAATTTAGATGTTTATTTTTAATTTTGAAAAGAAAAAGGTTTTTGAAGTAAAAAGAAATGAAAAAAAAGAGGGGTTTTAATAAAAAGGACCCAACTTTGCGCCAAATCCACAACTACCCGTCCAAATTGCCCCAAGCCCAATTATACACCCCTGAAATCCGGTTTAAACCAGCCCAATCTATCCCAAAACCCGGTCTAGCACCCCCATAATCTGAACGACGTCGTTTCAGTCACATTGCATCTAGCCTGTTGATCTCATCTCATCCAACGATCCGAAACTGGGGAGTTTAATAATATATATATGTCCTAACGACGTCCCCCCTACCCCCATCTCTCATCTCTCTCACACCCCTCAGAGACCCCCAAAACCCTATCCAGCCGCCCTTAAAATCCCACCGCCTGAGGGTGGCGGCGCCACTACCAATCCCCACCAGAATAACACCACAAGATCTCCTCACTCCCCTCTTTCTAAACCTATAGTCCTTTACCTTCGAATCTAGCCTGAACGGTTCGAATCTTCAATTGATGATTTGACCTAAAACCCTAAATCCCAATTCCTTCGATTCAAGGTTTCTGTGAAGTTTTGAGGATCAATTAGACCATAGTCGTATGTTTTTTGTAAACAACGAACACACGACTACTCTCCGACTGACCCGTAATTCCTAAGAGTCAAAGTTTCTGTGCATTTTCTGGTCTAGGCTGTTCTTTTTTTAGGTATGTGTCCTTAACCTCTAATTTTGAAATTGCATGAAGTTTATTTGTTATCTTTTTCTTTTTTTTCTATGTGTGCGTTTTAATTTTCCTTTTCTTTTCTTTTCTTTTCTGACTATCTGATATTTGAAATCTTTTGCATGTTCTTCGTTTTAAACTAATTAGTTTTTTGTGACTAAATGTTAATTTGTTTTGGTTTGCCCTTTCTATTTGGGCTTTTGAAGAGTCTGTTGAATCCATTATTTCCCCTTCCTCCATTTTTCTTTGAATTTTCTGTGTCGAATTTGGGCTCAAAAGAAAAGGTTCAGCCCAGAGTATGTAGACCCAAACCTGCTAAATAAATTTGGGTCAACTTGACCCATGTTTTAGGTCAGGTTTTCTGAAGTAAGAACAGGTTAAATAAGGGGTTATTGGGGTAGTTCATCTAGGGAATCTTTTGGTAACCACCTGGAGAAGCTTCTTAAAAGCTGAAAAACAGACTTACTTGGGGCAAGCAAGTCAGTAATTCAGGGACTAAGTAGCAAAAATGAAAATTCACAAAGGGCTGGAATGCAAAGTTTAGCCTATTTCTGCTGCCCTAATAGTTTGCCTATAAAGGCATTGCTAATAAAAGCGAGGATGTGATTTTAGAGGAGAAAAATTCAGAAAATCAAAAACGGCTAAGGTTTTGAGTAGAAAACTACTGATCCATTGAACTATGGCTCTGAATCTGAAGGTTTTCATTTTCTGAAATAATTTTCTGCATCAGCTGGGGTTAAAATGGTTTGAATTTGGTTTTGAAAGCTTGGTTTTGAAGTCAACCTGGTTTACTGTTCGATTGGGTTAGGTTTTGAATAGTTTCAAATCAATTTTCTGGGTTTTGCTGGTGTTGATTCTTGATACTGTTCTGCTGATACCTCATCTCTTGCTTCATTTGTTTCATTTCTAGGTACATGACCTTGTAACCCCTTTGGTTGTGAAGTGAATTTGAGGAATGACATGTTGTGAAGAAATGAAGATCTTTTGATTGTTTTCCTTTTTTTCCGCTTTTACTTTTTTTTATCCAAGTTCTTAAGTCATATTTACTATCTAAGGTGTTTGAATTAATGTAGTGCTATGAACATTTGGGGATTATTGTGGAATTTGTAATTGGACTTTGTTTGGTATTCACTCATTCAATATGTGCTAGATCTGTTAAGAAATTGCATGGAGTAGTTTAAGGTTTGTAGAGTAGATATGTTTGCCTAATAGTGCTAGATCAAAGCCTGTGGTCACTCATTCATGTATGTCATTAAGGATCACATGAGGTCATGTGTGTTTATACCCAATTTTTTTTATGTATTTTTATGCACAAAATGCTTTCAAAATAACATGTATATGCATATATAAGCATGCCCAAGTGTTTTGGTATTTTTTCCTAATTTGTAAAAAAATTTAAAATTAATTTATTGTCTATTTTAGTAGTATAAAGACCAATAATTACTTCCAAAATCATCAATTTTGGTGAATAATTTATTTTATTCCCATATTTATACTAAAATATAGTTAAGGTGATTTTTTTATAATTTTACAAATTTATTTGGTATTTAAAAGACTAAATTGCATATAATTGCAATTATAGCCTACTTTATGATTAATAGCATTTTATAATAGTAAAATTGGATCCAGTATTTTTAAATCAATATTTATATACTATAAATTATTTTAGTACTTTTAATTTGCTTTTTAAAATCATCTTCGCTATTTTTATAAAATAAAAAGCAAAATTGGCTATTTAATATTTAGCCCCATTTTTATTTCAATAACAGACCCATTACATTTCAATTATAGCCCTTAATTTGACTCAATTAAACTAGCCCAATTCCATTTGGACCCAACCCACAACCCAATTCCAAATGACCCGCCCGATTCCTACTATTGATCGAGGCCGTTGATCATTTTGATCAACGGCCATACCACCCTTACCTTTTTTAACCCCAAACGACTACCCTAATCCCTCATTTCCCATCTCTCAGCCGCCTTTGAAACCTCTCGTCTCTCAAACGCTCCAAAACCCTAGCCTCATTCTACCCCTCTTCAACCACCACTCCACTGGAATCTATGACTTCTCAGGCCATGGATGGTTGGTACTCACTCCCTTCCATCAGTAAACCATGGTTGTTCGAAGCTTCGAGACCTGGCCTCGATGGTTCTCCTTCAGATCCTTCTCAGATCTGTAGATCTATGGCTTCTCCGGCCATTATTCCGGTATATTCAAGCACTATGAGCCTTTTCGACTCAGGATCTGACTTTCCTTAAGAGGTTTCTCATTTCTAGGGTTTTCTCTAAAACCCTAAGCTGTCCGAGGTTCTTTACTTGTTTATTTTCTTAGATCTGGAAAATGTATGTGTTCTATTGAATTTTTAAAGGTTTTCCCCAAATTCTCTTTTCAAATTCGTTTAATTTCGATTTAGGGTTTCTAAAAGGTTTTTCAAAAGCATCTTTCTCATTCTTTTTGTTCTTTCTTTATGTGTGTTTGTCTGTGTTATGCTCGTATGGCTTCTTTTACTACGCATGTACTATTCTTCTACTTCCTTTTTCTATTATACACGTTACTCCTGGACTCACATGTTAATCCGTGTTATGTTTTCCTTACTCTTCTACTATATGTGTTTACTGTGAGTTCTTTGATGTTGTTGGCTTTAGTGGACTATGTTTGTGTTCTTACTAAGCATGATTCATCTGTTTTTGCCTAAGTTTGTATCACTTTTTCTTCTGAACTTGTTTAAGTTCTGAGTTTTTTTTCTCAAAACATGTTCTCCATGCTCTTAACTGTGTATCGTGTCTGTTTGTTTCTCATAAGTCTTTGGAAAAGACTTCTGAGCCTCTATCGAGTGGCTTGCCTTCTTATCTCTATTGTCAGATTCATCTTGAAACCCCAGTATTTAGGGTTTCCTTTGGCAATTTTGATTTTTGTGTTTGAATTAGGGTTCCACTTTGGGACCCTGGACTCTCAGACGCATTGTGAGTTTACAAACGGGACTTGCAGCCTTTCTTGCTTATGATTCTGAACCTCTCTTTGATTAAACTCTCTTCTAAATAAACTTCTTGATTCACATGTTTGTGTGCTTTTATATATGAGAACTCTTCTTTCAAAAGGTCTTTACCAACTAATTGATTGATTTCGAATTCCTTTTAATAAGTCCTAACTGATTGTTATTGATTTCCTTTAATTGAACCCTCTTTACCTATTCCTGACTTGGTTCATTCGAACTAAGCCTGTAATGTTGATTTTACTGGCTGTCTGATTGATTCCCTTTCCTTTTTCTTTACAAACCAAGTACTAATGGACTTTTGCCTTAAATAAACTCTATGTATTTACCCTTTTTATGCTACTGTGAAAAGATTTTAATCAAATTTCTTTCCTCAATTGTATTCTACCCGTTTGAAATCAAATCCTTTAACTGAAAGGAGATCATATGAGACTGATTTCAAAGTTACTTCCTTACCTTTATTACTCGTTTTCTGCACTATAAAAGGGACTACCCTTCTGCACTTTTAACACCTCTTCGAGTTCAATACCTCGATCTTTTAGATCAATACTTTCAACTTACTTACACACTTTATTGCTTTGAGTTCAATACTCTTACAACATTCTGCTCTTTTTTGGGATCTTTTGGAACTTCTGCTTGCAACTTGGCTTTTTCAAGACTACTTTTACTTGTTTGTTTTCCCTGAAACTAGTATGTTCTAATTTAGCTTTCCTGCCTTACTCCTATGTGTTTATTTACAGTTTTCTGCAATCCTGTTTACTTTGTTGTTCATGATTAATGTTAACTATGTGTGTTCTTTCCTTGTATCTATTTTCTGTTATAAATCCCTACCCCTATTCCCTTCTATGTGTTTGAGTTAAGGTTCATGGACTGGCAGTATCCAAATTACTGCCCAGGTCCAAACCTGATCCTCAATGGATCTTAACTCCCAATTTTGGCTGACAGGCTGGTCAGGGGTGTGCCAGCACTCTTAAATTGCTGGGCATGACCACCAGCATGCCATGGCCTTCCCTAATCCCCCTCTATGAACATACACTTACTCTTAGATTCTAAGTTTTGTCCCCCTTTTATGAGCCACGCTTTGGGACCCTGAGTTCCCTCTGAACTTCGACATTTGAGGGCTGACTCTTCCATACTGCACTATAATCTAATTCTGTAATGTGTTTGGGGTGTAAGCACTGCCCTGAGTTCCTTTGAGACTCTTGGGAACTTTGACACATCCCAAATAAGAGAAAGACTTTTGGAAAATGGATCCTGGAAGTTGGTTTATCTCATATTGTTAGACCTAGAGTCTGAATTAGGCTGTTTGGTTGCAGCTGGAAGTTCTAATGTATTTATTTTTTTGATTCATTTGGGTCTGTAATAATTTGTAATAACTATGGGGTTCTAGTGAAAAAGGGGAGGGTCATTTATGTATGCATATGGATAGACAGCATGCTCATAGGGATTACTATTTACAAATTCTGCATTTATGCATATCATATAGTACTCCTGCCTATAAGTCGTCTCATTATTACATTAGAAACCATGCCTATAAGTTTCTGCATATAGAAATCATGTATAAGTTTCTGCACTTATGCATTTAGAAATCCTGCCTATAAGTTATGCATTACACGTAGAAATCTTGCCTATAAGTTGTTTCATTACTGCATTAGAAACCATGCCTATAAGTTTCTGCATATAGAAATCATGACTATAGTTTTGTTTCTGCATTTCTGCATATTCATCTGTCGTTAGGCAAACAATCATAGGTTTAATAATAATCAACTTCATTCTAGATACCATGTCTATAGGGCTCCTACACTTACATAGTCATTTTAAAATCAATAACGCTTAGAAATCATGCCTATAGGAGCAGCCGTCTGAATCTGATTCGTCTATTTTATCTATAAGTCTAAAATCAGTAGTAATGTTTGTTTAATATCAGCAGAATTTAATTGGTTCTAAAATCAGTAACCCTTCTTTAAAATCAATATACTTCCACCTAGGCAAGCAGTAGGTAATTGTTTAACTATGTCAATTTTAATAAACTGCAACCAGACAAGGCCTAATTCGGACTCCTCATATGAGAAACATGTGATGAAGCAGCCTGTCCTAACGCTTTAAATTTAATTACTATAACCAGTATTTGAAGCCATGCTAAATAATTTGCTCCTTTAAGTGAGGAGGCCTGTTTGATCCCTTAAACTGCTATTTGTTTCCCCCTACTTGCTTATGTGTTTTGTTTGTCGCATTAGAATTTTGTCCTTTTAAAACTCTGAAAAGCCCCAACCTTCCTCCCTTTAGGACTAGTCATCCCAAATGCCTCCGGAACTGATAGGATCGGGACGGGTAATAGCATGCAATAAGTAACGACACTATTCTGCGTTTAATAACTTAACAGGGTGGGAAAGGGTAGATATGGACATGATGACTAATGCGCTAATACCACGTTCGACCCCTCTTTTGAGAAGTGATTGTCGGGTATTGCATTGATGTGATCCATATTGTTTGTAAACCTAGGACCCCTTCCCCTTTACTTGTTATCCCTTTTTTAACTGTCCAGACTATTTGCTTAAGATTTCTGTTTTCTTTATCTTTCTTCAAACTTTCAATTCACTTGCAACATTATGTGTAAATCCCCTTCTATTTGAGACCTTTATTTACTTACTTGTTAGTTAAAGTCACAATTGTAACATGGTCGGGAACCACACTAGTGGATCTTGGGGGTGCCTAACACCTTCCCCTCGAGATAATTTTTAGCCCTTACCCGAACTCTGGTTTTCCAACTCGAACTCTTCTTTAGTGTCCTAATGCACTTTAATCATTAGGTGGTGACTCTTCAACCCAAAAAAACCCAATTCCCAAGAGGGAACGAGTTGTCCTCCCAAATGTCATGAACCTGATTTCACCTTAGAAAAAGGTGGCGCGACAATGTGTATTTTCATGTTTGGATGGATTTGTAAGACAAGTACTTGTTACTCTTACTGGTCTGTTTGCATTTAGTTTACAAAAATGATCCATGTTTAGTATGAACATATCCGTTCATATGGTTAAGCTCTGTTGTTTTTCAATCTTTAATTTATCATTTTGTTTTTTAAGGGTCAAAGTGTGTTCGAATGAAAAGGACGAGTGCCTGTTCCTGAAAGTGAGGTTTATGATTGTTATTCTATTGGTGCAAATTTTTTGATACTTAATGTAATTGGGATGCATGTATTTGTATAAGAATGAGTTTGGTTTGTCTATGCAAAGGCTTTGTTATAAGTTAGAATCAGAAGAGTATGGGTCATTGTGGTACGAGTCCAAAATCGAACCAAGTGTGCTTTTCATGTTTGCTCATCATGTCACTTCATAGAGTCCCATTTACTGCTCATATGGACTAAGCCAAGGTTCAAATAAATTGGGAGTCTCATGGTTATTTTGTAAAGCTAGTTAACAGATTGATGTCAAGCATAATGAACCAATGAGTATTTGATTTGGGAGTATTTGATCAAGTTATTTATCTATTATTCCTAGTTTAAGACAATTATAAATCTGGAAGTCAAATGGAAATTTATGCATATGTCTTGGACTCAGATCTAATTGGATCTTGTGTTATTTTTGTTTACTGCAAATGAATGATCAATTCAATGCCTGCATGGTACCGTCAAAAGGGCTTGATCGAGGTTCTCAATCTCGTTTCGTTGGGCTGGCCTCAGGATAGATTTCTATGGCCCAATTCACGTGTGTGTGTATAGTCAGCATTTAGTGGCTTCGAAATTTTGGCTTTGGGTATCGCTTTCAGGACCAAATGTTGGAGTGGATCGTGCATTAGTGCCGAGTTAGTTTAGACTTTAATGTTTTGGGTAGTTACAATTTTAGTGGCCTTTTAATTAATCCATTGTTTCTTTAGATTGGAGGTGTGCCATAATAAGCAATTGAATAAAGTATGGCCCTCCGTGTTTTCGTTTGGATTCCCTTTAAAATTGAAATTGAGGCGTTCCATGCCAAACAAAATCTCGAATGCGTGGCCCTAGTTTAATTATTTCTTTAAAATCCTTAGAATTCGAGGCATGCCATTTAACAAATTTCCATGGCCCTTGCAAAGTTAGAACGCGTAGTTACTTTAGGCGTGTTATTTTAATAATATTACCTTCCTAAACTCGGGTGTGCATTTCATGTGACCCAAATCCAAATCTTAATAACGTTGAATAAAATGTGTTTTGGATTGCGGGTGCATTTCATGTGGCGCGATCCAAAGACATGTTTTAGACGACGTTAAATTTTCTTTAAAACTAATTAAAAGCGGTTAATAAATCTAAAATTGTATGATAGGCTAAAACATGTAATAAAATAAAATAATAAGCCAATTATGATAGTTTAAGCGACCGTGCTAAAACCACGAAATCTGGGGGTGCCTAACACCTTCCCTCGAGTTAACAGAATTCCTTATTCAGAATTTTTGGTTCGCAGACTTCAAAAGGAACGTCGATTTTTCCTCGATCTGGGATTTTAAAATAAACCAGTGACTTGGGACACCAAATGAACTATCCCAAGTGGCGACTCTAAATAAAATCGAATAAATAATCCCATTTTGAATAATGTCAGTTAAAGTGGAAAAACTCCCTTGTATCACCTTCGGGTGTGTAAAAAGGAGGTGTGACAGCACTGGCTACTCTGCTTGAGACCCGAACCCAGAACATTTGTTCAGGGTTCAAGAATTCGAGCTTAGAACAGCTTTTGTAGTTGGCTTTATTTATTATCTGATTTTTGTACATGTTTGAGCCTAATATGCTAAATGTCGCTTTTACCACTTTGATATTTTGTGAACTGTATATAAATTGCTATGAAACACTTCCTCTCTCTAAGTCTTCTAAATCATGGAGAAGGGTGCACTTCGTGTGACTTCTCTTCTGTCTAGAGTCTTATCCCATTTTAGAACGAGGTTCGGACAAGTTGCTAAGCTAGTGAAGCTTCTATATTCCCGGTACACTGCCCCCCCCAGCCCGAGTTGTCCACTCGGGTAAGCCAGGTCTAGAATAATAAACCCAGGTTTTAAACCTAGTATAACAAAGCCTCATACTAGATCCCTAATAGGAACGTTTGTTTGCATCACGTGCATTTGACTTAGGAGACTCAACACAAGGGTTGGGTCTGTCTAGGACAGGTGTACCTGAAATGAAAAGACCATCCTGATGCATTCTACTTGCTACTTGTGCATTTATTTGCTTCGGATTTGCATGTTGACCGGTTTGTGAATAATGGGAGAAAGTTGGGAAAATAGAATAGCAATGTAAGGGTTAAGTGAGTTAATCACCTGTTTTGAAAAAAAACTAATGTCCAAATAGTACTGAAACTCTGCCGAATTTTTGAGAAAAAAAGGTTTTGTTTTCAAAAATAGTTGGTTTTGTTTTATCCGCCCGAACTACGCCAGTTTGATTCTCACCGGATGTGGGATACGTAGGCAACCCCCATCGGGTCCAACTTTCCTTTTGCAAAAATAGCCCAAAAAGAACAAAAATTTTATTGTTTTATTGTGAATAAGTAAGGAGACGCTATTCTTGTCTAAAATAGCCGAATGTCCCCAGAAGGGCGCCGGAAGGCTGTTTTTGCAAGAACAGCCGCCTTTGGTCTCTTTTTCAAATTTTTGATCGATTATCAAGTACAACCTTAAAATATTCTTCCTCAAAGTGCTGAAAGGCCTTATTTTCAAAGCCGGATTTTTGTTTTGGAAATGAAATTTTTTGAAAATATGGTGTTATTCTTTTGGGTCAAAATGAGTTATTAAATCACCTTAATAAACGTGCAGGATGGGCACAAATGAAATTGAACTCTTCACAGTTTTTAAAGAGATCCCCTTAAAGCTCCAAATGTGGTGGAATGATCTAGGAAAAAGTAGTAGAGAAATAGTGGTAAAGGTTATGGGAGGCCTCGTTGGATTGTTGAACGTCAAACCAAGGTTGGACGTAATTGAAGCTTTAATACCTTTTTGGGACCCAACTCGCAATGTGTTCCGTTTCTCTGACTTTGAGCTCACACCCACCCTAGAATAAGTTGCAGGTTATGCGGGCCTTAATGGAAACTTTAGAAGTCAATATCCATTGTCACCAAGACCGGTATCTCCCCACAGATTTCTGGATCTGCTGAGTATTAGTTGGGATATTCAGGATGGAAATTTGTCTGAAGGGTATTGCACTCTCCAGTTCTTATATCACCGTTATGGTAACCCGCGAGGTTTTGAAGAGCCAAACACTGGTCTGACCCATGCCTGAAATAAAGACAAATGGGAGGCAAGGCGGGGCTTGGCTTTTATAGTAGCATTCTTGGGAGTTGTAGTGTGTCCGCAAAAAGATGGTAATACCGAGATGGGTCTCGTAGGAATGATCGATGTTGCAATCAAGAAAGCCAACAGCACTGTAGTTCCCCTAATCTTATCTGAAATCTACCGAGCCTTGACTATCTGTCGGAAAGGGGGAAAATTCTTCCAAGGTTGCAATCTATTACTACAATTATGGATGCAGGAACATCTCTGCCACCGAGTTGGGTATATGAATTACGGTATGACCAATTTGAGCTGTATTGAGGAATTTGAAAGCTGAGTAGTGGGTATTGAATTCCCTGAGGGTACTAAATCTCGACTTGCACATTTGAGCTCCTTCACTGCCAATAAAATTGAGTGGGCATTCGGATGGCTTCCTGTCACTAAAGCATATACATGTCAGTTGAAGTATGTTATCTCCTTCTGATGGGCATCCAGGGCATCCAGCCATATGCTTCCCACAGGGTTTTGCGCATATTAGGAAGATTTCAAACCGTCCCCCATGACGAAGATTTGAGTAAACATGTCATTGAATTGGGCCCAAAAGCCGTATTTACAGAAGGGAGAAATCGCCAGGTGTGGAATGAATGTAGATTTCTTGAACCTAATACCATGGTGCGAGATCTAGCTAGAGGTGAAGTGGACCCTAAGTACATTGTTTGGTTCGGTAAAAGATTTCAGATTCCTGAGAGGCCTGCTAAGAGAGCCCACGTTCAACAATTTACTAGCGACTCGCAAGAGTAGTGGGGCTGGTTGGCAAAAGAAGAAAGCTACATGGCCAAAATAAGCAAGTTGGAAAGACAAGTTATGGACCTTCAAATTGAAAATGGTGTGCAAGCCGCCGCAGACGAGGGAGAAAAGAAAAAACTAACTCAAGAAAATGAAGCCCTCAAAACTAAAATCCGGAATATGAAAATAGCTGCTAGAAACCCGGAGAGAAGTCGAGCGGATGAAAGGCTTATAACCAGCCTGAAAAAGAAAGCCCTTGAGTGTCAAGATGACCTAGAAAAGTCTAAGGCCAGTCTAGCAAACGCTTGGGCTCAATTAGCGGAAAATGCAAAAAGTAGGACATAGTTTGTGCACCAAATGAAGAGAAAGTATGAGGGGACAATCACCAGCCTGAGAAGAAAGGTAACTACTCTTGAGAATGAGGTAGCCAAGCAGGCTAAAGATTTCAAAGCTGTTAAGGAACAATGTTATGATCTTATGGCTCAGATGGAGGAAGGAATACAACAGTTGCAAAATCAACACCTTCACGACTTTCAAGTGTTAGAAGCCCGGAATCAGCAGATAGGGCGGTTTCTTTAAGAAAAAGGCAAAATCAGAGAGAAGATCAGAACCATTGCTGACTATATTACAGTGAAATGGCAAGTGTGCGAGGACATGACTCGTACCACTTTCTTCGCTGTAGTGATGACTTCCGCCCGCCAGATAATGAGTGATTTGGAGCGGTTGCAAGGGGATCTCTCGTATAGGCCCGCGGCGAGACCGAATGATGTCCTGCGGGCACCAGGAGCATTAATGTATTCCTGATTTTCACTTGAGTCTGTATTTTTCTTTCTGTTGGAGTCTGTCAGTTATTTTTGATTCTGTATTTTATTTATGTCGGAGTCTGTTAGTCGTTTCTCGAGTTTATATTGCCATCTTGCTGTTAGAGTCTGTGGTTTTCTTTTCGAGTCTGTTAGTTTTGAGTCGTTGTAATCAAAGAATTTTTTTTTATGAAAAATTGAAAATCCCAAAATATTTTGTTATTTATTTTTTTACATTTATTACCCCCCAGAACTACGCTTGGTCTAATTCATGCGGGGTCATGATACATAGGCAATCTACATAGGATTCGATCGTAACCCAAAAGAGTAAAGAAACAAAATGAGAGAGAGAGAGAGAAAAAAAAAGAAACCGTGAGGAGGGAACAATGAGAGAAAAATTGAGAGAACAAAAACAAAGAGAAGTCAAGCAAAGAAAGGCAAGAATGAATAAAGAGATGAAAAGAAAAGAGTGGGAGTGGAAAGAAGAAAATTGGGAAAGAATAAGTAAAGCCGGGATGAAGCATGCAACCGTTGGAAAACGTGTAGAAGCACATTAACTGTATAGATGCATCACACCCCCAACGTGCGATTACCTATCTGTTATTTGTTTCAAACTATCTGTTTGCTGCTGTTACTATCCAATTCAGGTTTTTATAGAACGGTGGTTGGTTTTTGTGGTAATTTGGCTTCGCACCCATACTTTACGAGATCAAAGGGGAGCATCAAAATGTCTTCAGAAATGACTCTGCCGATAATTCCCATCATGGAGGATAGTCCAATCTCAGGCATCCCAACCTCAGAATCGGCAGTTGCCGAAGAAAACAGAATCCTGCATCTCCGGGTTATGGAAATATGGGACGCTTGGGCAAATGGAAGAGAGCTACCAAGCGCAATCCCGGGATTCCCCGAACTTTTTCCTAGAGCAGGTGGTACCTCCAGTATTCCGATCAGTCACCCAAATACACCACTAGGACACCCAACTATCTCATCTCATTTTGTAGGAACACCATCTAAGGTTCGCCCCAAGGTGTTCATGTCCGGTGTAGCATCAAATATCTTCACTGCTCCACCTTTCTCAGCCACGGCACAGCCTACACTGCCCATGCCTAGTTTCGACCCCTCAGCTTTCACCTTCAAAACACCCACCTTCCCAACGGAACCTCCTCAGTTTCCCACTTATACTTACCCTCAACCACCCCGATATGAGTTCACTGCGGGGCAAGAAAAGACCATCAAAACTCTTGATCAAAAAGAGATTGCGAAGAAGATGAGGAGTATGGAACAGAGCCTCAAAAATATACAAGGCTTGAGTGGGCAGAAAAGTGTGTCATATGCTGACTTATGCATGTTCCCTCATGTGCATTTGCCATTAGGATTCACTACCCCAAAATTTGAGAAGTATGATGAGCACGGTGATCCTATTGCTCATCTCAAGAGATATTGTAACCAGCTGCGAGGAGCCGGCGGAAAGGAAGAACTCCTCATGGCCTATTTCGGAGAAAGTCTGGTTGGTATAGCATCTGAGTGGTACATGGACCAAGATATATACCGCTGGCACATCTGGGATGATTTTGCTAGAGATTTCGTCAGGCAGTTCCAGTACAACATTGATATTGCTCCACATAGGAACTCATTGACAAACTTGAAAAAGAAATCCTCGGAAAGCTTCCGAGAGTACGCAGTTAAATGGCATGAACAAGCCTTTAGTTTTCAGAAGCCAGGTTGGATCCTTTAAAATACATATTTCAGAAGCCAATGCCCACTAGGAGATTAGCAAAGTGGCAGATCTTGCTCACAGAGTTTGACATAGTCTATGTCACTCGCATGGCAATTAAAACACAGGCATTAGCAGATCATTTGGCTGAGAACCCGGTTGATGATGATTACCAACCTTTGAGAACTTACTTCCCAGATGAAGAGGTAAATTTAGTTGAGGCAATATCTGAAGACATCTATGCTTGGAAAATGTTCTTTGATGGAGCCGTAAATGCCAAAGGTGTTGGAATTGGGGCAATCATGATCTCACCCACTGGTCAGCATTATCCAGCCACAGCCTGGCTTCGATTCTTCTACACAAACATCACTGCTGAGTATGAAGCCTATATTGTAGGAATGAACATGTCAATCGACCAAGATGTCGAAGAATTGTTAATCATGGGAGATTCAGATCTGATTATCTGACAAGCTCAAGAAGAATAGGAGACCCGAGATGTCAAGCTTATTCCTTATAGGAAACATGTGGAAGATCTTAGCAGGCATTTCAAGTCAGTAGAGTTCAGGTACATCTCTTGTTGCCACAATGAACTAGCTGATGCACTTGCCACTTTAGCCTCGATGCTGCCATACCTAGGCAATGCCTACATTGATCCCTTGGAAATCCAAATCAGGGAAAGGCATGGCTACTGTAATACGGTTGATACAGAACCAAATGTTCAACCATGGAATCATGATATCAAAAGATTTTTGAAAACCAAAGAATATCCTGAGCAAGCCAGTGGAAACCAAAAGAGAACCATTAGACGGCACACAAGTGGTTTCTTTTTGAGCGGTGATGTCTTGTACAAAAGGACTCCGGATCTCAACTTGTTAAGATGTGTTGACGCCGAAGAGGCCGGGAGAATCATGTATAAAGTGAATGCAGAAGTGTGCGGACCCCACATGAACGGGTATGTTTTGGCGTAGAAAATCCTCCGAGCGGGCTACTACTGGATGACCAAGGAAAATGACTGCTTCAGTTTCGTTTGGAAATGTCATCAGTTCCAAGTGCACTGCGATTTGATTCATGCACCTCCCATAGAACTGCATCCCATGTCAGTGCCTTGGCCATTTGTTGCCTGGGGCATGGGCGTCATTGGGCCAATCGAGCCAAAAGCCTAAAATGGGCACAGATTAATACTGGTCGCCATCGACTATTTCACGAAATGGGTTGAAGCAATCACTCTCAAATCTGTTACCAAGAAAGCTGTGATAGATTTCGTGCACTCCAATCTTATTTGTTGTTTTGATATCCTTGCAACTATCATTACAGATAATGCTGCAAACTTGAATAGTCATTTGATGGGGGAGATATGCGAACAATTCAAGATAACACATCAGAACTCCACTTCTTATCGGCCTAAAGCCAATGGTGCCATCGAAGCTGCGAACAAGAGCATACAAAAGATTTTGAGAAAGATGATTCAAAGTTCCAGGCAGTGGCATGAAAAGTTGCCATTTGCATTGTTGGGATATCGCACTACTGTGCGCACATCAATCAAAGCCACCCCGTACCTTTTGGTTTATGGCACTGAAGCCGTCATACCCGCGGAGGTTGAAATCCCCTCTCTGTGGATCATTGTGGAAGCAGAAATTGAAGATAGTGAGTGGGTCAAAACCCATCTAGAACAGTTAACCTTGATCGATGAAAAGTGAATGGCTGCAGTCTGCCACGGACAATTGTTTCAACAAAGAATGGCCCATGCCTACAACAAGACAGTGCGACCTAGAAATTTTGAAGTGGGGTAACTCGTTCTAAGGCGTATTCTTCCCCATCATCAGGAAGCAAAAGGGAAATTTGCTCCTAATTGGAAAGGCCCATATATCATTAGGAAGATATTGCCAAGAGGGGCATTATACTTGGGAGATATCGAAGGAAATGATCCCGAAGCAGCTTTGAATGCGGATGCGGTTAAAAGGTACTATGTCTAGTCCTTCTGCAGCAATAGCACTATCCGATTGGGATGTCAAAGGCTTTCATTCTCGCTACCCCAAACACTCCAATCCTTTTTCTAACCCTTTGAGCCGGTTACTTTTCTTTCATTACCCTCTTTGGAACTTGAAACAAAAATATAAAAAAAATGAAAAAAATAGAAAACAAAAGTAAAACAGAAAAACAAGAGAAAAAAAAACAACAAAACAAAATGTTTCCATGAACTACGTTCGACTTGATTCCGAGAGGATACATAGGCAGCCTCTCTCTGAGGTTCAGTCACACCAAAACAAAAATCCAATTTCCCCTAAAAGTGAAACTGGGGCAGATGTCATAATGGTTCAGCAATAAGCCCACCAGAACGGTTCCAAAGTTGTAATTCCATCCAAATTCTTTTTACCCAAACCTTGTTCAAGTCCTTCCGACCAATCGTTGAAAGTGTGTTCACAATCGGAGAACGCAGTTATTTGGATTCGATGCAATCAAGACGAAAGAAATAAAATGAAAGAGTCTTATTGGTGAAAACCTACTGGCACCATAAGGCGATGGTGAGTAGAGAAACTGAAAAATGAGAGAGTCTTGTTAGTGAAAAATCGTAAAGATCACTATAAGGCAATAGTGAGAAGAGAACGAGAGAGGTAGATTGGCGAAAACCCGCAAAGGGCGCCGTTGATCGAAGAGAAGAAATCCCTCACCACCATTGGTATTGAAAGAGTCCTAGCAAGTTTTCCTGGTTTTGAAACATGGGTCACAATGAGTTTATGAGAAGTTGGGAAAGTTTGTGCAGGTCAGGCATCCAGTCCAAGAAGCATGTCATGTCTATTGAAGCCTGCATGCACCCCAGATAAGTCCTTTTTTCCTCCCCGAAAGGGACACTTTTCTTTAAATTCATTTCCTTGCCTTTTGATTACTTTTCCTTGAATCCCTTTCGGTCTAGCTTTGTTTCCGACACTAATACAAAGAAAAGGTGGCAAGATTGGATTTACAGGTTTTTGCCTAACAAAAGCTAAAGAAAAGTACCCAGCCTTAGCCGGTGCATCAAGTCGATCTCGACTGGCCATGGTGGTTGATGCTCTGAAATCAAAGATATTAAAAAGGAAAAGAAAGCCAAAGGAAAAAGCCCTAAAGGGGAATAAAGATAAAGGGTCGAAGACCCACGCGGGTGAGCTATCATGAAATCTTAAAAGTTGAGTCCCTCGGTTTGAAAGAGATATTTATCTTCAAAAAACCAGCAAGCAGCAGAGGTTCTCAACAAAGGTTTAGGCCGAGATGAGTGATCGAGACAATCAAGGACACAAAACCAACCACCATTTCAAACTAACAATTGTTCTTTGCTTAAAATTGAAAGAGGTGCAGCCCAAGGCAACCGTGCAAAAGCAGGTTCAGCCAAAAGAAAAGTTGTGCAAAAGCTAGAAACAGCTTCGCAACGACAATCAACCCAAAAGGGAAGTTTTCCTCCAAAATTCTTGACTGCATTTATTGAAATAAAATGAAATGAAAAAGGAAAATGAAATAAGAAAAAGAAGAAAATCCTAACAAAAATTATAGCTTAGGATCCCCAAACCTCAATCCTTTTTTTTCATCAGCATTAGGGCTCCAATCCCTGAGTTGAGATTTTAGACATAGGGCCTCCATTCCTTAGTCGCATTTTACCAACATTAGGGCTCCAATCTATGAGTTTAGATTTTTAGACATAGGGCCTCCATTCCCTAGTCGCCTTTTACCAACATTAGGGCTCCAATCCCTGAGTTGAGATTTTTAGACATAGGGCCTCCATTCCCTAGTCGTCTTTTGCCAACATTAGGGCTCCAATCTCTGAGTTGAGATTTTTTTTAGACATAGGACCTCCATTCCCTAGTTGCCTTTTTACCAACATTAGGGCTCCAATCCCTGAGTTGAGTTTTTAGACATAGGGCCTCCATTCCCTAGTTGCCTTTTTGCCAACATTAGGGCTCCAATACCTGAGTTGAGCTTTTTAGACATAAGGCCTCCATTCCCTAGTTGCCTTTTTGCAAACATTAGGGCTCCAATCCCTGAGTTGAGCTTTTTAGACATAGGGCCTCCATTCCCTAGTCGCATTTTCTCCAACATTAGGGCTCCAATCCCTAAGTTGAGTTTTTAGACATAGGGTCTCTATTCCTTAGTCGCCTTTTCGCCAACATTAGGACTCCAATCCCTGAGTTGACATTTTAGATATAGGGCTCCATTCCCTAATCTTTTCCATCCTAGATAGACACAATTCTTGCTTTATTTGAAAAAAAGAGAATAAGTTCAGACTTTTTTCACAAATAACTCTCAAAATTTTCCTTGTGAAAACTAGGGCAGAAAAATTTCGTTCGTTTGTTTGTTTTGGTGTCTGAGCAGGTTTGACCTCGAGGCACAGTATCCGAGATATCCGAAAGAAGGAATCTCAATCCAAAATAAAGAAATAAAAAAAAAGAACAAAAAGAAGTGAATTCAAAGTGTTGAAATAGACAAAGATGCGGACTGCTCAAAAATTTGATTGAAGTCACAGGCTTCGCATGTCCCTCTTTGATCCAAAAGCTGAAAGAAGAACCAGCATATGCAGCTGACGAGCATCAAAATTCGGATCAGAGTCAACAAGAGGAACCAGCTAAGACTCAAGATCAAGCTTCAAGAGATTTATAGATAGGAATCTTGTAACTCGTAGTTGATAGGCCTAGCTAGCTTAGCTTTTGATTTTCCTTTTCATTGTAATAAGGAGGTCAGCAAGCAGTAGCAGCAGCAGCACAGTGAAATCACAACTCCCAGTAGTCGCAGCTACCAAAACTTCCAGAACTACACTGACCTGATTCCTTTCTAGCCAAGGATATGTAGGCAACCTCTGAAGCAAGGTTCGGTCAGGCTCTTTCAAAAATGCTTCTCATGGAGTGCCAAGCAGGCAAAAATCCATTATCGTTGCTCATTTTATCTTTGCCCAAAAACTCTTCATGTCTCCAAGTAAAGAGGGGCAGCTGTGAGCACGTGATTTTTGCCTCGCATAAATTACTCCTACAGAATTCCTAAAATTAGAATTTCCCTTTTTATTTTATTTTAAATTATTGCATAATTTTCTTATTTGTTTGCATTTTTGTGTGCATGTTTAATTTTTATTTAATTCATAAAAAATACAAATATGTGTTGCATTAGCATTTAGAATTTAATTTATATTTTTAGATTAATTAGTAAATTAGTATGTTTTACAAAAATGAAAAAATCACAAAAATAACTCATGTTTGCATTTTTAATTTTGAGTTCGAATTTTTGTAGTTTTTCTTTTAATTTGGTAGCTAATTATTTGTGGTAATATTTATCTAGATTTAATTAATTTGTTTGGATAGGATAATTTGTGTTAGGAATTAATTTAGGTGTTTATTTTTAATTTTGAAAAGAAAAAGGTTTTTGAAGTAAAAAGAAATGAAAAGAAAAGAGGGGTTTTAATAAAAAGACCCAACTTTGGGCCAAATCCACAACTACCCGTCCAAATTGCCCCAAGCCCAATTAAACACCCCTGAAATCTGGTTAAAACTAGCCCAATCTAGCCCAAAACTCAGTCCAGCACCCCCATAATCCGAACGACGTCGTTTCAGTCATATTGCATCTGGGCCGTTGATCTCACTAATCCAACGGTCCGGAACTGGGAACTGAATAAATATAAATATGTCCAAACGTCCCCCCCACCCCCATCTCTCATCTCTCTCACACCCCTCAGAGACCCCCCAAAACCCTAGCCAGCCGCCCTTAAAATCCCACCGCCTGAGGGTGGCGGTGCCACCACCAACCCTCACCAGAATAACAACACAAGATCTCCTCACTCCCCTCATTCTAAACCTATATTGTTTACCTTCGAATCTATCCTGAACAGTTCAAATCTTTGATTGAAGATTTGACCTAAAACCCTAAAATCCCAATTCCTTCGATTCAAGGTTTCTGTGAAGTTTTGCGGATCAATTAGACCTTATTTGTATGTTTTTTGTAAAAAAAGGAACACACGACTAGTCTCCGACTGAACCATAATTCCAAAGAGTCGAAGTTCCTGTGCATTTTCTGGTCTAGACGTTCTTTTTTTAGGTATGTGTCCTTAACCTCTAATTTTGAAATTGCATAAAGTTCATTTATTATCTTTTTTTTTTCTCTGTGTGCGTTTTAATTTTCCTTTTATTTTCTTTTCTGACTATCTGATATTTGAAATCTTTTGCATGTTCTTCATTTTAAACTAATTAGTTTTTTGTGGCTAAATGCTAATTTGTTTTGGTTTGCCCTTTCTATTTGGGCTTTTGAAGAGTCTGTTGAATCCGTTGTTTCCCCTTCCTTCACTTTTCTTTGAATTTTCTTTGTCGAATTTGGGCTCAAAAGAAAACGTTCAGCCCAGAGTCTGTAGACCCAGACCCGCTAAATAAATTTGGGTCAACTTGACCCATGTTTTGGGTCAGGTTTTCTGAAGTAAAAATAGGTTAAATAAAGGGTAATTGGGGTAGTTCATCTAGGGAATCTTTTGGTAACCACCTGAAGAAGCTTTTTAGAAGCTGAAAAACAGACTTGCTTGGCAAGCAAGTCAGTAATTCAGGGACTAAGTAGCAAAAATAAAAATTCATAAAGGGCAGAAATGCAAAATTTAGACTATTTCTACTGCCCTAATAGCTTGCCTATAAATGCATTGCTAAGAAAAGCGAGGATGAGATTTTATAGGAGAAAAATTCAGAAAAACAAAAACGGCTAAGGTTTTGAGTAGAAAAACTACTGTTCCATTGAACTTTGGCTCTAAATCGGAAGGTTTTTCATTTTCTGAAATAATTTTCTACATCAGCTGGGGTTAAAATGGTTTGAATTTGGTTTTGAAAGCTTGGTTTTGAAGTCAGCCTGGTTTACTATTCGATTGGGTTTTGTTTTGAATTGTTTCAAATTAATTTTCTTGGTTCTGTTGGTGCTGATTCCTGATACTGTTCTGCTGATACCTCATTTCCTGCTTCATTTTTTTCATTTCTAGGTACATGACCTTGTAACTCCTTTGGTTGTGGAGTGAATTTGAGGAATGACATGTTGTGAAGAAATGAAGATCTTTTGATTGTTTTCCTTTTTTTTTCCGCTTTTACTTTTTTTAATCCAAGTTCTTAAGTCATATTTACTATCTAAGGTGTTTGAATTAATGTAGTGCTATGAACATTTGGGGATTATTGTGGAATTTGTAATTGGACTTTGTTTGGTATTCACTCATTCAATAGGTGCTATATTTGTTAAGAAATTGCATGGAGTAGTTTAAGGTTTGTAGAGTAGATATATTTGCCTAATAGTGCTAGATCAAAGCCTATGTTCACTCATTCATGTATGTCATTAAGGATCACATGAGGTCATGTGTATTTTGATGTTTGGATGGATTTGTAAGACAAGTACTTGTTACTCTTACTGGTCTGTTTGCATTTAGTTTACAAAAATGATCCATGTTTGGTATGACATATTCATTCATATGGTTAAGCTTTGTTGTTTTTCAATCTTTAATTTGTCATTTTTGTTCTTAAGGGTCAAAGTGTGTTCGAATGAAAAGGACGAGTGCCTATTCCTGAAAGTGAGGTTTATGATTGTTATTTTGTTGGTGCAAATTTATTGATATTTAATGTAATTGGGATGCATGTATTTGTATAAGAATGAGGTTTAGCTTGTCTAGATATGCAAAGACTTTGTTATAAGTTAGAATTAGAAGAGTATGGGTCATTATGGTACGAGTCCAAAATCGAACCAAGTGTGCTTTTCATGTTTCCTCATCATGTCACTTCATAGAGTCCCATTTACTGCTCATATGGACTAAGCCAAGGTTTAAATAAATTGGGAGTCTCATGGTCATTTTGTAAAGCTAGTTAACAGATTGATGTCAAACATAATGAACCAATGAGTGTTTGATATGGGAGTATTTGATCAAGTTATTTATCTATTATTCCTTGTTTAAGACAATTATAATCTGGAAGTCAAATGGAAATTTATGCATGTGTTTTGGACTCAAATCTAATTGGATCTTGTGTTATTTTGGTTTACTGCAAATGAATGATCAATTCAATGCCTGTATGGTACTGTCAAAAGGGCTTGATCAAGGTTCTCAGTCTCGTTTCATTGGGCCGGCCTCAGGCCAGATTTCTATGGCCCAATTCACGTGTATGTGTAGTCAGCATTTAGTGGATTCGAAATTTTGGCTTTGGGTATCGCTTTCAGGCCCAAATGTTGGAGTGGATCGTGCATTAGTGCCAAGTTAGTTTAGACTTTAACGTTTTGGGTAGTTACAATTTTAGTGGCCTTTTAATTAATCCATCATTTCTTTAGATTGGAGGTGTGCCATAATAACCAATTGAATAAAGTATGGCCCTCCGTGTTTTAGTTTAGATTCCCTTTAAAATTGAAATTGAGGTGTGTCATGCCAAACAAAATCTCGAATGTGTGGCCCTCGTTTAATTATTTCTTTAAAATCCTTAGAATTTGAGGCATGCCATTTAGCAAATTTCCAACGGGTGTTTCAATGGATTTAGCCCAAAGTGGGTCTTTTATTAAGAAGACCTCTTTTCCTTTCATTTTCCTTTTCTTTTTCTTCTTTTTTCATTTTCAGAACAAAAACATAAAATAAAAAAACCTGATTTAATTCAAAAAATAACTAATTGTTTTATTAAAAAAAATTAACTAAGTCCTAATTTAAAAAGACAACTATGATAAATTCGAAAGTTAGAAAGTAAAAATGCAAAAGAGCTATTTTTGGCATTTCTTTCATTTTTGTAACATTAGTTAAATAATTAACCTAAAAATATAAAATTGGGTCCTAAATGCAAATGCTTGTATTTTATATGAATTATATAAATTAAATATGCACACAAAAATGCAAAAAACATGAAAATTATGCAAATAATTCCTAAAAATCAAATAATAAAAAGAAAAATCCTAATTTT
The DNA here is from genome assembly GCF_000715075.1 of Nicotiana tabacum. Taxonomy (NCBI): domain Eukaryota; kingdom Viridiplantae; phylum Streptophyta; class Magnoliopsida; order Solanales; family Solanaceae; genus Nicotiana; species Nicotiana tabacum. Next base: position 203,810,744 of record NC_134087.1, on the reverse strand, counting down.
AAGAATCCTGTAGGAGTAATTCACACGAGGCAAAAATCACGTGCTCACAGCTGCCCCTCTTTGCTCGGAGACACGAAGGGGTTTCGGGCAAAGATAAAATGAGAAATGATGAGTGATTTTTGCCTGCTTGGCACTCCATGAGAAGCATTTTTGAGAAAGTGCTTGACCGAACCTTGTTGCAGAGGTTGCCTACATATCCTTGGCTATAAAGGAATCAAGTCAGTGTAGTTCTGGAAGTTTTGGTAGCTAGGACTACCGGGAGCTGTGATTTCACTGCTGCTGCTTGCTGACCTCCTTATTACACTAAAAAGGAAAATCAAAAGCTAACTAGCTAGGCCTATCAACTACGAGTTACAAGATTCCTATCTATAAATCTCTTGAAGATTGATCTTAAGTCTTAGCAGATTTTACTGTGGACTCCGATCTGAATCTTGATGCTCGCCAGTTGCAGCCGCTATTTCTTTCTTTGGCATTTGGATCAAAACGGGACAGGCGAAGCTTGTGACTTCAATCGAGTTAGCAGTCCGCATCTTTGTCTACGTCAGCACTTTGAATTCACTTCTTTTTTGTTCTTTTTCTTCTTTTCTTTATTCTGGATTGAGACTCATTCTTTTGGTCATCTCGAACCCTGTGTCTCAAGGTAAAACCTGCTCAGACACCAAAACAAACAAATGAATAAATATTTTTTGCCCCAGTTTTCACTAGGAAAATTTCGTGAGTTATTTGCAACAAAATCTAAACTATTCCTTTTTTTTTGGAAAGCAAATAAAATAAGGCTTGCATATATCTAGAAGGGCAAATATCAGGGGATGGAGCCCTATATCTAGAAGTCAACTCAGGGATTGGAGGCCTGATGTTGGCGAAAAGGCGACTAGGGAGTAGAGGCCCTATGTCTAAAAAGTCTCACTCAGGGATTGGAGCTCTAATGTTGGAAAAAAGGCGACAAGGAAATGGAGGCCCTATCTCTAAAAAGGCTCAACTCAGGGATTGGAGCCCTAATGTTGGCAAAAGGCGACTAGGGAATGGAGGCCCTATGTCTAAAAAGGCTCAACTCAGGGATTGGAGCCCTAATGTTGGCAAAGGGTGACTAGAGAATGGAGCCCTATGTCTAAAAGGCTCAACTTAGGAATTGGAGCCCTAATGTTGGCAAAAGGTGACTAGGGAATAGAGGCCCTATCTCTAAAAAGGCTCAACTCAGGGATTGGAGCCCTAATGTTGGAAAAAGGCGACTAGGGAATGGAGGCCCTATGTCTAAAAGGCTCAACTCAGGGATTGGAGCTCTAATGTTGGCAAAAGGCGACTAGGAAATGGAGGACCTATGTCTAAAAAGCTCAACTTAGGGATTGAAGCTCTAATGTTGGTAAAAGGCGACTAGGGAATGGCGGCCCTATGTCTAAAAAGGCTCAACTCAAAGATTGGAGTCCTAATGTTGGAAAAAGGCGGCTAGGGAATGGAGGACCTGTGTCTAAAAAGTTTAAATCAGGGATTGGAGCCCTAATGTTGGCAAAAAAGGCGACTAGGGAATGTAGGCTTTGTGTCTAAAAGGCTCAACTCAGGGATTGAAGCCCTAATGTTGGCAAAAAGGGCAACTAGGGATTGGAGGCCCTATGTCTAAAAAGGCTCAACTTAGGGATTAGAGCTCTAATGTTGGCAAAAAGGCGACTAGTGAGTGGAGGCCCTATGTCTAAAAAGGCTCAACTCAGGGATTGGAGCCCTAGTATTGGCAAAAAGGCGACTTCGGAATTGAGGCCCTATGTCTAAAAAGGCTCAACTCAGGGATTAGAGCCCTAATATTGGCAAAAAGGTGACTAGGGAGTGGAGACCTTATGTCTAAAAACGCTCAACTCAGGGATTAGAGCCCTAATATTGGCTAAATGCGACTAGGGGATGGAGGCCTGATGTCTAAAAGGCGCAACTCAGGGATTAGAGCCCTAATGTTGGAAAAAAGGCGACTAGGGAATGGAGGCCCTATGTCTAAAAAGGCTCAACTCAGGGATTGTAGCCCTAATGTTGGCAAAAAAGGCGACTAGGGAATGAAGGCCCTATGTCTAAAAAGGCTCATCTCAGGGATTGGAGACCTAGTGTTGGCAAAAAGGCGACTAGGGAATGGAGGCTTTGTGTCTAAAAGGCTCAACTCAGGGATTGGAGCCCTAATGTTGGCAAAAAGGCGATTAGGGAATGGAGGCCCTATTCTAAAAAGGCTCAACTTAGGGATTGGAGCTCTAATGTTTCCAAAAAGACGACTAAGGAATGGAGGCCCTATGTCTAAAAAAGCTCAACTCAGAGATTAGAGCCCTAATGTTGGCAAAAGGCGACTAGGGAAAAAAGGCCCTATGTCTAAAAAGGCTCAATGTAGGGATTGGAGACCTAGTGTTGACAAAAAGGCGACTTGGGAATGGAGGCCCTATGTCTAAAAAGGCTCAACTCAAGGATTGGAGCCCTAATGTTGGCAAAAAGGCGACTAGGGAATGGAGGCCCTATGTCTAAAAAGGCTCAACTTAGGATTTGGAGCTCTAATGTTGGCAAAAAGGCGACTAGGGAGTGGAGGCCCTATGTCTAAAAAGGCTCAACTCAGGAATTAGAGCCCAAATGTTGGCAAAAAAGGCGACTAGAGAATGGAGGCTCTATGTCTAAAAAGGCTCAACTTAGGGATTGGAGCCCTAGTGTTGGCAAAAAGGCGAAGTGGGAATTGAGGCCCTATGTGGAAAAAGGCTCAACTTAGGGATTGGAGCTCTAATGTTGGCAAAAAGGCGACTAGTAAATGGAGGTCCTATGTCTAAAAAGGCTCAACTCATGGATTAGAGCCCTAATGTTGGCAAAAAAGGTGACTAGGGAATGGAGGCCCTATGTCTAAAAGGCTCAACTCAGGGATTGGAGCCCTAATGTTGGCAAAAAAGGTAACTAGGGAATGGAGGCCCTATATTTAAAAAGGCTCAACTCACGGATTGAAGCCCTAATATTGGCAAAAAGGCGACTAGGGAGTGGAGGCCCTATGTCTAAAAAGGCTCAACTTATGGATTGGAGCCCTAATGTTAGCAAAAAGGTGACTAGTGAATTGAGGCCCTATGTCTAAAAGGCTCAACTCAGGGATTGGAGCTCTAATGTTGGCAAAAAGGCGACTAGGGAATGGAGGCCCTATGTCTAAAAAGGCTCAACTCAGGGATTGGAGTTCTAATGCTGGCAAAAAGGCGACTAGGGAGTGGAGGCCCTATGTCTAAAAAGGCTCAACTCAGGGATTAGAGCCCTAATATTGGCAAAAAAAGGCGACTAGGGAATGAAGGTCCTATGTCTAAAAATGCTCAACTCTGGGATTGGAGTCCTAGTGTTGGCAAAAAGGCGAATTGGGAATGGGGCCATATGTCTAAAAAGGCTCAACTCAGGGATTGGAGCTCAAATGTTGGCAAAGGGGCGACTAGGGAGTGGAGGCCCTATGTCTAAATAGGCTCAACTCATGGATTGGAGCCCTAATGTTAGCAAAAAAGGTGACTAGGGAATTGAGGCCCTATGTCTAAAAGGCTCAACTCAGGGATTGGAGCCTTGATGATGGCAAAAGTGAGACTAGGGAGTGAAGGCCCTATGTCTAAAAAGGCTTAACTTATGGATTGGAGTCCTAATGTTGGCAAAAAAGGTGACTAGGGAATTGAGGCCCTATGTCTAAAAGGCTCAACTCAGGGATTGGAGCCCTAATGTTGGCAAAAAGGCGACTAGGGAATGGAGGCCCTATATCTAAAAGGCTCAACTCAGGGATTGGAGCACTAATGTTGGCAAAAAGGCGACTAGGGAGTGGAGGCCCTATGTCTAAAAATGCTCAACTCAGGGATTGGAGCCCTAATATTGGCAGAAGAGTAACAGATTGAGGTTGGGAATCTAAGCTATCATTTTGTTTGGATTTTCTTCTTTTTCTTTTTTTATTCATTTTCCTTTTCATTTCATTTTATTTCAATAAAATGCAGGAAAGAATTTTGGAGGAAAACTTCCTTTTTGGGTTGTTTGTTACTACGAAGTTGTTTCTAGCTTTTGCGCAGCTTTTCTTTCGGCTGCACCTGCTTTTGCACGGTTGTCTTGGGCTGCACCTGTTTCAATTTTTTTCAAACAAAGAACAATTTTTAGTTTTGAAACGGTAGTTGGTTTTGTGTACTTGATGGTTTTGATCACTCGATCTCGGCCCAACTTTTGGTGAGAACCTCTGTTGCTTGCTGGTTTTCTGAAGATTGATCTCTCTTTCAATCTGAGGGACTCAACTTTTAAGATTTCATGACAACTCGCCCGCGTGGGGCTTCGACCCTTTCACTTTATTCCGCCTTTAGGACTTTTGCCTTTGACTTTCTTTTCTTTTCGAATAACTTTGATTTCAAGGCATCAGCCATCATGGCCAGTCGGGATCGACTTGATGCACCCGCTGAGCCTGGGTACTTTTCTTTAGCTTTTGTTAGCCAGAGCCCTGTAAAGCCAATCTTGCCACCTTTTCTTTGTATTAGTTTCGAAAACAGAGTTAGACCGAAAGGAATTCAAGGAAAAATTAAACAAAAGGCAAGAAAAATGAATTTAAAGAGAAGTGTCTCTTTCGGGAAGGAAGGAAGGACTTATTTGGGGTGCATGCAGGCTTCAAATAGACATGACATGCTTCTTGGACTGGATGCCCGACCCGCACAAACTTTTCCAACTTCTCATAAACTCATTGTTACCCATGTTTCAAAACCAGGGAATCTTGCCAGGACTCTTTCAGTGGTGATAGGCGTCTTCTTTTCGATCGACGACGCCCTTTGCAGGTTTTCGCCAATCGACCTCTCTCATTTCTCTTTTCACCGTTGCCCGATAATGCTCTTTACGAGTTTTCACTAAATGAGCTCTCTCATTTTCAATATCTCTGCTCACCGTAGCCTTATGGTGCCCGTAGGTTTTCACCGATAAGACTCTCTCATTTTATTTCTCTCAGTTTGATTATATCATATCCCAACAACGATGCTTTTTAATTTTGACGCCTTTGCCAATTTATAAGAAGGACTTGGACAAGGTTTGGGTAAAAAGAATCTGGATGGAATTACAACTTTGGAACCGTTCTATTGGGCTGATTGCCGAACCATTATGACATCTGCCCCAGTTTCACTTTTGGGGGAAACTGGGATTTTTGTTTTGGTGTGAAGAAACCCCAGAGAGAGGTTTCCTACGTATCCTTTCAGAATTAAGTCGAACGTAGTTCAGGGAAACATTTTGTTTTGTTTTTCTTTTTTTTCACCTTTTTTTTCATTTCATCTTTTTTTGTCTTTTCTTCCTTTTTTTGCATATATATATATATATATATATATATATATATATATATATATATATATATATATATATATTTCTTTTTCATTTCATTTTTGAATAATACTTTCAGGTTCCAAAAAGGGTAATCAAGGAAGAGTAATCGACTCAAAGGGTTTGCGAAAGATTGATAGTGTTTGGATAGCAAGAATGAAAGCTTTCATCATCCCAATTGAACAAAGTCGTTGCTGCAGAAAGCCTAAACATAGTACCTTTTTACTGCATCCACATTCACAGCTGCTTCGGGATCATTTCCTTCGATATCTCCCAGATACAATGCTCCTCTCGGCAATATCTTTCTGATGATGTATGGGCCCTTCCAATTAGGAGCAAATTTTCATTTTGCTTCCTGGTGATAAGGAAAAATGTGCCTTAACACAAGTTGTCCCACTTCAAAATTCTTGGGCTGCACTTTTTTGTTATAATCACGGGCCATTCTTTGTTGGTACAACTGCTCGTGGCAGACCGCAACCATCCGCTTTTCATCAATTAAAGTCAGCTGTTCCAGACGAGTCTTGACCCACTCAATATCCTCAATCTCGGCTTCAACGATGATCTGGAGAGAAGGGATCTAAACCTCCGCAGGTATCACGACCTCAGTGCCATAGACCAAAAGGTATGGGTTTGCCCCTACCAATGTGCGTACCGTAGTGCGATATCCCAGTAATACGAAAGGCAACCTTTCATTCCATTGCTTGGAGCTCTAAATCATCTTTCTCAAAATCTTCTTGATGTTCTTGTTTGCTGTTTCAACGGCACCATTGGCTTTGGGTCGATAGGAAGTAGAGTTTCTATGCGTTATTTTGAATTGTTCGCATATCTCTCCCATCAAATGACTATTCAAGTTTACAGCATTATTTGTGATAATAGTTGCAGGAATGCCAAAACGGCAAATAAGATTGGAGTGCACGAAATCTACCACAGCTTTCTTGGTGACCAATTTGAGAGTGATAGCTTCAACCCACTTCGTGAAGTAGTCAATGGCAACCAGTATGAATCTGTGCCCATTTGAGGCTTTCGACTCGATCGTCCCAATGACGTCCATGCCCCAAGTGACAAATGGCCAAGGCGCTGACATGGGATGTAGTTCTGTTGGAGGTGCATGAATCAAATCACCGTACACCTGACATTGATGGCACTTCCGGACAAAAGTGAAGCAGTCCTTTTCCATGGTTATCTAGTAATATACCGCTCGAAGGATTTTCTATGCTAAAACATACTCGTTCATGTGGGGTCCACATACTCCCGCGTGCACTTCATGCATGATTCTTCTAGCCTCTTTTGCGTCAACACATCTTAACAAATTGAGGTCCGGAGTTCTCTTGTACAAGACATCCCCATTCAAAAAGAAACCACTCGTGTGCCGTCTAATGGTTCTTTTTTGGTCACCACTGGCTTGTTCGGGGTATTCTTGCATTTTCAAAAACCTTTTGATGTCATGGTACCATGGCTGAACATTCGGTTCTGCTTCAACTGTATTACAGTAGCCGTGTCTTTCCCTGATTTGGATTTCCAAGGGATCAATGTGGGCATTGCCTGGATATGGCAGCATTGAGGCCAAAGTAGCAAGTGCATCGGCCAATTCGTTGTGACAGCGAGGGATATACCTGAACTCTACTGACTTGAATCGCTTTCTGAGGTCTTCCACATGCTGTTTGTAAGGGATAAGCTTAACATCTCAGGTTTCCCATTCTCTCTGGGCTTGCCGGATAATCAGATCGGAGTCTCCCATGATCAACAACTCTTCGAAATCTTGGTCGATCGCCATGTTCATACCCATAATGCAGGCTTCATACTCGGCAGTGTTGTTTGTACAGAAAAACCAAAGCCTGGTTGTGGCCGGATAATGCTGACCGGGGGGAGAGATCAAGATTGCCCCAATTCCAACACCCTTTGCGTTCACCACTCCATTGAAGAACATTTTCCAAGCATTGGTGTCTTCGGATATTGCCTCAACTGAGTTTACCTCTTCATCCGGGAAGTAAGTGCTCAAAGGTTGGTATTTATCATCAACCGGATTCTCAGCCAAATGATTTGCTAAGGCCTGAGCTTTCATTGTTGTGCGGCTGACAAAAACTATGTCAAATTTCGTGAGCAGGATCTGCCACTTTGCTAATCTCCCCGTGGGCATCGGCTTTTGGAATAGGTATTTTAGAGGATCCAACCTGGTTATGAGGTAAGTGGTGTAAGATTACAGATAATGTCTCAGCTTCTGAGCGACCCAAGTTAGTGTGCAACAAGTTCTTTCCAGCAAAGTGTACTTGGTTTCATAACTGGTAAATTTTTTGCTCAGATAGTAAGTGGCATGCTCTCTCTTTCCGGTCACATCGTGTTTCCCGAGTATGCAGCCGAAAGAATTTTCCAAGACTGTTAGGTATAAGAACAAAGGCCTTCCTGGCTCAGGTGGGACCAAGACTGGCGGATTTGACAGATATTCCTTGATCTTATCAAAAGCCTCTTCACATTCATCTGTCCACTTGACTGCCGCATCTTTCTTCAGCAATTTGAATATGGGTTCACATGTGGATGTCAACTGGGCAATGAACAGGCTGATGTAGTTCAATCTACCCAATAGACTCATAACATCCTTCTTGGTTTTCAGAGGGGGAAAATCCCGAATCGACTTTATCTTTGTTGGGTCTAACTCGATGCCCCTCCGACTAACTATGAATCCCAAGAGTTTGCCGGATAGTACCCCAAATGCACACTTGGCTGGGTTCAGCTTCAAATTATATTTGCGCAGCCGCTCAAAGAATTTTCTTAAGTCCCGCACGTGGTCATCCTGGGTTTTGGATTTAATGATTACATCATCCACATACACCTCTATCTCTTGGTGCATCATATCATGAAAAATGGCAGTCATGGACCTCATGTAGGTTGCCCCGGTGTTCTTCAGACCAAATGGCATGACTCTATAACAGTATATACCCCAAAGTGTGGTAAAATCTGTCTTTTCGGCATCTTCTTTATCCATCAACACCTGGTGATATCCTGCGTAACAATCCACGAAGGACTGTATCTCATGTTTGGCGCAGTTATCAACAAGGATGTGGATGTTGGGCAAAGGGAGGTTATCTTTAGGACTTGCCTTGTTTAAATCTCTATAATCCACACACACCCGGGTCTTCCCGTCTTTCTTTGGCACTAGGACTACATTAGCTAGCCATGTGGTGTACCGAACCACTCGGATCACCCCCGCTTTCAATATTTTGTGACCTCTTCTTTGATCTTGTCACTGATATCAATTTTAAACTTTCTTTGCTTTTGCTGGACTGGGGGGTAGTCGGGGTAAGTTGGCAACTTATGAACCACCAAATCAACACTTAGCCCTGGCATGTCGTCATATGACCAAGCAAACACATCTTTGAACTCAAATAGGAGTTGGATTAAGGCGTCCCGGGTTTTTCCGTCAGTGTGAATGCTTATCTTGGTTTCCCTGATTTCTTCAGAACTACCCAAATTAACCGGCTCGGTATCATTTAAGTTCGGCTTAGGTTTATTCTCAAATTATTCCAATTCTCGATTTATTTCCCTAAAAGCCTTTTCTTCATCGTATTCAGGTTGTTGGATCATTATTTCGCAATTAGACAACGTGTTTGGATCTGGGCATGAGGTCCGCAAGCATGTCATGTTATTTAAAGCCGCATTATTAGAATTGAAAGAAGAAATAAAAGAGAAAAAATAACAAAATCAGAAAGAATAAATAAAGATGGATGATGAAATATTGATTTGATTTCTTGGAATTTGAAGATAGCAGGGTTTACATTTGGAAATTTAAAAGACAAGAAACTAAAAAAAACAGCCGAGTTACACCCTGGAATAACTCGCAATGCAGAAAAAATGGAAGGACAGTTCTACCGAGACTCCCGCCTAATTGGGAATGGCGTAGCCTTCCAATTCTGCAGCTTGGCGCTAGGTCCCATATACAGCACCTCAATGGTGCTTGAGCCCTCCCCTGGCTGGACCATGTGGGTTTCATATAGTATCTTCCTCATTGCCCCACAGATATCTTCAATCTCTTCGGCCATAAAGGTCTCATCCTCCTCTTATTCCTTGTATTTTGGCTTGACAAATGTTCTGTACAGATGTGGCAACGGCTGAGGAAAAACCAACCATCATTCTTTCTATTATCTGCCCATCTTATATCAGCTGGAGTGGGTCTGAAGCCTACCTCGAAGAACTTTTCTCTAGCAAGCAAGGTGATGGGTTCAGCTATTCCTTGCAATGATTTCCTATGTCCCTTCCCCGGTTTGAAGCCATGTCGGATCATTTTTTTGGCCACCATGATTGATGTATTAGAAAGGAAGGGTTGGGGGCAAGGGTTCCCTTCTTCGTGCTGGTCTGCAACCACAATTTCAAAGGCCTGATAAACTATGTGCTCACTCTCCTCTCTTGCTTCAAGACATGGGACTGATGGGTCCCGATAAATTGATTGCTCGTCTTCCCTGTTGACCACGATTTCTTGATCCTCATGCTCAAACTTTACCATCTAATAAAGAGTAGAGGCTACAGCCCCCGCTGCATGGATCCATGGCCTCCCCAAAAGAAAGTTGTAGGATGTGTCCATGTTTAGAACCTGGAAGGTTACTTCAATGCCTACTAGGTCGATGGTCGGAATTAAATCGATCTCTCCAATTGTGTCCCTTTTTATACCATCGAAGGCTCGTACACAGACATTCTTGGGTCGGATGCTTTCGGTCCATATTTTCATGCGTTGTAGAGTTGAGAGTGGGCAGATGTCCACCCTAGAGCCTCCGTCCACCATAACCCTTTTCACATAGTACCCTTCGCATTTGACTGTTAGGTGCAGGGCTTTGTTATGTGCGGCCCTTTTGGGAGAAGTCATTTTTGCTGAAGGAGATCTGGTTGATTGCAAAAAATCTTTCTACCATTCTCTCCAATTGCTCCACAGAAGTCTCAACAGGCATATATGCTTTGTTAAGGGTCATGATCAATACCTTCTGGTGTTCGGTGGAGTTCATCAATAGAGATAACAAGGAGACTTGTTCGGGAAATTTTCGAAGCTGGTCGATCACTTCATAATCTGCCATTTTCATCTTTTGAAAGAAGGTCACTGCCTCTTCGGCACTCATGAGCTTTTTAGATGGGAAGCGCTTTCTAGTGGAGTTGTTCACCTCTTCCAAATTGGAGTACTTTTCAACAGGGTAATTTTCTTGAACTTCTCATGCGATTTCTTTGCCCTTATAAGTCACCACTGATTTGTTGTAGTTCCAAGGCACCGCGGTAGGATCTGTCATGGGCTTTTTTGGTGCCCGACCAATAACCACGGGCTCACTCAGCCTGGGTGGATTAATTGGTACCCGCATCACATAAGCTCCTTTGGGCACATACATTTGGGTTGCCTTGTTTAGCTCCAATCTCCTAGGAGGACACAAAGTCATCTGCTTTTCTTTGCGGCCCCGAGGGACATAGAGAACATCATCTTTGGGAGGCGTTTCCCCGGTCCCCACTTCAACTTTCTTCTCTGATTTTGGAGGGGTGGTTTTGTTCTTCTTCTCCCCTTCGTCTTGCTTTGGGGAAACTTTTGGTTTCTTTTCTACGTCAGTAATGGCAATGATGGCCGTTAACGTCGAGTCAAATTCCTTATCCTCACAAATCATTCTGATTACCGGTCCGTTGTTGTAGGCTGGCAGTGGGTTATTAGTCACATTGGGAACATCCTCATCCCTTAGAACTATTTTCCTCTGTTCTATCAAGTTCTCCACCGCTCTCTTCAGAGTCCAGCAATCATCCATGTTGTGCCCTTCTGCCCCTGAGTGATAGGCACATCGGGCACCAGCTTTGTAAGAGGGTGATATTAGGTTTTGCCTAGTTTGAGGAACCGGTTGTAGCAGACCCATTTGGACAAGCTTTGGAAACAGACTAGAGTAGGATTCGCCGATTGGTGTAAAATTTGGCCTCCTGGGTGGTTCACGAGGGGGAAAATTGTTTTGTGGAGGACGGGGGTTGTAGTAGTTTTGGTAAGGAGGTTGGTTTCTAGGAAATGGAGCTAGGTTCCGGTTGTCTTGTTGTTGTGGCCGGACATAAGGTTGGGCATTCATGACCGTGTATGGATGAGGCGCATAGGCCATCTCTTGGTGGGGGTAATAGTATTGCGGGGTCCTTTCTGGGAGAAGGGATCTATGAGTATATTGTTTTCTTGCACCCGATGCTGCCATGGATGTTTCTTCCTTTTTCTTGTCCTTCGCTACTCCTTCAGACCCACCCAGAATGGCATGGGAGGCAGCTCTGATAGCGGATTGGCTTAGAATTCGACCCGTTTTCAATCCATTTTCAACCATTTTGCCAATCTTGATGGCTTCAGTGAACGGTTTACCCATAGCGGACATCATATTTAGGAAGTAGTTGGCTTCCTGAGCTTGGAGGAAAACTATGACCATTTCGACCTCATCCATCAGAGGCTTTACCCTAGATGACTGCTCACACCATTTAACTGCGTACTCCCAGAAGCTTTCCGAGGATTTCTTTTTCAAGTTTGTCAATGAGTTCCTATCTGGAGCAATATCAATGTTGTACTGGAACTGCCTGACGAAATCTCTAGCAAGATCATCCCAGATGCGCCAGTGGGATATATCCTGGTCCATATACCACTCAGAGGCGATGCCAACCAGACTTTCTCCGAAATAGGCCATGAGGAGTTCTTCCTTTCCGCCGGCTCCTCGCAGCTGGTTACAATATCTCTTGAGATGAGCAATAGGATCACTGTGCCCATTGTACTTCTCAAATTTTAGGGTTTTGAATCCCAATGGTAAGTGCACATGGGGGAACATGCATAAATCGGCATAAGAAACACTTTTCTACCCACTCAAGCCTTGTATGTTCTTGAGGCTCTACTCCATACTCCTCATCTTCTTCGCAATCTCTTCTTGCTCAGGAGTTTTGGTAGTCTTTTCTTGCTTTGCAGTGAACTCAAATTGGGGTGGCTGAAGATAAGTATAAGTGGGAAACTGAGGAGGTTCCATCTAGAAGGTGGGTGTTTGGAAGGTGAAAGCTGAGGGGTCAAAACTGGGCCTAGGCGGTGTAGGCTGTGCCGTGGCCGAGCATGGGGGAGCGGTGAAGATATTTGAAGCTGCACCGGACATGAACACATGGGGCGAACCTTAGAAGGCGTTCCCATGAATTGAGCTAAGATAGTTGAATGTCCTAGTGGGGTATTTGGGTGATTGATTGGAACATTGGAGGTACCACCTAATCTAGGAAAAAGTTCGGGGAATCCCGGGATTGCGCTTGGTGGCTCTCTGCCATTTGCCCAAGCGTCTCACATTTCCATAACCCGAAGATGCAGGATCCTGTTTTCTTCGGCAGCTATCGATTCTGAGGTCGGGATGCCCGAGATTGGGCTATCGTCCGTGATGGGAATTGTTGGCAGAGTCATTTCTCAAGACATTCCGATGCTCCCCTTTGATCTAGTAAAGTATGGGTGCGAAGCCAGGTTACCACGAAAACCAACCACTGTTCTATAAAACCTTGCACTAAGAGTAACAGTAGCAAACGGTTAGTTTGACACAAATAACAGATAGGTAATCGCATGTTGGGGTGTGATGTACCTATACAGTTAAATGTGTTTCAACATGTTTTGCAATGGTTGCATGCTTCATCCCGGCTTTACTTGTTCTTTCCCATTTTTCTTCTTTCCATTTCAACTCTCTTTTGCTCTTTTTCATCTTTTGTTTTCTCTTATCACCCTATTTTTTATTCTTTTGGTTATTCTTTCTCTTCTTTTTTTTTTCTCTTTTGGGTTATGATCGAATCCTATGTAGATTGCCTACGTATCACTACCCCGCATGAATCAGACCAAGGGTAGTTCTAAGGGCGATAAAATGTAAACTAAATCATAAAATATTTTGGGATTTTAAATTTTTTCTCATAAAAGGGAAATACTCTGGATTACAACGATTCAAAACTAAAAGACTCAAAAAGGAAAACACCAGACTCCAATAGCAAGATGACAATACAGACTCAAGAACTGACTAACAGAATCGAAAATAAACTAATAGACTCCAACAGAAAAGAAAGATACAGACTCAAGTAAAAATCAAGAATACATTAATGCTCCTGGTGCCCGCGGGACATAATTCTGTCTTGTTGCGGGCCTAAATGCGAGATCCCCTTGCAGTCGCTCCAAATCACTCATAACTTGGCGGACGAAAGTCATCACTGAAGCGAAAATGGTGGTACGAGTCATGTACTTACACGCTTGGCACTTCATGGTAATGTAGTCAGCGATGGTTCTGATCCTCTCTCTAATTCTACCTTTTTCCTAAGCAACCGCTCAATCTGCTGATTCCGGGCTTCTAACACTTGAGAGTCATGAAGGTGTTGATCTTGCAACTGTTGTATTCCTTCCTCCATTTGAGCCATAGGATCATAACAGTGCTCCCTATCAGCTTTGAAATCTTTAGCCTGCTTCGCTGCCTCATTCTCGAGAGTGGTTACCTGTCTTCTTAGGCTAGTGATTGTCACGACCCGGATTTTCCACCCTCGGAAGTCGTAATGGCGCCTACTAATGTGATCTAGGCAAGCCAATCCTTAACTGCTTGATTTATTAATAATTATTTCTTTTAACAATTACCAGTGATAACATGAAAGCAACGAAATTAAATAATTTTGTGGAAGACTTAAATTAAAGAGGACGAAACAATAATACGAGTCAACATATGCCTCTACCCAAGAACTGGTGTCACATTACTCACAAACTTCTAAGAGTACTAAATACAACCGTTTGAAAGAAAATGTAAATTGTTTGTCTCGAATACATAAGATAACAGACTGAAATAGAAGATAGAGGAGCGTCGGGCCTACGAACGCCTACAAGGCTACCTCGGTGTCTCACTGGACTGAAGGCTGGCCCCCGCGCTACTACTGTTGTCCAAGACCTGGAACTGTGCAAAAGAGCACAGAGTGTAGTATCAGCACAACCGACCTCATGTTCTGGTAAGTGCCTAGCCTAACCCCGGCGAGGTAGTGACGAGGCTAGGACTAGACTCCAGATAAACCTGTGCAGTTATACAATATATGGCGGAAAAGTAATAAGTAGTTAAAGCTGGGGAAGGGAAACATGCTTCAGGGATAGCAGTTAAAAGAAAATAATAGGGAATAATAAGGAAGCTAGCAATATGACTTCTATCACAAATAAAGAAAATAAAGGCAACTTTCACTTTCAGTTTCATCTTGTTGCAGGCGTGCAACCCGATCTCATTTCTCATATATCATGGTAGGCGTACCACCCGCTCCCATTTCATTATTTCTCGTGGTAGGTGTACCACCCGCTCCCATTTCATTATATCTTGTGGTAGGCATACCACCTACTCCCATTTCATAATATCTTGTGGTAGGTGTACCACCCGCTCCCATTTCATAATATCTTGTGGTAGGCGTACCCCCCGCTCCCATTTCATCACACAATTACAAGAAATCCCAGCAAGAGAACATATGCGATATTAAAACCTCCTGGCGAGGGAAAAAAGCAATATAACAGATTCCAGGCAATGAAACAAAGATATTGAAACAATCATCCCGGCAAGGGAGAATCAGCTATAACCAATATTAACTTAGCTTGTACTCAGCCCAAATAATGACAATGCTCAAACATAAATAAGATCTGCGAGGATAGAACAATTCTTTGCGCAATATAGAAGATCATTAATTAAAGCATCTAAAATGTCATTTAAGGACACAACCACTTTTAATTTAAGACTCACGGTCATTCTCGACACCAACGTATAGATACTTGTCACCATGCCTATACGTCGTACTCAACAAGAAGCAAGTAGCAAATATGACTCCACTCCTAATTCCTCAAGCTAAGGTTAGACCAAACACTTACCTCTATGCTTTGAACACCACTTAAATCACAATTATAGCTTTACCTCTAGATTCCACCACCAATCCGCTCAAATCTAGTCATAAGTTACTTAATTACATCAATAAATGCTAAATGAGTCAACCCCAATGCATGAAATTACGTTTTACAAGGTTTTACCCAAAAAGGTCAAAATGCCCCCGAGCCTACGTGGTCGATACTCGAGGTTCGAACTAAAACCCGGTTACCCATTCCCCCACAAATCCATATATATGGTTTGTTTTGAAATCGGACCTCAAATTGTGGTCCAAATCCCCAATTTTAGAAAACCTAGGTTCTACCCAAAACACCTAATTTCCCCATGAAAATCTTTGATTTGAAGTTGAAATCATGTTAAAACATTTTAAGAAGTGAAGAAAATGAGTTAGAAATAACTTACCAATCGTTTTGGAGAAGAAACGTTGTTTAGATAATCGCCTCTTATGTTTTGGGGTTTTGAAAAGTGTACAAATAGCTGAAATTCACGTGAATTTATACCCCTCTGAAACTCCTTGTGCGGACCGCACAAAAAGGACCGTGGCCGCACAGACCTCCCTGAAGACCTGCAGATCATAGCCCCGTGTGGACCGCACAAAGCCGACCGCGACCGCATAGCATCTACCGCGGACTGCTAAAAGGCGACCACAGCCGCATGCGATTTCTCGTGGACCGCGCAAGAGGGTTCAGACACCTGTAATATTTCCTGAACCTGCAAAATCTGATCTTTTTTTTTTTAAGCCTAAGGGATCCCGGAACCTACTCGAAACTCACCCAAGCCCTCGAAACTCTAACCCAAGTATACACACAACCTCAAAAACATTCTACGAACATATTCATGTAATCAAATCGCCAAAATAACATCATGAACATCGAATTAAACCTCAAGATCAATGATATTTTCAAAAGCTCCATCAAGCTCAAATTTTGAAATTCAAGTCCGAAACACGTCAAACGACGTCTGATTTTAACCAAACTTTACAGAAACCTCTTAAATCACATATAAGACCTGTACCGGGTGCCTAAACCAAAATACGGGCCCGATACCAACACGTTCTAATAAATTTTCATTTCAATTTTCCTTAACAATTTCAGAAAATAATTTTACTCAAAAATTCATTTCTCAGGCTTGGGACCTCGGAATCTGATTCCGGACATCGGCCACCACGTTGGCATTTCCCGGGTGATATAAGATAGTGATATCATAATCCTTCAACAACTCCAACCACCTCCTCTGCCTCAAATTCAATTCCTTTTGCTTGAACAAATACTGGAGACTCTTGTGATCAGTGAACACCTCACATGCCATGCCATACAGATCGTGCCTCCAAATCTTCAATGCATGAACAATGGCTGCCAACTCTAAATCATGCACTAGATAGTTCTTCTCATGAATCTTCAACTGCCTCGAATCATAGGCAATGACATTGCCCTCTTGCATCAACACTGCACCAAGCCTAACACGAGATGCATCACAATAAACGGTGTATGTCCCTGAACCTGTGGGCAGAACTAACACCAGTGTCATAGTCAGAGCTGTCTTAAGCCTCTGAAAGCTCACCTCACACTTGTTTGACCATCTGAACTGGGCACCCTTCTGAGTCAACCTGGTCATCGGGGCTGCAATAGATGAAAACCCATCCACGAACTGACGATAGTAGCCTGCCAATCCCAAGAAACTCCGAATCTCTATAGCTGATGCTGGTCTAGGCCAGTTCTTGACTGCCTCAATCTTCTTCGGATCACCCTGAATACCCTCTGCGGATACGATATGACCCAAAAATGCAACTGAGCTCAACCATAACTCACACTTCGAGAACTTAGCATATAACTGACTATCCCTCAAGGTCTGAAGAACCACTCTAAGATGTTGCTCGTGCTCCTCCCGGCTGCGGGAATATATCAAAATACCATCAATGAAGACTATCACGAACGAGTCCAAATAAGGCTTGAACACTCGGTTCATCAAATCCATAAAGGTTGCTGGGTCATTGGTCAACCCAAATGACATAACCAAGAACTCGTAATGCCCGTACCGAGTACAGAATGTTGTCTTAGGGACGTCGGATGCCCTAATCCTCAACTGATGGTATCCAGATCACAAGTCAATCTTTGAAAATACCTTGGAACCCTGAAGCTGATCGAACAAATCATCAATCCTCGGCAGTAGATACTTATTCTTGATTGTGACCTTGTTCAACTGCTAGTAATCAATGCAAATCATCATCGAATCATCCTTTTTCTTAACAAACAGCACCGACGCACCCCAAGGCAAAACGTTGGGTCTAATGAAACCCTTTTTAAGCAAGTACTGTAACTGCTTCTTCAATTCTTTCAACTCAGTTGGGGCCATACGATATGGCAGAATAGAAATGGGCTGGGTTCCCGAATCCAAATCAATGCAAAAATCAATATCTCTATCGGGCGGCATACCCAATAGGTCTGAAAGGAAAACCTCAGGAAACTCCCAAACAACGGGCACAGAATCAATAAAAGGGACCTCCACGCTAGAATCGCAAACATGTGCCAAATAGGCCAAACACCCCTTCTCGACCATACGCTGAGCCTTCACATACAAGATAACACTGCAGGTAGAATGACCAGGAGTCCCTCTCCACACTAAACGAGACAAATTCTGTAATGCTAGGGTCATAGTCTTTACATGGCAATCCAAGATAGCGTGGTACGGGGATAACCAGTCCATCCCCAATATAACATCGAAATCGACCATATCTAAAAGCAACAAATCAACACGAGTCTCAAGACCTCCAATCACTACAATACAAGAATGATGAACTCGATCGACCACGATAGAATCACCCACCGGTGTAGACACATAAACAGGCATACCCAACGAATCACTAGGCATGACCAGGTACAGTGCAAAATAAGTTGACACATAAGAATACGTAGACCCTGGATCAAATAACCTGAAGCATCTCTATCACAAACCATAATAGTACATGTAATAACTGCATCTGAAGCGTCAACCTCGGGCCTAGCTGGAAGTGCATAACATTGGGGCTGGGACCCACCACACTAAACTGCCTCTTTGGGACGGCCTGTTGCTGGTTGGCCTCCACCTCTGGCGGCTTGAGCTCCACCTCTAGGACCTCTACCTCCACCTATAACACCTCTACCCCCGCCTTTAGCTGGCTAGGCAAGTTGTGGGACATCTGGTGCATGTACCATAGCATGAGAACCCTAATGCGGAAAATTGCTCGAAGCTCGAGGGCAATACCTAGCAATGTGCCTTGTGTCGCCACAAGTAAAACAAGCCCTCAGCTGCTGGGGCTGACGACCCTGGAAACTCTGAAGTGGCGGTGCACTGATAGGTGCTGATGGTGCACTATAAGACTGCTGATCAGAATAGTGTGTCTAAGAACCACGACCACCTAGAGTACAATGGGAGACCTGAAGAGCTGACAGAAATGGCCTAGGAGGATGGCCTCTACCATATGAATCTCTACCTCCAGACAAGTTACCAATGAATCTACCCGTATAACGGGGCCTCTTATCCGACCCATGACCACCTCCCTATGACAGAACCATCTCAACTCAGCGGGCCACATTGGCCGCCTCCTGAAATGTGATCTCACTCCCAGCCTCCTTGTCCATCTGAAGACAAATCGGCTGAATAAGACCATAAATAAACCTCCTCACCCTCTCTCTCTCGCTAGAAAGTATGACAAGAGCATGGCGAGCTATATTAATGAACCTGGTCTCATACTGGGTGACCGTCATGGAACCTTGCTGGAGGCGCTCAAACTACCTCCGGAAGGCCTCTCTCTAAGTCATGGGGAGAAACTTCTCCAGAAACAACACTGAAAACTACTCCCATGTCAAAGATGGTGACCCAGCTGGCCTGGCTAAGCAATAGTCCCTCAACCAAGTCTTGGCGGATCCAGATAAGCGAAATGCAGCAAAATTGACCCTATTGGTCTCAACAATGTCCATGTTCCTGAGAACCTCATGGCCGCTGTATAGGAAATCGTGGAGATCCTCAGAAAAAGCTCCGCTGAAAGTAGTAGCGAAGAGCTTGGTGAATCTGTCCAGTCTCCAGAAAGCATAGGCGGACATTGCCGCTCCATCCTCAGTCTGAGCCACTACACCCGGCTGAACTGCCATCGCTGGCTGAACCACTAGAACCTAAATCTGGGGAGCTACCTGCTCCAGAGTGCGAGTAGCGGGAGTCTAAGCCCTTCCTCCATCTTGAGAAGTGGCTGGTGCTACGGGAAGCAAACCCGCTCGGGTGACACTCTCCATCATGCCCACCAATCGGACTAGAGCGTCATGAAAAACTGGGGTGGCAATGAATCCCTCTGGGACCTGATCTGGGCCCACTGAAACTGCTAGGTCCAGAACCTCCTCCTTGAAATCAACCTGAGGCTCCGCCACTGGTGTTGCTGCTCAGGGTTGAGCTCTGCCCCTACCTTGGCCTCTAGTACGGCCTCGGCCTCGGCCTCGCCCTCTACCCCTAGTGAGAGCTGCTGTAGGGGGATCGGGCTGCTGAGAGGTAGATGAGGAAGCGCGTGTTCTCTCCATATACGAAGAATAGAGTAGAAGTTCAATTAGCATTTGAGGAACAAATCCGCACGACAAGAAAGAACAAATGTGAGATTTTCCTAACTTTGTAGCCTCTAGGGGATAAATACAAATGTTTCCGTACCGATCCCTCAGACTCTACTGAGCTTGTCCGTGAGTTGTGAGACCTATGTAACCTAGAGCTCTGATACCAACTTGTCACGACTCAGATTTCCCACCCTCGGGAGTCGTAATGGCGCCTACTAATGTGAGCTAGGCAAGCCAATCCTTAACTGCTTACTTCATTAACAATTACTTCTTTTAACAATTACCAGTGATAACATGAAAGCAACAAAATTAAATAATTATGTGGAAGACTTAAATTAAAGAAGACGAAACAATAATGTGAGAATCAACATATGCCTCTACCCAAGAACTGGTGTCACATTACTCACGAACTTCTAAGAGTACTAAATACAAACGTTTGAAAGAAAATATAAACTGTTTGTCTCGAATACATGAGATAACAGACTGAAATAGAAGATAGAGGAGACGCCGGGCCTGCGGATGCCTGCAAGGCTGCCTCGGTGTCTCACTGAACTGAAGGCTGGCTCCCGCGCTACTGCTGTTGTCCAAGACCTGGATCTGTGCAAAAGAGCAAAGAGTGTAGTATCAGCACAACCGACCCCATGTGCTGGTAAGTGTCTAGCCTAACCCCGACGAGGTAATGACAAGGCTAGGACTAGACTTCAGATAAACCTGTGGAGTTATACAATATATGGCGGAAAAGTTAACAAGTAATAAGCAGTTAAAGCTGGGGAAGGGAAACATGCTTCAGGGATAGCAGTTAAACGAAAATAATGGGGAATAATAAGGAATCTAGCAATATGACTTCTATCAAAAATGTAGAAAATAAAAGCAACTTTCACTTACAGTTTCATCTTGTTGCAGGCGTGCAACCCGATCTCATTTCTCATATCTCGTGGTAGGCATACCACCCGCTCTCATTTCATTATTTCTCATGGTAGGCGTACCACCCGCTCCCATCTCATAATATCTTGTGGTAGGCGTACCACCCGCTCCCATTTCATAATATCTTTTGGTAGATGTACCACCCGCTCCCATTTCATAATATATTGTGGTAGGCATACCACCCGCTCCCATTTCATCACACAATTACAAAAAATCCCAGCAAGGGAACACAAGTGATATAATAATCTCCTGGCGAGGGAACAAAAACAATATAATAGTTTCCCGGCAAGGAAACAAAGATATTGAAACAATCATCCCGACAGGGGAGAATCAGCTATAACCAATCTTAACTTAACTTGTACTCAGCCTAAATAATGACAATGCTCAAATATAAATAAAATCTGTGAGGATAGAATAATTCTTTGCACAATATAGAAGATCATTAATTAAAGCATCTGAAATGTCATTTAAGGACACAACCACTTTCAATTTAAGACTCACGGTCATGCTCGACACTAACGTATAGATACTCTTCACCATGCCTATACGTCGTACTCAACAAGAAGCAAGTAGAAAATATGACTCCACTCCTAATCCCTCAAGCTAAGTTTAGACCAAACACTTACCTCTATGCCTTGAACACCACTCAAGTCTCAATTATAGCTTTACCTCTTGATTCCACCACCAATCCGCTCGAATCTAGTCATAAGTTACTTAATTACATCAATAAATGCTAAATGATTCAACCCCAATGCATCAAAATAAGTTTTACAAGGTTTTACCCAAAAAGGTCAAAATGCCCCCAGGCCCACGTGGTCAAAACTCGAGGTTTGGACCAAAACCCGATTACCCATTCCCCCACAAATCCAAATATATGGTTTGTTTTGAAATCGAACCTCAAATTGAGGTCCAAATTCCTAATTTTAGAAAACCTAGGTTCTACCCAAAACACCCAATTTCCCCATGAAAATCTTTGATTTGAAGTTGAAATCATGTTAAAAGATGTTAAGAAGTAAAGAAAATGAGTTAGAAATCACTTACCATTCGTTTTGGAGAAGAAAGGTTGTTTAGAAAATCGCCTCTTACATTTTGGGGTTTTGAAAATTGTAAAAATAGCTGAAATTCACGTGAATTTATACCCCTCTGAAACTCCCGGTGCATACTGCACAAAAAAGACCGCGGGCCTATAGGCCTCCCTGAAGACCTGCAGATCATAGCCCCGTGCGGACCGCACAAAGCCGACCGCGACCACATAGTATCCACCACGGACCGCTCAAAGGCGACCACAGCCGCATGCGATTTCTCGTGGACCGCGCAAGAGGGTTCAGACACCTGTAATATTTCCTGAACCTGCAACATCTGATCTTTTTTTTTTTAAGCCTAAGGGATCCTGGAACCTACTCGAAACTCACCCGAGCCCTCGAAACTCTAACCCAAGTATACACACAACCTCAAAAACATTCTACGAACATATTCATGTAATCAAATCGCCAAAATAACATCATGAACATCGGATTAAACCTCAAGATCAATGAAATTTTCAAAAGCTCCATCAAGCTCAAATTTTGAAATTCAAGTCCGAAACACGTCAAACGACGTCCGATTTTAACCAAACTTTACATAAACCTCTTAAATCACATATAAGACCTGTACCGGGTGCCTGAACCAAAATACGGGCCCGATACCAACACGTTCTAATAAATTTTCATTTCAATTTTTCTTAACAATTTCAGAAAATAATTTTACTCAAAAATTTATTTCTCGGGCTTGGGACCTCGGAATCTGATTCCGGACATCGGCCACCACGTTGGCGTTTCCCGGGTGATATAAGATAGTGATATCATAATCCTTCAACAACTCCAACCACCTCCTCTGCCTCAAATTCAATTCCTTTTGCTTGAACAAATACTGGAGACTCTTGTGATCAGTGAACACCTCACATGTCATGCCATACAGATCGTGCCTCCAAATCGTCAATGCATGGACAATGGCTGCCAACTCTAAATCATGCACTAGATAGTTCTTCTCGTGAATCTTCAACTGCCTCGAATCATAGGCAATGACATTGCCCTCTTGCATCAACACTGCACCAAGCCTAATACGAGATGCATCACAATAAACGGTGTATGTCCCTGAACCTGTGGGCAGAACTAACACCAGTGTCATAGTCAGAGCTGTCTTAAGCCTCTGAAAGCTCACCTCACACTTGTTTGACCATCTGAACTGGGCACCCTTCTGAGTCAACCTGGTCATAGGGGCTGCAATAGATGAAAACCCCTCCACGAACTGACGATAATAGCCTGCCAATCCCAAGAAACTCCGAATCTCTATAGCTGATGCTGGTCTAGGCCAGTTCTTGACTACCTCAATCTTATTCAGATCAACCTGAATACCCTCTGCGGATACGATATGACCCAAAAATGCAACTGAGCTCAACCATAACTCACACTTCGAGAACTTAGCATATAACTGACTATCCCTCAAGGTCTGAAGAACCACTCTAAGATGTTGCTCGTGCTCCTCCCGGCTGCGGGAATATATCAAAATACCATCAATGAAGACTATCACGAACGAGTCCAAATAAGGCTTGAACACTCGGTTCATCAAATCCAGAAAGGTTGTTGGGTCATTGGTCAACCCAAATGACATAACCAAGAACTCGTAATGCCCGTACCGAGTACGGAATGTTGTCTTAGGGACATCGGATGCCCTAATCCTCAACTAATGGTATCCAGATCACAAGTCAATCTTTGAAAATACCTTGGAACCCTGAAGCTGATCGAACAAATCATCAATCCTCGGCAGTAGATACTTATTCTTGATTGTGACCTTGTTCAACTGCCAGTACTCAATGCAAATCATCATCGAATCATCCTTTTTCTTAACAAACAGCACCGACGCACCCCAAGGCAAAACGTTGGGTCTAATGAAACCCTTTTTAAGCAAGTCCTGTAACTGATTCTTCAATTCTTTCAACTCAGTTGGGGCCATACGATATGGCAGAATAGAAATGGGCTGGGTTCCCGAATCCAAATCAATGCAAAAATCAATATCTCTATCGGGCGGCATACCCAATAGGTCTGAAAGGAAAACCTCAGGAAACTCCCAAACAACGGGCACAGAATCAATAAAAGGGACCTCCACGCTAGAATCGCAAACATGTGCCAAATAGGCCAAACACCCCTTCTCGACCATACGCTGAGCCTTCACATACAAGATAACACTGCAGGTAGAATGACCAGGAGTCCCTCTCCACACTAAACGAGACAAATTCTGTAATGCTAGGGTCATAGTCTTTACATGGCAATCCAAGATAGCGTGGTACGGGGATAACCAGTCCATCCCCAATATAACATCGAAATCGACCATATCTAAAAGCAACAAATCAACACGAGTCTCAAGACCTCCAATCACTACAATACAAGAATGATGAACTCGATCGACCACGATAGAATCACCCACCGGTGTAGACACATAAACAGGCATACCCAACGAATCACTAGGCATGACCAGGTACAGTGCAAAATAAGTTGACACATAAGAATACGTAGACCCTGGATCAAATAACCTGAAGCATCTCTATCACAAACCATAATAGTACCTGTAATAACTGCATCTGAAGCCTCAACCTCGGGCCTAGCTGGAAGTGCATAACATTGGGGCTGGGACCCACCACACTGAACTGCCTCTTTGGGACGGCCTGTTGCTGGTTGGCCTCCACCTCTGGCGGCTTGAGCTCCACCTCTAGGACCTCTACCTCCACCTCTAACACCTCTACCCCCGCCTTTAGCTGGCTAGGCAAGCTGTGGGACATCTGGTGCATGTACCATAGCATGAGAACCCTAATGCGGAAAATTGCTCGAAGCTCGAGGGCAATACCTAGCAATGTGCCTTGTGTCGCCACAAGTAAAACAAGCCCTCGACTGCTGGGGCTGACGACCCTGGAAACTCTGAAGCGGCGGTGCACTGATAGGTGCTGATGGTGCACTATAAGACTGCTGATCAGAATAGTGTGTCTAGGAACCACGACCACCTAGAGTACAATGGGAGACCTGAAGAGCTAACAGAAATGACCTAGGAGGATGGCCTCTACCATATGAATCTCTACCTCCAGACAAGTTACCAATGAATCTACCCGTATAACGGGGCCTCTTATCTGACCCATGACCACCTCCCTGTGACAGAACCATCTCAACTCAGCGGGCCACATTGGCCGCCTCCTGAAATGTGATCTCACTCCCAGCCTCCTTGTCCATCTGAAGACAAATCGGCTGAATAAGACCATAAATAAACCTCCTCACCCTCTCTCTCTCGCTAGGAAGTATGACAAGAGCATGGCGAGCTATATTAATGAACCTGGTCTCATACTGGGTGACCGTCATGGAACCTTGCTGGAGGCGCTCAAACTACCTCCGGAAGGCCTCTCTCTAAGTCATGGCGAGAAACTTCTCCAGAAACAACACTGAAAACTACTCCCATGTCAAAGATGGTGACCCAGCTGGCCTGGCTAAGCAATAGTCCCTCAACCAAGTCTTGGCGGATCCAGATAAGCGAAATGCAGCAAAATTGACCCCATTGGTCTCAACAATGTCCATGTTCCTGAGAACCTCATGGCCGCTGTATAGGAAATCATGGAGATCCTCATAAAAAGCTCCGCTGAAAGTAGTAGCGAAGAGCTTGGTGAATCTGTCCAGTCTCCAGAAAGCATAGGCGGACATTGCTGCTCCATCCTCAGTCTGAGCCACTACACCCGGCTGAACTGCCACCGCTGGCTGAACCACTAGAACCTAAATCTGGGGAGCTACCTGCTCCAGAGTGCGAGTAGCGGGAGTCTAAGCCCCTCCTCCATCTTGAGAAGTGGCTGGTGCTACGGGAAGCAAACCCGCTCGGGTGACACTCTCCATCATGCCCACCAATCGGACTAGAGCGTCATGAAAAACTGGGGTGGCAATGAATCCCTCTGGGACCTGAGCTGGGCCCACTGGAACTGCTAGGTCCAGAACTTCCTCCTTGAAATCAACCTGAGGCTCCGCCACTGGTGTTGCTGCTCAGGGTTGAGCTCTGCCCCTACCTTGGCCTCTAGTACAGCCTCGGCCTCGGCCTCGCCCTCTACCCCTAGTGAGAGCTGCTGTAGGGGGATCGGGCTGCTGAGAGGTAGATGAGGAAGCGCGTGTTCTCTCCATATACGAAGAATAGAGTAGAAGTTCAATTAGCATTTGAGGAACAAATCCGCACGACAAGAAAGAACAAATGTGAGATTTTCCTAACTTTGTAGCCTCTAGGGGATAAATACAAATGTTTCCGCACCGATCCCTCAGACTCTACTGAGCTTGTCCGTGAGTTGTGAGACCTATGTAACCTAGAGCTCTGATACCAACTTGTCACGACTCAGATTTCCCACCCTCGGGAGTCGTAATGGCGCCTACTAATGTGAGCTAGGCAAGCCAATCCTTAACTGCTTACTTCATTAACAATTACTTCTTTTAACAATTACCAGTGATAACATGAAAGCAACAAAATTAAATAATTATGTGGAAGACTTAAATTAAAGAAGACGAAACAATAATGTGAGAATCAACATATGCCTCTACCCAAGAACTGGTGTCACATTACTCACGAACTTCTAAGAGTACTAAATACAAATGTTTGAAAGAAAATATAAACTGTGTGTCTCGAATACATGAGATAACAGACTGAAATAGAAGATAGAGGAGACGCCGGGCCTGCGGATGCCTGCAAGGCTGCCTCGGTGTCTCACTGAACTGAAGGCTGGCTCCCGCGCTACTGCTGTTGTCCAAGACCTGGATCTGTGCAAAAGAGCAAAGAGTGTAGTATCAGTACAACTGACCCCATGTGCTGGTAAGTGTCTAGCTAACCCCGGCGAGGTAATGACAAGGCTAGGACTAGACTTCAGATAAACCTGTGGAGTTATACAATATATGGCGGAAAAGTTAACAAGTAATAAGCAGTTAAAGCTGGGGAAGGGAAACATGCTTCAGGGATAGCAGTTAAACGAAAATAACGGGGAATAATAAGGAATCTAGCAATATGACTTCTATCACAAATGTAGAAAATAAAAGCAACTTTCACTTACAGTTTCATCTTGTTGCAGGCGTGCAACCCGATCTCATTTCTCATATCTCGTGGTAGGCGTACCACCCGCTCTCATTTCATTATTTCTCATGGTAGGCATACCACCCGCTCCCATTTCATAATATCTTGTGGTAGGCATACCACCCGCTCCCATCTCATAATATCTTGTGGTAGGTGTACCACCCGCTCCCATTTCATAATATCTTTTGGTGATGTACCACCCGCTCCCATTTCATAATATATTGTGGTAGGCATACCACCCGCTCCCATTTCATCACACAATTACAAAAAATCCCAGCAAGGAAACACAAGTGATATAATAATCTCCTGGCGAGGGAACAAAAACAATATAATAGTTTTCCGGTAAGGAAACAAAGATATTGAAACAATCATCCCGGCAGGGGAGAATCAGCTATAACCAATCTTAACTTAACTTGTACTCAGCCTAAATAATGACAATGCTCAAATATAAATAAAATCTGTGAGGATAGAATAATTCTTTGCACAATATAGAAGATCATTAATTAAAGCATCTGAAATGTCATTTAAGGACACAACCACTTTCAATTTAAGACTCACGGTCATGCTCGACACTAACGTATAGATACTCTTCACCATGCCTATACGTCGTACTCAACAAGAAGCAAGTAGAAAATATGACTCCACTCCTAATCCCTCAAGCTAAGTTTAGACCAAACACTTACCTCTATGCCTTGAACACCACTCAAGTCTCAATTATAGCTTTACCTCTTGATTCCACCACCAATCCGCTCGAATCTAGTCATAAGTTACTTAATTACATCAATAAATGCTAAATGATTCAACCCCAATGCATCAAAATAAGTTTTACAAGGTTTTACCCAAAAAGGTCAAAATGCCCCCAGGCCCACGTGGTCAAAACTCGAGGTTTGGACCAAAACCCGATTACCCATTCCCCCACAAATCCAAATATATGGTTTGTTTTGAAATCGAACCTCAAATTGAGGTCCAAATTCCTAATTTTAGAAAACCTAGGTTCTACCCAAAACACCCAATTTCCCCATGAAAATCTTTGATTTGAAGTTAAAATCATGTTAAAAGATGTTAAGAAGTAAAGAAAATGAGTTAGAAATCACTTACCATTCGTTTTGGAGAAGAAAGGTTGTTTAGAAAATCGCCTCTTACATTTTGGGGTTTTGAAAATTGTAAAAATAGCTGAAATTCACGTGAATTTATACCCCTCTGAAACTCCCGGTGCATACTGCACAAAAAAGACCGCGGCCCTATAGGCCTCCCTGAAGACCTGCAGATCATAGCCCCGTGCGGACCGCACAAAGCCGACCGCGACCGCATAGCATCCACCAGGGACCGCTCAAAGGCGACCACAGCCGCATGTGATTTCTCGTGGACCGCGCAAGAGGGTTCAGACACCTGTAATATTTCCTGAACCTGCAACATCTGATCTTTTTTTTTTAAGCCTAAGGGATCCCGGAACCTACTCGAAACTCACCCGAGCCCTCGAAACTCTAACCCAAGTATACACACAACCTCAAAAACATTCTACGAACATATTCATGTAATCAAATCGCCCAAATAACATCATGAACATCGAATTAAACCTCAAGATCAATGAAATTTTCAAAAGCTCCATCAAGCTCAAATTTTGAAATTCAAGTCCGAAACACGTCAAACGACGTCCGATTTTAACCAAACTTTACATAATCCTCTTAAATCACATATAAGACCTGTACCAGGTGCCTGAACCAAAATACGGGCCCGATACCAACACGTTCTAATAAATTTTCATTTCAATTTTCCTTAACAATTTCAGAAAATAATTTTACTCAAAAATTTATTTCTCGGGCTTGGGACCTCGGAATCTGATTCCGGACATCGGCCACCACGTTGGCGTTTCCCGGGTGATATAAGATAGTGATATCATAATCCTTCAACAACTCCAAACACCTACTCTGCCTCAAATTCAATTCCTTTTGCTTGAACAAATACTGGAGACTCTTGTGATCAGTGAACACCTCACATGCCATGCCATACAGATCGTGCCTCCAAATCGTCAATGCATGGACAATGGATGCCAACTCTAAATCATGCACTAGATAGTTCTTCTCATGAATCTTCAACTGCCTCGAATCATAGGCAATGACATTGCCCTCTTGCATCAACACTGCACCAAGCCTAATACGAGATGCATCACAATAAACGGTGTATGTCCCTGAACCTGTGGGCAGAACTAACACCAGTGTCATAGTCAGAGCTGTCTTAAGCCTCTGAAAGCTCACCTCACACTTGTTTGACCATCTGAACTGGGCACCCTTCTGAGTCAACCTGGTCATCGGGGCTGCAATAGATGAAAACCCATCCACGAACTGACGATAGTAGCCTGCCAATCCCAAGAAACTCCGAATCTCTATAGCTGATGCTGGTCTAGGCCAGTTCTTGACTGCCTCAATCTTCTTCGGATCACCCTGAATACCCTCTGCGGATACGATATGACCCAAAAATGCAACTGAGCTCAACCATAACTCACACTTCGAGAACTTAGAATATAACTGACTATCCCTCAAGGTCTGAAGAACCACTCTAAGATGTTGCTCGTGCTCCTCCCGGCTGCGGGAATATATCAAAATACCATCAATGAAGACTATCACGAACGAGTCCAAATAAGGCTTGAACACTCGGTTCATCAAATCCATAAAGGTTGCTGGGTCATTGGTCAACCCAAATGACATAACCAAGAACTCGTAATGCCCGTACAGAGTACAGAATGTTGTCTTAGGGACATCGGATGCCCTAATCCTCAACTAATGGTATCTAGATCACAAGTCAATCTTTGAAAATACCTTGGAACCCTGAAGCTGATCGAACAAATCATCAATCCTCGGCAGTAGATACTTATTCTTGATTGTGACCTTGTTCAACTGCCAGTACTCAATGCAAATCATCATCGAATCATCCTTTTTCTTAACAAACAGCACCGACGCACCCCAAGGCAAAACGTTGGGTCTAATGAAACCCTTTTTAAGCAAGTCCTGTAACTGCTTCTTCAATTCTTTCAACTCAGTTGGGGCCATACGATATGGCAGAATAGAAATGGGCTGGGTTCCCGAATCCAAATTAATGCAAAAATCAATATCCCTATCGGGCGGAATACCCAATAGGTCTGAAAGGAAAACCTCAGTAAACTCCCGAACAATGGGCACAGAATCAATAAAAGGATCTCCACGCTAGAATCGCAAACATGTGCCAAATAGGCCAAACACCCCTTCTCGACCATACGCTGAGCCTTCACATACAAGATAACACTGCAGGTAGAATGACCAGGAGTCCCTCTCCACACTAAACGAGACAAATTCTGTAATGCTAGGGTCATAGTCTTTACATGGAAATCCAAGATAGCGTGGTACGAGGATAACCAGTCCATCCCCAATATAACATCGAAATCGACCATATCTAAAAGCAACAAATCAACACGAGTCTCAAGACCTCCAATCACTACAATACAAAAATGATGAACTCGATCGACCACGATAGAATCACCCACCGGTGTAGACACATAAACAGGCATACCCGACAAATCACTAGGCATGACCAGGTACGGTGCAAAATAAGTTGACACATAAGAATACGTAGACCCTAGATCAAATAACACTGAAGCATCTCTATCACAAACCATAATAGTACCTGTAATAACTGCATCTGAAGCCTCAACCTCGGGCCTAGCTGGAAGTGCATAACATTGGGGCTGGGACCCACCACACTGAACTGCCTCTTTGGGACGGCCTGTTGCTGGTTGGTCTCCACCTCTGGCGGCTTGAGCTCCACCTCTAGGACCTCTACCTCCACCTCTAATACCTCTACCCCCGCCTTTAGCTGGCTAGGCAAGTTGTGGGACATCTGGTGCATGTACCATAGCATGAGAACCCTAATGCGGAAAATTGCTCGAAGCTCGAGGGCAATACCTAGCAATGTGCCTTGTGTCGCCACAAGTAAAACAAGCCCTCGGCTGCTGGGGCTGACGACCCTGGAAACTCTGAAGCGGCGGTGCACTGATAGGTGCCGATGGTGCACTATAAGACTGCTGATCAGAATAGTGTGTCTAAGAACCACGACCACCTAGAGTACAATGGGAGACCTGAAGAGCTGACAGAAATGGCCTAGGAGGATGGCCTCTACCATATGAATCTCTACCTCCAGACAAGTTACCAATGAATCTACCCGTATAACGGGGCCTCTTATCCGACCCATGACCACCTCCCTGTGATAGAACCATCTCAACTCAGCGGGCCACATTGGCCGCCTCCTGAAATGTGATCTCACTCCCAGCCTCCTTGTCCATCTGAAGACAAATCGGCTGAATAAGACCATAAATAAACCTCCTCACCCTCTCTCTCTCTCGCTAGGAAGTATGACAAGAGCATGGCGAGCTATATTAATGAACCTGGTCTCATACTGGGTGACCGTCATGGAACCTTGCTGGAGGCACTCAAACTACCTCCGGAAGGCCTCTCTTTAAGTCATGGGGAGAAACTTCTCCAGAAACAACACTGAAAACTACTCCCATGTCAAAGATGGTGACCCAGCTGGCCTGGATAAGCAATAGTCCCTCAACCAAGTCTTGGCGGATCCAGATAAGCGAAATGCAGCAAAATCGACCCTATTGGTCTCAACAATGCCCATGTTACTGAGAACCTCATGGCAGCTGTATAGGAAATCGTGGAGATCCTCAGAAGAAGCTCCGCTGAAAGTAGTAGTGAAGAGCTTGGTGAATCTGTCCAGTCTCCACAAAGCATAGGCGGACATTGCCGCTCCATCCTCAGTCTGAGCCACTACACCTGGCTGAACTGCCATCGCTGGCTGAACCACTAGAACCTGAATCTGGGGAGCTACCTGCTCCAAAGTGCGAGTAGCGGAGTCTAAGCCCCTCCTCCAGCTTGAGAAGTGGCTGGTGCTACTGAAAGCAAACCCGCTCGGGTGACACTCTCCATCAGGCCCACCAATCGGACTAGAGCGTCATGAAGAACTGGGGTGGCAATGAATCCCTCTGGGACCTGAGCTGGGCCCACTGGAACTGCTAGGTCCAGAACCTCCTCCTTGAAATCAACCTGAGGCTCCGCCACTGGTGCTGCTGCTCAGGGTTGAGCTCTGCCCCTACCTTGGCCTCTAGTACGGCCTCGGCCTCGCCCTCTACCCCTAGTGAGAGCTGCTTTAGGGGGATCGGGCTGCTGAGAGGTAGATGAGGAAGCGCGCGTTCTCGCCATATACGAAGAACAGAGTAGAAGTTCAATTAGCATTTGAGGAACAAATCCGCACGATAAGAAAGAACAAATGTGAGATTTTCCTAACTTTGTAGCCTCTAGGGGATAAATACAAATGTCTCCGTACCGATCCCTCAGACTCTACTGAGCTTGTCCGTGAGTTGTGAGACCTATGTAACCTAGACCTCTGATACCAACTTGTCACGACTCGGATTTCACACCCTCGGGAGTCGTAATGGCGCCTACTAATGTGAGCTAGGCAAGCCAATCCTTAACTACTTACTTCATTAACAATTACTTCTTTTAACAATTACCAGTGATAACATGAAAGCAACAAAATTAAATAATTATGTGGATGACTTAAATTAAAGAAGACGAAACAATAATGTGAGAATCAACATATGCCTCTACCCAAGAACTGGTGTCACATTACTCACGAACTTCTAAGAGTACTAAATACAACCGTTTGAAAGAAAATGTAAATTGTTTGTCTCGAATACATGAGATAACAGACTGAAATAGAAGATAGAGGAGACGCCGGGCCTGCAGATGCCTGCAAGGCTGCCTCGGTGTCTCACTGAACTGAAGGCTGGCTCCCGTGCTACTGTTGTTGTCCAAGACCTGGATCTGTGCAAAAGAGCATAGAGTGTAGTATCAGCACAACTGACCCCATGTGTTGGTAAGTGTCTAGCCTAACCCCGGCGAGGTAATGACAAGGCTAGGACTAGACTTCAGATAAACCTGTGGAGTTATACAATATATGGCGGAAAAGTTAACAAGTAATAAGCAGTTAAAGCTGGGGAAGGGAAACATGCTTCAGGGATAGCAGTTAAACGAAAATAACAGGGAATAATAAGGAATCTAGCAATATGACTTCTATCACAAATGTAGAAAATAAAAGCAACTTTCACTTACAGTTTCATCTTGTTGCAGGCGTGCAACCCGATCTCATTTCTCATATCTCGTGGTAGACGTACCACCCGCTCTCATTTCATTATTTCTCATGGTAGGTGTACCACCCGCTCCCATTTCATAATATGTTGTGGTAGGCATACCACCCATTCCCATTTCATAATATCTTGTGGTAGGCATACCACCCGCTCCCATCTCATAATATCTTGTGGTAGGTGTACCACCCGCTCCCATTTCATAATATCTTTTGGTGAGGTACCACTCGCTCCCATTTCATAATATATTGTGGTAGGCATACCACCCGCTCCCATTTCATCACACAATTACAAAAAATCCCAGCAAGGGAACACAAGTGATATAATAATCTCCTGGCGAGGGAACAAAAACAATATAATAGTTTCCCGGCAAGGAAACAAAGATATTGAAACAATCATCCCGACAGGGGAGAATCAGCTATAACCAATCTTAACTTAACTTGTACTCAGCCCAAATAATGACAATGCTCAAATATAAATAAGATCTGTGAGGATAGAACAATTCTTTGCACAATATAGAAGATCATTAATTAAAGCATCTGAAATGTCATTTAAGGACACAACCACTTTCAATTTAAGACTCACGGTCATGCTCGACACCAACGTATAGATACTCTTCACCATGCCTATACGTCGTACTCAACAAGAAGCAAGTAGAAAATATGACTCCACTCCTAATCCCTCAAGCTAAGTTTAGACCAAACACTTACCTCTATGCCTTGAACACCACTCAAGTCTCAATTATAGCTTTACCTCTTGATTCCACCACCAATCTGCTCGAATCTAGTCATAAGTTACTTAATTACATCAATAAATGCTAAATGATTCAACCCCAATGCATGAAAATAAGTTTTACAAGGTTTTACCCAAAAAGGTCAAAATGCCCCCAGGCCCACGTGGTCAAAACTCGAGGTTTGGATCAAAACCTGATTACCCATTCCCCCACAAATCCAAATATATGGTTTGTTTTGAAATCAAACCTCAAATTGCGGTCCAAATTCCTAATTTTAGAAAACCTAGGTTCTACCCAAAACACCCAATTTCCCCATAAAAATCTTTGATTTGAAGTTGAAATCATGTTAAAAGATGTTAAGAAGTAAAGAAAATGAGTTAG
The DNA here is from genome assembly GCF_000715075.1 of Nicotiana tabacum. Taxonomy (NCBI): domain Eukaryota; kingdom Viridiplantae; phylum Streptophyta; class Magnoliopsida; order Solanales; family Solanaceae; genus Nicotiana; species Nicotiana tabacum. The sequence continues at coordinate 203,776,679 of NC_134087.1, read as the reverse complement.
AAATCACTTACCAATCGTTTTGGAGAAGAAAGGTTGTTTAGAAAATCGCCTCTTACATTTTGGGGTTTTGAAAATTGTAAAAATAGCTGAAATTCACGTGAATTTATACCCCTCTGAAACTCCCTGTGCGTACTGCACAAAAAAGACCGCGGCCGTATAGGCCTCCCTGAAGACCTGCAGATCATAGCCCCGTGCGGACCGCACAAAGCCGACCGCAGCCGCACAACATCAACCGCGGACCGCTCAAAGGCGACCGCGGCCGCATGCAATTTCTCGTGGACCACGCAAGAGGGATTAGAGACCTACAATATTTCCTGAACCTGTAACATCTGATCTTTTTTTTAAGCCTAAGGCATCCCGGAACCTACTCGAAACTCACCCGAGCCCTCGAAACTCTAAGTCAAGTATACACACATCCTCAAATATATTCTACGAATATATTCGTGTAATAAAATCGCCAAAATAACATCATGAACATCGAATTAAACCTCAATATCAATGAAATTTTCAAAAACTCCATCAAGTTCAAATTTATAAATTCAAGTCCGAAACACGTCAAGCGACGTCCGATTTTAACCAAACTTTATATAAACCTCTTAAATCACATATAAGACCTGTATCGGGCGACGGAACCACAATACGGGACCAATACCAACACGTTCTAATCAATTTTCATTTCAATTTTCCTTAACAATATCAGAAAACAATTTTACTCAAAAATTCATTTATCGGGGTTGGGACCTCGGAATCTGATTCCGGGCATACGCCCAAGTCCTATATTTTCCTACGGACCCTTTGAGATCGTCAAATCGCGAGTCCAGGTCCGTTTACCCAAAATGTTGACCGAAGTTAAATTTTATTCATTTTAATATCAAAACTTAGCATTTTTCACAAAATTTCATATCTAAGCTTTCCAGCTACGCGCTCGGACTACGCACTCAAATCGAGGCGACTACAAATAAGGTTTTCAAGGCCTCGGAAGTACGGAATGGATAAGAAAACAGGTGATGACCCTTTGGGTCGTCACAGTGATGGTCCCTTCATAGTTCCTCTTTATTTGTTGCACAAACCGTGCCCGCTCTTCTGCCTTCTTTGTCCATTGTGCCCGGATTTTCGATAGACTGGCTTCAGACTTTTTCAGGTCTTCTTGACACTTAAGGACTTTCTTTTTTAGACTACTTATAAGTCTTTTATCAGCCCGGCTTCTTTCCGGGTTTCTAGCAGCTATTTTCATCTTCCGAATCTGAGCTTTGAGGGCCTCATTTTCCTGAGTTAGTTTTTTCTTTTCTCCCTCGTCTGCGGCGGCTTAAACACCATTTTCAAACTGAAGCTCCATGACTAGCCTTTCCAACTAGCTTATTTTGGCCCTGCACTCGTTTTCTATGGTCAACCAGTCCCATTGCACCTGTGCCCCATCGGTGAACTGTTGGACATGGGGTCTCTTTTGCGGGCCTTTCAGGAATCTGGAATCTTTTTCTGAACCAGACAATGACCTTAGGTTCCACTACACCTCTAGCTAGATCTCGCACCATGCTCTTAGGTTCAAGAAATCTACATTCATTCCACACTTCGCGAATTTTCCCTTCTTGAAATACGGCTTTTGGGCCCAATTCAATGACATGTTTACTCAAATCTTTATCATTGGGGACGAATTGAAATCTTCCTAATTGGCGCAAACCCCTATGGGGAGCATAAGGCTGGATGCTCCATATGCCCATCAAGAGGAGATAACATACTTCAGCCGACATGTACACTGCTTCGGTGACAGGAAGCCATCCGAATGCCCACTCAATTTTATCAGCAGTCAAAGATCTCAAATGTGCAAGCCAAGCTTCAGTACCCTCGGGGAATTCAATACATGCCACTCGGCTTTCAAATTCTTCAATGAAGCTCAAACCGGTCAAACCATAATTCATATACCCAACCCGGTGGTAGGGATGTTCTTGCACCCATAATTGTAGTAACAGATTGCAGCCTTGGAAGAACTTTTCCCTTTCCCGACAGATAGTCAAAGCTCGGTAGATTTCAGATAAGATCAGAGGAACCATAGTGTTGATAGCTTTCTTGGTTGCAACATCGATCATTCCCATGAGACCTATCTCTATATTACCATCTTTTTGCGGACAAACTACAACACCCAAGATGGCTACCATAAAAGCTAAACCCCGCCTTGCCTCCCATTTGTCTTTATTTCCGGCATGGGTTAGACCAGTGTTCGGCTCTTCAAAACCTCGGGAGTTACCATATCGATAATACAAGAACTGGAGCGTGCAATACCCTTCAGATAAGTTTCCATCCTGAATATCCCGACTAATACTCAGCAAATCTAGAAATCTATGGAGAGATACTGGTCTTAGTGACAATGGATATCGACTTCTAAGGTTTCCATTAAGGCCCGTATAACCTGCAACTTCCTCCAATGTAGGTGTGAGCTCAAAGTCAGAGAAGCGGAAAACATTGCGAGTCGGGTCCCAAAAAGGTATTAAAGCTTCAATTATGTCCAACCTTGGCTTGACATTCAATAGTCCGATGAGGCCTCCCAAAACTTTTACCACTGTTTCTCTACTGCCTTTTCCTAGATCATTCTACCACATGTGGAGCTTTAAGGGGATCTCATTAAGGACTGTGAAGGGTTCAATTTCGTTTGTGCTCATCCTGCACATTTATTAAGGTGATTTAATAACTCATTTTTACCCAAAAAAGTAACACCGTTTTTCAAAGTTTTACATCAAAAATAAAACCCCGGTTTTGCAGATACGGACTTTCAGCACTTCGGGGAAGAAGATTTTAAGGATGTGTCCGCTAACCGTTAAAAATGACCCAAGGTGGTTGTTCTTTCAAAAACAGTCTTTCGGTACCCTTTTGGGGACATTCGGCTTATTTTAAATAAGAATGGAATCACCCGACTTATTTATGACAAAATTAAAATTTTGTTTTTTTTGGGCTATTTTTGCAAAAAGGAAAGTTGGACCCGATGAGTGTTGCTTACGTATCCCACATTCGGTGAGAATCAAACTGGCGTAGTTCGGGCAGATTTGACAAAACCAACTATTTTTGAAAACAAAACCTTTCTTATTCTTTCATTTTTTCTCAAAAAATTCGGCAGAGTTTTAGTACCATTTGGGCATTGTTTTTTTTTTAAAACAGGTGATTAACTCACTTAACCCTAACATTGCTATTCTCTTTTCCAACTCTCTCCCATTATTCACAAGCCATTCAACATGCAAATCCGAAGAAAATAAATGCACAAGTAGTAAGTAGAATGCATCAGGATGGTCTTTTTATTTCAAGTACACTTGTCCTATACAGAACAAACCCCTGTGTTGAGTCTCCTAAGTCAAATGCACGTGATGCAAACAAATGTTCCTACTAGGGATCCGGCATGAGGCTTTGTTATACTAGGTTTAAAACCTGGGTTTATTGTTCTAGACCTGGCTTACCCGATCGAACAACTCGAGCCGAGAGGGGGCAGTGTACCGGGAATATAGAAGCTTTACCGGCTTTGCAACTTATCCGAATCTCGTTCTAAAATGGGATAAGACTCTGGACAGAAGAGAAGTCACACGAAGTGCACCCTTCTCCATGATTTAGAAGACTCAGAGAGAAGATAGGTTTTGTAGCAGTTTATATATACAATTCACAAAATATCAAAGCGGTAAAGCATTTAGCACATTAGGATGAAACATGTAGGAAAATCAGATAACAGATAATGCCAATCATAACAGCTATTCTAAGCTCTAATTCTTAAACCCTGAACCGAAGTTCTGGGTTATGCTCCCCAGCGGAGTCACCAGAGCTGTCACACCTCCTTTTTTACACACCCCGAAGGTAGCACAAGAGAGTTTTTCCACTTTAAGTGACATTATTCGAAATGAGATTATTTTTTCAATTTTTGTTCAGAGTTGCCACTTGGGATGGTTTGTTTTCTGGTGTCCCAAGTCACCGGTTTATTTTAAATCCCAAATCGAGGAATATTTCGACTTTCCTTTTGAAGTCTGCGAACCAGAAATTCTGAGTAAGGAATTCTGTTAACCCGAGGGAAGGTGTTAGGCACCCCCGGATTCCGTGGTTCTAGCACGGTCGCTTAAACTATCATAATTGGCCTATTAGTTGATTTTAATACATGCTTTAACCTATGATGCCATTTTAAACTTATTAATCGCTTTTGATTATTTTAAAGAAGATTTAACATCGTTTAAAACATGTCTTTGGATCGTGCCACATAAAATGCACACGCAATCCGAAACACATTTTATTCAACGTTGTTAAGATTTGGATTTGGGTCACATGAAATGCACACCCGAGTTTAGGAAGGTAATATTATTAAAATAACGCGCCTAAAGCAACTACGCGTTTTTAACTTTGCGAGGGCCATGGAGAGTTGCTAAATGGCACGCCTCGAGTTCTAAGAATTTTTAAAATAATTAAATGAGGGCCACGCATTTGTGATTTTATTTGGCGCGCCGCACCCCAATTCCATTTCAAAAGGATATTCTAACTAAATTCGGAGGGCCATAACTATTTGTTTTATCTAATATGGCTCTCCTCAAATTATTAAAGGAATCTAGTTAATTAACTAAAGGCCTAAAGTGATTGAAATTCCATCTAGGTATACAAATAACTTAACCTCTAAGAATCAGTAAAAAAGGAAGAAACATTTGGTTAATGTAAAATCCAATCGAAAAAAGGAAAGGCCCAAATCATATTCGAAGGAAGCTGTCAAGCTTGGGCCCAAAAATGAGCCCAAATTCAAAGCCTCAATGCGTTTGAGTGAGGGACTCAATATCGAGTCCCTACAGGCCAATAACCAGCGAAATTCAACAAAAACCAGTCGATGGGGCCAATACATGTGCAAACAACCTCTGGACTCATTTCACTTAGCAGTAGGCAATTACACGGAATTTTAACAAATGAAAGCACTACAGATTAAAAAGCCATTGAAAATCCAAGTCTAACAATTAGCTATAAGCCAGATTTAACTTCCAAATCTCAATCTAACTTGAAATACAGACTTGAGGATTTAAATCTCAAATAGACCTCATATGAACAAAACCTTATTCAATAAACTAACAACTTATCATTTTTTTACACCCAACTTAAACATAAAATCTGCATTAGGGACATCGACTGATTTCAACAAAACCAATTTGTCAACTATCATGAACACCTTAACAAGTTTGGCATCTCATCAAACCATGATTCATTGCTTGAATCCTGATCCTTCAAATTACTAGATCTAAAGGAAGATGAAGAAAAAAAACTAACATTCCTACTATAGGAAGGCAAATATGCATTAGCATTGAGACACGTGAAGCAAGACTCAAGTCCATATTATACCAAACTTAGAGCAAAACCTAAGCTAGTGCATACTTGATAACTAACAGATCTTGAATCAACTATGTTTAGCAAAGTTTGGACCCAGATCTTAAAGCAAAAACAGATAACCACATGGATACATATAACCTAAACTAGAAGCAACACCATTCCTAAGCTATTATGTAATTTACAATGTTCAAAATACTAATCACTTGGTCACATGTTCAGGGGTAGGGGGATAAGAAGCATAACTCCCTAATAAAAATAGAAACAACTCAATAAACTACACACAACCACAATCACTACTCGAAACTCCATAACTCCATTTTGATTCCATGCCAAAAGCTTTACATTGAATGAAAATAGAGGTGTGTACCTGATTATAGCAGTAAGAAAAGAAAATTATGAGCTTAGGTGACAACAGCAACAGTAAACCAAAACAGTAAAACTCAACAGCAGCAAGAAAGTTCCCAGATTCAACCAAATACCCAGTGAAATCAACTCAAACACCAATGAAATAGTGACCTTGACCTAGAACTCAGCCCCAGACTTTAAAATAAGAACAAGTTCAAGCCATTTCACACACCCACTGAACCAAAGATTGCCTTAGCAAGTTGGAATTCAAAAAATCAGAAATGGAACTCAATGGAATAGTGATTTTTCTTCAAATTTTAGCCGTTCTCTTTTTCTGAGTTTCTTAACTTTCTAAAATCTGAATTGAGCCTCAAGTAACAATGCCTTTATAGGCAAGTTACTAGGGCAGTCTTAAGGGTTTAGTTTTTCACGTTAGACCTTTCTTAGTTTTTCTTTTTGCTAGTTAGTCCCTCATTTTCTGACATGCTAGCCAAGCTAGGCTATTTTTAGCTTTCTAGGAAGCTTCCTAAGGCAGTTACTGCAAGATTCCCTAAGGCTAAATTCCAAATTACCCCCACAGCCCCTGAAATTACCCTCTTCTTACCTGGGTCAGGCTGACCCAATGGCTTAGCTAGATTCCAAACCTGGGCCTGAACGGATGGGCCTCTAATGCCCAGGTCTGCCTTACCCCAAACCCAAAAAGAAGTTTTAATCCATTACAGTAAAACAAACTCAAATCACACATTAATAAGAAAACAAAACACCCAAAAGTTTAACCAGTCGAATCCTAAGGTAGTGAGCCTAACTACACTAAATAATTAAAACCACCACTAAGTAAACAAAAAGGAAAAGAAATCAAAAACCCGATTAAATTAAACTAACCCTGAAAATTAACAAATAGATTAAACGAAAGAAAAACAAAAGACTAATCCTACTGTGTCAAATTCCACAACAGAATAAGGAGACGAGTGGAGAAACATAATGAAATCAAACGAGGAAACCAGAGGAAAAGGGCTAAAAACGAAATGGACATACCATCAAAAGAAAGGATATGTACTGTCCGTTCTTCTACTAAAAACCTACGGAAGAATTGATGACTGGTGTTGCTTGACAAACTCTGTTGATTTTTGGTCTTGCATGGGGTCGGTGAGCCTCGAAATGAGTCAAAATCAATGCTAACCTTTTGCTCTCACGGAGAACAACTGATTAGCATAAGTTCTGACCCATTAACGGCCCAAAACACCACTTGAACATTGAAACAAGGCACAGAACCTGAGCTTCGATTTTAGCATCAGATTTGAGATTTGGAGCCAAAGGTGGGGATCTTGGGAAAAATTTTACTAGCCTAGTGCTTGAGGGAGTACGGGGAGGGGATGGTTAAAATTTGGTAAGGTTTTGAGCTTTATCGCATGTGAAAATGGCGGATTAGGGTTGTTCAAAGGGGGAGGATATGAAGAAGATGAAAGATATGGGCCAAACTAATTTGGTCTTTGATGGAATTTGGACAGTTTTAAGAAAAATGGGGTAAGGTGTGGGGAACCGTTGGATGAGCCAGATCGAAAGGCTCAGATTCGTTTTAGATTTAGAACTCAAAACGACGCCATTTGGGTCGGACTAGGTCTTTGAGTGATTGGGCCGGGTGTGGAGGTGGATTTGGACGTGTGTTTTAATAGATTTGGCCCAAAGTGGGTCTTTTATTAAGAAGACCTCTTTTCCTTTCATTTTCTTTTTCTTTATCTTCTTTTTTCATTTTCAGATTTAAATACAAAAACATAAAATAAAAAACCTGATTTAATTACAAAAATAAATATTTTTTTTATTAAAAAAAATTAATTAAGTCCTAATTTAAAAAGAAAACTATGATAAATTCGAAAGTTAGAAAGTAAAAATGCAAAAGAGCTATTTTTGGTATTTCTTTTATTTTTGTAACATTAGTTAAATAATTTACCTAAAATATAAAATTGGGTCCTAAATGCAAATGCACTATTTTTGTATTTTTTATGAATTATATAAATTAAATATGCACACAAAAATGCAAACAAACATAAAAATTATGCAAATATATCCTAAAAATCAAATAATAAAAAGAAAAATCCTAATTTAAGAATCCTGTAGGAGTAATTCACGCGAGGCAAAAATCATGTGTTCATACCACTTGCAAGTTCTATCTAGTTCATGTTTCACCTTTCCTAGATCTTCCTTTAGAACTTTGATTAATTCATCTTTCTTATACAAATCATCGTTCATTTTTCCCAGATTTTCTTCTAGAGTGAGATATGTGCGATCAGCTTTCTTCTTTCCTGTTCCTAGTTTTAGTTTTAAGTTTTAAGACTTAAGTTCTAGGACACTGTTATCAAGTTCAAGAACTTGGTTCTTCAACTCAGCATTTGTGTTATCACTCTCATTTGCCCTAGACTCTAGACTTTTGCATTTTTCTTTTAGGATCACACATTCCCTAGACAGAGCTTCTTTCTCATTGTTAATTATTTCAGACTCATCAATGAAGTCTAGTAATAGCTCAGCCAACCTTTCTTTAGAAAAAAATTTAATCTTGTCTTTAAGATGAAGAATACTTACCTCTTGTTCATCATCTGATTCTTCGATGGCCATCAGTGCTCGCTCTTCTTTAGCTTCATCTTCTGAGGTTTCTCCCCAAACAGCAACCATATCCTTGGTTGAAACTTTGTTACTTTTTGGTTGAACCTGTTCCTTCATTCAGCCCTTTCTTTCTTCCACTCAATTTCCCATTAAGGGCAATTCTTGATCATGTGATCAGTTTTACCACACTAGTAGCAACCCTCATTGGTCTGTTTCTCAGGAGCTCTTGACTTGTTGAAGGTTGTACCTCTTGAAGAACCCTTTCCTCTCATCAGGTACTTTTTAAAATCTCTAGTGATCATAGCTATCTAATCATCTTCCAGATCTGAACCTTCAGCAATTCTGAGAGCTAGGCTTCTCTCCTTCTTGGGTGTATCCATCTTCATGGTTTGCCTTCTTAGTTCATAAGCAGTAAGATTTACAATCAGTTCATCCAGTCTGAGAGTAGCCATATTCTTCGATTCCTGAATGGCAGTGATTTTCCTTTCCCATGAAACTGGCAGAACCCTTGTCAGGATTTTCTCAACCTTGTCTTCTTAAAGAATAATCCTTCCAAGAGACTTAAGTTCATTTGTCAGTGTAGTGAACCTAGTATGCATCTCTTGAATAGTTTCTCCTTCCTTCATAGTAAAATTCTCATATTGAGAACACAATAGTGTTCCTCTGGATCGTTTCACTTGAGGTGTTCCTTCATGAATCACTTGCAAAGTGTCCCATATCTCATTAGTAGTAGTACATCTTTGGATCCTACTGTACTCATCTGGACCTAGTCCACATACAAGCCACTTCTTGGCCTTAGCATTTTTCTCCCACTTCTTCAGGTCTTCAGCAGTGCAGTCAGCCCTTGTATTTGGCACATCCACTCCTTCCTCATTTTTAATTGTAGTTGCCAAAGGACCATCAGTGACTATGTCCTAGAGTTCATAGTCTTCTCCTGTGATGTGATCCTTCATCCTGTTCTTCCACCAAGAGTAGTAATGTCCATTGAACAATGGAGGCCTTGCAGTGGATTATCCTTCCCAATTCCCAGGTGGTGCACTCATGTTGATCTTTTCCTAAGGTGTTAGCCTCTTTAAGGATAATCCGCTCTGATACCAATTGATGTTCTAAACGTTAATACCACACAAGAGGGGGTGATTTATGTGGTACCCAATTTTTCGATCTAGAAGAACCTGGTTCTTCTAGGTGTTCTAACTACTACTGTTGTGGAATTAAAAATACAGAAAATAAAGAACATAAAGATTTTTACGTGGAAAACACCTGGCTGAAAAGGTGAAAAAACCACGACCTACTACTCAGTAGGATTTTCCCACACATCCGCTAAAATCACTGATCCAAAACAGTATTTACAAAACTCTTTGTAAACCTAAGGATTAACTCTAATCCCAGTGTGGTACACAGCCTCAACTGTTACGACACCTTCAAGTTAACTCTAACTTGAATACTCAAAGTACCTAATACAATTGCTTCTATGAAAGCTGGAAAGGTGCAACTTTAAATCACCTACTATAATTGAACTAGAGTAAAAATAAACACAATAGAACTGGTTCTTCTATATCATTCAAGTAGATTCAGGAGTGCACACTTAAATCTCACATAAATTGCTTGCAAAATTGCCTTGCTCTTTTGCTCTCAATTTAGTTTAACTTCTACGTATGTGCAATACCTGTAAAAGAGAACAATCACAGTTATTTAATGAGTTAGTAATTAGAGTTTGATTGAGACTCAATTGCTGATCTTCCATCGAAGTTGAGTCCTTGAACAATAAAAACTCCAACCCTATCCTTGATCCGGATTGTGTCATCTTCCCATGAGGAGACTTCCTCTCCTCGTCCAATATGCAACCATTTCGATCAGTTCAAAATATATTGACGTTTGATCCTTAAGACTTATTCCTTCACGTGCATCTTACATGTATAGGTTGATAAACACTGTGTCTCATATGATAGACCAGGTCCATGACTGAGTTTATTTGTCATTCTTCAAAACTTCACCTGAACATGGGCCAACAGTGCGATTTGTAGCTCGGTGCCTCAATTGTCAGTAGGTGAAGTATGAGCACCATAGACCGGGTGGGTTGCTTCAGCAGATAGAGATTCCGGAGTGGAAATGGGAGAGGATCACCATGGAATTTTTAGTTGGACTCCCTCGGACTGCGAAGAAGTTCAATGCCATTTGGGTGTTTGTGGATAGGCTGACCAAGTCTGCACACTTCATTCATATGTGTACTACTTATTCTTCGGCACGGTTAGCGGAGATTTATATCTGGGAGATTGTTCGTCTGCATGGTATTCCAGTTTCCATCATTTCAGACAGATGTACTCAGTTCACATCACGGTTCTAGAGAGTCGTTCTGTAGGAGTTGGGTACTGGGTGGAGTTGAGCACAACATTTCACCCTCAGACGGACAGACAGTCCGAGCGCACTATTCAGATTATGGAGGATATGCTCTGCGTGTACGTGATTGAGTTTGGAGGATCTTGGGATCAGTGTTTGCCAGTGGCGGAGTTTGCTTACAACAACAGCTATCAGTCTAGCATTCAGATGGCACCGTATGAGGCTTTATATGGTAGGCGGTGTAGATCCCCGATGGATTGGTTTGAGCCGGGTAAGGCTAGATTATTGGGCACAGACTTGATTTAGGATGCTTTGGAAAAGGTCAAGGTAATTCAGGATAGACTCCGTACAGCCCAGTCCAGACAGAAGAGTTATGCGGACCGAAAAGTTCGTGATGTTTCCTATATGGTTGGAGAGTGGGTTCTGCTTCGGGTTTCGTCTATGAAGGGCATGATGAGATTTGGGAAGAAAGGGAAGTTGAGTTCGAGGTTTATTGGGCCTTTTGAGATATTGAGGCGTGTTGGGGAGGTTTCTTATGAGCTTGCCTTACCTCCCAGCTTGGCAGGAGTTCATCCGGTATTTCATGTTTCGATCCTTCGGAGGTATCATGGTGAATTGTCACACGTGTTGGATTTTTGTTCAATCCAGTTGGACAAGGACCTATTTTATGTTGAGGAGCCAATGGCGATATTGGATAGGCAGGTCAGAAACCTGAGGTCAAAGAACATTGCATCAGTGAAGGTTCAATGGCGGGGTCAGCCAATTGAGGAGGCGACCTGAGAGATCGAGCAGTATATGCGCAGCCGATACCCTCATCTTTTCACTACTTCAGGTATGTCTCTATCCTCGTTCGAGGACAAACGAATGTTTAAGTGTGGGAGGATGGAATGACCCGGCTGGTCGTTTTTAGAATTTAAGCCCCGATCCCCTATTAACTGCTTCCCCCATGTTTATTTCTGCTATTTTGGTTTGCCGGGACGTTCAATTTTGAGTTTCAGAGAGTTTTGGAACACTTAGTCCCTAAATGAGAGAATAAGTGTTGGAAAGTTGACCGTAGTTGGAGAAGTGTGAAGTTGGCCTCGGAATGGAAATTTGATGGTTTCGTTAGCTCCGTTAGGTGATTTTAGGCTTAGGGGCGTGATCGGAATGTGTTTTGGAGGCCCGTAGATAATTTTGGGTTGAAATGCCAAAAGTTGAATTTTTGAAGATTCCGGTCTGATAGTGAGATTTTGATCCGAGGGTCGGAATGGAATTTCGAAAGTTGGAGTAGCTCCATAGTGTTGAATGTGATGTGTGTGCAAAATTTCAGGTCATTCGGACGAGGTTTGATAGACTTTTTGATCGAAAGCATATTTTGAGGAAATTTGGAGTTCTTAGGCTTAAATCCTTGATTAATTCGAGGTTTCGATGTTGTTTTACGTATTTTAAGGATTGGTACAAGTTTGAATAAGGTATTAGGTGATGTTGGTGCTTTTGGTTGAGGTCCCCGGGGCCTTGGGGTGATTTCGGATGATTGACGGGAAGTTTGAGAAATTGTGCAGCTGTTATATTTTTGCTGCTTCTGGTATTTTCGCATCTGCGATTTGGGGACCGCAGATACAGCGCCGCAGAAGCGACTTTGGGTAAATTCTTTATGAACCGCAAATGCGGTGAAGGGCTCGCAGAAGTGGAACCGCTCCTGCGGTTGGAGGTCCGCAGATGCGGGAGCTGGCATTTTAATGAAAGTCGTAGATGCGATGTTGTGTCCGCAGAAGCAGCACCAGAGATGTGGTCCCAGGGCCGCAAATGCGGAAATCGCTGGGCAGAACATATAAATAGTTGCCTTCACGAATTTAAGGGATTCTTTCACCATTTTCATCCGGGTTTGAAGCTTTTGAGAGGGATTTTTGAGGAATACAAAGGGGGAATCACTTGGAGGTAATGTCCTTGACTTCATAACTCGTTTTTATGTGATTAAAGACCTAATTAATGGTGAGAAATTTGGGAAAATGGGTAATTAGGGCTTGAGTTTAAGAGACCTTTAATTGAGGAATTGAGGGGTCATTTGGACTCCGATTTCAGTGTTCTTATTATGTATAGACTCGTGACAGTACGAGATTTCTGAAAATATAAATTTTACCCGATTCGGAGACGTGGGCCTGAGGGGCGTTTTGGTCATTTTGCATAATTTCGCGTATTAGAATAGAGTTTAATTGTAGAATCAGTTACTTTAAGTATTATTTACATTATGAAATTGAATTGAATAGATTTTGGCCATTTGGAGTCGAGTACTCGTGGCAAGAACGTGGTCTCGAGTTTAGTATTGAGCCGGTTCGAGGTAAGTGGCTTGTCTAACCTTTTATGGGGGACCTTCCTCTTAGGATTGGTATATTTGGTAATTGAAATGCCTTGTACGTGAGGTGAAGAGTATGTACTTGTGCAAATTGTTGAGAAATCCGTTTTTCATTAAGTATTCACTAGTATGTTCCTTTTTCTACTTTCATTACTTGTGAAATTAAACCTATTGTTAGCTTAGGAAAACATGTCTAAATGAATTCATTGCCTTATTTGTTCAACCTGCTATACCTGAACTCTCTGCAGCATGCTAGGCTAGAATTACTTGTTGCCTTGATATGAAATTTCCATTTCTGAATATCTTCTTGTTGTTGCTGTGTATTTACATTGGGACTACGGATTTGGGATTCCGGTAGTTCCCCCTTGTCTGTTTACTTTGGGACTACGGGTTAGATTCCCGGTAGATCTCCCTCCACATTTACTTTGGGACTGCGGGTAGATTCCTGATAGATCCTCCTGCACAGATATATGGAACTACGGGAATGCACCCAGTAGATTCCCCTAGTACAGGGTATTTACATTTGGGACTACGGATCGGGATTCCGGTAGATCCACGCACATTGATAGTTGGACTATGGGACGGGATCCCGAGAGATTCACTGGACAGTTGTAATAGGGACTACAGGACGGTATCCTGGTAGATCCCCATTGTTACTATTGGTACTGAGCTGTATTTACTTCCGTGTTTACTCTATTTTTGTATAGTTGTTGTTGCCCTGTATAACCTGTTTTATTTCACTATTGTACTCATTTATACTACCTATTTTATACTGTTGAAACTTTATAGTTTGTTTAACCTCAGTAGGGCCTTGTCCTTCCTCGTCACTACCCGACCGAGGTTAGGCTTGTCACTTACTGAGTACCGCTGTGGTGTACTCATGCCTCTTTTGCGCTTGTCTTTCATGTGCAGATCCAAGTACTTCTTCTCAGGCCTAACATCCTTGAGGGAGGCGACTACTTATAGACTTCGAGGTATATCTTCCGCGTCCACAAACCTAGGAGTCCCTTTTTATTCGTGCTTTTAGTATTTAGCCCTTCAGTACTTTCTGTTCTTATTAGACAAATTCTAGAGTTAGAGCTATGTAGTATTTCTCTTTTTTCTTAGCTTGTGATTCATGGGTTTTCGGGTCTTGTATTTAGATATTGGCTATGAGTTTTATAAATGGTGTATGTCGAGCGGCACATTTAAACATTATTAATGTTTTATTTCTGTTTTTAAATTGTTTTACTTTCGCAAGTTTGGTTATCTTCTGCAATTTAGGCTTACCTAGTCTTAGGGACTAGGTGTCATCACGATGGTTCACAGAGGGTGAATCGGGGTCGTGACAGAATGTCCGAGTCCCTGATCTCCAACTGGTGATAACCCGAATGGAGATCAATCTTGGAGAACACTCTCTCTCCCTGAAGCTAGTCAAACAAATCATCAATGCGAGGCAAGGGATACTTGTTCTTAATTGTTACTTTGTTCAATTGCCTATAATCAATGCACATCCTCATAGTGCCATCCTTCTTCTTCACAAATATAACTGACACACCCCAACACGACACGCTAGGCCGAATGAACCCCTTATCAAGGAGTTCCTGAAGATGCTCCTTTAACTCTTTCAACTCCTCTGGTGCCATACGATACGGCGGGATAGAAATGGGCTGAGTTCCCGGCACCAGATCAATACCAAAATCAATATCCCTATCCGGTGGCATGCCCAGCGGATCTGGAGGAAACACATCGGGAAAATCTCTCACAACTGGGATATAATCAATATTGGGAGCCTCAGCTCCAACATCCCTCACAAAGGCTAGGTACGAAAGACATCCCTTCCCAACCATACGCTGGGCCTTCAAGAATGAGATCACTCTACTGGGAACATAATCAGTAAAACCTCGCCACTCTATCCGTGGCATACTTGATATAGACAATGTGACTATCTTAGCATGACAGTCCAAAATAGCACGGTACGGAGATAGCCAATCCATGCCCAAAAAGATATCGAAATCCAACATACACAATAACAAAAGATCCACTCGGGTCTCCAAACCCCCAATAGTCACCACACATGACCGGTACACGTAGTCTACAACAACATTATCGCCTACTGGACTAGATACATGAATAGGTGAAACAAGAGACTCACTGGGCGTATCCAGATAATGAGCAAAGTATGATGAAACATAAGGAAAGGTGGAACGGGGATCAAATAATACAGATGCATCTTTGTGGTAGACTGAAACAATACCTGAAATCACGACATTTGAAGCAGCAATATCTGGTCTACCTGGGAGGGCATAGAAATGAGCCTGACCACCACCTAATCGACCTCCTCCTCTAGGGCGACCCCTAGCTGACTGACCTTCACCCCTAGCTGGGTGGGTGGGTGGTGAAATAACTGGAGCACAAGTCGAGGGCTGACCCCTATACTGAGACTGACCATCATGAAGACGAGGACACTTCCTCCTCATATGTCCAAACTCTCCACACTCATAGTAACTCCCCGATGCTTGAGATGGGGGCTGAAAGGAACCCATGGCACCGGATTGACCAGTAGAAGAACCTGGCATGGAAGAACCCTGGACTGATGGAACACGGGACGAACTCTGAGCTGGAAGGGCGGTAAGTGATGAGTGGCCCCGATGAGAACTATGAAAGCCATGACCCGATAATGCTCCACAGTAACCTGGGCGAGCGGAATGAGCCTTCCTGAAAGGACGGCCTCTACCATGCTAGAATTGACCCCTCGAAGGAGCATTACTAAAACTACCAGATCCCCGAGGCCTCTTGGCCTCCCTCTCCTCTCGCTTCTGCCGGCAAACTGACTTAATCTCAAGGGCGATATCAACAACCTCCTCGAAGGTAGCACATGTCCCCCTCTCCCTAGTCATGAGAATCCGAAGCTGATGTGTGAGGTCATTAGCAAACCTCTTGATCCTCTCTCAATCTGTGGGAACCAACCAAACCGCATGTCGGGCTAACTCGGAGAACCACATCTCATATTGTATCATAGTCACCTCCCCCTAACGCAACTGCTCAAACTGCCTGTGCAGCTCCTCTCGGCACGACTGTGGCACATACTTCTCCAGAAAGAGAACAGAAAATTATTGCCAAGTAAGGGGCGCTGCACCAACAGGCCTACTCCTCTCATATGCCTCTCATCAAGTGAAGGCAGCCCCAGAAAACTGAAAGGTGGTAAATGCCACACCACTGGTCTGTAGAATCCCGGTTGAACGAAGAATCCTCTAGCACTTATCCAAGAAACCCTAGGCATCCTCGCCTTCTGCACCGCTGAAGGTCAGAGGCTGGAGTCTACCAAACCTCTCAAGTTGGCGCTACTCGTCGTTCGGCATAACTGGTACCACAAACTCCTGAGCTGGTGCAACTGGCTGGGCTGGAGGTGCCCCGGTGTTTGGAATCCCTGTACAACCTACTAAGGTGTGCGAGCAACAGGTGTCTGGGTGCCTCCACCGGCCTGAGAAGTAGTTGCGGCCGTAGTAACTGAGACCGCCTGAGCCAAACCGATACATACTGATAAGATATGAGCTAAAGCCTCTTGAAGGCCTGGAATTACAATAGGCACTGCTTGTGCCTGGGCTGGTGCTGCTATAGCATCCACAACTGGGACCTGATCAGGAACTGGGGCAGCTGGTGGATCTGTCGGTGCCGCTCTAGCTGCTCTGCCCCTGTCACGGCCTTGACCGCGACCTCGGCCTCTAGTGGCCCCAACTGGTGGTACTGGCGGTCATCCATCCTGCCCGGTAGCACGTGTCCTCACCATCTGTAAGAGAATGCAATAACAGAACTTTAGTACTCGGATCAACAAATTCGCATGACAAAAATTTCAAGAATATCTCCGTACCAATCCGCGAGACTCTACTAATCGGCTCATAACTCGCGAGACCAATATAACCTAGACTCTGATACCAACTTGTCACGACCCCAAATACCGGTCGTGATGGCGCCTATAACATTACTAGGCAGGACAACCAATTAATTAATCAAGCCAACTAAGCGTTATATCGCTGCAGCGCGTAGCCCAATCCAATATATATATATATCGTTGCGGCGTGCAACCCGATCTATATAAGTATCGCTGTAGCGTGCAGCCTGATCCATATAAGTATCGTTGCGGCGTGCAGCCCGATCCTTACCTCACATATATAAATAACCTTACAGTTTGGTTCTCAACCTCTCTTAGTCATTAACCTCACCGCCTCTCGTACACACAGTGGAAATTAGGGAACTCAGTCCACATAGTCATCTCATTTAGAAGTGGAAAGATAAAACTAGTTTTAAATATTTAAACAGGTAAAACATGACTGAGGATATGCTTTTAGCAAGTAAAATGAGGAAAACAGTCCAAATACCCCTAAGGGTTTCTACAAGTTGGCACAAGGTCCCAAACATGGCATACAACCCATAATATAGTATAAATATCCAAAATACGAAATAATATAATATTTCCAAATCAAATACACGGCTTAATATTCGCTACGGGACGGACCAAGTCACAATCCCTACCGGTGCATGCCCACACGCTCGTCACCTAGCATGTGTGTCACCACATTTATCAAAACAAGTCAAATACCGGGGTTTTATACCCTCAATTCTAGATTTAAAATGGTTACTTACCTCAAACCGGTGAAAATACTACTTTGTGATGCCTTTTCCCCTCGAATCGTCCTCATCTCACGTCGAATCTATCCAAAATCAGAATCACGACGTCAAAATAGGCTAAGAGAACAAAGCCCAAGCGAAAGAAATCGATAAATGATACACATCCTGAAATTATCAAAACCCCACCCTCGGGCCCACATATCAAAACTCGATAAAAATCACATCAACGGAATCTTTATCCTCCCACGAGTCTATACATATCAAGAACACTATAATCGGAGTCCAAATGGCCCCTTAAATCCCCATGTAATGGTCTCTTAATCTCAAGACCTAATCCCCAATTTTTCTTCCTTAATCACCACTAAAACCATGATTGAACAATGGAGAAATGATCTTAAACTCAAACAAATAAGCTTAGGGAACTTACCCAACTGATATCCTTTGATTCCTCTTGAAATCCTATGCCTTAGCCTCTTTCCCGTCTTCAAAAATGGAGTATCTTGCAAAAATTCGCGAAGAAAGCAATATATACCTTCTGGCCAGGGATTTTTGCACCTGTGACCAGACCCACGCTTCTACAGCACCGCATTTGCGGTCAAATAGCTGCTTCTGCGGCTTTCACTTAAATTCCAAAAATCGCATATGCTACATCATAGCCGCACTTGCGCCATCGCAGGTGCAGTCCACCAACCGCATCTGCAGCTCCTGCACTTCTCCTCCTTGACCGCTTCTGCGGTCATTTCCTCGCATCTGCGGAATCACACCAGCGTTTCCCAATCCATAGGTGCAGAAATAGCAGAAGCAGCAATTTCTGCAACTTCACCAAAATCTCAAACTCTCTGACAACCATCCGAAATCACCCCCAGGCCCTCGGGACCTCAGCCAAAAGTACCAACATATCCCAAAACCTTATTCAAACTTGTACCAACCCTCAAAACACCTCAAACAACATCAAATCAACTCAAACACATCGGATTCAAGCCTAAGTTTCCGAAATCTTCCGAATTCCGCTTTTGATCAAAAACCCAACCAAACCATGTCCGAATGACCTGGTATTTTGCACACACACCCCAAATGACACAACAGGACTATTTCAACTCTCGTAATTCCATTCTGACCACTAGATCAAAATCTCAACTACCAACCGAAAATCGCCAAAAATTCACTTTCGCCAATTCAAGCCTAAATCTACTCCAGACTTCCAAAACTCATTTTGACCACGCTCCTAAGTCCCATGTCACCTCCCGAAGCTAATCGAACCATCAGAACTCGCATCCGAGCCCTCTAACACATAAGTCAACATCCGATTGATTTTTCCAACTTAAACTTCCTTAAAAGAGACTAAGTGTGTCAAACCTTACCAAATCCTTTTCGAACCCCAACCAATCAATTCGATCACATATAGAGTTACTATACAAAGTAAATAAAAGTAGAAATGCGGGAAATAGAGCGGCAAATCATAAAATAACTGGTCGGGTCGTCACAATGGTTGGATTCAGTTTTCGGATGAATCAGAATTGAATTGGAAGAATGAACCTAGTTTTGGAAGTTTAAATAGTGAAAATTTGACTGGAATCGGACATTTGAGTAAAAGGACCCGGAATGGGTCGTGGGTGATCCCAACAGCTTCGTATGATGATTTCGGACTTAGGAACGCGTCCGAATTCGGATTTGGAGGTCAATAGGTAAATTGAGGCATTTCGGCGAAAGTTGGAAAAGTTGAAGTTTGGAGAATGGAAAAGTTTGACTCATAGTTGACTTTTGTGATATCGGGGTCGGAATGTGATTTCGAGAGTTTGAGCAGCTCCGTTATATCATTTTTGACTTGTCTGCAAAATTTGACGTCATTCCGGGTTGAATTGATAGGTTTTGGCATGAGTTTTGGAAGTTAGAGGGTTTGAAAGTTCCTAAGTTCGATTCTTGGTGTAATTCGATGTTTCAGTGTTG
This sequence comes from Nicotiana tabacum, assembly GCF_000715075.1. Classification (NCBI taxonomy): domain Eukaryota; kingdom Viridiplantae; phylum Streptophyta; class Magnoliopsida; order Solanales; family Solanaceae; genus Nicotiana; species Nicotiana tabacum. The sequence goes on along the minus strand of NC_134087.1, from coordinate 203,757,187 downwards.
TTTGATGTGATTTGAGACCTCTAGCGAGTCCGTGTTAGGTTATATGACTTGTTTGTGTGTTTGGACGGGGTCTTGGGGGCCTCGCGTGTGTTCCCAGTGGGCTACGAGTCATTTTCCCTTGTTTTTAAACTGCTGTTTTCTGCTTCTGGTATCCTCTTTCGCGTTCGCGACCAGCCTTTCATGTTCGCGAAGCTTTGTTGCTGACCACCTGGAAATTTTTATTCGCGTTTGCAAAGATCTGCCTTATCCTTCTTCGCGTTCGCATCACCTTCCCCGCGTTCGCGTAAGCATCTGTTCCTTACTCTCCACACTCGCGTCCCGTATCTCGCGTTCGCGATGGCTATTCTTGGTAGCTTCAGTTTCCCTTCTTCGTGAACGCAATTTCCCTTCCGCATTCGTGATGCTCAAAATCTGGGTGGACAGAATATAATTTCCAGATCGAGAGTTACACCATTTTTGGAGTTCTAGAGCTCGATTTTGGGCGATTCTTTGTGGGTTTTTCAAGCAAAACGATTGGGTAAGTGTTCTTCACCTAGAATAGATTATATTCCATGAATTTGTCTTCATTTTTATCATTTAATTTTTGATTTGGGTTGAGTAAAATGTTAGTTTTTGAAGAAATTTCCTAAAATGAAAAATCGTGATTTGAGGGGCCAAATGATATCGGAATTTAATAAATCTTGTATGGTTGAACTCATATTGGAATGGGTATTTAGATTTTGTAAAATTTGTCGGGTTCCAAGGCGCGGGCCCGGGGGTCAACTTTTGGACAAATTTTTGAATTTTGTTAACGATTGAGACTTTATGATCTGGAATAGTTTCTTATGTATTTTATTTGTGCTTTGAAGTTAATTTGGTTAGATTTGAGCCGTTCGGAGGTCTTTTCACCCAAGAAGTGCATTTTAGAGTATCGGTTTGTCGTCTTTGAGGTAAGTATCTTGCCTAACCTTGTGGGGGCACTTCCCCTTAGGAATTGAGTCTTCTATGCTAATTGTAGTCCGTGCATGCGAGGTGACGAGTGTGTGCTCGGACTTATTTGTGGAAAATATGCTCTAGGGTTCTTAGGTCCTTATGTTCAATATGTGGAGATTATTCCGTTATGACTGAGTTTAATAATTGCTTAAATTGTCTCTATATTCTCCATATGATGTTGCTAGCTTTCCCTCGAATTCCTACGTGTTGCATTGACCCTTAATTGCCTTAATTGAAGTGATCGCCTTCCTTATTGTTTTGATACTTCTTGATTGTGAGTTCCTCTATGACTTCGTACAAATAGGTTACATGTCCAATTTTTGTGATTACCTGTGTAGTTATCACGTGTTTGTTATGTCTTGTTGTTTAGTTGAGGTTTCATTGTGAAGTTAATTATCGGTACAAGTTTGGTTATAACTGATTCTCTTGCCAGGACATATTTAATCCTTACGGTTGGTTCCCTTGCTAGGATGTGTTTACTCTTGTTGTTGACTCTCTTGCCGGGATATGATTGTTTCCTTATTGTTCCCTTACCAGGATTCTTGTGTGATTACTGTTGATTTATATATTAAATGGATCGGGTTGCACGCCGCAACAATATTATATGGATCGGGTTGTATGTCGCAACAATATTAAATGGATCGGGTTGCACGCCGCAACATCATTATATGATTTGGATCGGATTGCACGCCGCAACATCATTATATGATTTGGATCGAGTTGCACGCCGCAATAGTACTATATGATTGGGATTGGGTTGCATGCCGCAACAAGAAAGAATAATAGTGTACATTGACTCTTATGGTGAGAACGAGAGTAAAAGCACGAAGGGTGATGTCGTGCACTTTCTGCTGCTGTGTTTATTTGTTGTTATCAATTCAAGTGTTTAAATTATTTAAATTCCTTTATTGTTGTGATACTTTGTGCTAGAACCTACAATGTTTTCAATACCTCACCGTATTTATATATATATATATATATATATATATATATATACTCCAATACTTCAAACTTCAATAATTGCTACAGCCGTAATTCAACTAGTTTCTCAACTATACCCCTTAAACCATTCGAGGTCATATTTTACTTAAGAAGGAATTTCTACTAAGTTTTAAGTTATTAAATCTCATGTTAAAGGTAATAATCCATTCAATGTGGTATTTTTAAATAAAAAGGGGTACTTTCTTTACTCAAATGTTTTCAAAAGAAATAAATTTCACCTTTTCTCGCTGGCTTTCCCAATTAGTTTAGAAATTGCATTTTACTTATATTAGGTAAATGAGACTTCTTGGTCATATTGAGTGCATTGTACGGACATTACGTATTGTATAGCATGTGAAGTCTGTTGTTAAAAGTGAAATGGAAAAGATGGGGGCACAAGGTGCTTTGTGTGCAGAAGATTCGGAAGTTAAGATTATAATATGAGAAATCGAGGATTGAGATGGTCGGGATTGTGTATTAGATATGATGTGATTGATTGAGTGGGCATTTCCTTCTTTAATTGAATACAATATTACTTATCTTTGTTCCTGTTATGTCAGTGTTGATTTACTTGGTTATCATTCGTTACTACCCGCGTTTTCCTTTATTATTCTTACTGTTGTATTTTGATTTCTTTGCGCTATTGATATTACCTCGTTATCTTTATCGCAATATTTTATTATCATATTCTGTTCATTTTATTTGACTAGTAGGTGTTTTGACTGTTCCTCATCACTACCCCACCGAAGTTAGTCTTTATACTTACTGGGCACCGTCGTGATGTGCTCATACTACACTTTTGTACATTTTTGTGTGTACAGATCCAGGTGGATTGATAGTAGCTGTGCAGGTTGCCGCGGTGGAGACTCAAGGTAAACCTGCTACAGCGTTCGCAGGTCTCGGAGTCACCTTCACTTGTATTTATTTCCATTTGCTCCTTTTGTTTCGGGACAGTGATATATTATTTTGTGTAATTTCTCTTAGATAGGTTTGTGACTTGTACCACCGGTTTTAGGAATTTTAATTTATTCAGAGTTGGTTAATTTAAAGTTAGTAAGCATCAATGTTATTTCAGTTTATGTTAGGCTTACCTAGTTTAGATACTAGGTGTCATCACGACTCATTCGGAGGGATTTTGGGTCGTGACACCAAGTCTAGAGGTCCTAAACTCCTCCGGGGCCATAAGAAAGGGACGGGTAACAGAACGCTTAGAGGTCGTTAATCAAACTCACTTATATAATTATTAAGGGGAGGTTAATGGGTAGTAACGGATATGATGACCTGCGCGCTGATATCACGTGTAGCCCCTCTAGTTGAGGAGGATTACCGGGCATTGCACAGATTGATCATATAGGTTAATCAACTTAGGACTTCCCTTTCCCAATTCCTATATGTGTTTAAATTATCTAAACTTCTTTCATGTGCATTAGACCATCTCAATTCCCTTGATCATATATGTGTTTAAACCATGAAAACTACCTTTGTTTGCAAATATGTGCCAAGACTGCTTACTTGTTAATTGACTAATTCGCATAGTTTAAGTTCGGTCAGGACCCACCGTTATGGACCGCGAGGGGTGCCTAACACCTTCCCCTCAAGGTTATTTCGTACCCTTACCCTAATCTCTGGTAATGCAAACTAGTTACATGAGTTAATTGCTCTAGGTGCCCTAACGCACCTTAATCCATTAGGTGGCGACTCTTCAAATTCAAATACCCAATTCGCAAAAAGAAACTAGTTGTTTCCCCATGAATGTCGAAACCCGAACTCCGCGTGAAAAAAGAGGGCGCGACAGGTCCATTGGAAAAATTGGGAAACAAAGTAAAGGAATTTATACATCTACATTGTGACAGCAAGGCAGCATTACAAATTGCAGCAAATCCATTTTTTCACGAAAGAACAAAGCACATAGAAATCGACTGTCATTTTATAAGTGAAAGAATCAAGGAAGGAGTAATCACAACCAACTACATTCCCACAAGGCAACAAATGGCAGACCTGATGACAAAAGGACTTGGAGCAGCCCAACACAAGTCACTCTTGGAAAAGCTAGGAGTGCTCGATGTATTCCACTCTCCCAGCTTGAGCGGGAGTGTTGTGATAGAGAATCCATTGTGGGGATCAGTTTGTAAATAAAGAAAGTTACAGGATAAGAAAAGTTTGTCAATTAGAGGCGGTTAATACTGTTCTATATAAGAACAACGTACGCATGTATTACACACATTGAAAATGAAATCTTTTCTCTTTTTTTCTCTCTAGAATTTTCCTCCCATTGTTGATTCATTCTATTACATATTTCAATTACTAGTGATATACACAGAATCTATGTAAGTTGATAGAATGATTACATAAATTTAGTGCACAAAACTTAACACTCTATTTTACATTAAATTAAGACGTCGGCCATGGCACATCCAGTCAAATGCCCCAAGTTCTTCTAGTGTTTTAATTTGGGAACCATTTCAATCATCAACATAAACCATGTATGAAAGCTTTCAAGAATTCAGTAAATATTTTAAGGCAATTGGTGGTTTGGTGTATCGCGACATTGAAAACATTTTTGAATTGTTTTATTGAACATTTATTGTCTTTTTTTTCTTTGCAAGCATGTTATGCATATATGATACATTTGATCATGCATTTGAACTTATGATTTCAATCTTTAAATTAACTTTTTTTGGGTACAATATTCAATCTTTGAATTAAAGGGTAAGCATTATTAGTTTGCCCTTGAAAATGCAAAGAGAAATTAAAAGCAATAATATAATGAACCTATTAAAGCATATATTTATGAGAAGGCTAAAAAATTTGTTTGGGATGCTGGAAAAATCCAATCAAGATGATATCACCGTGGATAAGTATAGATACATACTATTAATTAGTTTAAGTCATTTCCTAGTGTAATTTTTTTTTTTTAATACAATCTCTGCATTGAAGCTACCCTCATAATTTGATATAGATTGATATCTAAAAAGAGTAGAATATCAATAATAATTGCTCGCTCGCTGTCCGAACTTTTTTCTAATTTTATTTTGTTACAAAGGAGCAATTGTAATATTCTATTACTCCATTATTTACGTAGAGAAACATGAATGGCGTGTTTACTTTACAGCAAATGACATGAACAAACGTGACATCATTTGTAAAATCTTTTTAACAAATTTAATTGTCTTTTAGTTACGCAGCATGATCTGCAATTTGTCTTGTAGTTAATTACGTGAAATGCAGTAAATCTATGTTCTATCTATTCATCAGTTGCAAATATTTCTGTTGAAAATATCAAATGGAATTTATACCTATTTTATTTATTCAAAATTTTGTATGATAAATGGATAAAAAAAGAAAATAGCACTTGTAAAGCATTAACGACCTAGATTTATTGTTTAAAATAACCATAAAATTAAAATCCTGAAAACTTGGATTACTTGAATATTTTTGGTATTAATGATAAAGATTAAATTATTAATTCTTTTTGTTTCTTTAATAATGAAGAAAAAGCAACATAGATGTCAGCAAGATCTGTATATGCAAAGTTGGTGGCTTTACAGCCGACTCTATTGTCTAAATCAACTTTGGGATTAGATTAATATAATATTTTAACGTACCATTAAGAGATTAATATAATCATGTAATGCAAAGTTAAGATTAATTATTTCTTTAGGGTGATTCAAAAATTTAGATGTGTCTTTTGGACAAGACGGAATATTTTGTGAAAATTTGTCATAAATCTTTTTTACATTCTTCAAAAAATTGTCCAAACATAATAGCACAGTATGTAATATTTAGGAAAATGGTAGTAGTACATTTGTCCAAGTTTTAAGTTTTAAATTGTTTTTAGCCTCATCCAAGCTTCAAGTTTCTAAATTATTATCATTTTACTCTTAATAGATGATTTATATAATCACACAAATTTTTATGACTTATTTTAGACTATATCACATAAATTGAGACGGGAGTAAGTTAGTACAATGTAGTGGCATTTATTTATTTTTATTCGGAATATAGAATGTAATTATTGAGATAATTTGAATATATAATGGAGAGTACAAACAACAATAATTTTCACATTTAAAAAAACTTAGCCTACTCGCATGGGGCAGGAGGAATCATCAAATCCCCTAATGAAGACACAGAAAAAATTGCCGAATCCAGGATTTGGCATTTCAGAAATCAAAATATTCCTTTTGGCAGCCGGAAAACTAGAAATAAAAAAGTTACGTGTGTGTCATTGAAATGGACAAGATGTTAGATGTTACAAATTTTTAAGTGTCTTTTCTGTAGTTGTTAAACCAAAAGCTCACACGATTGAAAAAATAAGTATTAATATTACTGAAAAATAATTTGTAAAACAGCAAATAATTATCTTCTTTTTGAAACTTAACATTTTGTAAAGGGGCCGTATTTTGAATAGCTCATAGCAAAAATGTTATTATATAGTCGCTCTCAAAATAATAGCCGAAAAAATATAATGTATTTTTTGTATATATACATTTCTATATGTTGTAGAACTCCCATGTACAGAAGATGAAGGTGGCTGAAATGAGGATGTTGAGATGGATGTGCGGACATACCATGTTGGATAGAATTAGAAATGAAGTTATCCGGGACAAAGTTAGTGTGGCCTTTGTGGAGGATAAGATGCGGGAGGCAAGACTTAAATGGTCCGGGCATGTTAAGAAGAGAGGCATTGATGTTCCGGTGAGGAAGTGTGAAAGGCTGGTGTTAGAGGGCCAACGGAGAGGTAGAGGCAGGCCGAATAAGTATTGGGGTGACGTGATTATGCGAAATATGATGTTGCTCCAGCTGACCGAGGACATGATGTTGGCCCAATGTGAAGTTTTGAAGACTGACAAAGGAACTCAGACATGGACCAGGTCCATCTTGGGAAGCATAGTTATGATCAACTCAAACATGTGAGATGCACGTGAAGGAGATAAACCTAACTTATCAGAAGGGATATCTCCTGATCATGATCGAAAACATTGCATATTGGATAAGGAGAAAGACTCCTTACACAAAGAGAACACGGGTTGAGAAAAGGATAAAGTTAAGAGTATGAGATAAAGTAGAACTCTTCCACCATGGAAGAGTAGCATCTGTATCCTAGTCAATCTCTAATTGCTAACTCCTTAAATATCAGTGTTGTTCTCTTTTAGAGGTAATGCACATAAGCAGAAGTTAAACGTGAATTGAGAGAAAAATAGCAAGACAATTTTGCAAGCAATTTATGTGTGATTAAAGCGTGCAAACCTGAAGCTACTTGAACCAGATAAACAAACCAGTTCCAAGTGTTTGTCTTTTTATTCTAGTTCATTTATAGTAGGTGATTTTACATTTTACCTTTCAACTTATTTAGAAGAAATTGTATTAGGTACGTAGAGTTTTCAAGTTAGAGTTAACTTGAAGTTGTCGCAACAGTTGAGGTTGTGTGCCACAACGGGATTAAAGTTAATCCTAGGTTTACAAAAGAGTTTTTGTAAATGCAGTTTATGGCTCAGTGATTTTATTGGAGAGTTTGGGAAAATCCTACTGGAAGGTAGGTCGTGGTTTTTTCACCTTTTGAGCCAGGTGTTTTCCACGTAAAATCTCTGTATTTTTTATTTTCTGTATTTATTATTCCGCACCAGTAGTAGTTGGAACACATAGAAGAACCAGGTCCTTCTATAATCAAGTTAAGTGAAAATTGGGTACCACACAAATCATCCCCCCCTCCTCTTGTGTGGTATTGAAGTTTAAAACATCAATTGGTATTGGAGTGGGTTATTCTTGAAGAGGCTAACCCCTTAGGAACAGATCAAGATGAGTGCACCACCTAGAAATTGGGAAGGTCAATCCACTGCTAGGCCTCCACTCTTTAATGGCCAGTACTATTCCTGGTGGAAGAACAGGATGAGAGACCACATCATAGGAGAAGACTATGAACTTTGTTACATAGTTACTGATGGTCCCATGGCTACTACAAAGAAGAATGCTGAAGGAGTCGATGTGCCAAAGACAAGAGTTGACTATATTGCTGGAGACTTGAAGAAATGGGAAAAGAATGTCAAGGCCAAGAAATGGCTTGTGTGGGGACTAGGTCCAGACAGTACAATAGAATTCAAAGCTGTAGGACACTCTAAAAGTGGCCCATGAAGGAATTCTTCAAGTAAAGAGATCAAGAGGAACACTGTTGTATTCTCAATATGAGAATTTCACAATGAAGGAAGGAGAAACTATCCAAGAGATATAACAAGGTTCACAACACTAACAAATGAACTTAAGTCTCTTGGAAGAATAATCCTTGAAGAAGACAAGGTTGAGAAGATCTTGACAAGGGTCCTGCCAGTAACTTGAGAAAGCAAAATCACTGCTATTCAGGAATCAAAGAACATTGCTACTCTCAAGTTGGATGAGCTGATTAGAAACCTCACAGCCTATGAACTGAGAAGGGGAACCATGAAGATGGATGCACCCAAGAAGGAAAGAAGCCTGACTCTCAGAATAGTTGAAGGTGCTGACTTAGAGGATGATGAAATGGCTATGATCACAAGGGATTTCAAGAAGTACCTAATGAGAGGAAAGGGTTCTTCAAGAGGTGCAACCTTCAACAAACCAAGGGCTCCTGAAAAACAGACCAACGAGGGCTGTTACAAATGTGGGAAGACTGACCACATGATCAAGAACTGTCCTCAGTGGGACATTGAATGGAAAAAGGAAAGGTATGAATGAAGAAACAGGAAGAAGGAACAGGTTCAACCCAAGAAGAACAAAGGATCAACAAAGGCTATGGTTTCTGTTTGGGGAGAAACCTCAGATGAGGATTCAGAAGATGAAACTGGAGATGAACAAACATTTATGGCAATTGGAGAATCATACGATGAACAAGAGGTAAGTGTGATTCATCTCAAATACAAGATTAAATTTTTGTCTAAAGAAAAGCTATCTGAATTACTGCTAGATTTCATTGATGAATCTGAGGTCATAAACAATGAGAAGGAACAACTGTCCAGAGAATGTGTGATCCTTAAGGCCAAGTGCAAAAATCTGGAACTCAGGGCTAGTGAAAGTGATAGTAAAAACACTGAGTTGAAGAACCAGGTTCTTGAACTTGACACCACAGTCTTAGAACTTAGATCTAAAAATTTAAAATTAAAATTAGGAACAGGTAAAAAAAAAGTTGATCTCACACACCTCAACTTAGAAGAAAATCTAGGAAAAATGAAGGATGAGTTGTACAAGAGAGATGAGCAAATAAGAGTCTTAAAAGAAGATAAAGGCAAGGTGAATCATGAACTAGATAGAACTTGAAAATTGAATAAGTCCTCTGATGCACTATCCTGGCCACAAGAGCACCACAGTAGCAACAGGACAAGAATTGGCTATGTGACCCCAACACCTAAGTGGGATCCCAAAAGCAAGTACATCACACTTCCTGATAACAAAATCTGCACACACTGTGGCAACACTGGTCATTACAAAAGTGAGTGTAATGCAAAAGAAAAGGCCAGTCAAAAGAACAAAACCTTTATTCAAGAGAAAAATAGGCTTCCTGGATAGGCTAAAAGGAATTTAATTCACCCATTTGCCTATAGAAAGGGACCTAAACTAGTTTGGGTTCCTAAGACTAACCCCTGATTTTGTTTTGCAAGTTCAAGTGAAGGGAAGTAGCCAACTATGGTACATGGATAGTGGCTGCTCAAAGCATATGACTGGAAGTAAGAACCAGTTTCTTTCACTTGAGGACCTAAAAGGAGGTAATGTCTCATTTGGAAATGGGAAGAAATGTGATATCAATTGGGTTGGAAAGGTAGGTAAGATGGACTCACATTCCATTGAGAATGTCTATTTGATAGATTGCTTGAAATATAGCCTAATCAGTGTGTCACAATTGTGTGACAAAGGTAACCTGGTAACATTTACCTCTACTAAATATTTTGTGATTAATCTTACCACTTAGAAAATTGTTTTGCATGGAAAAAGAGTTAACAATATTTACGTTGTAGATTTGTCCATTCTCTCAGAAAATGAACTCACTTGCTTGAGTGTGTTGGACAATGATCCCCTTCTGTGGTACTAAAGACTTGGTCATGCAATTCTAAATCAACTCAATAAATTAGTCTCCAAGGACCTGGTGATAGGGTTACCTAACATCAGGTTCAAGGAAGACAACGTTTGTGAGTCTTGTGCAAGGAGAGAGCAGGTAAGATCCTCTTTTAAAAGCAAGAAAGTGGTAAGAACGACCAGGACGATGGAACTGGTTCATATGGATCTCTGTGGTCCAATGAGAACATTGAGAAGATGTGGTAAGAAATATGTGATAGTACTTGCTGATGATTACTCTAGGTTTACTTGGGTATTGTTTTTAACATCTAAGGATAAAGCATTTGACATGTTTACTGCTTTTGTTAGAAAAACTCAGAAACAACTAGGTAATCAACTTGCATCAATTAGGTCTGATCATGGAACTAAATTTGAAAATGCTAAGTTTGCTGAATTTTGTGATGAACATGGTATAGATCATAACTTCTCTGCCCCTAGGACTCCTCAACAAAATGGAGTAGTTGAAAGAAAGAATAGGACTCTTGAAGATATGGCTAGGACTACGCTTCTTTCTAGTAAACTACCCCATAGCTTATGGGTAGAGGCTTTTAAATTCTGCTTGTTACATCATTAATAGGTGCATGACTAGACCTCTTGTAGAGAAGACTCCCTATGAGTTACTTAAAGGGATAAAACCAAAGATATCCCATCTTAGGGCATTTGGATGCAAGTGTTTTGTGCACAATAATGGAAAAGACTCTCTAGGTAAGTTTGATCCCAGAAGTAATGAGGAAGTATTCTTGGGATATTCTTCACATAATAAAGTTTATAAAGTGTCCAACAAAAGAACTTTGTGTGTAGAAGAAAGTGTACATGTAGTTTTTGATGAAACTAACATTCTTTCTAAGAGACAGGAACATGAAGATGAAGCTATTGGGCTGGTAAAAGAATTGAGTGAAGTCACAGCTCAAGCTAAAACTGCACCAAAAGAAGGAACAGGTGATGGAACAGGTTCTTCCATCCAGGGCAACATGACAGGGGGAACTGAACAAAGAAGAACTGAAACTAATCCCCAAATGGAACTTGTCCATGAGCCTGTTCCTCAGTAACAGAACATGGGAGAAACATCAAACAGAAACCAATTGGTTGTAAAACCTTACATGTATCAAAGTTCTCATCCCATTGTGAACATAATCACTGATTCAACCTCTGGAGTTAAAACTAGATCACAATTAAAGAATCTGTGTACTTTTGATGCTTTCTTATCTCTTATTGAACCTAAAAATGTTGTTGAAGCTTTGCAGGATGTAGACTAGGTAAATACAATGCAATGTGAACTCAATCAATTTGAAAGAAGTCAAGTTTGGCATCTGGTCCCAAGACCCAAGGACAGATCAGTAATTGGCACTAAATAGGTTTTCAGAAATAAGCTTGATGAAGATGGAACTGTTACAAGGAACAAGGCAAGGTTGGTGGTTCAAGGTTATAGCCAGGAGGAAGGCATAGACCATGATGAGACTTTTGCTCAAGTTGCAAGATTGGAAGCAATAAGACTCCTCATAGCCTTTGCAGCACACATGGAATTTACTCTTCATCAGATGGATGTCAAAAGTGCCTTCTTAAATGGATACCTAAAGGAAGAAGTGTTTGTCAAACAACCTCCAGGGTTTGAGAGCAAGGAGTGTCTAAAACATGTGTACAAATTAGACAAGGCTCTCTATGGACTCAAGCAGGCTCCTAGAGCATGGTATGAACGATTGTCCAAATTCTTGCTTGAGCATGGCTACAAGAGAGGTAAAATTAATAGTACTCTATTCTTGAGGGGAAAAGGTAAGGACCTTCTTGTAGTATAAATATATGTTGATGACATAATATTTTGGGGCAACCACTAACAAACTGAGTAAGAAATTTGCCAAATTAATGGGGAGTGAGTTTGAAATGAGTATGATGGATGAGCTTAACTTTTTCTTAGGCTTACAGATCAAACAAAACCCAAATAGAACCATGATCCATCAGCAGAAATATGCAAAAGAGTTGATTAAGAAGTTTAAAATGGATGAATCAAAAGAAATAGACAGACCCATTGCAACAGCGACTAAATTAGACATAGATGAACCTGGTTCATCTGTTGATCAGAAGTTGTATAGGGGTATGATTGGGTCATTTTTGTATCTTACTACTAGCAGACCTGACATAGTTATCAGTGTTGGGCTTTGTGCTTATTTTCAGGCAAATCCTAAGGATCTCACTTGATTGCTGTCAAGAGGATACTGAGATATTTGAAAGGTACTACTGATCTTTGCCTTTTGTACCCTAAAGGTAGCAAAATTTAATCTAGTAGGATATGCTGACTATGCAGGTTTTCTTGTAGACACGAAAAGCACCTCAGGTATGGCTCATTTTCTTAGTTCATGTCTGGTATCATGGACCACTAAAAAGCAAAACTCAGTGGCCTTGTCCACTGTTGAGGCTGAGTATACTGCTACTACCTCTTGTTGTGCTCAATTGTTATGGATCAAACAACAACTGATGGATTTTGGCATTAAAGTTGGTTGCATCCCTATCTTTTGTGATAACACTAGTGCTATTAGTATGACCAAGAACCCAATTCATCATAAGAGGACTAAGCACATAGATGTTAGACATCACTTCTTAAGAGACAACTATGAGAAAGGATTGATTACTATTGAATTTTGTGCTACTGATAAGCAAATTGCTAACATCTTTACTAAAGCACTGAGTAGAGAAAGCTTTGAAAGGAACAGGTTAGGATTAAGGATGATTAAGATCACCTAATGAGACCGGCTCAGAATGCACAATGAAAAAACAATTATTGAAAAAAAAATAATATTTTTTTGCTAGGAAATCTGGAACTTGCATAAATATCTAGATTAACTTTTGCTCAGTTTCATACTGTAAATAGTATACACCTATGACATATGTTGATATGACTCACTGATCTCTACAAAATTTTCTCTATTTTGGTAAATTGAGGCATGATCAAGAGAATTCTAAAAGAAGAACCTAGTTCATCAGTATTGGTCATCTGAAAAATGAGGCATGTTTTCTATACTCTGCACAATTAGAAAATTAAATATTTAAATCATGAGCAGAGTCCTACCTATGTTCAAAAAGATCAGAAAATCCTATCCGTTTAATTTTTTGAACCAGTTCCGTCTCTACTAGAGTTCTCACCACATAAAATGCCTAAAATCTAGGGAAGCTTAACCGTTCATTCAACTTGAAAGTTGAGGTTGATTAGACCTCTAATTGACTGCTAAAAGCTATCGTTAGTCATTAAATAGGTCTCTTTCTTTAAATACCCATCATCACACTCTTCCACCCTCACTATTCTAAACTGTCAAAAATCTATTTCACTCTCAATTGTTCTCTCTTCCAAAAGCCTAACTCATAAATTCTCTCAAGAAATTAGTTACTATGTCAAATCCTCAAGATAATCCAGGAACTCCTCCACCACCATCCCCTTCTGGTTTATCCACACCTTCTCCACCCAGTACAAACCCCCAACCTAAGCAAAAACGTGTCAAAATGCTAGCTCGAAAAACTATAGCCTCAGGTGCACTACCAAAGAGATTAAATGCACAATTGAAGGCTGCCCAAGCCCAAGATTCTGAGAACTCAGACAATTCATTTAAATATTCCCCTTCTGGTTTATCCACACCTTCTCCACCCAGTACAAACCCCCAACCTAAGCAAAAACGTGTCAAAATGCTAGCTCGAAAAACTATAGCCTCAGGTGCACTACCAAAGAGATTAAATGCACAATTGAAGGCTGCCCAAGCCCAAGATTCTGAGAACTCAGACAATTCATTTAAATATTCAAGTGAAGGGGAAGGACCTGGGTCTTCTGACTCTGAGAAGGCTCAAAACCCCTTTCTAAGGTAAGTTCTACTTTGGCTGAAAATTTAAAAAATAGGTTTGTTTTGGTTAGGTCTGTCAGGAATATGGAATTGCCTGAATTGGGAAGGTGGGGAGGTAAAAAGAAAAATGAAAAAGAAAATGAGAGAGAGGGTGCAAGTTGTGATGAGAGTGGAATGGGGGTAGAAGTGGTTGATTCATGACCCACCTCTGAGACGATTATACCAGCAATTTATGCTGCTGAAGTTGAAATTATAGGAGAAAGTGGCAAGAAAACAGGGGGAAGTGGATCAGGGGAGGCTGCTGAGGGTTTTGTCAATTTAAGTTCTCATGCGAATGAACCTGGTTCATCCATTAAAGAAACCCTAGCAGACCTTCTAAAGAAAGTAGGTGCCAGTTATAATCCCAAGAAAAGGAGAACACCCACACCTAAGATTCCCAGTACTACAAAACCTTCCAAGAAAAGAAAGACTTCTTCCCCAACAACTGTTGAAATTCCCTTGCCAAAGGGAAGAGCCACAAGAAGTAGGGTGAAACAGAGTGAGAGTGAACTACAAAAGGCTTTGGCTGAAAGCAAGAAGAAGATGATGGATAAAGGAAAAGGTAAGGTTGCAGAGTCCTCTGAAGGTGTTGATGTTGAGGAGATGGAACAGGTCCATCAGGAGGAACATACAACAATGGAGGTTCAGACTCCCAAGCCCAAAACGACCAAGACTTCTTCCAAGAAGTCTTCATCTGTGTCTAAGACTGCTGAACCTTCATTGACCAAAAGGACAAGGTCTGCAGTGAAAAACAAACAAGTTAGAATTACTGAGGAGGAGGAGTGGAGTGGTGAAGAAGAGAGTGAGTCTAATGGTGAACAGGACAAGCTGGCCAAGTTTGGCAAGAGAAAATGTTTGAAGGGTAGATTGCTAAAAGACATGGGGGAACCAGGAATAGTTAGATTGGAACATGACTTAGCTGTTCAACGATGGAAGGACATGGTCCTTCAGATGGATGGAAGGCTAAGGAATGAGATCATTGAATTCATGGCAAATGCTGAGGTTAAGGATGGCAGAGTTAGCAGCCTGGTGAGAGGAGTTCAAGTGTCCTTCGATGCAAAGGAGCTAGGTGAGATCCTTAACATACCCTCTGAAGGTTATGATGACTACACAAGGCAAATGTGGCCATGTCTGGACTCCCTTCATACTGCCATTGATATTACCAGGAGATTCTGTGATGCTGCAAAAGTGAATGAGGCTAGGGCTGTACAGAAGAGTGAAATGAGGCCACATCATAAAGTCTTGTTTGAATTTGTCAACAAGTGTTTGCTACCTCGACAAGAAAGGAGACACACTATTAATTACATGGACTTGGTGCTGATAGAGTGTCTTGAAAGTACAAGGCAGATCAACTGGCCTGCTTTCATTATCAAGCTGTTGGACAGGGTTATCAATGGCTCCAAGGCCCATGCCACTCCTTATGGATTTATTTTGACTACTGTTCTTGATCGCTACAAGGTGCCACTGAAGAAGTGGGAAATGGCCTCAAACAAAGATCACTTTAGAATCAACACCTTGATTTCCTGTGATTATGAGATCATTGCCATACCCAATGAACTTGGTTCATCTAGGAAGACACTTATAAACAGCAAAGTCAGAGCCCCAGTGCAGGAGAGTGGAGAAAAGGATGTTGAGACAGCTAGGCTGAAGGCTCGCTTATCAGAGGTTGAATGTGAGAGGGATGCTCTCAAAACTGAGCTCACCAAGGAAAAGGAGAAGAATGATGGGATTCTTTAGAGTATGCTGACCCTTCTCCAAGTCCAAAACCAACCCTCTTGCTCCTCCAAGCCTTAGAATTTCTAGCTTTCATCTCCTGAACTTGTCTAGTACCTCTAGTGACCCAGATTTTGCTCATGTTTTGAATATTTTTTTCTTTCTGGTTGTGGATTATGGTAGCAACATATCTTCTATCAATGATATCTATTGTTTTTGCTCTTATTGACTATTAATATTTCCTTGATAGTTTAAATATGTTTGCTTGATTACTGATGATTGATTCATGATTGCACTTGCAGTTGCCCCAGTGGCCATGAGTAATTATTAAATTTCTGGGACACATACTTTGTTTATGCAACTTTCGATGATGCCAAAAGGGGGAAGAGATATTATGCTTTACATATTCGGAATAAGTGATGTTTATAACCTAATGAACCTGGTCATTGATGATAAGTAAAAATCTCTAACTTTGTATTGATGAATAAGCTGAGTTCTGATATAGCCTAAGTGAGTAAAAAGTACAGAGTTTTTCATCATCAAAAAGGGGGAATTTGTTACCCCAAGTAAAGGTGAAGTTTTGAAGACTGACAAAGGAACTCAAACATGGACCAGGTCCATCTTGTTAAGCACACTTATGATCAACTCAAACATGTAAGATGCACTTGAAGGAGATAAACCTAACTTATCAGAAGTGATATCTCCTGATCATGATCGAAAAGATTGCATATTGGATAGGGAGAAAGACTCCTTACACAAAGAGAACACGGGTTGAGAAAAGGATAGAGTAAAGAGTATGAGATCAACTAGAACTCTTCCACCATGGAAGAGTAGCATCTGTATCCTAGTTAATCTCTAATTGCTAACTCCTTAAATATTAGTGTTGTTCTCTTTTACAGGTAATACACATAAGAAGAAGTTAAACATGAATTGAGAGCAAAATAGTAAGGCAATTTTGCAAGCAATTTATGTATGATTCAATCATGCAAACCTAAAGCTACTTGAACCAGATAAAAGAACCAGTTCCAAGTGTCTGTCTTTTTATTCTAGTTAATTTGTAGTAGATGATTTTACATTGTACCTTTCAGCTTATTTAGAAGCAATTGTATTAGGTATGTAGAGTTTTCAAGTTAGAGTTAACTTGAAGTTGTCTCAACAATTAAGGCTATGTGCCACAACGGGATTAGAGTTAATCCTAGATTTACAAAAGAGTTTTTGTAAATGCAGTTTTTGGCTCACTGATTTTAGTGGAGAGTTTGGGAAAATCCTACTAGAAGGTAGGTCGTGGTTTTTTCACCTTTTGAGTCAGGTGTTTTCCATGTAAAATCTCTGTGTTCCTTATTTTCTATATTTATTATTCCGCACCAGTAGCAGTTGGAACACATAGAAGAACCAGGTCCTTCTATAATCAAGTTAAGCAAAAATTGGGTACCGCACAAATCACTCCCCCTCCCTCTTGTGTGGTATTGAAGTCTAAAACATCACATGACCATAGATTGAAAAATTGTGGAGGTTGAGAATAAAGATTATAGGGTTAGGTAGCCGAGTGTTGTCCTTGTTTGTCAAAGTAGCTTTGACACATCTCTTAGTGTCCTTTGGGTACTTCTTTTTTGTATCCTTAGATTGTTGTTATTACTTGTTGTTACCTTGTTTTGATTTTCTGTTTGCATTACTTATTGTTAGTTTTGTATTTTCGCTTTGGTTGTCAGATTGGTTTACTTGTTATTGCCATTTCCTTTTTTCCTCCCTGAGCCGAGGGTCTTCCAAAAACAGTCTCTCTGCCTTTTTAAAAGCAGGGGTAAGGTCTGCGTACATTCTACCCTCCCAGACCCCACTTGTGGGACTACACTGGATTTTTTGTTGTTAAATGTTATATACTAAAAATATACAAATTTTATACACTTTTGTGGTTACTATAAGTAAATAGTTTCTGCTGCGGGCTAAAAGTGATCTTTGCCCTAACTCATAGGGTTTGCCATTGTCATGTAATTAGGACATATTAATATACAAATTGAAAGATTTAATGTAATAAATTTGTTGATGCCATTTTTGTCAGAGTTTTATTGAATTTAAGAAATCCTAATAAACTTGATTATATTGGTTATATAAAGAAATCTAACTAAGTAATAACCCTATAAAGCAAATGTCACTGAAAATGAAAAGAAGAGGTACAAGAAAAAACTCAAAAGTGTTGACTTCTTTTTGAACTCAAATTATCATACAATGGAGATTCTTTTAACTCATCCAACCCGAGAGGATCAATTGTGTTCTCACTTATCCAAATGTAACTTGAATTTTCAATTTAACCATTGAAAGTAAAATCTTAGCCAATCAAGAAAATACCAATGAAAAAGTCTATACATCGAATGATTGTCTTGTGTTTCCATGGTCGTTGCAAGGCCAGAAATCATAACACATTGATTTTGCTCGTTCTCGTCCTATGCTTCAGGGCATGTCCCTCGGTGTTGTCAGTACTTCATACTGTATCAGCAAAACTTCCACTTGTTCACTAATTATAACAGTTCACCAGGGCCTCTTTCCTCCTCCCTTTTCTGCTCACTCGTAGGGGTCAGGACCCTCACAAAGTGGAAAGGAGTCAACTGAACATCTCAGCCATTAGCAGGAATTTCGCCCGCATCTGATCCCCAAGCTACATACCTTATTCTTTCCCTATTAGCAAACCATTGAACTGTTCTTCTTGCAATTGGAAGCCAAATCCTCTTCCTCCTTTCCTCCTTCACATTATTTGATATACCACAATTCTCTATATTACAATTCCTAGTATTGAAATGATCTTCAAATCTTGGACATATCAAAATTTCTGACATGGCTCTTTTCTCATTTTGTCTCAACACTTTTGATGTACTTTCTAAATTGGTTCTTGATTCTGAAGATGAAAATCTATTGCTTGTCATATCATTAATCATTTCAGTATTCAAAAACATCAAATCCGACGAACTAACGTTGCTCCAACGATGTTTTAGTACAACATCAGACACAACAATCCTATGATTGAACTTATGTAGTTCTAATACTCTGTCTTGTTCTTCAGTTTGATCAAAAATATTGTTTTCTTGAATTGGCAATTCTTCTTCTTTGACACCCTTTTCAGATTTCTTGAAACTGATGCTCCCAATACTGAATCTTGATGATCTATTTATATCATTTTCCTCTCTTTGAACATAAAGTTCTAAGTTGGAATCTTCTCTTAGCTCAGATTGATTCCTTAAAAATCTAAAACTATTTGAATATGTCAACAATAAATGGTCTTCAGCACTTACTTTATGTCTACAAAGAGGACAGCTTGAATGTTTTTCAAGCCATTGATCAATACAGTTAATGTGAAAAGCATGTTTGCATTTTGGTAGCAATCGAAGAATTTCCACATCTTCGAATCTTGATAAACAAACAGCACATTCAAGACCATTTTTTGAGCCTTTGAGCAATGAGAATCTGAAAAAAGGAAGTGATTCGATTATAGTTTTATCGATACCTGAGGAACTTCTTGTTACTGGTAGAATTAGTCCATCTTGTACTTGCGTAACGTGGACAGGAGGAGGCGATCTACGACAGAATTTTGCGTAGAGGAGGAGGAAAAATGTTAAGCAAAACATGATGGAAAGGACACCAATAACAACAGCAATACTTGGTTGGAAATTGTTAGCTGCATTTTGTGAAGATGGCATTGCTTGAAATGTAGAGCCATTGGCTTTAATAATGTTTAAGAATAGGAATTGAAGGATTGCTAGAACTATCATACTTAAATGATACATGAAAAAGAAAGAGTGTAAAGTTGGAAAATTAACAAGAATTTCAAGACTTGTACAAAGGACATATATGGTTCAAGAAAATGTCCCTTTTATTTTGTGTGTATAAGGCATTAAAGTTATGGAGGGGACTATGACATGAGTTTGTTGGGAATCTTTTTAATATGGGGTCCTCTCAAAGATTATTTTTCTGGTTTGTCTGTTTTGTTGGCATCTTTTATAGGTTGTTCTTCTTGTATGTCTTACTCTCAAGAAATATTATTTTATGGGGTATGTGTGGTGTGGATGTAAAGGATTCAATATAATTTACGCCGTACATTTTAATATATATGACGCACTTTTCTTATTAATCTGTTGCAAAAAGAATGACACATTTCTACAATTGAAAATAATTCAACTTTAAACTTTTTATTTTACCTATTTTGCACTTAGCAAGAAGTTTTTATAACTACACAAATATCATGACCCCACAAAGCATTTACCCCTTAAGCTTTTAAAATCAGAAGTTTCAAAAGTCTTTTTTTTCTTAAAATTTGTGCCGAGTCAAACTACATCGTCTAAATTGAAACGGAGGAAGTAATATATATACACCGACAATATAAATTTTTTTGATATTTCATTGTATTTTACCTTTTGTAGCGGGTAATCTATTTTGCTCTATAGCTTATTGAACTTAACTTTTATGGACGACTTCTGACGGTTATCTTTTTAGTAATATATCAACAACACTACATTCAGTGTAATCTCATATAGTGGAGTCTAAAGATGATAGTGTATACGCATACTTTATCCCTACCTTGTAAAAATAGAGAAATTGTTTTTAATAGATCGTTGGCTCAGTAAAGCATAAGCACAACAGTAATAAAAAAAACGGCAAGTAACAATAGTAAGAAATAATGTATTATCTTTTTAGTAATATGATAGAGTAAACAGTCCTCTACATTGACAACGTATAGAAGTGTCGTTTACCGGAGTTTCCATTCAAAGCTTATAATACTTCTTCTTTCGACCTTTCAGAACCGGGCAAGTGTCAGACATTATACATCGTGTTACCACTTGGCAAAGTCTTATATTTTTAATAAACAGTCACTACCTTTGTATGTGCCGTTTTCCTAATCAAAAGATTGAACTCAGTGATGAATATGTGGACAATCTTGAACTTAAACACATATTCTTTTGACTTGGGATGTAATATCACCACATCCAGCAAATAGAACTTTAAGAAACAGAAGTGAAATTCAATTTGATAAGTATCAGATAGGTACTATATCACGAGGTGTCAAGGCTTTAATGATGGTAATGAAAAGTCAAATGTAGGTGTATTATAGGCAGCTTAAAACTCAAACAAAAAAAAAAGAAAAAGGAAAAAGGAAAAACACCTTTCAAAGGCAAGAAGTAGGAAGCAATATTACTCCCCTCTTAATTAAGTTGAATTATTAACCGACTTGCATGAATCTTAGCAAATGTGTCTGCCACTTTTATATTACATAATATTAATTCAAGAGTCAGCTAGTAATTACTCAAACTTAATTATTTTACTGATTTTGTCAACTAACTTTGAAACTAAGAAGAGCTTGATTGCAACTCTAGGCCTATTCATCATTTTATTACATGATCAAACAATTAATTAAAAACCACCAAGGTTCAATTTGGAAAAATTAAAGCATGTCTGAAAAGCTTGTTTATCCTTTAGAGTTTTCATTTTTTATTTGATGCACAAGTGGTTCTATTTAGCAATTTTCGGACATAAATAACAATTTGGAAGAGGGGATATATAGGACATGACGATTCACAATTTGACTGCCTTAGTTACATTTTTCTTTCATAAGGCACAAAGGAGGATCTAGCTATTTTGGGTTTACAGATTTTGAACTACAAATCATTTTGTTTATTGAGTTGGAGATAGATTATTTGTAAATATTATGTGAATTTTTATTACAAATACAGAATTTAAGCCAAAATTATTGATATTTGTAGAATCTGTAACTTCTATATTTATAAGGTTGAGGTTGAAAAGAAGGTTGAGGGATCGATATGTTAGAGTCATTTTACGCATGAGATATGTAATAATAACATAGGAAATCGATATGTTAGAGTCATTTTCTATTTAAATTGTTATTGATTATAGAAGATCATTTTCACCATGAAACTTGTTCACTTGGTATTTATGTCAATCTAAAAATAGATGACAAGCGTTCTTATAATATACATACACCTTTACACGTAACAATCATGACTTTTCTCTCCGTTTGTCACTTAATCGTAATAAATAACGAGCGAGTTATTCCAAGGACTAGATCAAGACAGATTTAGCACGCCGTAACTCTTCGCGGAATAACTCCAAAGCTTGAAATTCTTATTTGGCGGTGGAAAAATAAAAATTAATAATAGATTATTATTATTATTAAAAATTATTCGAATGTTAATAATTTGTACTTAAACTTTTAGTTCAAACATAGATTTTGGTGATTTAATTTAAAAATCTCAAAAATCTATTTTTGGACCTTAGAAAGTATTGAAGACGACAAACTGGGTCTTTTTAATTTGGTGTTATTCAACTAAATTGGTGATTTGGAAAGTTTTGTATTGGTATTTGGAAGCTTTGTTTCAAATTTGAGATCATTTGGAGCAGATTTTGGATTGTTTGATCGAAATTGAAGTTGCAAATTCGAAGAACACTTTGTTAAAATATCCCCAAAAAAGTATGTCAATTCGATAGATTTTGATGAACAACTTAACAGATAGGTAGACATTATATAACATCAACTCTACCGACCTGTTAGAGAAACCCCTAAAGAGCAGAAGTATGACAATCTAGTAGAATTCAATAAATAACTTAATAGATATAAAGAGTAATAACAGCATTAACTCTCTCGAATAGTAGAGAAATCCTAAAGAGCAATAGTATGATAATCCAGTAGACTTTGATAATTCTGAAGGTTGAAAAGTTTGTGCGGGTTCAAAATTATTATTTATACTGTCAATTTTGGGACACTCTGCTAAGACCACCTCAAAAAATTCCTTTAGTGTAAATCACCCA